>NC_067407.1:32580151-33187846 GCF_009764475.1 Pristis pectinata | reverse complement strand
AGCCCATGTTTTTCAATTGATCCCTCTTAGGGCAATCTTAGGTTAGGAAGCTTAGATACTATTCCAGTAATTTGTGGGATAAAGTGATTTCCATCTCCTAAATGTGTGTCCTTTTCCTATTTGTTCTACTTCCTGCAGATTTATTTCACTTTGCCTATATATGCAATGATAATGTGATCTAAATAATATGATTCATATTAATTGCATATTACACTAAAACCTTTCAAGGCAATATGCACTTTGATGTTGCCTGACCACCTGTACCACATATTTAACACAGAAAGCAACTGAAATTCATAAATTGAAATATTGCCACTTTTATGCTTTAGTCAATTCACTTAATAAACGGGTCAATTTTCTTTGCCTAATAACCCTTTCCAAAATGATTATGAATATAGGAAAAGTTTGCAGATCCATAGGAGTCCACAATGTTAGCTTGGCGGTCCATGTGCCAATAAATTATGAGGATGTCTACAAGACCATACCCCCTGTAGAGAGAAGTTTTGCCAATCTTCCCTGAACAGAAATTATTTGTGTAATATTTGGGTGAATACTTACTTGCTTCCACTAAAAAAAAAGCATCACATCGTAGCATGAATCTAATCAGTTAAATAATGCCCAATCAGTCCACGACTAATCATCAGCAAAGTGATGGAAGGTGTTGTTGACAGTGTTATCAAGTGGCAGTTGCTAACCAGTGACCTACTTACCCATGCCCAGTTTGGGTTTCGTCAGCATCACTCAGCTGCAGAGCTCAACACAGCCTTGGTCTAAACATGGACCAAGGAGGTGAATTTTGAAGGTGAGGTGAGAGGAACTATTTTTGACATCAAGGCAGCTTTTGACAGAGTAATATATCAAGGAACCCTGTTAAAACTAAATCAAAGGGAATCAAAGAAGTACACACTAACGGCTGATGTCTTACCTTGTACAAAGGAAATTGGTTGCGTTGTTGGAAGTCACTCATCCCATCCACAGGATATTACTGTGAGAGTTCCTTAGGGCAGTGTCTCAGGCCCAACCATCTTCAGTGGCTTCATCAATAATCTTCCTTCCACTCTTCCCCCCCCCATCCAGTCACAGATCTTTACTTTATGTTGTCTCCACCCCTTACTCTTTTCCTGCAACTTAAAATGTCTCATTTCTAAATTTTACCAGTTCTGATGAATGGTCAATGACCTAAAAATTAAACTGTGTTTCCCCTCTCTTAATGGACTTAAAAGTCATTGTCTGCAATGTTAGGTTGCATTAAAGATCATTCCCAGTTTTCTTTGTGACTAATCTGACCTAAGATCCTAAATATTAACACAGGGAACTATGAAGTTATGAGGGGAGAGGTGGCTGTATCCGATTGGGAAAAGACATTGGGCAGTTTGACAGTGGATAGGTAATGGTTAACACTTAAGGAAATAATGCATGAATAACCTGGTCCATATTCCCAAGCTTTTCTGGTCATATTTCAGTAGCGGGATGTTCAATGAAGATTGAACAATGTTAAATTCCATTTGCAAATCTTCAGAAATGAATCAGAATCAGGTTTATTATCACTGACATATGTTGTGAAATTTGTTGTTTTGCAGCAGTAGTACAGTGCAAGACATAAAAGTTACAAAGTTACAAAAAAAATAAAATAGTGCAAAAGAGGAATAACAAGGTAGTGTTCATGGATTCATGGACCGTTCAGAAATCTGATAGTGGAGGGGAAGAAGCTGTTCCTGAAACATTGAGTGTGGGTCTTCAGGTTCCTGTATCTCCTCCCTGATGGTAGTAATGAGAAGAGGGCATGGCCCCTATAGTGAAGGTCCTGGATGATGGGTGCCACCTTCTTGAGGCACTGCATCTTGAAGATGTCCTCGATGCTGGAGAGGGCTGTGCCTTTGATAGAGCTGGCTGAGTCTACAACCCTCTTCAGCCTCTTTTGATCCTGCACGTTGAAGCCTTCATACCAGGCGGTGATGCAACCAGTCAGAATGCTCTCCACCATACACCCATAGAAATTTTCAAGAGTCTTTGATGACATACCAAATCTCCTCAAACTCCTAATGAAGTAGAGCAGCTGGCATGCCTTCTTCATTTGCATCAATGTGTCAGGCCCAGGGTAGATCCTCTGAGACGTTGATGCCCAGGAACTTGAAGCTGCTCACCCTTTCCACTGCTGACCCCTCAATGAGAACTTGCGTGTATTCTCCCGACTTCCCCTTCCTGAAGTCCACAATCAATTCCTCGGTCTTGCTGGTATTGAGTGCAAGGTTGTTGTTGCAACACCACTCAACTAGCCGATCCATCTCACTCCTGGACGCCTCCTTGTCACCACCTGAGATTCTGTCTTCAACAGTGGTGTCATTGGCGAATTTATAGATGGTGTTTGAGCTGTGCCTAGCCACACAGTCATGAGTGTAGAGAGAGTAGAGCAGTGGGCTAAGCACACATCCTTGAAGTGCGCCTGTGTTGATTGTCAGCGAGGATGTGCTTACGTGCAGCAGGTTCTAGACAGTATTCTAGACAATTGGCTGATAAATGGCAAACAATAATCTTGCTACCAAAGTACCAGACAGTGACTACCTCTAACAAAAAGAGTCCAACTACCTGGACATGACATTCAATAGCATTGTCACCACTGAGACCTGCAATGTTTTGTGGTCACATGACCAGAAACTCAACTGGACCATCCATATAAATAATGTGGCCTTCAAGAGTGGATCAGAGTTTGGGTATCCTGCAGCAAATGACTCATCTCCTGATATCCCAGCATCTTTCCACCATCTGCAAGGCACATCAGGAGTGTAATCAAATACTTTCCATTTCCCTGATGGCCTCAACAACATTCAGAACAAAGCAGTCCTTTGATTTGGATCCCACTCACCACACTGAACATTCATGCCCTCCACCATTGTCACACTGCAAATGTATTGCATACAATCCACAAGATGCACTACAGTTACCCACCTAGCTTTCTCTAATAGCAACTCCAAAACCTGTGACCTCTGAAACACAGAACAAGGGCAGCAGGGACCCGGCAACACTACCGATTGCAAGTTCCCTTCTAAACCACTCACCACCCTGACCTAGAAATATATAGCTGTTCCTTCGTCTAAATCCTGGAACTTCCTCCCCAGTAGTGTTGTGGGAGTAACTTCAACATTAAGACTGTAGCAGTTCAATAAGTTGGCTCACCACCTTAATGAACAATGAGGGGTGGGCGATAAATCCAATATCCTAAACGATGAACTAAAAAAAACAATAGAATGCGCTGGCATGGAGGTTGTCAACAATAAAAATTGAATTTCTGGAAATAGAAACCATTTCTACAAACTTTTAGCAGGTTATTTGTGCTTAAAAGTCATTGTGTTTGTGTTAGATTGCACAAGTGATCACTCCCAATTTGCTTAATGACTAAACTGACCCAAAACTAGGATCTTAAACCTTAACACAGGGAACTATGAAGTTATGAGAGGAAAAGTGGCCGTGGCTGATTGGGAAAAGACATTGAACAGTTTGATAATGGACAGGCAATGGTTAGCACTGAAGGAAATAATGTATAAATGCCAAAATAAAAATCCTTTAAGGCATAATAAACTAAAAGAAAAAGTGATTTATCCATGGCTGACAAGAGAAATTAAAGATAGCATTAAATCAAAGGAAGAGGCTTATAAAGGTGTGAGAAATAACAATAGCCCTAAGGACTGGAAGTGTTTTAGAGGACTAAAAAATAAAGGCAAGGATGAACATGGGCATGCACAGGCAAGAACATAAAAAAAGGATTGTAAGAGCTTCTATAGGTATGTAAAAAGGTAAGGATGTGAGGGCAAATGTAGGTCCCTTACAGACAGAGACAGAGACATTTATAATGGGGAATAAACAATTGACAGCAGAACTAAACAACTGCTTTGTGCCTGTCTCCATGGAAGAAGGCATTCAAAACCTGGCAGATATGTTGGAGAACCAAAGGTCTACCAAAAAAGAGTAGTTGAAGGAAATAAGTATTAACCAAAAAATAGTACTTGAGAAGCTTGAAAGCTGACAAATCCTGATGATCTACATGCCAGAGTTAAAAAAAAACAGAAAATGCTGTAAGCACTCAGCAGGTCAGGTAGCATCTGTGGAAAGAGACACAGTTAACATTTCAGGACCAAGAACCTTCATTAAAACTGAGAAAGACAAACTTGTATCAACCCTATTGCAAACATTCCATTTGTGCTTTCCACCCCATCCATTTTTGCACATTTGTTTTCTCATTTTTTCCAGGACTGATGAAGAATCATTGACCTGAAACCTTAATCTGTTTCTCTCTCCACAGATGCTGCCTGACCAGCTGAATAACCTAAACATTTTCTGCTTTATTATTGCACTTTGATTGAGAGTAATGGCTTCAATGTTTTGTTTACAGTTCTACCTATGTTTATTGTCTTACTCAAGTGATAACACAAATGAACCGACCGACACCACAACAGGAAAAGAAAGTCAACCTGAATATAATCTTGTAAAATGTCCCTTCGGGCTTTGAATAAAATACACCAACCAGCTATCTGCTATTCTTATTTTTATTGCAAGTAAAAAGGATTTGTTGAAGAAGTATCAGGTTACAAGGATCAATCAACAGCAGGTCAAAGAGACTGGCAAAAACGCAGGTTGGAACATAAGGGAAATCAGCCAATAAAATAGTGCCAAAACTACTGAGAATTCAAACTTTCAGGAGGGTCTCCTACCACACTTGTAAAATTCATTCTCTAAAAAAAGCCTGCATGTTACGAACTGGCTCAAATTCCAAGTACAGAAGGTATTTAGTTTTACAGAAAACTATAAAACCAAATTCTGAAGACACAAGCTGAGGCTTCAGCCATCTCATGTTGAGTTCTGACTGCATAAATTGAATAACTTGGGTCTCCTTTCATTACAAATTTCTACTATGTTAAACTTGAAACACTGTTCATAGTGAGTTCTGAATGAGAGACTGTTTACTAACATTTTGTCTGAAAGCCAACCAATGTTAATAATGAGCTGATATTACATATCAGCGATATAGTTTAGTATACATATCACTTCTGTCATAATCTGATCAGATCTTTCCTTTAAACCACTATTTTTAATGTCCTTTTTATCTTTTCTTACTGGATATATTTCAGAGTGTGCAGAAATTCTTACATATCAAGAAAGATATGCAACAACATGATTACCATTTTCCATTACATGTTATAACTCATGTGGAAAATGGATTTTGTTACATCCAATATATATTTAATGCATATAGTTATATTGTTATCTTTCTGAATTCAATTGCCCAAAAATTTGATGCATAACTCTGTTTGTTTCAGTAATTTTTTTACCCAGAGTGAAGCATAGTAACTGCTACTTCTGGATTATTTGAAAATTTCATCTGGATACTTCCTAAGTTCAATCACCCAAACAATTCCAATGTGACCTCCCTCCTCCTCCCTCCTCCTCTCAAACCTCTGATAACAGCAGCAAAGGTTTCCAATTCCTCTCCTACCCTGACGACAGTGACAGAGTGCTCTGATGCCTTTTATATTCCCTACACCCCTCATCACCTCCATCAATCACCATAAAGGAGGTCTCTGATGCTCTCATCACCCTCCCCAAGAAACAAAGCTCTAGAGTTTCTCCCCACCACCCCCTGACCACAGCATGGATCTGATCTGCCAATGGCCATGGCCCTCCTGATCCACCACACACCCCCAAATCCCCACCGAACCTCGTCACAGATGTCTCGTGACCTTGTACACAGCCAAAGTTTGAAGTGAGTGGCTGGAACAATAAATGGTACCCTGCTTCTGCATCTATCCAGCACATCATTACAGACCACTGGAAACATTGGGCCTGTACTCTGTTTTCCCTTTCTTTTCCCCCTATGTACCCAATCATGGCCCTGCTCTTCTCCGTTTCACTGTTACAAATCCTTTCTCTCCACTAGCCTTTTGAGTTATGTTTTTATTACATTCTTTCCTTTTTTTCTCAGTTGTTTCTACTTTTTCTCTTTCTGATCTGTTTTGCTATTTTCCTCATGCCACTCTTTATTTTTCGTGATGTGAATTTTATTTGTTTTCCTTTTCTGTCCCCATTTCTCTCAGTATATTCTATTCTCTGCTCATTTTGATATTTCTTTCTGTCTGTTGCTTCTCTTATTCATTGCTATCAGAATCTTGAGAAACCTAAGGCAGTGGGATGCTGGTGTTTCGACACAAGATTATTTGATTTTGCCTGCCTAACAACTGGCATAACACAGTGCAAGGTCAATAGACTGGACCACAATGCCCAGGATTTTACCCCAAACAGGAGGAGAAGATCCTAGGCATCAACATTGATATCTTTAACTTCTGGTCACCACTCCCCTCTGTTCCACCCTGCCTTTGGTTTCCTGATGCCTCTGGCCCCTTTACCCCTTCTCTTTCCCCTCCCTCGCCCTCATGACCTGCCCATCACCCACACCTTCATCCCTCTGGTTCCCCACCTCCTTCCTTTATTTCATGGTCTTCTGTCCTCTCCTATCAGATTCCATCTTGTTCAGCCCTTTGCCTCTTCCACCTATCACCTCCCAGCTTCTCACATCATTTCCACTTCTCACCTCCCCCACCCACTTACCTTCCCCCATCACCTGGTCTCACCTATCACCTGGCAGCTCACGCTCCTCCCCCTCCCCCAACCCCACCCCCCACCCTTTTTATTCCGGCTTTTGCCCTCTTTCCTTCCAGTCCTGATGAAGGGTTTCGGCCCAAAACGTCGGCTGTTCATTTCCCTCCATAGATGCTGCCTGACCTGCTGAGTTCCTCCAGTATCTTGTGTGTGTTGCTTGAGAAGATACTTTACACTTTGAAAGTTATTGGCTCAAAATGTAATTAGTTGGTAGCATTAGGAATAGAAATTCTACACTCAGAAATTTCTAATCTCCTTACTACTTATTCAGATTTGCTTTTGCTAGTCAGTGATCTTTTCCTAACGGTGAGAGCAGAGAAATAAAGTTTCTAGCAATTCTTGATGGGATTGAGATAAGTTGCAGGCTCTTTAGATATTGGGAGAAGCACAGACAGGAAAGAATATTTCCAATTTGACAGCAACTTAATACATTGACAAGGAAAGCTGGAATCTAACAGGAAAGCCAAGGGAAAGTCTGTGATTGGGTGGAAGAGAAAAGGAGCTGTTGATAACTGTGAACATGCACAATGTACAAAGGTTTAGTCAAGAGACTTTCAAATCATGAAATTAAGTATAATTAGAAATGGCAAATGACCATGTCTCAGCAAGCCTATCTGTGGACCCCTGTCTTTGTTTAAAATTTTGTCAAGAACTTCTGAAAAGTATTTCAATGTAATTGCACCCATTATAAAGAAATATTACTACTTCAGGTAAGGCAACATCAAGAAATCTCTTATTTGTTGATACGCCCATGGTCTGATGCATAAGGAGTGAAGTTCAAAAATGATGCTGCACTAAAAACAGAATCTAATTGATCAGTGGGCACAGACATAATTCAGTCCTCACTTTAAAGCCATACACTGTGGGCACAAATTTCCTTAGAGCAGCTTTGTGCCTTTGCTGGAAACCCCTTTTATACATGCAATGCCAGATGTTAACAGAGTTAGAGAAAAAGTTTAACAGATTACTTAACTTAAAAGGTTATGCTTGTCATTAGCAAAGTTGAAATGTGAATGCCTGGATATTGTAGCAGAATTAACAGGAGAGAAAGTGAAAAAAAAAACTTCCTGTTCTTGCTGTTTTGAGGTCCTATGAAAAAAAGAGATGATTATACCCCTTGCTGCCAAATGGAAGGCTGTAGTTAGCAATGTGGGCAGAGTCTCAGAAACTTACATAAAACACTGGCACATTAATGTGAATACATGGAATTCCTTTGCAGCATCCAATTTGCCAGTAAACTCTAATGGGTTTGATCTTTCATAAACACTGATGCAGCATTTTAAAGGATGAATTGTATTAGAGAATTTGTGTCCAATTGTGCTGTTTGGATTGCCAGCTGAACTTTGAATTTTCACCAGATAGGAACATCAAGAACAGGAGTTGGTCATTCGGCATCCTGGGTCTGCCTAGTTATACTAAATCCCCTTCATCATGTAAGCTTCGTGTATCTTGATTACCTAACAAGCATTGCTTATTTTCCCTAAATTACCCTCCCTGAGCAATGCCAACTTCTGTGTTCTTGTCGCCACTTTGATTCAGATGGAAGAAAAGCTGAAGGAAGAGTTGTCATAGAAACAGCCCCAGGAACTTCCATATGCAATAGGGGTGGAGCAGGAATCAATTGATATCATATACATGTAAAAACTCAAGTCTCTTTGGATCTCCACTGCCTCTATCTTTTAATGAGTTAGAAAACACTCTATTCTACCCTTTTTAAACCTTATGTTTGGCCTCATTGAGATCTACTTGCCACAGTTTTTCATCCATTTGTTTTATTTATTTGCAGCTTGTCTATATTAATTTGTAGGATGGGAAAATTACTGACAGGTTCCCATTTATGGCCTATCCCTGGTTGCCTTTGAGAAGTTGCTTGTGAACTGCTGCAGTGTTTCTTGCTAAGGTGCTCCTACAGTGCTGTTGGGAAGGGTGTTCCAGGATTAAGACCCAGCGACAATGATGGTTTGCTGATATATCTCCCAGTCAGGATGGTGTTCTACATATGGAAGAACCTACAAGCAGTGTTGTTCCAGAGCACCTGCTACCTTTGACCAATAGATGTTGCAGGTTCAGGAGGAACTTTTGAAGAAGCCTTGGTATTTTACTGCAGTGCATTTCTGTAGAGCTGGTGGTGGACTGAGTGAATGTTTCCGGTAGGTGCCAATCAAGTGGACTGCTTTGCCCTTTATGCTGTCCACCTCCTCGAGTGCTGTAAAAATCGCACTCATCCAAGCAAATTAATGGTTTTCCATCACTCTCCAGATTTGTGTGTTGTAAATGGTAGAAGTGTTTTGAGGAGTTAGGAAGGGACGTCAGTTGCTACAGGATTCATCCTCTGACCTGCTTTTGCATGCCATGCTATTTTCATGGCTGATCGAGTTAGGCTTCTGGCTAAAGACAACTGCAAAGCTGTTGACATCAGGGGAGCTCAATTGTTGTAATAGAATTGAAAGTAAAAGGAAGATGGTCCGGTTCCCTCTTTATAATTTACTGCTTGCATCCTCTGAACTACTTACAAAACTGATTACACTTGTAACAACAGTAGTGAGCTGGCAGCAGGAAATTGGATAGATTTCATATAATCTATTGTTACATCCAATACACTTTCATGACAGCTTCAAGGGTGACAGTGATCTGATCATTTTAATGATAGAAAATAACACTCAGAAGAAACAGTTCCTTCTTTCACTAAACTAATACATCAAGGCAAATGGGGTGAAGTCGATCTCAACCCCATTTCCAGATCATTAGACTACCCAAATCACATGCATATCACAAGAAGAACCAAGCTTAAGTACTGACAGGACAGTCAGCAGTTAAAGAAGTGATTTGTACCCTCACCAAAACTCCGTTCTCTAAAGTTCCATTAGTGGTCACTTCATGACAATGAAGAGTGAGTGTACTTGTGAGTTTGTCATTCCTTAGATGAAATAGTTTGGCTCATTGTTATCTCCATCCTGCTACCGTTGTTGAGATCAGTTAATTGGGCTTAGACTAAGGATTAAAATCCTACTCGTCTATGCAGGTCAGTGCCACAACAAGCAGTAAATTATCCACTAAACTATCAAGGGAATATGCAACATTGCTAAAGGTTACAAAATAAGCTACTGTGGCCGCAGAAGGGAAGCCAGGATGGTGTGTTGCCTCCCAGAATTCCAGAGTCAAGGATGTCTCTGAGCGGCTTCAGAAAATTCCCGTGGGGGAGGGCGAACAGCCAGAGGTCGTTGTATATGTTGGTACAAGTAACATAGGTGGAACAAGGGATGAGGTCCTGCAGAATGAGTATAGGGAATTAGGTAAGAAGTTAAGAACCAGACCTCAAGGGTAGTGATCTCTGGATTACTCCTGATGCCACTTGCTAGCATGATCAGAAACAGAAGGATGGGCCAGATGAATTTGTGGCTGAGGAGCTGGTGCAGGGGGCAGGGATTCAGGTTCTTGGACCATTGGGATCTCTTCTGGGGTTGAGGTGACCTGTACAAGAGGGACAGTTTGCACTCGAACCAGAGAGAGACAGATATCCTTACAGGGAAATTTACTAGTGCTACACGGGAGGGTTTAAACTAGATTGGCAGGGGAGTGGGACTCTGAGCAGGAGCAAGTCATGAGATAAAGCAGTAGCCTTCAAGAGCAAGATTAGTAACCAGGATAACAGGGGGACAGTAAACGCAAAGAAAGGATACTCAGTTAGACTGCATTTATTTCAATGCATGAGGTTTAACAGGTAAGGTAGACAAACTCAGAGCGTGGATTGTATCTGAGGACTGGGATGTTATAGCCACAGCAGAAACATGGCTGAGAGAAGGACAGGACCAGCAGCTCAACGTTCCAGGATACAGATGCTTCAGGTGTGACAGAGGTACAGGTAAGCGAGGAGGGGGTGTTGCCTTTTCGAGAAGCGAAGACATCACAGCAGTACTTAGAAATAACATTCTTGTCCAGTGAGGCCATAATGGGTAGAACTCAGAAACAAGAAGGGGAGAGTCACTCTAGTGGGACTGTGCTATAGACCCCCAATTGTCAGTGGGAACTTGAGGAGCGGGTGTGTAGAGAAATTGCTCACAGTTGTAAGAATAATAGGGTTGTATTAGTGGGAGATTTTAATTGCCCCGGTATTGACTTGAACTACCCAGAGTGTTAAAGGCCTGATCGGGGTGGAATTTGTGAAATGTGTCCAGGAAAATTTCCTAAGTCAATATATCAAGGGCCCTACTTGGGAGGGGGCAATACTGAACCTTCTCTTAGGGAACGAGTCAGGGCAGGTAACTGAAGTGGCATTCAGGGAGCACTTTGGTTCTAGTGACCATAATCCTATTAGTTTTAAGATAGTGATGGAAAAGAATAGGACAGGTCCACAGGTTAGGGTCCTAGACTGGAGCAGGGCTAATTTTGGGGCAATTAGGCAGGATCTAGCAGAGGTTGATTGGGTGAGCCTGTATGAAGGAATGAATAGCAAGTGGGAGGCCTTTAAGAGTGTGATATCAAGAGTCCAGGAGTAGTATATTCCTGTTAGGGTGAAGGGTAATGTTTAGGGAACCTTGGATGACGAGAGATATTGAGGGTCCGGTGAAGAACAAGAATGAAGCATACATTGGGCTGAGGAGGTTGGGAATGAGTGAATCCCTTGATGACTATAAAAAGATTAAGGATACACTTAAGAAGGAAGTCAGAACAGAAAAGATAGGGTATGAGATGGATCTGACAGGTAACATAAAGGAAAATCCCAAGAGGTTCCATAGCTATATCAAGAGAAAAGGGCAGTCCGGGAGAGAATAGGTCACCCTAGAGATCAGCAGGGCCACCTGTGTCTCAACCTGCAGGGGATGGGTGGGATTTTTAATAACTATTTCTCCTCGGTGTTTACTGAGGAGAAAATCATGGTTGCCCAAGAAATTAGAGAAACTAGTGGTGATGTTTTGGAGGACATTCGTATTACCAGGGAGGACGTATTTGCAGCCTTACAGCACACGAAGGTGGATAAATCCCCAGTGCCTGAGCAAGTGCATCCGCGGACTTTGTGAGAGACTAAATAAGAAATTGCGGAGGCCCTCGCGGAGATACTTGCTTCATCGTTAGCCACTGGTGAATTTCCTGAAGATTGGAAGGTGGCTAATGTTGTTTCGTTGTTTAAGAAAGGTAGCAAGGACAAACCAGGGAACTACAGGCTGGTCAGCCTGACATCGGTAGAGGGGAAGTTACTGGAGGAAATTCTGAGGGACAAGATTTACCAGAATTTGGATAGACAGAGTCTGATTAGGAGGAATCAGCATGGATTTGTGCGTGGAAAGTCGTGCTTGACAAACCTTTTAGAGTTTTTTAAAGAGGTAACCAAAAAAGTAGATGAGGGTAGGGCAGGGGATGTTGTCTATTTGGACTTTCGCAAGGCCTATGACAGGGTCCCGCATGGTAGGCTGGTCTGGAAAGTTAGGTCCCATGGAATCCAGAGAGAGCTAGTTAGGTGGATTCAAAATTGGCTCAGAGGCAGGAAGCAGAGGGTGATAGTTGAAGGTTGTGTCTCGGAATGGAGGCTGGTGACTAGTGGTATGCTGCTGGTGTCAGTGTTGGAACCTTGTTATTCATTATTTATACAATTGATTTGGATGCGAATGCACAAGGCTTGATCAGTAAGTTTGCAGATGACACGAAATTAGGAGGTGTTGTTGATAGTGAAGCAGATTATCATTGATTACAGGGAGATTTTGATCAGGCAGGGAAGTGGGCCGAGGACTGGCAGATGGATTTCAGTACAGATAAGTGTGAGGTGATGCATTTTGGAAAATCAAACCAGCGTAGGACTTATACTATGAATGGTAGGGCACCAGGGAGTGTAATGGAACAGAGGGACTTAGGAGTACAAGTACATAATTCGTTGAAAGCAGCATCACAGGTAGACTGGCTGGTGAAAAAGGCATTTAGCACACTGGCCTTCACCAGTCAGGGCATTGAGTACAGGAGTTGAAACATTATGTTGCAGTTGTAAAAGTCATTGGTGAACCAGCACTTGGAGTACTGTGTACAATTTTGGTCGCCCTGTTGTAGGAAAGATGTGGTTAAACTGGAAAGAGTGTAGAAAAGATTTATGAAGATGTTGCCAGGACTAGAGGGCCTGAGTTATAGGAAGAGGTTGGCCAGGCTAGGTCTTTATTCCTTGGAACGTAAGAGAATGAGAGGCAGCCTTATAGCAATGTTTAAAATTATGAGCGGCATGGATAAGGTGGATGGTAACAGTCTTTTCCCCAGGATAGGGGAATCCAAAACTAGGGGGCATTTAGGGTGAGAGGGGAAAGATTTATGAGGGACCTGAGGGGCAACTTCTTCACACAGAGTATGATGAGTATATGGAATGAGCTGGCAGAGGAAGTGACTGAGGCAGGTACAATAGTATCATTTAAAAAGCACTTGGTTAGGTATATGGAGGGGCGGGGTTTAGAGGGATTATGGCCTGAATGCAGGAAATTGGGATTAGCTGTGTGGGTACCTGGTCAGCATGGACTCAATGGGCCAAAGGGCCTGTATCCTTGCTGTATTGCTCTATGACATTACGACTCTCTAAACATTTCAAATTATGTGTGAATTCCTGATCCAAATCAGGATGTATATGCAGCAATAGAACATGCACCTGTGTTTCCTACATAAAGAAATCACAGTCTAGGGAAGACATAAATGTTGGGAAGTCCAAGCGTTTCACTGGTTCCATGTGGCAAGTTTTACAATCCATATCAGTAACTGTCCTTACAAGTATGTTTCTTGTGTGCATGCATATCATTCATGATCATTTAAAATTAATTTGTCATCCCTAAGTATTTGACATGAAGATGTAATTTTTCAACACAAAGGCAAATTGGATCTGTGTACTCAAGTCTCTAGGATCACATTTACACGTGCACCAAGGGAAATTAAAGTAAAAATGATTGGCATATTGGTCAATAAGGGATAGGGGCGGTGAAGTTATAGAATGACCTCAGGTCAAAAACGAAATGATGATTTAATTTGTAAGCAGATACAAAAATTGTTGAGGTGGGGGACTGAATTCCTGTGCAAGATCTCAAGTAATTCAAACCATCTGCTCCAAGGAGTTCTTTGATTTCCCAAACACCTCCACATTCTTAGCAAGTCACAAATTCTGGTTAGTTTTTCAGTTTCAGGTATTTGCTCTACATTGATAATAAACTTCAATTTCATGCAAAAATATTAAATCAGGCCTCTCTTCTCCTATAGCTTTGTCATTTGAATCGTAAAGTTTTATAAAATTGAGAAGATTTGATAAAATTTACTTATGCATATATGCGATTCAGGTAAATTTCCTTTGTTATTTTTACTCAATAGATATTCTTAAAGGAAGATTCCTGGCTCCTAATTTCAAACGTGAGAATGGGCATTATGTTTGTTTTAAGTGCTGGTGATATCATTAGAAGTAGTATACTGAAAGTATTAATAAGCCAAATTGCATGTGCTAAATTGATATGCGGCTAATATTGAGGAATCATTAAGTTATTGGCATTACTTCCATGAATGTTAATTCTCCTGAACCATCAAAATCAATGCAGTAATCCTAAAGTGGTGTAAGGCAATTCAGCTTTCAGAAAAATTTACTGTAGGTGTCGCATGACCTATACTTTCTCCTACTCATACATTTTCAGATTTTGTTTGAAAACTCTCATCCTGGGGTTGATGGTATTTTAAATTTAATTAGCTCTATGGGTATGAAGTAGAGCAGTGCTGGAAGATATTATAGCACCCTATATGTCATCACGGTGGTTAGCCTTGTGGCCATGTTCCTCAGTGTCTTTAGGTTATCACACAGAGTGTTGCCACTGTGAAATTGCATAAATGTGAGGTCAAGGCATAAATCTGTTTTTCAGTACAAGGGGGAGAATAGAATTGAGAGAGGAAGATGTCCTAAAGTAGTTTCACATGAGAAAGGCTCTTGATGAAGTAAGATATTGTGACATCGAAAAGAACATACCATTAATTTGATTGTTGTGGGACTTTGTTTCAATGTCCATCAACATTGTCTTGCAATTAGTCATAACATGTTAAGTGCTTCTTGACTAATCATAGTTGATGTTTCATTTGATGCTTAAGAACCTACAACTCAACACATGAAGACAAGGAAAGCAAGTTTAGGAGCAAGCTACCAGAAACCGCGGCAGAGGATCACTTGGCACACCTTCAAAGTTAAATAGAATGTTATTATTTGAGAGCCTCAGCCTACTTGTTTCCCATTATAAGCTCTATGTAAAGTCCTTATTAGCCCCAATTTCTATATCCTCATTGTTGATATCAGGAGAATATTTATTCCCCATTGTTTTATTGGAGAATTAGACTGCAAATAACCTTTGGTATTGGTATTGGTGTTGGTATTGATATTGGTTTATTATTGTCACTTGTACCGAGGTGCAGTGAAAAGCTTGTCTTACAAACTGATCGTACAGGTCAATTCATTACAAAGTGCAGTTACATTGAGTCAGTTCAGAGTGCATTGATGTAGTACAGGTAAAAACAATAACAGTACAGAGTAAAGTATCACAGCTACAGAGAAAGTGCAGTGCAATAATGTGCGAGGTCACAACAAGGTAGATCATGAGGTCATAGTCCATCTCACTGTATAAGGGAAATTTTCAATAGTCTTATCACAGTGGGGTAGAAGCTGTCCTTAAGTCTGATGGTACGTGCCTTCAGGCTCCTGTATCTTCTACCCGATGGAAGAGGAGAGAAGAGAGAATGTCCCGGGTGGGTGGGGTCTTTGATTATGCTGGCTGCTTCACCAAGACAGTGAGAGGTAAAGACAGAGTCCAAGGAGGGGACACTGGTGTCCATAATGTGCTGGGCTGTGTCCACAACTCTCTCCAGTTTCTTGCGGTCCTGGGCAGAGCAGTTGCCATACCAAGCCGTGATACATCCAGATAGGATGCTTTCTATGGTGCATCTGTAAAAGTTGGTGAGAGTCAAAGGGGACAAACCAAATTTCTTTAGACTCCTGAGGAAGTAGAGGCACTGGTGAGTTTTCCTGGCCATGGCTTCTGCATGATTTGACTAGGACAGGCAGTTGGTGATGTTCACTCCCAGGAACTTGAAGCTCTCAACCCTCTTGACCTCAGCACCATTGATGTAGACAGGTGCATGTACACCCCCCCCCTTTCCTGAAGTCAATGACCAGCTCTTCTGTTTTGTTGACATTGAGGTCCAGGTTGTTGTCATGACACCATTCTACTAAGCTCTCTATCTCCTTCCTGTACTCCAACTCAACGCTGTTTGAGATACGGCCTACAACGGTGGTACCATCTGCAAACTTGTAGAAGGAGTTAGAGCAGAATCTGGCCACACAGTCATGAGTGTATAGGGAGTAGAGTAGAGGGCTGAAGATGCAGCCTTGTGGGGCACCAGTGTTGAGAATAATCGTGCCAGAGGTATTGCTACCAATCCTCACTGATTGCGGTCTGTTTGTTAGAAAGTCAAGGATCCAGTTACAGAGGGAGGTGTTGAGTCCTAGGTCTCGGAGTTTGGTGACAAGCTTACTTGGGATTATTGTATTGAAGGCAGAGATGTAGTCAATAAACAATAGTCTAACGTAGGTGTCTTTACTGTCCAGATGCTCTAGAGCTGAGCATAGGGCCAGGGAGATGGCATCTGCTGTAGACTTGTTTCGGCGATAGGCGAATTGCAATGGGTCCAGGTTGTTTGGTAGGCTAAAGTTGATGCGTGCCATGACCAACTTCTCAAAGCACTTCATTGTGGTGGATGTCAGAGCCACTGGTCGGTAGTCATTGAGGCATGTTACCTTGCTTTTCTTCGGTACTGGAATGATGGTGGTCTTCTTAAAACAGGTGGGAACCTGAGCTTGAAGCAGGGAGAGGTTAAATATGTCCACAATTACTTCTGCCAGCTGATCAGCACAAGATCTGAGCACACGGCCAGGGACACCATCTGGGCCAGGCGCTTTCCTCGTGTTCACTCTCCAGAAGACTAATCTTACGTCCTCCACTGTGATCACAGGTTCAGCTTCATTGGTGGCTGTCAGGGTGGATGGTGACAATCCACCTCCTTTCTGTTCAAAACGCGCATAGAATGCGTTAAGTTCATCCGGAAGGGATGCGCTGTTGTTAGCTATGCAGCCCGACTTCGTCTTGTAACTTGTTATCCATGTAAGCCCTGCCATAACTGACAGCTGGTCAGGGACTATATTTTGAGTCGGTATTGCCTCTTTTGGATTAAAATGTTATGATTTATTACAGCTATTGACCAAAATATTATTTGATTTTGGTACTGTGTGTAGGCCTTATGACCATTCAGCATATCTCTGCACTATTCTAAATTTTACTTGCTACCCAAAGGCCTGGGGTCTGAGATATGAAAGCTGCAGAAAAACACTATTTTCCTTGAGTTGGAGATAACCTTCCCTCAATATACTACACCTCTTCTCAACACCCATTTCCAACACCCCCCCTCCCCCTTCTGAGGACAACCTGGGGTGGGGTGTCTCTTTGTCACGGCTCCATGGCAGCCACTGCTTTTGTGGAGAGCTATTGGAATGCTTCTCCATGCTGCTGTCATGAGGACAAACTGCTACTGAGGCTTCACCAAGATATTGGGTCAGCATTCAGTTTACTATATTACCTTATACAGTCAAAAAGATTCTTGTCCCTGATGGATCAAATCAAATATCCTCCAGTCCCTTTGATACGTTGCTATATACATCTTGTAATCCTTTTAACACTAATGATCCAAGACAGGCTTAGAGGGGATCTGAGGAGGATTTTATTTCACCCAGAGAGTGGTTGGATTCTGGAAGCAGAGGTTCTTACAACATTTAAAAAATATCAAGACAGGCACTTGAATTGCCAAAGCAAAGAAGGCTATGGAATGGGTGCTGGTAAATTGGATTAGTATGGATGGGTACTTGACAGTCAGTATGGAACTGGTGGGCCAAAGGGCCTGTTCCTGTATCGCCTAACTCCATAACTATGACTCTATGAGTCCACACAAGATTAACAATTGGCCTTTCACAAGGAATAACTGACTTGTATAGAACTCTCAATGATACAGGGTAGGGTTTGCAGATACTGATGCACCTGGTACTTTTTCCAGGATGTCCAGGTTGAATGCTGCACTGATATATTGGTATCCAGCAGAGAGGTTGCCTCCAGCCCTTTTATCCATAAGCTGGGAGTGGCAAGAGGGAACTCCCATTTGTTAATGTTCTGGGAGTCCTTGTGTACCTTCCCTCTGCTGACGGGAATCTTACCTTAATTGGTGTCAGGCCAGCTACTCTGGATTTCTGACAAGCTTGGCTCCTGCCCCATCATATTAACGCTGTCACAATTGGCATCCAAAATTTCAGTCATTGAAAGAAATATGTTAAATACGTTAGTAGTTCAAAACTAACTGAGCAGCAGCTTTAATGTTCTTGGCTGGTGGACAATTAAATTAGCTTGGAAATCTCCCGCCACAGGTTTGCCCACTTATCTCATGAAAGTTGCTCTCAGCGGCTTCCTGAATGCAGAGGATGTCCCAGTGGAATGTACATGTCCCAATTTTTCTGCAAAAAACTGTCCCCATTGAAGTAACGTGCAGAGTTTGCAGGCTCATATGCAGGTGGAATGGAGAGCTCTATAGAGTGTGTCTGGTTTATTCTAGATTTTATGCACACAACAAGAACATGATCAAACAATGACTTATATATGCCGCAGACTGGCTCTGACTGCCTGGAATTCCGTTCCTTGCCACCATCCAGCTGCAGGCAAGAAGCTAACATGAGGATATGCATATGAAACTTAAGAGTTGAAGTCACCCAGCACCAAGGTTAGTGGACAAAGACAGCAGGCAGGAGGAGTTGAGAGACTGCCATCTTCTCTCCCTTAAGAAGGTGTTCATGAATTTACATGTGATTCTTTATAGAAGTCATGTTACATACAAATCTTATATGCATTTACATATATGTGTATGTCCTTAATGTGCTTATTGATTACTGGGGAACCTGTGCCCCTGCTGGCCACCCACTGCACACATTCCCACACCCCTTTCCCCCATCCACACCCCTCCCCCACCACCCCCACCACTTAACGTTTGTCAAAAACATTTCACCACTTATTGGCTTAGTTTTTTGCATTAACTATCTGTAGAAGTTCTCCTGTGGGAGTAAGATGGAGTGGGAAGGAGATGAAAGGTTTATTAAAGCAAATAGTGAGTTGGGTCAATTGGAGGCCTTTGCTTACAGGGATTCAGTTAGCACTAAATCAAAGCAGCCTTTGCTGGCTATCACTTGTACAGCTTTGAAGCCTCCTCCCTGTGCAATCAAAATATGTTGCATGTGTGCCGTGATCACCACATTGCCAAAGTCTGTAATGTCCTTTTGTTTCTTTTGAGAACTAGGCTGTAACACCAGAATTATAAAATAAAAGGTTTATAGCGAGAGATTTTTGACAAAAAAACTGTTCCATACCCTGCTCCCAAACCTCATCCCGCTATCATTAGTTTCCTGGTACAAATGAATGAAGAAATTTATCTTCATCGTTTTCAATAAACTTTTACATCTACAAGATTAGATAAGTAAATGGTCACCTCTGTGACACAATGTAAGTTTTGTAAGTTATCCTGACATGTTAATCTTTTAATAAGGTTTCTGCTATTGGAATAAACATTGTTAGTAGTAAACTACTATGGCACTGAAAATGATAAATAGAAAGCTCATAAAATTGACATCTGGAACTATATCACTGATCTTTATGGTGTAGAAAAATCTGGCAGCTTTTCTATTTCATGTCTAGAACAAGAGTAATTCAGTGTATGCTGGAGGAGATGGAAAACATGATGCTAACAAGATGCAAAACAATTGCAAAGTGTAACTTTGTTCTTGTCAGTGATGGGGGTCTGAGGTTGAAAGCTGAAGATTCTGAGTCTGTTAGTTTGATACACAGAGGGAAATTGTGGAATTGGTATGTATCATCAAGGAAAAGTACTTAGAGGGAAACAAATAGAAGAAATATTCCTTGATGGGATCACATTATCAGCAATTCAATGAAAGCAACAAGTAGATTCTGCACACAAAACTGGCAGAAACTTAACCAGGTTGGGGGACAATTTTCTGACTTTGTCCTGAACCCTCACCAGAGAAACAGAGAAATGCCATGTTACAATCCAAATTACATAATGATTCAATGTTATGAACACTAATCGTATTATCAAATAGTAGCCAGCAGGAACTCCAGTGATTAGTTCTAGACATCTTACTACTCAGAGCATTAGCCCAAGAGCACAACTGTTCAATGTACATCACCTCCACTCCAGAGCCAAGGTTACTCCAACCTCAGTTACCAAGCTCAGACAACACTTATGTACGTGCACACTTGGGGATGTCAAGCAGATGCCAAAAAGGTGGTTTGGCCTTTCCTAAGTGGCATTTTGATTGGA
The DNA here is from genome assembly GCF_009764475.1 of Pristis pectinata. Classification (NCBI taxonomy): domain Eukaryota; kingdom Metazoa; phylum Chordata; class Chondrichthyes; order Rhinopristiformes; family Pristidae; genus Pristis; species Pristis pectinata. Next base: position 33,167,791 of record NC_067407.1, on the reverse strand, counting down.
CATAGACAAGGACATCAATTATTCCATCTGGAAACACTGAAAATACCAAAAAGGTGTAAGAAGTCAAGGTAATGCTTCCCTATTAATTCCCCACTTCCATCCACCCACATTGTCACTCAACATAAAAAAATACATCAAAACAATGATCAATTCAAGATATTTGTAATGTAAAGTTGGTCAATGGCAGTAGTACTAAACAAGCCAATAGCAAATCAGAAAACCATTTATGTCATGCAATTTTGTGGAGCAACACCTAATCTTCCATTTGGCGATGTTACAGCCTGCACGACTCAGTATCAAATTTGCCAGCATTAGATAATTCACTCTTTCTTTCTGTAACTCTGTTGTGCTACAGATTCACTAGAACCATCCAATTCTATGAATGCATTCTTGATTGTGTCTGAGTAATTCAGGGAGCAAGGTCAAGGCAGAGGAACACAGGCGTTACATTGACCCAGAGAGACATGGATGGGCTCGGCTTCTATTTCATCTCCTTTTTCCTCCATCTTCATTATTCTTCTTTTTCTAATGTCCATCTGAAATCATGGATCCTCCCACTAATCAGCACATTGATGATGGTTCATTCAGTGGCAGCAGAATCACAGTCAGCCAGCTCCCATTGACATGAGGTGGATGATCCTGCTGATCATTATCAAAATACTCAGTAAGGGTGGCGCCTCTAGAGGTCACAAAAAAAGCTGCAGATGCTGGAAATCTGAAATAAAAACACAAAATGCTAGAAGCATTCAGCAGGTCAGGCAGCATCTGTGGATAGAGAAACAGAGCTAACATTCCAGGTTGGAGACCTTTTGTCTGACTCTAATTCTCTTTCCGCAGATGCTGCCTGATCTTCTGAGAGTTTCCAGCATTTCCTGTTTTTATTCCTATGAAATAGGATTATTTAATCAAAGGATCAGGCCATTCTGCACAGATGTCCATTTTGGTAGTTATGCTTTGCATGAACCTCCTCTCATCATTCTTTTGCTAACCAAATTAACATGTCTTCTTCTTCCTTTCTCCTTCCTTTCCCCTTAAAGCTTCTATGACAATTACCCATTAGTTCTTCTATTAGTGGTTTCCACTTTTAAACCCCTCTCTGGGTGAAAAAAATCTCTTAAATTCCCTATGAATTTATTGGCAAATATCTTTTATTTATTGCTCCTCATTTTGTCCCCTTGAAAACAGAAACATCTTCTCAATATTTATAGCATAACACCTCAGGTTTTCTGTTCTGTTTGGAAATGAACTGGACTTCATTTTCTTTTTCATGACTTTATTAACCCATGATGCTACTTTAGCGATTTGAACTTCTGCTCCCTTGTCCATTTGGTCAGTTACTTCCCAAAGAAAATGTGACCTCACTATTCTGCTGTCTGCATTATACTATCTCACCCTAACCTGTGTTGAGATTCATTTGACGACTGCATGGCCATTAGAAAGTATGCCCATTAGTACTGAGTAATAAATGTTTCATTGGCTAATGGTGTTACTACTAATCAGTATGGAAAAAATCTGACATTGAACTGCAATCAATGGTTTACTTCCCAGTATTGTTCATAAATAAGTGATTTAAATATTTGGACAGTGACTTTGTAATCTGTTTAGATGTCATTTAACATTCAAATACCATAAAGTTAACAGCTGTTCATAGATCTGCATATTGTTGCTTATTTTGGTAGACTGAGATCTTTGGAAAGCTGTCACCAGTACTTTTTATTTATCATCTTTAAGGCTACAGCTTCGCAGAGTACCTTTATGGTTCAAACAAGGAGTAATAAGGTGTGTCAGTTATAGACCATTGCTAATGTACTATAACTGCCAAATGGGTTTTTAAGAAAAATAAGGGCACAGGATCTTTATCGATGTCTTTTATACTTTGTGATTATAACACCTTCAGCCTGCTGCTTTCAATGTAATTGTTTATTAAGTTAGGAAGGCCAAAGGTTTGAGTGGAATATTATTGGGAGCTGGTACCTTTATCAACACTACATTATTTAGAGACATAGACTAGCTTCCAGGAAAATTACATGTATACAATAATTCAAAGGCATCAATCCTTCTGTTTTATCAAAGTGAAAATCTAAACTATGGAATGCTTTTTTGTTACTGTATAATTGTGAAGTCTAACCTGCAGCTATGCTAAAATAACAAACAACAATGTTAAAAGGTGACCTATGAAACTCTCTGGGGATCTTTCATTTAACCCATTTTACCAGTCAGGAGAACAGTGTCTCTTTTAGATACTAAATAGTCTTGGTGGTTTTAAGTACAGTCCAGATACTGTAGAGAACTTCTTTCCATTTTGTCTATTTCCATCTTTCTATGCACCCTCTCCTTTATTTCAACATTCTCTGTTTTACTGCCCAATATCAGTGGAGAAGCTTATCCCCTTTTGGGCAATCATGCTGCTTTAGGAATTTTTGGAATTCTGTACCTCAGAGGACAGAGGATGTTCCATCACAATTTCCAAGACTGAGATCTTGAATTCCAAGAGAATTGGAAGGAGTACAGGAAATAGAGAGTATTTACAAGATATCCCATGAAAACCACACTTAAGAAGACAATGTCCTATTCTGACTCCTACTTCTTATGCCCTGTCATTCTTCACATAACCAAATTGATAGTGAGACTCTGTATAGAAAGAAACATAGTCTTCTTCTTCCTAAGGTATAGATCCCTCAGTGATCAGTCCTGTATTAGTTGATCTCAGCCCAGGTGTTAGTCAGGGTATTACAAATGATATTACAGCCCTAGGTCAACAAGGTCTGATTCCTGTTCCTGATTGATAGCCACAGGGTATGTGTATGCATGTCAGTTAAGGACAGAACCAGGCTGACTGTAATATTCCCAGAGTGGAGTAGCTTACCATCATTTCTTCAGCACATTTAATACAACCTAACTAAACAAACATTGATAATGAGGCACAGGAGGGCACATTGACCAAAAGCTTGGTTAAAAAGGTAGGAGTTAAGAACTGCCTAAAGGAAAGAGAGGTGAAAAGTTTACACAAGTGACTCCAGAACTTAAGGGCTGGATTGCTGAAAGAATGGCCGGTAAGTGGCTGATGTGTTACAATGGGGACCAAAATGTGTCAGAGAATTGGTGGAGATCACACAGATAGAAGGGAATGAAGTCATGGAGGGACTTGAACAAGGACATGAAATCTTTAAAATTGTGATGTTAATGAACTGGGAGCCAATACAGGACAACAAGCACAACGTGCTGAGTGATCGGGACTCAGTCCAAATTGGGATTCAAGGAAGAGAGCTATGGCTAAGGTAGCTTTAATCTACCTCGTTGATCTACCTTTGATCTACCTTTGATCTACCTTGTTGTGACCTTGCACCTTATTGCACTGCACTTTCTCTGTCATTGTGACACTTTACTCTGCACTGTTATTATTTTTACCTGTACTACCTCAATTCACTCTGTACTAACTCAATGTAACTGCACTGTGTAATGAATTGACCTGTACAATCGGTATGCAAGACAGGTTTTTCACTGTACCTTGGTACGAGTGACAATAATAAACCAATACCAATACCAAAACAGAGACTTAAGCAGCAGATGAGCTGAGGCAATGGAGGTGATAAATGATATTGCAGAGGTGAAGAATAGGCAGTCTTTGTGTTACATGGATTCAGAGGCACACCTGGGGTCATATAGGATACTGGGAGTGCAAACAGTCTGGTTCAGCCTAGAGAGCAATGGAATTGATGGCTCAGAAATGGAGTCTGTGTAAGGAACCGAATAAAATGCTAAACAGGGATCTGGACTAGACAGCTTGAGTTATAATGAGAGACTGGATAGGCTTGGGGTCACAGGGAGTCCAAAACCAGAGGGCATAGATTAACAGGGGAAAGATTTAAAGGGGACTTGAGGGGCAGGTTTTTCATACAGAGAGTGGTAGGTATATAGAACTAGTTGCCAGAGGAAGTGATAGAGGAGGGTACATTTACAATGTTTAAAAGACATTTGGACAGGTACATAGATAGGAAGGTTTAGAGGGACATAGGCCAAAACAGGCAAAAGGGACTAGTTTAGAGAAGCATCTTGGTTGACATGGATGAGTTGAGCCAAAGGGCCTTTTTCTGTGTTTGTAACTCTATAATTCTATGCAGTCCAACAACACAGAAGAAATGGAAGAAAGATGTCACATCAACTTTTTAAATTCAAAACTATCACTTAATTCAGAAAATCTGCAAATGTTTATAATGCAAAACATTTATGTCACCATGTTGATACAAGCCATATAATTCCATTTACATTATGTAAGCATTGACCAAATAGTCCAAGCAATTTTAACACATATTGCAGCCTCTTTGTAGGCAATGGCAGGAGACTCTTAAACATAGGTCCTTCCCAATAGACCCTTTGTGGCAGCTGCACCATGTTTCAGTGTATTTCTCAGCCCTAGAGTTTGTCATTCTGCAGCAGTCGACTGCGGATAACTTCTTGAGTTTCTGGCAGACCAGAGGACATATTTCACTGAATTGATAGTCTTCCAAAAGCAGTTACTGTTTGTCTCCGTGTGCATCTCGGTATGCTGTGCAGCTGTTCCAGCTTAATCTCGCTAAAAACCTTTGCAACTCATTCCAGACCTATTGGCAAACACACATTTGAGAAGTTGATGGATGATAGTCTCATTCCCAGCACAGCCATCTCAATGAGTGAATGTGTATATAATTGGCTTGAAGTTTTCGTTCTTCAATGCACCTTCTTAACCAATGCATGCCAACCTGCTAAATATATTCAGCTAAATATCAGCTGCAGTTGCTATTTATTGCTGAATATCCACTAACAATGTTGATCAGCAGAGCAAAGTGTTAATACTTTGATTATTGTTAACCACAACAAAGTGGAACTTCTTCAAGAAAAGTGGGTTGTGTGCAAAGTTCAGAGTGCTTTAAGCGTATCATTCATCAGGAAATGTGGATATTGTGGTTAGACATTTAAGTAATAGGAGTAGGGATTAATTTTTTGAGTGATGTAGAGAAGATGGAGCTGCAGAACAACATGTGAGGGAATAGGGACCATTATCTAGGCTCATTGTGTATTGTGGTGGTGGTTACCAGGAGACTGTGGAGAGGTCACTTGTTTTATACCAAGAATGCAAGGAGTGTTGAAGTGATTCATTTCTCTATAATGGAATCCCTTACAATGCTTCTGGATATTGCTCCCTCCTGGACTAAGCTTGATGATCCTGGTTTGTACAGGCACATCCCCCTGTGAACTGTTATCATCCTCCTGATCCTCCTGGCCCTTTTGAGCATCATGAGCATTCGAGCCTCTTCTACCTGCTCTTCCTCAGGCACAGGTTGCTGTCTTCTGTTGGCTGGGTTATGGAACATGCAGGAGATAGCACAATGGTGAAGGTAGAAGAGCTGCTTCCTCACAGCCCAGTGACCCAAATTCGATCCTGACCTCTGATACAGTGTGGAGTTTGCACATTCTCCATGTAATTGCATGGGTTTTGTCCACATGTTCCAGTTTCCTCCTATACCCCAAAACTTGTGGGTTGGTATTTTAATAGGCCAGTGTAAATTGTGCTAACTGTGTAGGGGAGTTTTAGAATCTGGGGCGAGTTAATGGGAATGTGCGCAGAATAAAATGGGATCAATGCAGGATTAGTATGAATGGGTGCTTGCTGTTTGGCTTGAACTTGGTGGGCTGAAGGGTCTGTTTCCTTGCTGCAATGCACTGTAACTCTATGAGACTATAATGAATTCTCCATATTACCTTAATATGTACTGCGGTATGCTCCTGGACTGATTAGATAAGGGTTAACTGATTAATAATTATTTTCAGGAATCCCGTAGCATTCTCCACTATTTTCCTTGTAGTCCCATCTCTGTCATTGTATAGACATGCAAGTGGAGTGGTGGAAATGTATAAAGTGTCAGAAGCTACAGCATTAATAGATAGCCTTTGTCCCCCAATATCTAGCCCTTAGGGAGTGATGTCCACAGAAGGTGGCACACTGAAGGAATTGTGTGTGCTCCCAGGAAACATGGTACTAACCAGAGTAAATTCTTTTTGTGATCACTGACTTCCTGGACATTTATGGAGTAACCTTAACCGTAACCTGGACTTTTGAGCAACTGAGAAGTCCCAGTACACTAGACACCCTCTGTTCAGCACTGAAATCAAAGCACACAAAGTCATAACCACTATCCCGCTGTTATAAAACCCTTGAATGGACCTCTTGTACATTAAAGTTGAATTCTTGTCCTCACAATCTACCTTGTCATGGCCCTTGAACCTTATTGTCTACCTGCACTGCATTTTCTCTGTAACTGCAACTGTAAAGCTATATTCTGTGTTCTGTTATTGCTTTTCCCTTGTACTACCTCAAAGTATTTATGTTTTGAAATGATCTGTACGGATGCCATGCAAAACATAGTCTTTCACTGTAACTTGGTACATATGACAACAATAAACCAATAACATATATCTGATAATAAGGAGACTAGGTGCCCAATCTAGTACTGCGGTGAGCTGTAAACAGTGGACATCTGGAATTGTCATGAGGTCAGGATGTTAGAGTGACCATGACCTTGACCTGTATAGTTAGAGCAGTCCAGGTGCAAGAACGTGGCTGCAGGTCAACAAACAAAGTGATGCCTACCTTGTAAAGACAGTCTTTGAAAAACTGAGCCTGTGAAAACATTGCTCCTCTGAAAGGTTCTGGGTAGGATCTTTTGCTGCTGAAAACACAGTGGATAGGATCTTCACAAATGTGCACCTCTGTTCTTCTTGCCGTTATGTCCCCAAGCCTCCCTGTTGCCTGTCATGCCTAGCCCAAAGCTTTCATTGAAAAATTGTTATTAGCAGTATGACCACTGAGATACCAACTGAATGAGCTCTTTAGCTGTAAAATGCTGCTGCAACCCGTCCCTGATTCTTTGGGCACACTTTGAAGACTTTGGGAGATGTTTCAGCAGTCTGCAGTGAATCCTGAAACTGCTCTGTGAAGTAAATGTCAATCTAAACGAAGACACAAGAGATTGCAGTTGTTGGTCCTGATGCAGGGTTTCAACTCGAAACATTGACAATTCTTTTCCTCCCACAGATGCTGCTCGACCCACTGAGGCCTTGGTGGTTAAAGGAACTTCTGCCACAATTAAACTTGGGAATGATGAAAATGTCAGAGTTGAAAAATTATAGATACTTCACAGGATTATGTGGCTGAAAGATAAGGACAGGGAGGAAAAAAAAACAACAGATTGTTGTGCCATCTAAACGAAAATTGTTGTGAATGAAAAATGGAGCACGCTGTGCTCCTTGCTTTCCTCTGACTATTCAATGATGGCCTTTTGCTAGAGCTTGTAACTCCAATTTATGTCAAAAAAAGTTGAAATGTGTGCTGCACAGTGCTTGACATCATTAGATATACCTCTGATGCTGGGAAAACATCAAACACACTAATGCAGATCATGGCTGGAACTGCCTGTTCCAATTTCACAAGAAACCAAATTTCACCCAGAATGGTTGCTCAGGCGATTTGCTACAGTTAAACCGATATTAAGTTGCACTCAGCTGAAACTGGCACATCCTAAACATTCCACTTTGTAGGCAAAGATCTTTAAGCTCCAACATCAGTGTGACAACAGAAACATTTCAACACAAACATATGCATGATATCACAATGTGTGCCCATGCAGTAATTTCTCAATACAAGTCAACAAATAAATTCCCCTTAAAAGACTTGAATTTGAACATGTTTTTAATTTCACTTTAAATTTTATTGTTCTGGAACTGATGGAAATATCCCTGAAAATGGCTCAAAATTAAGTTAACCAAGTTCAAAATATTTGATTTAAGTTGTTTGTGTTTCATTGATCTCAGGTCAGTTTTGCCTCTGGTGTTTATGATTTATGGGGTTAGTGTCACTTACAGCTCTTTTTTTTGCCAAACACTGATCTCCATTGCTGATTTACTATCAGAGTAGTTCTGTGAAACCCCTCAACACCACTTTTCAATGCAAAATGAAAACTTGCAGTCAGTAAGCTCACAATTTTCTGATATATTTTAGCTGTGTGTGGCTCCACTAACGGCATGGGGGACTCACAAAAGCCAGCCTTCCTGCTGTGTAACCGTTGATCATTATTCATTAATTCCCGGGCAAAGACATCTTTATACATTTGTACTTCATTGATATCCAAGGTGTGTCTAATATCTATAATAAGTAAAATACAACTAACAGCTTCCTTTGACTGCAACAAATATTATAGAAATGATTTAATACCTTTAATGATCTGGAGTTAGTTACTTCAGATCAAATGTTCAAACCACCCCAGAACTGCTCACTGGTTTTCAATTAATCTGAACTAAATGGCAATTATTCCCTGTAATTACTCCACAATTCCTTATATATCCAACCATGTCACAAACAGTTTGTGGTATGTGAACTGATACAACATGCCACAAAATTATTTTCAGAGAAAATGAATGAAAAAGTTCACCATTGAGCTGGGCAGAGATTGCCTTTGTATATCGTCAGTTGCTTTGGCAATGGTTGATAATAGAGGAGGAAGTGCACAGAATACAGAAATTCTTTAAATTCCATAAAAGCTGTCACTATTTATAGTAGAGATAATTATTTTTATGACTATAGAACTTAGAACATAGAAGAGTACAGCACAGAACAGGCCCTTTGGCCCACAATGTTGTGCCAACATAGCTAATCCCTTCTACCTGCAGAAATCTCATATCCCTCCACTTTCCTCTTATTCATGTGCCCATCCAAGCCCCTCTTAAAAGCCCCCAGTGAATTTGCCTCCACCACCCTATCAGGCAATGCATTCCAGGCATCCACCACTCTCTCAGTAAAAACATACCACTCACGTCTGTTCTGATCCTACCCCCTCTCACCTTAAATGCATGCCCTCTGGCATTGGATCACTCAATAATGGGAAAAAGATATTGTTTGTCCACCCTATCCATGCCCCTCATAATTTTATACACTTCCAACAGATCACCCCTCAGCCTCTGCCGCTCCAGAGAAAAGAGCCCAAGTTTGTCCAGCCTCTCCTGATAGTACATGCCCTCTAATCCAGGAGCATCCTAATAAACCTCCTCTGCACCCTCTCTAAATTCTCAACATCCTTCCTGTAGTGAGGTGATCAGAATTGCACGCAATACTCTAAATGCAACCTAGCCAGAGTTCCATAGAGATACATCATAATTTCTTGACTTCTGTACTCAATACTTCGATTAATGAAAGCAAGCACTCCATAAGCTTTCTTTTCCACCCTATCTACCTATGCAGCCACTTTTAGTGAGCCATGGATTTGTACCGCAAGATCTCTCTGCTCTTCAACACTGTTAAGGGTCTTGCCCTTAAGAGTGTACTGCCTCTTGACATTAGTCCCACCAAGGTGCAACATCTCACATTTATCCGGGTTAAGCTCCATCTCAGCCTACATACTTGTCCTTTTTCTTCTTGACCAAGTTCATCACTTCTCCGGACATCCAAGGTTCCCTTATTTTGCCATTCATGTCCTTCCTTCTAATCGGGACATACTTATCCTGTACCCTATGTATTTGATCCTTAAACACTTTCCACATGTTCGACGTGGACTTGCCAGCAAAAAGATGTTCCCAGTTTACTCTACCTAGTTCCTTCCGTATATTAATCTGTTAAAAAGAATGTGCCAAAAATACTTGTGTCTGGTCAGCAGTTTGTTAAGGAACTGCTGACTGTTTTCCGTTGTGTATCAGAAGGTGTTTGCAGTATGGCAGTATGGAAAACTCTGCAGTCAGATGGTGGCATATCTGACCTATTGCTCTGCCCATGGGTTCACAACTTGGTCCAGGTGTGGTTCCTATTCAAAAAGGCTTTATATACATTGTATTTGGACCATCAGATCTAGCGCAATCATTTGAATTGAGCCACCAACCTTCATTAAAAAGGTAAGCAAAGGCTACATTTTTGTTTATTTTCCTTTATTTCAATTCATATTTATGTTTCTAAGCACAGTAATTTAATGACCACCAGAGCAAAAAGCCATTAAGATGATATAGAGACATGGCCTTAGAATCTACTGCCTGAGGTCTAGTTGTGGCAGGACAGCTTGGCAGCAGGGCCTCGAGGTCATTGGAGATGCTTGGCCACAAAAGGTAAGTGTGGTGTGGGAATAGTGTGGGAGGCACACTTGAAGCACCAACCATTTCAAGTATGATTCGGCCCATTGGCTTCAATATATGTGAAAGGTAGAGGGCCTCTTTCCCTACCCTGAAATGTTGTAAATCTTCAGGGTAAAATTATTTACACAAGTGTAATCAACTGTTTTCAAATGTGTCAAACTGAATCACTTTATAATGTGAAGGGAAATGCTCATTCTTGAATCATGTGATACCATGGATCCCAACGGAATCTATGAAGCTGCCAAGCAATCACAACTAAATGATCACAGTCAATAAATAATACACTTGGTAAATAGCCTAAACTCAACTTCCTGCTTCAGAACTGTAGATTTGTGCAAATCAGGAAATTCTGCTCCCTAAATTGTCATTTTTAATTCAAAATTTTTGATGGACATTCCTGGCACCAAAAGCACTAAAGTAGAAAACCCCAGCCCAATGTTTCTTACTATATGTGTATTCACCTGTTAAACTATTTCCCAAGAGTTTCCCCTATGATTTAGTAAATGAGTGTGTTGTGCAGGACAGAATTAACGCATTGTGATCAGGAAGGTTACACATTGAATCTCTGGTGTGTGCTGGTCCATATGAAGGTAACTGACCTAAACCAGGGTGTTGGCAGGAAGGCCTAAAAGGCTTTCAGAGTAAGGAAAGGGTATAAAATGATTCTTGTCCTCTGATTGCTATCCAGTTACCCATAATGAATATTGAAAAAAATGCAGTCTTGACAATCACCAAGTGTAAATTGCCAGACAACACTCATTATCATAAACATTTCAAATAAAAAAAGGGGCTCACTTTAAAGCCAGCATTTAACACCTTAAGAAGTGGAGAGAGGAAGCATTTCAGGGAAGAAATGTTGAATTAGAGTTCAGATAGACACATTAGCACTGATGCCTGTTTTCTCCAGGACTTTGATACAAAAATAAATAAATCTTTTGCTGCAACAGTCACGGAGGGTTCGATGCACTACATGAGTCTATGGAATTTCCAGCATAAACACGCAACTGTGTCATGGGAAAATATGTAATTACTTTGAAAGAATTCACAGCCAGTACATTCACAAAAGTGGAATGGGTACTGTGAACACAGATGAAAAATATTTCAGTTTTTACCAACTAAAAGCATTGATTGATCAGGTATTAATGTTATTTTAAAGTAAATAGTATGGCACTAGACATAGGAAAAAAGACTCCAGATTCCTAATATATGACTATTTATTTGTATTACTGTAAAACCAGCCTAATCTTGGAGGTGTCTGGAATAAAAATAGAAAATCCTGGAAGCACTCAGCAGGTCGGGCAGTATCTGTAGATAGAGAAGCAGATTTAACAATTCAGGTTGAAGACCCTTCCTCAAAACAGGGAAAGGTGGAAAACTAGTTAGTTGCAGAAAGGATAGGGGTGGGATGGATACAACAAAGAGAATATAGCTGATAGAATAAGGTTAAGATCACCACGAGGATAAACTGTTGATGAGCTAATCTGGTTGATGGGTTTATGAGGACCAATATAGAGAAATAACATGAACTAAGAAACTTAAAAGAGTGCACTTTTAAGAGAGAGAGAAACCAAAGGATTGTAAAAGCAGAGAAATGCAGAGCTGTAGTAAATGCCAAGCAGGTCATATCATGTTAATGGAGAGAGAAAAACTGTGCCAATATTGGAAATGGATGAACTGTGGCAGAACTGGTCAGCTCTGATACAGAGGGAGCAAGTTAACTGAAGCTGTTGAATTGAATACTAAGTGTGGAAGGCTGTAACATGCACAGACAAAAGGTAAGGTGCTGTTCCTCATGCTTACATTAGGCCTCTTTATAACAGTGCAGGAAGTCACAGCCAGATAGGTCAGAGTGGGTGTGGGATGGGGAACAAGACACTCCTGGAGCTGTGTGTGTGCTTTATCCAGCTGAAAACTTCGGAACAAGACATAAACAAAATCTGAATAATGAAAATACAGGAAATCTTTCAAATATGGAAAGCCAGATACACAAGCCCCACAGATAATTTTAAACTGGGATGTTGGGATGTTACATGTTAGAATCTGGGAAGTGGCTTTTTTTTCAAGGTTTCTATTTTCTGGATACACACACACACACACACACACACACACTGCTAAAATCATTTTGAAAATAACTGTATCCTGGAGATAACTTCCCACTGTTTCCCTTATAGGATCGAACTTAGCTGTGCTTTGTATCTCCTCATGGCAACAGAATTGTGAGCATTGGAAGTTCATGTCACCCCCTTCAAGGTTACATGCTGATGCTGCTTTCTCACTCACTGTACTTGTGACTAGATATTCCTTTTCTTCTCAAAACCCTACAATTCACAGTGACCACATGTTACAATAACCACTTCAATCCTGTCCCTTATGGGATGTTTACAAACTAAAAAGCATGTTAATACTTGAATTGTGTAACCCAAGATGTGAAGGAAGCAAGATAATACAATTGTAATTAAATTATCCTGTAGAAGGTTTTAATAAATATGCTAATACACTTAAGATAGGAACTATTCACATCATTAGTTAAACAATAGATGTGAGCATTTGATACATCTATCCCATTGACCAAGATCCAGTAAATGCCAATGATGCACTGCTGATCCATTTCCTTACCACACAGCTACCTCTCCCTGCTTTGTAGAAAGCTCACTGATGTTGTCAATGGTTCCCTTTCCTCAGATTCCATTACATTATCCTTACAAATTGCTATACGACCTCTTCCATCTCGATAATTTCAACCTTGGCCAGTCTTTCTCTAGACTTTGCCCCTCAAGAACACCATCAAAAGCTATACACTCAGCCTCCAGACCTCCCCACACCATCCACCACCATCATTGAGTCCACGGCCTCCTTTGTTATCCTAATGGTTATCTAATACCTGTACAGAATGAAGAAGTGTCTTTCCCAGCTAAGTAGTCAAAAGATAAAAGTCATCCTCTCCACTTCTAACCAAACTTTAGTATTTTATTCAATTTACCTCTCCCCCACTTCTCGTTTGGATCGAATTCTACATTTTACAGTTTCTGTATCCTGATTGACCCCGAGCAGAGCTTCAAACCCCATATGATCTCCATCACCAAGATCATTTATTTTAACTTCTTTGGTATTGTATACTTTGGCATACCTCAGTTATACTCTGAGCTACATGTTTTGTCCTCTGACTTCTTTTGCTGAATCAAATATCTGGAGATATATAAATTCATGAGGCCCTCGTAAAATGTATTGGGCTCCAAATAAAATCAGTGTAAAAAGCTAAATAAAATTTACAGACACTTGCAGATAATAGAAAATCTTCAATAACTAGAACTCATCGAAAATATCTGATTACCTCAGTCTTAACTCAAATATTGCAAAACTCAAAATGACAACCCATTTTTTATTTCTTTAGTTATAAAAATAATTGCTTGTGTGTTATCTGTTTCATTGCACTAAAGAGGACTGAAGTTTGTTTCTGTTTTCAGGTGAGAATACATCAGTGTAGAAAAAAATAAAATCAAACACAAAATATATAGTCCTGTTAACTGTTTGTATGTAAACTGATAGTATGGTGTAGTCTTTGAAATAGTCAAATTAGCCAGGTGCCCCATTGACTTATACAAATAGAGTCCTTCAAGGTTAAAGGCCTCCTGAAGCAATTTTTAAGTGCCAATAGACAGAACTGGCAACTACAAATATTATGGAAAAATGAAGCTCATCTATGAAAAATTGGTGTGCCTTGAATGATTCCATTGGCCAGTTTATAATAGAGCCATAGAGTCATACAGCATAGAACCAGGCCCTTTGGCCATCAAGTCCTATCTGTACTAATCCCATTTACCAGCACTTGGTCCATTGCCTACTGTGCCTTGGCAATTCAAGTGCTTGTCCAGAGCCTTCTTAAATGCCTGCCTCCCAGCCACTGGAATTAGGGACCTGAAAGTTTCCCTCATTATGGATGTCCAGTGACAGTGCTAGTACATCCATGTGTCACAAGATCATCTGAACCATTTGTCATCACACCCATCCCCTTATCAATCCTCCAGTTGCATTATAAACATTAACACATGCCAATTTAGAAAATTCCAAATTTTGGATCAACAGTTTCTGATTTTGAACCCATGCAAGGAAAAATAGATAGTTAGAAAAGATGTGGAAGTTAGGGTGCCAATATACCCTTCTTCAGAAGATTAGTTACACAGAGAATGGGGGTTGAGGATGAGCATGTCTGTTCTGGGGCATTGCCAGAAATCAAGTGGCTAGAAATTGAATTGGACACTTCCTTGGTGGACTAAACTGTCAATGTGCACAGTGTTGATGATGATTGGAGTCCCCCTCAAAAAAACTATGAAATTGGCCAAAATGACAGCATTAGGGTGTGTTATACCCAGAATGATCTGCTAAAAGGAGACCTGAAAAGGGCTTAGTCACTGAAGAGATCACATTCACTTGAAACTGGATTCTGACAATTTGCAGCTCACCAATCTAAGATGAGGGTCAGCACTGAAAGGCACACTTGCTATGGCAGCTAGACAACAGCAGACACCTTCGTTTCATCAGCAATCACCCCCATTCTGGCCTTATGATGGAATGAAGATCATTAATGAAGCAGCTGAAGATGGTTGTGTCTGGAACACTGGCCCAAGGAACTCCTGCTGTGACGGAGATGATTGATCTGAAATACCATAATCATAGAGTCATGGAGAGGTACGGAATGAAAACAGGTCCTTTAGCCTGACGACCCCATGTTGACCATCAAACACCCATCTCCACTAATCCAATCTTATTCTCCTCACATTGCCATCAACTTGTGCCGCCCCCACCCCCCCAGATTCTACCACTCATGTGCACACCAGCAGCAATTTACCATGGCCAATCAAAGTATCATCTCACACATTTTTGGAGTGTGGGAGGAAACAGGAGCACTGAAGGAAACCCACATGGTCACAGGAAGAACATGAAAACTCCACACAGACAACACCAGTGGTCAGGATTGAACTTGGGCTGTTGGAGATGTAAGGCATCAGCTCAACAAGCTGCACCACTGTACTACATTTTTCTTTCTGTGAGGTATGATTCCAAACAGTGGAGAAACTTCCCCTTGATTCCTCTTACCTTTAGTTTTACCATACCGATTTTTTTCTTAACCACCATGTTACCCCTCTGGGGCAGTGAACTGGTGAAATATTATAATAACTCTAAAGAGATCTGGACCTTGCATGTGGAGAGCTGTGCATATAGTCTGAAATAACCCACGGTTGTATAACAATAATAACTATTAACAGGGTGATAATATTTGCAACACAAATTGTTTGCCTTCAATAGTACCCACAGTCCTGGGCTACCTAGAAATTCTAAATTAAAATATAATTTCTTCTTTGTCAATTGTTTGAGGCCACTGTCAAATTTCATAAATTGTATTGTCATGGTAATGAGGACAATGGTAAAAATATGCTTTATTGAGGAACATTCAGTGAACTGGCTGATAAATCATAAGCACCTTGCTGTTTCTCAAAATGGTGCATCATGGAATGAGTCTGTGTCATGAATGTTGGGAATGTGTCCCTGCAGTCAGAGTATATCCTACTGTGGCCACAGAGATGTCCCAGCTTTGCATGAACTGTAACCTCCTGAAACAGAATGTCTGCAAATGTCTCTGAATGGAAGCCTGAATTGAGAAATCTGGGGAATGAATATTGCTGGGATGATCCTCTGATGCTGCCTGACTAACCTGCCTTCCTCTCCAGCAACCTTACTGTGAAATCTATTCTGCTACTGTCAGATCCTAACCCTCTAATTCTCTTTCAATTTGATGTCTTCCAATGAAAATGTAAATGTAATTGAACATTTCCAGAGTTCATACAACAGGTCTAACATTTTTCAGATATTTGCAGTCAATTCCAAGGCACAGACAGAAGTGTCCACATTGTTTTCTTCAACTGTTTCCCTTTAAGCTTTGCTGAAGAATTCCCAGTATACTGTGACTTCAAACCGTGGCACATGTCCCAAGGACATATGGAAAAGCGCAATAATGTAATTTAGGCAGGCAAGATCATTCTACCTTACTTATAGCTGACACTGAAGGAAGATGCTTCTTCAGAAAACTCTGACACAGAATGAAATTTATGATAGGATATTTGTAGGGTGCAATCCCAGCTGAATTGCACCTCCTACCCCACCCTACAGAGAGATGCAAATATTGCCCTAACTTTATTTCTTATTCCAGACATCGTTACTTTTCTAAGGACATTTGCAAAGAGGAAGCTCTCAGTTTAGGTAAATAGAACACCATCTGAGTACTTTCTCAGGTCAAACATTTATGAATAACAGGGACCATATTGTCAGTGTCAGTGAGAAGTAGCAAACTGTGAGTTTAAAATTAAAATGTCATGAGGTCGTAAGTCTGCCCTTAGTATGTGTGTATAAAGAAAGCAGAAGGTTAGCAGACAAATTACAAGGAAACATGAGAAGAGGTTATTAGTGTTTTTCAGTAGAAGTGAGAGTTCACCTCTGACCCTCCATTTAGATATAATGGAAAACATTTATATTTATACGTGGTAAAATAAATGTGTCAACTCCTGATTTTTCACAGTTTTTTTACTATCTGCCAAGCACAAAATGCTCAAACTGTTTTTGTGTCCTTCCCCAAATTCATATCCGTCAAGACTGACCTGAAGGGATTGGTGACAGCCAGGAGTTATGTAAGATTACTATTGCAAATGCCAATAATAAAATAAATAACACATTATATATTTAACTCTACAGAGAAACTTAACCAATAATGTTTTGATAGAAACAATTTATTTCTCTCCAACTGGATATTTAGCAATACAGTCTAGTCAGGATTTCCAGAGGTCAAACAATGTGAATCATTAGTCAGTACCAGTGTGTTCCAAGTTGAAATTACCCATACTGTACCCAAGTAGGGCAATGAATCCTAACCAGAGGCCCAGGAAGCTATTCAGCAGGAAACAATTTAACTTCAAACAAGGAGAAGGTTTGCGTCAATTTCAAGCCCAGTGGGATTTCTCCCAGCATGCCACTGGCTCACTATGCCCCTGGGCTACCTACAATCCACATTGTGCATTCTTAGTGCTTAAAAATATAAATTGCCATAAATCTCTGAGTAAAACAAATGAAGAAAAGGGCAAGATTTTCCATAAGGTATGTCTGTCACCTCTGTGTAAAGGTATGTTTTACTGTAATAATAGTCTGTGAAATCCACCTTTAAGATGAAATATGGGACTCGAAACTAGACATCAATGTTTTTAAAGATTAACTGAAAAATGGGGGTAAGACTTTACTTGTAAATGTGAAACTTACAGATCCTTTTTAAATGATTATGTGTAACAAATAATTTCTAAATATTTTTCTAATGTACTTTGGCACAGTTCCAAGCAGTGTCTCCTGGCAGCTTGCAGTGCCTTTCTTTTTACTGTTTAAACAAAACCAGTATCTTGTTTGTACTTTACAAAAGTTTGCAGTTCTGAAATGGACCAAGAATGAAGAGTTTCTCCGTTTCTATGATTAGAAGCACTTGTAGTAGGTCATTCATTTGCCTATATTTTAATTCCCCTGGCAACAGTTAGAGTTAATTCAGCCACATAAAATAACAACCGATAAAAGGAGAGCAGCCACTGGTGATTAATAGCTGAGGATGTAATGCTTGACTGCACATCAAAAATTTAAACAGATTAAGAAATAATTACCATTATATTTCTGGTGAACCAATCTTTTTCAAATAAATAATTTGATGATGTCCTTCTAATTTAGTAAAGAATTTAAAACTGTGTGCACACAGGTTCTACAACAGAAGCTTTACACACTTGTGAAACTCACACCTAATACTAAAGCAAAGACAATGTCAGCACTTTAAAATAGGAGACAAGATCAGTTAGCTCATACTTATTCTTTCAATCACTTTCGTTCTTTCTCACTCCATTACTTTATCCCCACTATTTTTCTTTCTGTAGATGATTTACCATTGATTTCCCAACCTCAGTTCAACCTTCTTACTAATTCTTTCTCTATGTCTCAGTCATTTAATTTCCTTGGTTAAAGGTACATACTGTTTGTCTCACCAAGGCTCCAGAAGGTGTGTTGCTCTCACTGCTCCACTATCAGCTTGCACTACTAGAAAATGCACAGGCATAAGATGTTAAAACCTTACACATGTGATTGTAAGTCTAATGAGAGATGCCATGAGATGAACCCCTCCTTAAAAATCTGGCATAGCACCTTCAATAACACTGCAGTCCCTCAATGCTGGACAAAACTGTCAGTCTGGATAATGTGCTAGGATATGCCTTAAAGCCAAGCGTTCTGGCCAAGAAATTCACCTGCTCTTTTAAAAGTGTGTTGAAAGATCATAGGCTCACCGCAGCAGAACCCAAAGTTCAAGGCGTTGGACAATATTGATCGCCCTTTGTACACTTTCCTACGGAGACTTCACTGTATAGGAAGAAAACTTCAGCAAGTCAAGGAGCTAGGCTGGGTGCGAGTGGTGGAAGCAGTGGGGTGGGAGGGGGTTAGAGGAAGATAGAGCCGGTGGCCAGAGGATCATTCAGGGCCTCCTTGTTGGAGAGAGGTGGTGCCTGAATACTGGGGTCTTGGCAGAGTCTGAAGATCAGGGCTCATGTCCAATGAACAGTGCTCACACACATGATCCAGAGGTTTGGGAATCAGTTAGCACAGTTGGGAGCAAGCGTGGCAAAGAATGCAAAGTAATTATAAAATAAAATAAAAATGTCACAGCTGGGTCAGGCCACTGGTGCTGGGCTGGGAAGTGCACAAAATGGTCCATGTTAAATTCTCTTGCTGCAGCTCATTCTGCACTGTGAAAGTATGGTTGCTCCGGGAGTGACCACTGATTCGTGGCTCCTCTGAATATTATGAACTAATTTCAGGAGAACTATTGGTTGCATGGGGAATGATCTCATCCTATGCATGACTGGTGAAAAATATGCTATCCTACAAGGGTAATTTGGCAGCCGAAGTCCCCAGTGAATTTCCAAAGTGACAGAATTCACTCAGCGATGGTCACAATTGCATTCCATTTTAGAAGTAGCCGGTTAATAGATGCAGAGCAAGGAAAATGAACTAGATTAAAATTTCAAACACAAAAGGGCTGTTGTTTGACAAGTCCTGTATCACCACATTGTTAACCAAACACTAGAGGGCCACTGATGTTGCAAATTACACTCCAAGATCTCTATTGTCATGTCATTGTTGTTCTTTGAATGATTGTTTTGGAAGGACAAGAAATTAAGCAGCTGGTCATTATCCTTTGATAGCTTATTTGGACGTGACAATGGTGACAAGAGTAAAGGAAAGCACATTATTAAGAAGATTGAACCTTAAACATCTTTGATCCCCAGGTTGTGGTCTAACATTACATTTTTTAAAAAATTGTGTCAGTTTGAGTTGCAACAGAATACTGAATAGAATTAAGCTGGCCTGAACATGCAGAAAGAGTTAATTTTTATTTTGCATATAATAAATTTACATTATATTCCAGACTAAAGCAGATCACCTCACAAAATACAAACCTGCAACATTCACATTGATTGAATCTGATCGTTCCTGCCCAGCTATTACCAAAACATACAAATAATTGATTCAACTGATCTAAGTACATGGGAATCTGATGCCATTCATTGTAGCAAACTATTTAACCAGAGGAAGCAAAGGGATGATGAAAATCTTTCTTAATTGATAGCAGAACTGCAAAAAAATGGTTGGGAACTTTGGTAAGTTCCTTGATTGTGTCTTAAGAGATTGCTTTCTCTGCAACTTGACAGAAACATCGATTCAGAGGAAACAGTTGGCAGAAGACAGATTCATGTCTGCTACAGCTCTCAAAATAGCACTTGTATCCAGACTGCTGCAAGGCATGCTAGTGAGTTACACGGTACAAGTCAAACAACTCCAGCGTGAACAGATCCACTCAATCATGAAGGAAGCGCTGCAACCAATATTTTTGTAAGAAAGTTAAATGTTGTAGCTGTACAGAAACAGGCTATTGTTAATTAGTGCCCCAAAGCTAGTAGGTGCTGCTGATTGGGGACATGCAGAATCAAAGAAAACGTTGACATCACAGCATGGGTGAGGAATAACTGAAAGAAAGGTAACAAAAATGTTCATTCTGCAATGAGGAATCTGTGGTAGAAACAATCTGATGGACGAAGAAGCAGATGCCTTCCTGTATATTGCATGAGGGCTGCATGATATTGTGGACCCAATCTGGATAGAATTAAATTAGGTTTCAGGACAGTGGTAATTGTTATGGTATTGAAAGATTTTATCAGGAAATACCCAATAAAAGGATGGAAACTTATTCCAGATACACATCACTAGTGTTTATAAAATTTCATATTGAAGTAAGAAACTAAAATCAGATGAAACAACTTAGAAGTGACTATAATTATGGTTAAGTATAGAGATCCTGTTGTCTGAGGAGTGACTGAGTGCTAGATGGAATCACAGGGTTTTCATCAGTTTCTAACTACTCACTAGCCAGGGTCTGTGTAGTTGGAATTTCTTGGGAATCTGAAACGTTTTGAATCTTGTAAGCCAGTGGAGATCATGGAATGAGGGGAAAGGATTACAGATGAGTTTACTGTCATCTTTGATTACCTCCAATCCACAGCTGGCCATGAGTTGTGTGGCAAACAAGCCCATCATTGCCAGCATTCTTTCCTTATCCTTTCTATTCTGTGGTCATTGTAGAGGTCCCCACCAACCAGCAGCTGCAGTTAACAATTACACCCTGCTTTCTGCAGCAGGTTCAACTCCGGCCGCCGTCTGTAAGTAGTTTGTACGTTCTCCCCATGACTGCGTGGATTTCCTCCAGGTGCTCCACTTTCCTCCCATATTCCAAAGACGTGCAGGTTAGGAAGTTGTGGGCATGCTATGTCGGCGCCGGAAGAGTGGCGACATTTGCGGGCTGCCCCCAGAACACTCTACGCAAAAATGCATTTCACTGCGTGTTTTGATGTACATGTGACTAATAAAGAAATCTTGTCTTGTCTTGCAAAGAAAAAGAGAATTATCCTAATGAATGCCTGTGTTATGTGCCTAACATGGTTGAATGGCTGGAAGTGTGTGTAAGTTGTGAGCTGTGGGTCTGATTGTTGGAGTATTGGTAAGTGGTGAGTATATTTTGGAGCATATTACTGTTAGGTTGGTGCAATAATTGGTGGTAGGTATGCGCTGGAGATGTGGTGGAAGGAGTGGCGTAAGAATACCGTGGTAGAGAAGCTGTTGTATGCAGTTTTTTTTATGGGTTCACTCACCTTGGCCTGTGAAACACTGGAAACAGGTCTCAGTGGCAATGCTTCTGGCATTCATTGTCCCAGAAGAATTCTCCACTGCCACCCCTTCTGTACATGGAGAGCTCCACAAACTCTGCAGTGGGAAGAACTTCTTTCTGAGTATCAACTTCCCCTAGTTAGTCTCTGAGAGGAGAGGTGCCCATTTCTGCATCTGGCTTACCACATTTTCATTCTGTTCCGTATGCAATTCAATGAATCCCTGCAGTGGGCACTTCCCTCATAAGAACTGCAGGCACATCTTTACTCTCAGCAGCAAACAACATGCTGGAGGAACTCAGTATGTCAAACAGCATCTCTGGGAGGAAAAGAATTCTCAATGTTTCAGTTGAAACCCTGCATCAGGACTGAGAGAGGGGAGGGGAGATGCCCAGTATAAAGAGGAGAGTGGAATGGTGAGGTAGGACCACAAGGTGAAGGAGGGGTGAAAGGTGACATCCAGGTTGCTCCAGGTAAGGGAGGGGAGGGGGGTGGAGTTGCGAGACAGTGGCAGGTAGATGATAGATGGAGACAGACAAAGAGGAAGTAAATGAGAGGCAGATGGAGCAAGGTGAGAGGAAGGGAGGGTGAAGGTTGGAGACAGCTGCTGGTTCTACTCTAAGCAGGTTACTTTCAGGTGGCATGCAGGACTTCTGAAATTTCTCCCTGTTTTTGTGCATTAATGTGAAAAGCAGTGCGTTCTTGAATGCATAAATCATTGCAAGAGGAGAGCCCACAAATTCTTTGTGCAAACAGGACCAGAACATACTGGTGGGACATTGCCATCTCATTTCAGGGTTTTCGGTAGAAATATATTTATTTTTGCGCCTTACTATGAGATGGGCGGTACTGAGGGAGCCGCCCTGTGAGAGGGGCAGTACTGAAGGAGCACCACTCTGTGGGAGGGGCGGTAGCGCTGAGGGAGTGTCACTGTGGGGGAGCGGTACTGAGGGAGCGCAGTGGGAGGGGTGGTATTGGGTGTGTGGGGCAGTACTGAGGGAGCGCTGCTCTGAGGGCAGTAGAGGGAGCACCGCACTGGGAGGGGCTACTGATGGAGCTTCACACTGCAGGAGGGGCAGTTCTGATGCAGCCCCTCTTCAAGTACCTGCGGGGGCTGCTGCTTCAGTTCTGGTTACACTTCAGTCCAGCGCTGTTGGTCTACGGGCACCCGGTGCAGCATGGGGAGGGGCGCATGGCGGATCTCCTGGTGGGTCTCCTGCTGGGCTTGGCCAAGCTGGCCATCCACGGGACGCGGCAGCGGGTGGCCGAGGGTTCCGGCAGGTTGGCCTGCCTGCCCGTCTTCCGCGCGCGCGCGGGTGTCATTGGAACGGGAGCACGCGGTCTCCTCGGGCGCCCTGGCCGAGTTCCGTGCTCGGTGGGCCCCTCAGGGGATCACGTGTGTGGTGGACGAGACGGACACGATTCTGGTGTGAAGTGTCATGCGTTTTGTGGTTGCGGGCGTAGTGTTGCGCGGGTATTGGTTTTGGCCGGGTTGTTTCTTTCTGTACTCGATGCAGCGTGTTTGCTGTTGGTTGTTTTGTAGTGTTTTTTTTTAAACGAATAAACGTTCTGTACAAAAAAAAAGGGGCAGTTCTGAGGGTCTGGCAGTTCTGAGGGAGCGCTGCACTGTGGGAGGGGCCAAATATATTTTTACCCCAGAGACTTGTATATCAGTTTGCAGTTGACGCTATTACAGTGCCAGCGATCAGGGTTCGATTCCCGTTGCTGTCTGTAAGGAGTTTGTACGTTCTCCCGTGTCTGTGTGGGTTTCCTCCAGGTGCTCCGGTTTCCTCCCACATTCCAAAGATGTACGGGTAGGTTAATTTGGGTTTAAAAAATGGGCAGCGCAGACTCATTGGGCCGGAAGGGCCTGTTACCACGTTGTAAGTAAAATTTAAAAAATTAAAAAAAAAATTTAAATGGAAGTGGGAAATTACAAAGGGACATAGATAAATTAAATGAATGGGCAAAACTGCATCTGATGGAATTCATTGTGGGTAGGAATGAGAATATTCAGCCTGGATATGAGAATGATGAATCACAATATGTCCTTAATGGAGCAGAATTAGGAAATGAGGTGAAGGAAAGGGATTTTCTATGTACTTAAAGTCAATGAAAGGTAATGCAGAAGCACAGTATGTAAACAAAAAAAGCTAACGGTATGTTGGTCTTTATCTCAACGTGTTTGAAACACAGAACTTAGTGATGCTATAATTGCCCAGATCTTGGCCAGACTCCACCGAGTGAGCTGGATGCAGGACATCAGGAATGACATTGGCCCAGGAATGATTACAGCACGAATTCCAAAGAATGATATCAGGATTTAAAACCAGCTGTATACCTGGCGTGTATTCCTTGAGCTTAAAAAGTTGAAGGGGGATTTAACTGCCATTTTTAATATGATGAAAGATTAAATCAGATAAGCACACTGTGGCAGTATTCATGTCAAAGTGGACACAAACTTAAAATCAATGGTATGCAACCCGGGAATGGAAGCAGAAAGGAATTTTTCATTCTGATATTGTTAATGCACATCAGGGTGGCCTGCCCTAGCAACGCTAATATGGTACATACCACTGTCTTTTGAAAGAGACATCTATTCAGACTGTCTGTGTCAGGAGCCTAGAACTCCCATAGGTATGAAATGGTGAATTTATGGCCACATGGCTCAGTATGGAGTGAGCCACCAAGGCAATGTGTAAAGGCTGCCTGAAGTTGGGCGGACTGCAGGTAGCGTTGTTATCACTCAGTGCTGAGATACAGGGTTCAAGGCTGTGCGCTGGCCAACACAGTCTGTGTGGGTTATTGGTTGGGACTAGCAGCGACTGCAGAATGGGTTGACAGACCACTTCCATTCCATCCAACAAGGGATGATGAGAGAAACTGTAGGATCCAGGCAGTCAGTCAGCACATGGGGCAGTCCCCAACAATGACCCACAGTCATCTTGTTGGCCAGAGTGCTGCACTGTGCCTCACATTTCAGCGCTGAGCAGCCACACCGCTCACCCTGGCTGCCCAACACCAGCCATCACTGGAAGCCTCTGCACACTGAGTCACAGAGTGAATGATCACTGGACTCGCATTAGGTTTCTGACACAGCTGCACTGTCAGTAATGCTTCTCTCGCTATACAATGACACTTTAAGCACTGATTCCATGACCCCTCTCGTTCCTGGGAATGGATGTATCAGTGTACATTTCTTTGCATTAGTGCCACCAGAGATGGGATTTCCATGCAAAGATGGAAATCCCAAATTTCCTGGCTGCCCTTCACCAGCAATGTCTCAATCTCACTGGAGAATCCTGGTGCAAGAACAATGAGTACATTCAGTTCAATGGATAACAACAAAGAACTTAAGTTGGTACTAGGTCATCTATTTGGTTTAATTAATTGTATACTTAAATGTATTTAAGTATTCCTTCCCACATAGCCCTTAAATGTATTTAAGTATTTGTTAGGATAAATATATTAATTGTTTTACTTTTTAAAATTATTTTAATTATTTTCTTGATGTTAAAGTTACTTGTAAGGTTTTCTGCTGTTTTAAGGCAGGACAAGTTCTGGCTCCGCCATCACATAATGGCATTTCTAGAACATAGAACATTACAGCACAGTAGAGGCCCTTTGGCCCACAATATTGTGCTGACATTTTATCCTGCTCTAAGATCTATCTAACCCTTCCCTCCAACATCACCCTCCATTTCTCTATCATTCATGTGCCTACCTAAGAGTCTCTTAAACGTCCCTAATGTATCTGCCTCCACCACCTCTGCTGGCAGTGCATTCCACGCACTCACCACTCTCTGTGCAAAAAAATTACTTCTGACATCCCCCGATACCTTTCTCCAATCTTCTTAAAATTATGCCCCCTTGTGTTAGCCATTTTCGCCCTGGGAAAAAGTCTCTGACTGTCCACTCGATCTATGCCTCTTATCATCTTGTACACCTCTATCAAGTCATCTTTCATCCTCCTCTCCAAAGAGAAAAGCCCTAGCTCACCCAACCTATCCTCATAAGACATGTTCTCCAATCCAGGCAGCATCCTGATAAATCTCCTCTGCACCCTCCCTAAAGCTTCCACATCCTTCCTATAATGAGGCAACTAGAACTGAACACAATACTCCAAGTGTGGTCTAACCAGAGTTTTATGGTGCTGCAACATCACCTCATGGCTCTTGAACTCAATACCCCATCTACTGAAGGCCAACACACCATACGCCTTCTTAACAACCCTATCGACCTGCGTGGCAACCTTGAGGGATCTATGGACATGGATCCCAAGATCCCTCTGTTCCTCCACACTCCTAAGAGTCCTCTCATTAACCTTGTATTCTACCTTCAAATTCGATCTTCCAAAGTGTATCGCTTCACACTGTTCTGGGTTAAACTCCATCTGCCACTTCTCCACCCAGCTCTGCATCCTATCAATGTCCTGTTGTAATCTACAGCAACCTTCTACACTATCCACAACACCACCAACCTTCGTGTCATCAGCAAACTTACTAACTTACCCTTCCACATCCTCATCCAAGTCATTTACAAAAATCACAAAGAGCAGGGATCCCAGAACAGATCCCTGCAGAACACCACTGGTCACGAACCTCTAGGCAGAATACGCTCTAACCACAACCACTCCCTGTCTTCTATGGGCAAGCCGATTCTGAATCCACACAGCCAAGCTTCACTGGATCCCATGCATCCTGACTTTCTGAATGAGCCTTCCATGAGGAACCTTATCAAATGCCTTACTAAAATCCATGTACACCACATCCACTGCTCTACCTTCATCAATGTGCTTTGTCACATCCTCAAAGAATTCAGTCAGGCTTATGAGGCACAACCTGCCCCTCACAAAGCCATGCTGACTGCCCCTAATCAGCCTATGCTTCTCCAAATGCCCATAAATCCTGTCGCTAAGAATCTTCTCCAGTAATTTGCCCACCACTGAAGTAAGACTCACTGGTCTGTAATTCCCAGGGTTGCCTCTACTCCCTTTCTTGAACAAAGTGCAAGGTCTTGTCATTTAGGACTCATCAGGGTTTAGATGGCAAATCTACAAAAGGTAAGTGTGTACTTTTTACATAGATCAACGGTCAATCCAGTCATCTCACCAGTGGCAGCAACTTCTGATGCCCTGATTTCATCTCCTCAGTGACTTTTCATCAATATTCTGGTTTGTTCCTGGACTAGAAACTATCTGCCCAGTTCAGCTGGAAGTGCGTGGGGCGTCAATGGACAATGTTCCCAACTGTCCATTGGTTAAAATGAATTGTTAGAAAAGCTCCGTCTGAAGATTGTGGGGAAGATAAGTCCCAATGAATGATCTCAAAGAATTATACATAAACAATGGGGTAACGTTTCACTAAAAATGGAAAACGTTCTATTTTTTTAAAACTACCTGCAGGTTGTTGTAGAGCAAGAAGATATGCAACATATCAGAAATTGACTGTTTCAGGTGGACTTGGTTGCAAAGAATATTTAAAAAGAGGAAAGCTAGGATTTTCCAAAATGGCAGACAGTAGACTTCCCTGCAGGAATTTCCCTGTGGAGAAAGCAAACACAAATATGCCAAAAATCATATGGTGGCTGCGAATTAATAATGTAGTTTTATATTTTTACTGACACAGATGTCTACTGGTATGAGGTAGACACTGTTAAATTTATAAGTTTCTGTTTGCATTTTATTTTGGGATTGAGACAGAAAAAAAAATTGGCGAGACCAATGCACAGTAGGTAGGCCAGTCTATTTTAATAAAGGACTTATCTAATGTTTTTTTTCTTTCTCATCAAGGTGATGAATGTTATGAGAGGGGAAAGGAACATTTTTTCCATTTAGTCACACAATATCAGCATCAGCTCTCCCAGGTAAGGTCTAACAAATGGAGAGTAAGCCTTTTTTTGCACCGCTTTATAATGTGGTTTAACCCCAACTTCAGAAGAACTCTCTCTAACAGGAATATATTTTCCACTTTCCATCTTTGCAATTTCTTTCAGCCAGAGATGATCTATGGGAAATATTATGAGCTTGTAACTTCCAAGAAGGGAGATAGGACTGTACAAAACTCATTTCAAGCAGAACTCTTCCTTCAGCAGGTCGAGGGGACATTCACCCAATTAATGTGGGTCACATAACCCAAGAGCACATATTTTCTCAATGAATCTTGGCTGCCATTTTGAACCCACAGTAACTGAAACCTTAAACTGGAACAATGCCAACATTGGACATTGATCTTAATCTGCAGTGATGTCAATATTTAGTGGTCATGATCTTATTTTGGAGTAATGCCACATTCAACTTCTATGATCTAAATAAGAAGTGATGCCAGCTTTGATGACTAGAATCTTAATCGAGCGTAATGCCAAGATTTATATGCCATGACTTTAATTTGGAGTAATGTTAATGTGCAGGTGCTGCAGTACTCACCTGGCATGATGCCAGTATTCAGCTGCCATGAGCTTAATCTAGAGTGATGCTAACTCCAAAGTAATGACTGATAGAAGCTCCCAAAAGTGCAAGGATTCTTACACTTTAGAATGTGAAATCCTGGAATTGCATTATCAGGGTGAATGTTGAGTTGTGAGATAATCAGGATGTTTCACATCCTGGAAACCTGCATGAAGCTGAAGAAAGGCAGAATATATCGCACCGGACATGTAGTTTTTCCCCCACAGGTTCCCACTTCCCAATACCCCAACTCTATAAGAGAGGCCCTTGCGGAGACCTGGAACCCATCTATTTCTTCCAAGGCATTCATAGGATTGTACTGCAAGAGTGGGAATATTTATGTTCACTCCATTTCTCATTTACATTGTGGTCTATACCATTCAAGTAATAATCAGGAGATGAAGGGATGTGTTTCAGAATTATATCATGGTCTCTTGTTTGTTACTGTTTATTATCAATGTATGCATGTCATGTAGATCACAATCCAAACCTGCAGTCAAAAGGATGTCAGTTTTGTGGTTGGAGGCTGCAACACATGGGGTGCCACAAGTATCAGTGCTGGGGCCCCAGATACTCTCAGTCTATCCCAATAATTTGGATCAGAGGATCAGGTGTATTAGATTGTTGTTTGTTGATGATACAAAGCAGTGTGGACTGTAAGGAAGACGTGGGGGATGGGGTGTGGTATTGACAGGCTAAATGCATGGGCAAGGACATGGCAGATAGAATATGTCAAGGAAAAATGTGAGGTTATCCACTTTCGTGGAAAAATAGAAACATGCAGTATTTTTTAACAGATGAGATACTGAAAGGTGTTGGTGTACAAAAGAACCTGGGTGTCCTTTTACCCCAAACACTGAAAGTTAACATGCAGGGACAGCAAGCCATTAGAAAGACATCTTGCTCCAATTACACAGAGTGCTGGTAAGACCACATCTGGAATTTTGTATACAGGTCTGATCTTACCTACCTAAGGAAAGATACACTCACAATAAAGGGAGTGCAGCAAAGGTTCACCAGATTGATGTCTGGCATGGCAGGTTTGTCATTCTAGGAGAGATTAAGGAGACTGGGCCTGCACTCTCTTGAGTTTAGAAGCATGAGTGGTGACTTCAATGAAACAAAGTTGGGATAAATGTAGGGATGATGTTCCCTGGGGTGTATAGAACTAGGGATCACAGAGTCAGAATGAAGAGGTGGATATTCAGGGCAGTGTTGAGAAAAAGTTTCTTTACCCAGAGTGTAATGAATCATTGGAACTCTCTACCCAAGAGGCCTGTGTGGAGGATCAATTGCTGAGTATACTTAGGATAGAGATCAACAGATTTTAAGATAGCAAAGGAATCAAAGGAATCAGGAAACTGCTACTGACATTGAAAATTAATCATAATTTTAGTGAATGCTAGAGCAGCTACAAGTGTCTGAATGGCCCATTCCTGCGTCTATTTTGTACACTCTTATAATCCGTGTAAGTGGACAGATTCCAGCATCAAATTTCTTATTATGCATCATCTGGGCATTCCTCCTGTTTATTGGTCAATGATGCTGTTGGTAATGATAAAGTATGGAAAGGGCCCCTTGGTCTGCTTTGTCCCATATAGCCCATAAAGACAGTGCCTGCCTTCTTCACTCGTATGGAAAATGAGACTGTAGATGGTGAGCAACAACTTGGCACCGACTACCTCCACCTGCTCTTCCTGCACCTGCAGTTCTTCAGTATCTGCTTCATGTTTCTCAGGCCTTGAGTCTCCATGCTGTTCTTCCTCCAGTATTACACCTGTATTAGTTTGCAAGCATGCACCACACAGAAGTCTCCACATCTAACTAGCTTGTACCACAAGGTCACCTTGGATTGATTCAGGCATTGAAATATCACCTTG
This sequence comes from Pristis pectinata, assembly GCF_009764475.1. Classification (NCBI taxonomy): domain Eukaryota; kingdom Metazoa; phylum Chordata; class Chondrichthyes; order Rhinopristiformes; family Pristidae; genus Pristis; species Pristis pectinata. Next base: position 33,138,029 of record NC_067407.1, on the reverse strand, counting down.
AGAAGGCCAAAGATATTGCCCACTACTCTCCTGGTACTTTCAAACCTCTCACTGTATCTGGAGTCAGCTGCTGTGTTTGAAGAGTGAACTGGTGAAAGTTGCCATGGCAGTAGAGTGCAGTCCTTGTCCCTGAAATCTGGGCAATGCTGGCTGCTGAAAAATGGCCAGCAATGTGGTCTCCCTTAGAATGGAAGAATCATGTGTGCTTCCTTGAATAATGGCATTCACCAACAGGAACTTATACCCCCAATCCACAACAACCTGCATAGTGAAGGAATGCAAACCTGTCCTGCTCATGACAAGGTCCAGGTTAATAAGAGAGCCCTTACAGGTACACAAGTGAAATCAATGGCTGCCTGCACTTGTGAGGTGCCAGCAATGTTGATGGTTCCCAGTGCCCAAGATATCTCTTTTCAGTCCTTGAAACCAAAATGAAGTTACAGTGCCTGCATGACCTTTCTCATACAGCTGCGAGGAGCAAATTGGGAGATATGGCAGAGATCCATTGCGGCCATTTGCGACGATCCTTCAGAGAGGGAGTTCAGAGTCAACATGACTTTGACCACCACAGGGAGAGAATGGACCAGTCATGAGGGTGTGGCTGAAGGTTTTCTTGCGGCATTTTGCATATCTCAGTGATGACAGCCTTGGAAAAGCTAAGTGTGTGCATATGCTGTTCATCAGACAGGGTACAGATAGGATGGAATGTCCCTGAACACTCTCTGGGAGTAGGCTGTTTGCTGATAGGCATTTTGCCCCAAAGTTCCCACTCCACCCTGAATGGCCAGCCATATCTGTAATGAAGTGTTGCACCCACTGAATACTGAGGAAAACATGGGCAGGAAAGTGCACTGTATTCTGGGAGCTTCAGAAGTTTTTTTGCGCAGCCTTGCGCTCAGTTCTACAGCAAACTGGTGCCATGTACTCCTAATTCCACTGAGATTGTTCAAAAGTCATTGCAGTTTGGTGCTTTGTGTTCTAATTTAGGGCAAAGGAGACTTCGAGGGGATTTGAGAAAAAATCTTTCCACCCAGAGGTTGGTTGAAACCTGGACCGTACTACCTGAAAGGGTGGTGAGGGCAGGGGATTCTCAAAACATTTATGAAGTATTTAGATGAGCACCTAAAACATCACCGCATTAGTATAGATAACGGCTGGCATGGACATGGTGGGCCAAAGGGCCCAATTGCTGCATTACTCTATGTCTGCAGCAGTTAAGGAAGATGGTTCACCAACAATGCCTCAAGCCCAGATAGAGGTGGGCAACAGCACTGGCCTTGCTATTGACGCTCACATCCTTTAAGGAAACCTTTACATTTAGTATATTAATGATGGAGAAAAGAGTAGTTTGATATCAGTTCAATTATATAATTTGTTCCCAATTCAGTGGCATATGAGTAAGAAAAACCAACAGCAATGAAAACAACTACTGGAAGTCCCTGGGTTACGAACGCCCGTACTTACGAACAGCGGGAAGAAGGCGCGGAATTGGGCGCAGAACGGTTTGCCTGTCAGTGTTGACTTTTTCCAGGTGATGGAGGTGGCGAACGGCTGGACCGTGGATTTCATGTGTTATAGTCTGTACCGCTAATTCAGGGCAGGGATGTTCGAGGATTTCCAAATGATGAGGGACGCCATAAATGGTCACCAGCCCACTCTCCCACTGCCCCCACCCACCATATCTCTCAATCTCTCAATCTCTCAATCTCTCAATCTCTCAATCTCTCAATCTCTCCAGCACTCGCCCTCCCCCGACAGGTTGTCCCCAGGTAACGACCGAGGTCCGTTTCCACAGATGTCCTTACGTTGATTTTGTCCATCAGTTGGAAAATACACAAAATTCACTTGATGTGGTAACTGTACCTCCACAGTACTGTACTGTAATGAATGACACCGTTATGTGTGGAATTATAATGCAACTGGAATCAAAATTCCATTTGGATCTTAATATATAGCAATAAATAACTGAAGCTTGTAGTGATTTAGGACTAATTGACGCTAGATTTGAACTGTACATAACTGTTCCAACTTACATACAAATTCACCTTATGAACAGACTCAAAAACGGCACTTGTTCGTAATTCAGGGACTTCCTGGGTATTTGCATTTATACAGCATGTTCAATATAGTAAGATGTCTCAAGATGCTTCACAGTATGTAATCAGGAAAAAAAAAGATGTGGATGACTAAAAGCTTGGATTTCAAATAGGGTTCAAAAAATAATAGGGGATCCAGAGCTCAGACCAAGAGAGCTGAAGGTAGACCAGCAATCATTGTGTGAGGGAATAGGGGTGCTGGGGGTGGGGGTGTTGGGAGGTGGGGGAGTGGTGCAAGGATGATAGGAGTCAGATAGTCGTTAGGCCAAAATTGGGGTAACACAGTTGTCAGAAGGAAGGCGTGCTGCAGGAAGGTGCAAAACATAGGAAGCTGGAGGTGACTGCGAGGAGCTTAGAAGTGTAAAATGAAACCCTTCAGGGAAAAAGCCAACTTCTCAGTTAAACCTGAGCCATTCCCTCCTGTACAAAAGTTGGCAGTCCTGCATTCTGGAAAGGAATGATACAACTAAGAGTAGAGGTAGGAAAAACAGACAAGCCGCAATAACCTATTTAGGATTTCATTCCATCTATCAGTAAAGCAGCACATGCCAAAATCCATTATGTGAGCTCTTACCTGAATTGCTATAGTTCTAAATGAAGCTAATTGCCTCTCCCCATTCCCTGTCCCTACCTCCCACATTTCTCCACCTGCACTCCCCCCTCCCTGCCCCCCCGAAAGTGCCGTCAGTAATTCCAACAGTGTAACTGCTCGATTCCCCTGATATGGACTACAGAATCCAATCCAATTGCCTAATTCAATTTCAGCCATTTCACATCAGTTAGTTATGATAATTTAATCACGTCAATCATAAGCTGTTATTATTCATCCCTATTTTTAGCAAACTCAGACAGTAAAGATTAGTAATTATGTATTGTGTCTCAATGCTGCAGAAGAAAAGTGATAATATTACACTTTGTATATGGCTGCTCTCACTGCCTCTCCTGAACTGAGGGTTCTTCATCAAGACCATCTGATATTAATCCAACAATCCAATCACAGTCTCACACAAAAGAATCCACCTACTTTCTAAGACAGCACCAGCCAATATTACTGCTTTGAATCCATATGAGGAAATCAGCACCATAAAGTACTGGAAATTATATGAAAATGACTGTTTATGAAGACAGCAGCTTTTGAAGAAAGGTAAGGAAATAATTGGCATTTACATATCACTTTTTCTGAATGCAGGATATCCCAAAATGATTTACAGCCAATGAGAAGCAATTTTTTAGTGATCAGATAACCTATTTTCATGGCATTATTAATGGCGAGGAAACCAGGGAGAACTTCCTTACACCTCTTCACAATAGTGCCATGGCACCTTTTACGTCAATCTGAGAGGGCAGACACAGCCTGGATTTAATATGTCTTCCGAAATACAGCACCTCTGACATTGCAGAGCTCCAACTGTACTGCACCTGAACTATCAGCTTAGTGCAATTTTAACTGTGTGACTTGGACCTGGAATCTTCTAACCCACAGCTAAGATGATTAATAATAGGACAAAACAAGCAATAAATCTTTCTTAATATATTATAAAACAAAGAAGCAACATGCTGATGAAGGTTCCATCCACTACCAGTCTCCTCTGCCTGGCCTAATTTGAGTTCATGCTGAACAATTTCTCCTTTGACTCCAATCAAAATAAACAGTTTTGCTCTGGGAACTTGGATATGTCTGCCTCCTTGTCTGATATGTCAAATACTCTTTGTTCTGGTCTTGTTCAGGTTCTCATGCTATTTGTTGGTACATTAATCAATGACATTTCCCACTCTCACCCAAAAGTGAATTTCATTTACGTTGCTTCTAATTTCCATTTTATCTTCACCTTTATATCTCTGCCCTTCTTTTCCTCAGCATCTCCAGGCCCAATACTGGAGGAAGGCTGCCAAATAGTATCTAATCCTTGCAAACAGCTTGACTATATTTCCTCCCATTTCACTCCGGTAAGGATTATGTTCTATTTTCCCAGCTTCTCCCATTCTGTTGCATCATTTCTGGTAATGGCATTTTCCACAGTAGTGCCTCCTTTATCCTAAGCCAAAAACATCCCTCCACTGTGCTCATCAGAACCCTCAACCATGTCCATCCACAATTTCCACATTTCTGCCTTCCCCCTAGATCACTGCTAAGGTTTCCCTTGTCACTGTCCATCCCACCTACACATCCTTCTGTTATGAGAAATGTTCTTCTGAATCTTAAAGATAGAGGTATCTGGACACCCAGTCTTTATACTTCAAAAAGGAGAATTTTATTTCCAAAGACAGAAGCGGGAACAGAATGAGAAGGAACAAATGCACACTCGCACTCGGGTGATGGCGAAACATGGGGGGAGTCGCAACAGGGGTGAAGTGCACACACGCTCACACACACACACACGCAACGAACTAGTACAAACGATCAGGGAATGAACAAATACATTGTCTGAACCCCCTGAATCTGGACAAACAACGGCTCTACGCTACTGGGAATCTACTTAGGACGATCCTAGACCCCTGTGGAAGTGCACCCTCTCACCTGTGGTCTCGACCCCGGCAGCAATCGGAAAAGAGAGAGAACTGCCCATGTGTACCACCTTTTATAGGGCTGTAGCTGGGTGGAGCCCGTTCAGGTAATTCAAACAAGCCAATGATTCAGGGTCAAGAACAAAGGTAAGTTACAAGCCAATCCTTAGGTATGCTCTTGATGGGTGGGGTGGAGCCGGACCCTTGATTGACAGTGGTGTAACTTCCAACCCGATAGGCAATGCTATCATCAGACCATGGGGGTCAGTAGTGTTGTCACTGCCATCTGACCCCTGGCCTTTCATACTACACCTTCATTATTTCAGTCATCACTAGTGTTCATCCACTAGCATAAACCCAAGCTTCTGGCTCCCTGTCATTTTGATTTCCCTTCACTTTCTCCCCCTGACTCGCTAACCTACACTGTTCCAATGAGGATTGGTATTTCTGCCTTCCAGTTAAATAGAATGCATCCTTCTGAACTCAACAATGTCTATCATAACTATTGTTCCCTCTTTCACAGATAGCAGTGTTGACAATAATTGTGCTATTCCCATTTATGCTACTTCGAAATGCATTCTTTGTTTCTTTACTTGTTGCATTATCATGATCATCTGGATTCTGTCTGTCATTTAATCTTTCCTGCTTTCCACCTGATCACAGACTTCCATTTTGCCCTTTTCTCCCTGATCTCTCCGACCACCAATCAACTGCCACCTTTGCTATCCTTGCACTTTTTAAAACACATTATATTTTTTCTCTAGTTCTCGCGAAAGGTTACTAACCAGAAATGTAACTTTGTTTCACTCTCCACAGATGGTGCCTGACCTGCTGAGTCTGACCAACATGGTCTGAATTACATTGACTGTGAAATTGTGGTGAGAAAGTATCAACAATTGGGAGCTTTCACTCCCAAGTATTGCATTGCAAAAGTGGTAAATGCAGGTCAGGTGTTTCCCTACTGTAAAGGAGAGAAGTTCGCCTTCCATGCCACCCCTATTGATGAGAGTTAACAAAGGCTGATGAACAAGGCATATTTATATTCTTCCTTCCCCACCCCACACCCACCCCCCAACCCTTGGGATCAACTCATCTAGATGCAGGGGAAGCTAAAAAATAGTTAATCTAAAATGAAGTGCACAACTGAACATGGGAAACATGTCCATTACTTCTAAAAAACATGTTTATTTAGGAAAGATTATGGATCTTAGAAGATTTACTGAAATGTGTACATTTTTACACTGGGAGCTTTCACTTATTCTTTAGTGATTTACTTTTTATTTTTGTTATTGTATGAATTCTAATCTTTATTATGATATGTAATCTTGTCAGTGGAGGCCCCAGTAAAGACGTAAATTTCAGTGGCTAATTGGGTTCGCACAGTTTTCAAATTTCAAACAAGAAAGATTCCATTCTGCAATGGAAATTTATAGTTGCTGTGTTTTAACACATGCATTTCGATTGTAACTGCTGTCAAATGTGCTAGGATTACCCTAATGCATTCCAGACTGCAGAATCATCTATGCGTGATTCAACTTCTTGGCTTTAATCATTTTTCTGCACCAAAGCCAACTGAAAGGTTAAACATTTTACTGCCGTGCCATAAATTACATAATTATAATTTATTCCACCCTTGCTCTGTTGACTAGATCCAAACAAGAAGGGATTTTTCAGGATGATTTAGTATTTGGAGCACGTGAGTATGTCTGGGAACAGAAGGCTTTATTCAGCTTGGTCATATCCTCTGTTCGGGTTCTGCCCTTTCACTGAAAGCTTGGGCAAACATTAAATTTATTCAAAGAAATTATTTCTGAATCCCTAGCAATCGCATTTATCACAGAATATTGGACAACATATAATCTGACATCTCACTGCTGCAAGATGCCAGTCACATGATCACTGTCTTGCATTTAACTTTCTGAAAGATCCTGCGGCATTTATCTACTTGTGCTAACCCACATGAACTGGATTGGTGGGAATTATTTTATTTTATTTGGGAGTATTTTGTGCTGATTTCATTGTTGACTGGCAGTTTTCCATGTTTTGCACCCAGCATCATATCACTGGTAGATTATATAAACTAATATTCCTTTTCTATGCTTCAAGCCATAAGTCTTAGACCTAGCTTAACAGAAAAGCCTTTGCCATATCAGCGAAACTATTCGAATTTTTTTATTTATGATGGCTCCTTGAATTAGTATTTGATCTGAGGTTCAATAACAATTATGACCAGTCTTGGGATGGGGCATAATCTAATAAGAAGAAATAAATACTTAATCTACAATGGAGTTTGCAAATGAACATAGGAAACATGCACAATAATTTTAGGTCTGGTCAAGTAAAGACCAGTGAAAAGTAGTTGAGGCTTTATGCAGTAATTGCAACAAGAAGCCTTTGAAACATTACACAAAATAGAGGGTAAAATTGAAATACAAAATTGAAAAATAAATTTAAAGACAAAAAATAATGATGGAAATACTCAGCTGGTCAGATAGCAGCTGTGGAGAGAGAAATAGCGCTGATGTTTCAAGTAGCTGACTTTTCATCAGAAGTAGGAAAAGTTTGCTTTCAAATGTTTTATGTTGCAGAGAAGAGGGAGGTTGGAAAAAGAATGTCTGCAATAGACCAAGTGACTGAATGGCACAAGTGAAAGTGGGTGGTGAAGGCTTGTTAAATACAGCTGATCTGCCTGAAGGAGATGTAAAAGAAGGAGACGAATAAAAACATAGGAGAGAGAAAAGTGCTGGAATGGTGAGATCCAGAAGACTGCGCTTGTATAGTATTTGTAATTTGAAAAAGCAGAAAATGCTGGAAATATTCAGCAGATCAGATGGCAGCTATGGAGAGAAAAATCGAGTTAACTGTACTGTTTAATGATTTTTCATCAGATTTGATTAACTCTGCTACAAATAGGAAAAGCTGATTATGTTAAATAGTTGAATTCTATGTCAAGTCATGAGGGCTGTAATGCACCATCAGAAAAGAGAAGGTGTTTCTTGAGCTTATATTGGGATTTGTTTGAACAGTATATGAGGCTAGGACAGAGAGGCTGCAGTGAAAGTGAGATGGAGAATTAAGATGGCAGGCAACTGGAAGTTCAAGTTCACCTGTGGACTGAACGGAAGTATCCTGTAAAGTGGTCACCCAGACTGCGTTTGGTTTCTCCACTGTAGAAGAGATCACATCATGAGCACTGATTACACTAAATTAGAAGGAGAATCTGAAAGAAGGGTTTGGGTCCCTGGATGGGGAAGGAACTAAGTTAAAGTGCAAAGTAAAACTTCCTCCAGTTGCATGGAAAATTGCCATGAGAAGGATGATGGTAGAAATGAAAAAGTGATGGTGCAAAGGACACAGTCTCTTTGGAATGCTGAAAAGGGAGCAGAGGGGAAATGTACCAGGTGGCGATATCACTTTGAATGTGACAAATTATGGAGGATAATGTATTGAATGTGGAGGATGATGGATTGGAAGATGAAGAGAAGGGGAGCTCTAACCTTTTCCTGAGTGAGAGAAGAGGGGTAAGATCAGAAGTGCAAGAAAATGGAACAGATGTGGTTGAGAACCCTGACAACCTAGGTGGAGGGGAAGCCAGGATTAAGGAAAAAGGAGGGTATCTCAGAAGCACTGCTTGGGAAACAGTCACCATCAGAATAGAAGTGATGGAGCTGGAAAAACTGGGAGAATAGAGTGGAGTTCTTACAGAAGGCAAGGTAAGAAGAAGTGAGATCTAATTAGCTGTGAGAGTCTGTGGGATTTAATGTATATACCCCGAGATGGAGATAGAGAAGTCAGGAAAGGAAGAGTCAGAGTTAGAAATTAGCAGCCAAGTTGATGAGATTTTTGAATCGTTGGTTAATATCATTAGTCCATTTTGGATCTTAAATCATACAACAGATTGTTGCTCATCACATGCATGTGCATATAATGGAATTTTATAATTTCTATAAATATTTTCACTGTAAGAAAAAATAACATGTACAGATGGGAATGATCAACCTTTTGCTTACTGGCAACTTCATCATATTCTATGCTCACATATGGTGACACTGAAACTGTATTTACTATTACCACATTACTGCTATTGAGCTGTCAAAAGTAACTTTACTGCTGTATTACTTGCTAAAATATATGATTTGTGAGAGCTAACTATAAGATAAATTGTGTAAAAAAAAATTCACTCCAACTCTACTTACTTTTGGTTTACAGCATTCTTTTTTTACTCATATTTTCTTATTCTACACTCAGGATTTTAGCTGTCATTTTACGGTTTATTAACTTCTGTTAAGCTTATTCTAATTTTGTTAGGTGCCTGCTTCCTGGTTTTCCCTGACTCATCCAGTACTTTTTTAGGATGACCAAGGTTCACACAAAGTAAAAGAATTTTGATTGGCTAAGAATCAGCTCCATTGATTATTTCCTTGGTCAATTTGAGACAGTAGCATTTTCTAACAATCTTTTTTTTACATTGCTTCTTTTTTTTCCCTTGTAGGAGGAAAAGTATTGCTATTAAGTCTGATCACAATTCTGAATTTGCCATTCTAAAAGATGAATTAAAGTGGTGCTGCTTGGGGTCTGAATCAGAATTAGATTTATTATTACTGACATATGTTTTGTGTGAGACGGCCAGCTTCTGATATTCCATCATACATGGAGCCCGAGGCATCATACACTCCAAATTGGATCTTGTGCTGTTCCTCTTTGAATTCATGCTATTGTGAAGATCATGGTGGAGTTGAGTTGGGAAACAGATCATGGACATTGGGTAAAGGGTGAAGTCAGCTTTGAAGATGAGTAATGTGGGGTGGGATTGTCAGGGAGGTAATTGCAGAAGAGTGCAGAATGATTTGGGGATTGATAGGGAGATAATTTGGAGAGGGGGAAAGTCAGGGGAAAGATCATGGTGAGAGCAAAAGGCATCAGCAGCAGGGATGGTGATTGGGATTGGTGATGTCGGAAAATCTGATACATCATGAAGAACACCTATCTAAGGAGTTGAAGATACAACTCCTTACTCCCTAAGCCTTTCCACCTTTTACAACTCCAACTCCCTCTCTGGATGAATGTAACTCCAAAAACACTTAAAAAAGGCTGGTATCACTAAGGAGCAACAGGTAGCACTCTCAATATCCCCAACCCTGCCAGCATATCATGGCTTCAGGGTGCATCATCCACATAGTGTACCATGGCAAACTTACCAAAGGTTCTTCCATAGCATCTGTCATTTGGGAAAGGGTACCACCTTGCCATCCAAAGAAGTTGCACTTAGCTTTCCCCTTCAGAAGAACACTGGTGCTCAGTACCTCTTTTCAGGCTGTAAATGTTAATCAATTTGTACACATCTTAATTCTGAATCCAGCTCCCCTCTATTCTGTACTATGCCAATACCTGAGCTGATAGTGCCAGATCAAGTAAGAGATGCCTTCTTTAATTACTGTCTATAATTTGGCCATGCCTTTAAGGACTCTCCATAAACATGTGGAATGATATAGCCACCAAGTGACCCAATTCCCCGCCCCCCCTTTAAGAGGTGTAGCCCTGATTTCAGTCAGTCCCACCTAGTTTGAACTGCTACATGCCAATCACAAAATTGGTCCCCTTGGATTGTGCTAGGGCAATAAGTAGTGTGGTTAGCACTCACCAGTTGCTGAAGTAATTTTAATAAGGTGACACCATGAATTTTGAGCGCAGCTTGCCCAAGGTCAAACGGGCATCTGCTAACTGTACACCCCAGGCACATTTTCCGGCAATGTCCAATTTAGTCTCAGTTGAGTGGTCTCAGAATTTTAACAATATTGTACACTAAAGTGGAACTGTGCATGTAGCATTAAGCTACTTTGAAATATTCTGCCTTAAAAAACAAACTGCTGGAAGAACTCAGCAAGTCAAGCAGCATTTGTGAAGGCAAAGGAATAGTCAATGTTCCGGGTCACAACACTGCATCAGGACAGTTCAGTTTTTGCTCCAGATTCCAGCATCTGCAGTCTCTTATGTCTCCATTATTCTGCCTAATATTGTATGACTGTCAACTAACGAACCCAAAGTCCTTTATGTGTTTCTGATTGGAGCACTCAACAGTTTAGTTGTGCACTTCTTAGAGAAAAGTGAACATTTTGCAAAAGGTAGGTAAAGGCAATTCAATTGTCCAGACGTCCCAGGTTTCCAGACTGCTGCTTGGCATGGCTTTGAAACCAGTGCATTGCTCTGCTTCCCAGTTCTTTCTCTTTGATGGTAGAGTTAGCCATACTCTCTGCCTCATTGCTTGCTCCAAAGTCTCCGAGCCATTCTACTTGGCTTTCTTTGTTTGCTTGCTCAAGACTTCACTGGTCTAGTCAAACTTCAGCTCAATTTCTCACTGACTCTTTCTAGATAGACCTGCAACAATCACAGGTTATCAGCGCTGTTCATTTTAATTAAGTACTTAATTATTTTTGATTGTTATTCAGTTGATTTTAACTCTCGGAAGCCCCAGACTTCAATAAGACCTTACAGAGAATCTCAATCTTGGTTTAATCAGTTTTCCCCAGTGAAGCCCCTATCTTTATTCATCTAATTTTCACAAGCAAAGGCTCAATTCTTAATTAATTTCCACAGCAATACCGTTCCTAAATTAATTTTCCCCACTGAACCCGTGTACTTTACATCATTTTCCAAAGCAAAGTCCCAATCTTTAATTAGTTTTCCCCAGAAAAGCTCCAGTGTTGAATTAATTAATTTTTCCCAATAGTAATGAAGTTACCTTTAATTGTATTTTTTGTCTGAAATTATGGGTACACTGGGAACATAACCCTGATGAATGTTTGACAAGCCAAAGGATGAATTCTTCACCATTTCAGCTTTGTTAAGAAAGTGTCTTGAAGTTTACCCATGTCTTGGGTTAAATGATAGTTTACTCAATTGCTTTCTACCATCTAATTCAGATGAAATTAGTATTTGCCATACAAACCCAGTTAGGATGTACATAAGTTGCTTAGTGTCTATAACCTGTGCCTCACAAGGCATTGTGGAATTCTCACAGGTTCCATGAACAATTCTTTACTAATGTCAGAATTATGAGTACTAACACCTAAATCTAAATATTGGGTGTAAAATTACAGAGTAGATAAGGCTAATATATAGATCAAGTAACCACAGCAAATAAAGTAAATTGTTACATAGTAAGTCAACATGAATTTAGACCTCATTTAGGATACCAGAATGGAAATTTCTTAAGGGCCACTCTTTAGGTCATTGCTCCAAATGCCTGAAAAGTTAGCCTGGCCATATTTCAGGCACCCTTGGAGCATGAGAAGCTCCAAAACTGGTCTGTTGCATTAATTATACAGACATAAATTGGCATGATTCCTATTGTACTGCATCTAACTTTGGCCCCCTCCAATGTTGGGTTAGAGTGGATTTGGAAAAGGTCCAGAGGAAGGCCTCAATAATCATTCCTTAGTTATCCAAGAACATTTATATCACTGAAAGTACTTACTCAGATTTTGGGTCAGTTTGAGAGGGGCATTTAAAATAATGAGGATACTAGTCTGTTCTTGTACAGGAGATATAGGCCAGGGATCATGCAAATAAGTGACACAAGAGCAAAGCTAGGTTAGAAATCAGGACGTCTTTTTCCCCTGATAACTGTAGATCACCTTGAACTGAAGTGGTTTAAGGTTGGGTCAAAAATCACAGTTTACAAAAATTAAAGCAAATATAAATAAAATGAATGATAGTCAATGTTATCTCTTGGAGTAGTATTTTTGTCCAAAAACAATGGCAAGCTTCTTTTTCAGTTTATTTTCCTCTAAATTGACCGTGTTTTGTTTTAATCTGCCTTTCCCAGGAGATTTTATCAATCTCATAAGTACTTACAGATTTCCTGAAGTGACTTGGAAAGTCAAAAAATGTCCCAGATAAATGAAAGCATCTTTTAAATGAAAGTAAAAATATCAGAGATAAAGAGATGTTGCTCACTTACTGTGAGTCGGAAATCACTCTGACAGTCTAACTGCATAACAGCAACCTGAATATGATCGTCTTTTATCTCTTCCATGGATAACTTTTAATCAGATGCTCTAAGTTGAATTTACTTCTGATTAAACACAGATATAAATTTTATATCCTTCACAGGGCCCAAAATGGATAACGCTGATTAGTAAAGTGACTTATATTGGACATTGTTATGGTACAATAGATTGGTGCTGTAAGATGGTACAGTAGGCCACAGGCACATATCTGTAATTTCCAACAAAGAGGGATCATCATCTTGACTTCAGTTGGAAGCACCAAATGAATTCATTCAATTTGCAACCAAGTTTCCTTCCCTGCGTGGAGTTTTGGCAAACACCTCTCCAGATGGTGAGGTTGAGGTTGAAAATGGACTGCCAGTACTGCTCTGGTCTGCCACATATTGGCAGTTTACTGCAATATGCAACACTTCACTGTGAGTTGATACCATGTTGGCATGTGAATTTTCATCCAAGTGTATCATTGGCAACATTGTCTGATATTGTATTGCGTTTTTATTCAGATGAATATAACGTCATCCTAAATATTTCTACAGTTATAGAACATCACCTATGACAGTGTAAGTGCTTATTATCAGAAAATTATACATGCCAGTTTTTATCATGAATACTCCAGAAATTTTAAAGTTACTGAACCTTAGCTTCTCAGCACTAATTTTTTTAGACTTTGTTTGTCTAAAATCTAATTGGTTAAGCATATTCAATTATATCTGTCTGGAAGCATTCCAACCAAGAAACACATCCACGTGATGGACACTTGTAAGCTATTGCTAAAGATTCTTTCCATTTCACTCCAGGCAATGCCAATAACCTAAGAGACAGACCTCATTCTGAGCAAGCAAGCTGCAATTGTACCATTCAACATACTTGGAGATCTTTTAAGCATCAGCTCTTGATAACCTGTATCTAAAATCCCTGAATATATGTAATTTGGAGTGTGTTCCCAGGAAGAGAGAATATGCATAGCTAACTGGGTAATAAAGCTTTCCCTGTGCAGACATCTCAGCAGATTGAATTTCAGAACCTTAAACATAAAGATTCTTTTCTTTTTTGTAATTAGAGATCAAGTTTACAAAAAGATGAAGTTTGTATGATTTTGAAATTACTATAATACTATCTAAGTCAAGTAACTTAAAAAATACCTTGTAGTCTGTATATCACTTCATGTTCTCATGATGTACCAAAGCACTTCTCAGCTTGAAGGGTTTCACACAGGCAAATCAAGTTAGCATTGTTAGTCATACCATGTTATGGTCTTCTAAGATGGTTTTAATTTTAGGTCAAATCAAGCATCACAAATCCTAATAAATAAGAGTGGTGTCATATTAAATAAGAACATCTGAGGAATGATATGAGTGGGCAGCCTAGCCATCAAATCAGCAGAATGTTGGCAGAAGGAAAGTGAAATCAGCCGGCAAGGACTTCTGGTATTACAGCCAATCATTAGATAAATAGTTTACCAATAAATGTTCACTGTGAATCAATTTTTATAAATTATAAAAAAGAACTATTTCACAAACTTATCACAACCACAATTCTGTTAGGAATCACTAGAAAGGCAAATAGAATATGTAAAGGATTAGACTTCCAAAGATGCTACTGTAATAAATAAAAATCATCTTGTAAAATCATAGATCATTAACATCCAAGTTATAACAGTAGGATATGAATTCAAACTCGTAAAGAGCAAATTCAGGAAATGGCAAGTTCTTCCTCTCCCCAGATAACAATCAGCACATGCAACAGATTTCTGGGTTAGGGAGAATCTTTAAACAGCTGGGTGCTGTTGCAGAAACCCAAGGACATTTTTGGATGATTGAACTAAGACAGACAATTGGCCTTGTCCATCATTTTGTGATCAACGTCAGCTCCCAACTTTTGATAATCCAGGCAAATCTCTAAAGTCCAGACCAAAGGAACTCAGTATCAGGAAATTTGCAACATCAACTAGTGTAGCAGGCCGCAATGATCAGAGATTCTCCTGGATTGATCAATGGTGCAGCTAACAGAGCTGCTGCCTTACAGCTTCATTGACTTGGGTTCAATCCTGACCTCCAGAGCTTTTCGTGTGGAGTTTGCACATTCTCCCTGTGACTACATGGGTTTCCTCCAAGTGTTCTGGTTTCCTCCCACACTGCAAGATACGTGAGTTAGAACATTAATTTGCTACTGTAAATTGTTCCTGTGTGTAGGCAAGGTAGAATCTGGGGGAGTTGAAAGAAACTAGGGAAGAATAAAATGGATTAGTGTGAATGGTGTATCAGTGCATACTCTATGGGCAGAAGGATCTGTTTACATACTGTATAACTCTATGACTCAATGGATTAAGAGAATTGGGTAAATGGGTGCTTGATTGTCGGTGTGGACAGTGGGTAGGTAAGGCATGTTATCATTTTGTATGACTCTATGAAAATGTCTTTGACCCTAAATGGTTGAATCAGGAACTTATTCATCCCCAGCTGGTGGCATTAAATGCATTGTGTAGAGTTGACTATGTTATATAGTAGTACAATGCCAATGACTTCAGTTCCACCAAAATCAGTGGAAGCAATCTTTAGAAGTGAAGTTCGATACTCAGCCACTATTATATGCTGTTACTGGGGACCAGGGATAAACTTCTAGGTGGTTTGATTACTGCATAGAGAAGACCACAATCTGTCTAGTTCATCTTCAGCCTTCCTCTACTCGCATAACTAAATAAAAGAAGAAATGGAGCTATACAGTGGTGCAGCTGGTACAGCTGCTGCCACATAGCTCCGGCAACCTGGGTTCAATCCTGACTTTATGCACTATCTGTGTAGACTTTGCACTTTCCCCCTGTGACCACATGGATTTTCTCCAGGTGCTCCAGTTTCATCCCATATTCCAAAAATGTGTGGATTATTAGTTTAATTGGTCGCTGTAGATTGCTCCAAGTGTGTAGGTGAGTGATAGAATCTGGGGGAAGTTGATGAGAATGTGGGGAGAATAAGATGTGATTAGCATAGGATTAGTGTAGATGGGTGCTTAATGGTTGGTATAGACTTGGGGAGGGGGATGCAGGGCCTGCGTTTGTGCTGTAGTTCTCTATAACTGTAATTATATGGTGGAATGGAACATATTAAGCCTACTTACCATTCAGTGAGGCATAATTTGAGATTTTTTTCTCCATTAAATTTTACTTTCAAACTACATTGGAAATCTATGTGGAATGAAATATAAAGAACATAACAGCATTATTCTTCCTTCTTTTACAATCAGTAATTTTATTTTTCCCCTCCGTCTAAATAACTTGACAGATAAATAAAAATTAAGAAATGCTGTTAGCTTCAAGAACTTGCATTAAAATATTCTCTTGAGATTTAGTTTGAAGAAGAATAAATCTGGTGATTTGGAAAAGGTGACAGTCCACCTATTACTAATAGGCTGTTTGTGAGCAGAGTCCAAATATACAGTAAATTGGATACCACATAACCAAACAAATTACAATGCTATTAGCTGTGACATAAAAAAATTTCAGTCATAAATGTTTTTAAAAGTCATGTCAATCTTTGACAAAAAGCAAGAAAGAGGCCAAATTAAACTACAACCAGATATTTTTGGTGAAGTTATTTATCAGAAGAAAAAAAACTATTACATGCAACAGGACCACAATAAGTATAATATTGTCCAAGTGATTAATTTTCTAGCCTTTAATTTAGACTTCCATTTTCTGGCAGGTGATCTTGGCAAGATTTTTTAATCCTGGAAAAATATTTGACTTTTCCTCCCAAATGAACATTAAGGAAATACATTCTGATTAGAACTTGGTTCTATTAAAAACTGCTGTTAGCTGGAATTAATTTTTAGAATCTGAACAGAGTGGTCCAAAGCAAAAGTGATATTCAATTTAATTTAATCTCTTCCTAAATTTGATTCTTAGCCCTTAAAAGGAACTTTTGTCTTAAGATATATGGAAAATATCAGTAATATAAATGCAAAAGTAAAGCATGCCCATTGTGCACCCCAACAGTACCTTTACTTTCCTATACCCCAGTCTTGCTGTTAAGTACAGATATTCTTTTGGCAATTGGGACCATATGGCTGGGTGTGGTATTAGCAAGGAGCCTGAATGATCAAGAGAATAACATAATCATCATGAACAGAGAAACTGACAATAAAAGGAAAAAATTGTTTTCCTCAGCTAGATTTAAGAAAAGCAAATACATAAAATTAAAAGATTAATGAACAAATAAAATATGTGAATAGTTAAGTCATTTAATTCTATATTGTTTTACAGAAATTAGAAATGACTGTAAGGTACCTTATGATTACTTTATTCTTCAACAGGCACACACATCCCTTTTCACCATCAACCTATAAGCTTTATCATCAGATTAACAGCCAATTGATGTCACAATCATTAACACATACAGTTTTTAACTTTGTACGTCTTCCTGAATGACTCCAAAAGGAAGCTAAATTATTCAGATGATTAGCACTGTCAGTTTATTTCTGGGACCAAAGTATGAATCCTATTCAGGAAAGTGAAAAGAAAGTCCTTTTACCTTGCTGTTGTTCATGAAACACATTGAAAGGTTTAATATAGAATGGACCAAGAAATACATGTTACTACTCATAATGGCTATTGCACAAACTGCCTATGATTTAGTCTTTGACTGTTAACCTCTTACAGAAAAGTTATAATGACAGCTGGCATGAAAAGAGCAAAATTATTATTTTCACAAATAGGGGTCATTAATATTGCTTTGGAACAAAAAGACAATTAAACCATTTGTTCCAGATATTGCACATATCTTTCCTTTCAGGGCATCTATGTGATGTGATCCTTTGATTATTTTAATCTGTACAGATTTAATTTGCAGGTCTATATTTATCCTGTCTCACAGCCACAGTTTCAGAGAACCATGTGCTCAGTTTGTTTATCTCACACATATTTTAATGAGGTGCATTAACATATTTTGTTAAGTGGCACATAATTTAAATTTTCAACCACGCATCAAACTATTTATCAAATTAACACCAAATGGATCTTAATCTCTCTGAGGAAGTATGAAATAACTAAATGCATGCTACCCTTGATTCACTCTTCATTTATATATTCTTACAGTACAGATTTAGCCAGACTGAAGAAGCCTTCACTTATACTTGGATTTATTTGAAATCATATTAGGACGGCACGGTAGCATAGTGGTACTACAACGCCAGCGATCGGGATTCAATTCTCGCCGGTGTCTGTAAGGAGTTTGTACATTCTCCCCATGACTGCGTGGGTTTCCTCTGGGTGCTACGGTTTCCTCCCGCATTCCAAAGACGTATGGGTTAGTAGGTTAACACGGGTGTAATTGGGCAACGCAGGCTCGTTGGGCCGGAAGGTCCTGTTATCATGCAGTATAAATAAAATTTTAGAAGTAAAGTTTTAAAGTTTTAAAAAATATAAGTGTGCAAAATCACAAAACTAAATAATAATGGTAGTAATAATAATAATTGAAGGTTATTTGAAAATTTAACAAATGATAGCCAATAAACTGAGCATTATTTCAAACAGTTCAGTTCTAATATGTAAAAAAAATGCAACTGCAGGTTAACAAGCACTAAATTGTGGGATCTTTTTTGTCAAATGTTATGCATTTACAATGTCACGTTAGGTTACCATATGAAAATTGAGTCTCATGAGCCAATGCTTGTATTTTTAATGTCCACTGGGTCCATCAATTAAACAATTGGAATTGGTCTTAATTAATCACCTACTTATGATTACTAGAACCTCCATGTTCTCCTGTCATCCCAGAAGGTGGACAAATTAAAATGCTTCTGAACTACTGTGAATGAGCTCAGCTACTTGGTCAGATTTATTCCCAAATATGGCAAAGTATCAGAACAAAAATATATAGCATAATATTAGTGCAATACCAGGGCCAAAATTACAGTAAAAAGTCTAAATTCCTTTAGGCTAAGCCACAATCCTTACAGTCTTTCTCAGAATATTGAGCACAATTTAATATGGAATGCAAGCTATTCTGGAATACAATTTCTCTCCCACTTTGTCTACATTCTTACTGGAAACTAAGAAAAAGCATCATAGCAAGAGATGGAAATAACATTTTGCAGCACTCAAATACTTTGAATGCGAAGGGCAGGAGAGACCTATCCAGCCATGCAACCTCCACACCCACTCCTCACAGAAAATTAAATGAAGTGAAGGGACTTTATTTTGGCCTGATTCATCTTCCATTCAGGTATACATGGCAGAACACCACACCTGCTTCATTGGAGCTTAATTTAGATCTTTAAACAATGATTACAAACAGGCTAACATCGGATAATTTGGAATCCACCTGGGACACTAATAGATAAATTCCATGAACAATTTTAATTGTCACGTGGGAAGACTATAATTGTCTTTGTGACCTCTGATGTAATATTAAATTATGTGAGGTGAATCTTCACAGAACTTTTAATGATATATATTGTTGGCAAGATAAAAAGGCTGGTAGACGTCTATATGAATTTTAGTAATGCATTTGACAAGGTAGTTGTTATGGTAGTCATTACTATTTGACATGGTAGGCTAGTCCAGAAGATTAAAGCACATGATATCCAAGGCAAGCTGGCTAATTGGATCCAAACTTGGCTTAGTGATAGGAGGCAGAAGGTAGGGGTGGAGAGATGCTTTTATGATTGGAAGTCTTTGACTAGTAGTGTAGCACAAGGATTGGTGCTGAGACGTTTGTTGTTGTGACATGTATCAATGACTTGGATGTGAATGTAGGAGGTACAATTAGTAAGTCTGAAGATGGCACAAAGATTGGCCATTTTATGGATAGCAAGGAAAGTTGTCTAAGGCTACAGTAGGATAGAGATCAGATGGAAAGTTGGGCAAATGAAATTTAGTCCTTATAAGTGCAAAGTGACGCATTTTGGACAGTTATATAAAGGTAAATGATAAGGCACTAAGAAATGTTGATGAACAGAGGGACCTTGGGGTTCCAGTCTATAGGTTCCTGAAAGTAGCAACACAAGTAGATAGGGTGGTGAAGAAGGCATACGGCATAAATGCCTTCATAGGTTAGGGGGTAGAATATAAAATTTGCAACATCATGTTGCAACTTTACAAAACACTAGTTAGACCACACTCAGAGCATTGTGTGCAGTTCTGGTTGCCATACTATAGGAAGATTGCGGTTGCATTGGAAAGAGTGCAGAAGAGATTCACTAGGACGTTCCCTGGATTGGAAGACTTTAGTTATGGGGAGAGATTGGATAGGCAGGGTTTGTATTCCCTGGAGGCTGAGGGATGACATGACAGAGGCATAGAAAATTATAAGGGATATTGGGTAGATAGTCAAAATCTTTTTCCCATAGTAGGGGTATCAAAAACAAGAGGGCATAGGTTAAAGGTGAGAGAAAGGAGTTTTAAGGGAGATTTGAAGGGAAAGTTTTCTTTACACAGAGAGTGGTTGATATCTGGAACTCACTTCTAGAAGAGATGATAGAGTCAGATACAATCACTGCATTTGAGACATTGAGAGAGGCACTTAAATAGGCAAGGCATGGAAGGATATGAATATTGTGCAGGCAAATGGGATGAGTGTAGATGGGCATAAAGGTTGGCATGGATGTGGTGAGTGGAAGGGCCTGTTTCTGTGCTGTACTTCTCTGTGAGAAGTCCCAGGATTCTCTCTGGAACTAGAAAGAGGATTTGTATTTCTAGGATGTACTATGTTATTATTATGCTATGTTATTACATTTCCCTGTTAGGGGCACTGAGAG
This sequence comes from Pristis pectinata, assembly GCF_009764475.1. Taxonomy (NCBI): domain Eukaryota; kingdom Metazoa; phylum Chordata; class Chondrichthyes; order Rhinopristiformes; family Pristidae; genus Pristis; species Pristis pectinata. The sequence goes on along the minus strand of NC_067407.1, from coordinate 33,117,667 downwards.
TACTCCCATTTTAATACACTGTGTATAATTTTAAACAGGCCTCATATTTTAAGGGTGTGATACAAAAAGCAGTCCTTGCTTACATTATGCTCAATAGCAATTTGTGTAATTAATCACAAAAATATGGGCTAAAGTAGGCAGTGTTCACTCTGGTGAAAAGGATAAAGCAAGTGGACATTCAATTGCTGCCTGTTTGAGCATTTCTGTGTATGTGCATATCCAAAGTGAACTCGTGCTATATTTTTTGTAAAAGGTGTGGTATATATCTCAGCACCAACATTTGTTTTTAATAGAACATAGAGCACTACAGCACAGTACAGGCCCTTCGGCCCACCATGTTGTGCTGACGTTTTATCCTGCTCTAATATCTATCTAACCCTTCCCTCCCAAATATTAACCCTTCCCTCCCATTTCTCTATCATTCATGTGGCTTTCTAAGAGTCTCATATGTGTCCCTGTTGTTTTTATGAGGAATTTGCTTGGAATCAAGGATGACTTGCTTCCATTCCAGTTTTGTGGGTTCTGAGGTGGATGATGAGGACAATGTGGAGCCCAAGTACTCTGCCACAGATGAGCAAAGGAGGTGTGGGATTTGGAAAGTGGATCGGCCCTTCCACCACAAACACTGGGCTTCTGTGTTCTCCCAACTAAGGGATTCTCAGTGCCATCCCAACTGTTCCTTCTCCACTCCAATGGTCATGGGTTAGGAATTCCCATGAACAGATGTCCGTGCTGCACCTTTTCAAGGTCAGCCTGCAATTTAAAAAGACATCCCATCAAGGGGGAGTGATCATGCCTAATATTATGCTATTTGACCAGCATTCCAAGTTGCCCGTGGCTTTACCTATTGGGAAAAAAGGTCTTTGCCATTTTGAAGAAATAATGATGAAATGTGGAATTACAGATCTTATCAGGAATAAAGCAGTCCTCCTACCAATAGTGGTGGAAAACTACAGGATGTCTGATAACTACATTGGAGCAAAAACTGCACTGATGGCATATTTTACTCCAAAGCAGGAAAGGGTAAATGAGACAATTGTGCAGCATTGTACATGGCAAGAGGTAAAAGAAACAATTGATCAACGTTGCTTGTAACTGAAAAAAATTTGCCACAAAATGCAAAATTTTCTGATCTTGAGAAAGAATTGAAAATACAGATCATGGAAGTACGTATATAAAGCAACTTAGACAGAAAGCACCTGAGAAGGACATCAAGATGTGGAAACTGAATGAGTTAGTGATGTCATTGATAAATGTGGTTGATGTGGAAAGACTAAGAGGTAAGGATATGAACAGAATCAAATGAGAAAATAAACCAGGATGAAACCTTTTGGTTGAAATTGTCAAATAACAATCACAACCTCAACGAAACTAGTAGAGCTCAGTGCTGATATTTTGTTGCCAGCAACTCCAGAAATTGGAATGTGCTTCTGATGGAAAACAGTGCAAGTTGTGTGGAAACTCACCATTTCATGATAGTTTGTTTTTCAGCAAGCCCAGTGTGTCAGAACTCATCAAAGCATGCAGCAAGTGTTAGAACTGATTCACAGATCAAAAATGATTCCAAGGATCCTGAGTATGCATTTGTTTTTCACAACAATCACCAAGAAACACAGCCATGGATAGAAATGTTCTGGCAAATCAAAATACTCATTTGTCAGTGTGATGAATGAATGAACCTTCTACACCATTCACTGTTGTCATAGTCTAACGTAACAAGGAAATGCCAAGGCTTTCCCTTACAATAGCGGTAAACCTCTGACTGTTCTGGTATTGTTTTCATTTCAAATGATATTCAAAACTGAGCGTGTCAACACAACATTCTATACTATCTGCGATACACTTCTGAGTTTCAAAACAGCATTACCTTCTGACCCTGTAAAGATCACATGTGAATGTCTCTAACTGAAGCCACCAGTTGAAAGATAAGGTTGCCGAACAACATATTAGTTACATGAGTGCAAACAATGCCCGAAGCAATCACAATGAGCAAAATCAAGAGATACAAGGTAGGACAATGTCCCATCACTCTATATGACAGAAATTCAGTAATAACTGTGGAAACATCATGGAAACTGTACCCTCTCATAATTTCACCATCAGTGATAATAAACCTGATTCTGATTTACACAAAGTTCATGATGAACTCACAAGCACAACTAACTTAGATCTTGTGCTGTGAGATAATCATGTCGTCATCCCACGTTGCCAATGGAATACACAGAATTGCTTATGAAGCTGTTCAAGGAATGGTGACAGCTAAATAATTAAGGGAAAAGGTCCCAGGAACAGATCATAAACACAAAATCAACATATGTCTAGTACACCCAGCAAACATGCTGTCAAAACTGCAAGAACTGATACAAATGTCAGAGTTACCCAAAGAGGTGTTGCAGATCTATACTCTGGTGTTCATTTACTTGTAATTGCCTATGATGGCATTAAAATTATTCACTTTAAGGTGTTTCACAAACCACGAGGAAGGATGATGGACAGTGTTCAATGGTGATGACTTCGGGAACTCTGTAACCTACATTGTTTTCAGACATTGAAAAATTGACTCACTCTCTGTGTGCCAATGGTGAAGTAGCAAGACTTGTATAAATGCTGAAGAACTCATCCATTCTGCTTATGCCACAGTCAAGTCATGGATACAAGAACTTTAACAGCTTTTACAAAACTGCTTAGCAGTATTGGCATTCAACAATGGGACTGTTGCCAGCTGCATTGCCCATGCGTACGTCTTCCAGAGATACCCTCCAGGCTTTTGGTCAAGATCTAAGCAAGTGCAACAGAGCCAAGGGAAACAACAAAATTGCAAATGAAATTCAGACCTCTACCATTACAGCCTGGGAATACAGTTCTTGTGAAATACAATAAACACATAGACAAGCAAGCAACTATATATGACATTTGCAGGGACCCCACAAAAGGATCCATGTTCACAGCATTACATAGTTTACAAAGCATCACATAAAACACCATCATTCTTCAAAATACTCGAAGCACCATTCATTGCTCGTGAATCTCAGATGGATAACCTGAAGACTGATGAAGAAACTGAGCAACTCCAGATGATGCAACAGTCGACGACTGCACATCTGGAAATCACTAAGCTTTATCCATCACATGAGCAGAAATCCCTGTTGTATCTGAAAGACTTTGTAACAAAGTGATACAAGGCTTGCAGGAAAATATAAAGACTAAGAAAATCAGAATGTTCCTTTCAATTAACATGGGGAGGCACGTAGTTTTGTTTTGGTGTTATATTGTTTTATATTATTATGCAATGTTGTTACACTTCCCTTTTAAGAAGACTGTATACTTCCACTTTAAGGCACTGTGTACCATTTAGAGCATGCTCAGTATCTCAGCTGTGGCAACAAAGAAAGCAGCCGTTGTTTACATCATGCTTGGTAGAGAGTATATGTAATTAATGAGGTATAAGTGTCAGAACAGTCAAAATGTGCAGTGCCAAAGTCCTTTAAGATCAAACAAGTCTTTGCAGCACCTGAGGCATCAAAACTGAAACTTTTAAACCTTGAAAATAATAAAGCTTTGAAATGCATTGCTACAGCCCTGCATTTTACAACTTTTACACTCCTTTGCTTATATTCTTACTCTCTCACTGCTTTCATTTCAAACCTTTCCGAGTTCTGTCAAAGTGTTGTCCACCTGAAACATTAATTCTGTTTCTCTTTCCACAGATGCTGCCTGACCCACTGAGTGTTTGCAGCAGTTTTTTTTGTTTTTTATTGATTTTCAAGACTTGAAATTGTTGACATTTTTCATATATTCCTCAGACTGATCATAATTCCTCAGAATAAAGAAAATACAATGCTAAGGAAGTAATTTTAGTGACAATAAAAAAGTGCAGATGCTGGAAATTTGAAGCGAAAACAGAAGCTGCTGGAAATACTGAGCAGGTCACACAGATGGAATGCATGTATGCATTGGGGTCATTGGGAACTGCACCTCATATTCCCCCTAGGTAGTCTACAACCTGATGGGATGAACATTGAATTCTCCAACTTCTGGTAGCTTGCTCCCCTGTCCCTTTTCTCTCTCCTCCTGATCTACCTAGTTCCTCCTACACACACCCAACCCCTAACCCCCAGCCCCAATCACTTAGTTTATTTCCACTTCTCCACCTACTCTTTCTGCCCATCATCCACACACTCCTCCCACTGAGTGCTCTCCCCCACTGTTCCCATCTGCCACCCCACCTCCCTGATTTGACCCCATGCTGCACCTTCCTTTCCTATCAGATTCCATCACCTGTAGCCCTTTGTTGCCTCCACCTGTCACCTCCCAGTCTCTGTCGCTATTTCTACTCTCCCTCCTCCATCTGCCTTTTACCTCTCCTTACCAATACCATTTGCCAGCTCTTGCTCCACCCCATTCTCTTACCTCTTTATACTGGCTATCTCACCTTTTCAGTCCAGATGAAGGGTCTCAACCCAAATAATAAACTGTCCATTTCCCTCCACAGATGCTGCCTAACCTGCTGAGTTCCTCCAGCAATTGTTTTTTGCTGGGGTAATTTTAATATCTGGCAATAATGTAAAAAGTGATGATATTGAATACATTTCCTTTTGTGCACCTTGTCCAATTGGAAGCATTGGAAGGAAATGTTGGATGTGATGTATTATAATTGACAGATGATCCAATCACACCTGTTTTACACTGTCATACACAGTTTATATGAACATCTGTTTCTGCTGATTATGGAATCTGCATGGTAAAATGTCCCCCTCTGTTAAGGAACCTATAATTTGATTAATTCTAAATCAAATCTTAAAGGGTTGTCTAAAACAGACAAATCATCCATGAGCAGCTTTTATAGTAATTCATTGAAGTACTTGAACTCAGTCTGACGTTACCATAAGCTTAAAATTATGAGGTTACCATAAGTTTAAAATGACTCTCCAAATGAAAACTCTATTTTCTGTAAAAGAGGTATGCCCAAGGGAGGTTATTAACCAGAGGTGAAACTTTGAAGGTAATGTGAAAGTTCTCTCCGAGTCTCTAAAGTAGCATAACAAAATTGCAGGATATCAATCTAACATTACAACTCGTACTATTCAGTCCGAACTGGTTGCATTCCACATATGATATTTCCACAGTCCCAGAAGAACCACTGTAATCCAAAATGCATTTAATATATTTATGTTATTAATTTTTCTTATGACCTTCAATCTCATTCTTAACCAGAGGTTTATATAGTAAATTGATATAACATTGCTTGCTTTTGCGCATCTCTCCCCCTTTGAGAAAAAAAGACTTATTTTCAAACAAAAGCCAAAAGTCTCAGTTTTATTTTGGATTACAAACCAGACAAGTAAGAATAAGGTGGAATGGGGCTGGTGCAAGAGGACTGGGTGCGTGGGTGAGTGGGGGTTGGAGGTTAGGGATTGGAATGTGGGTTTAGGCTATCAAGGAAGTTACATACATCTGTTACATTTCTTTTCCAATCAACTTCCTTATTCCCCTTTAAATTGTTTTTGAACTCAGATTGCAGAAGAGAATTCCAAGTTTTAATGAGGCTTGTGGTAAAGGTTCAACCTCTGCCATTCAACTAGATAATGGCTGATCTAGGCCTCAAGTCCACTTACCCTCCCAATCCCACATCCTGTGATTTGCTTGGCACTCAAAAATCCCGTAATCACAGCCTTGAATATACTCAAGGAATAAACATCAGCCATCCTCTGAAGTGGAGAATTCCGAAGACTTACAAACATCCATGTAATGGGTTTTTTCCTTATTTCAGTTATAAATAGCCAATCATTAATCTCGTGATCATGCCCCCAGTTGTGAACTCTCCAGCTTGAGGAAACAGCATCTCAGCTTCTACCCTTTCAATCCTTTATGATCTCTCCTCTCATTGGTCTAAGCTCCAGCAAAAATTCTTGCACAATCTCTCCTCGAAGGATAAACCTCTGATTCTAAGAAACAGTCCTGTGAATCTATTCTGCACTTATTCCAGGGCAAGTATATCTTTCATTTGTTATGGAGACTAAAACTGCATGCAGTACTCCAAATGAGAGCTCACCAAAGCTCTGCACAGTATCAGAAAGACTTCCTCACTCCTACCCACTTATGATAAACAACATACCATTTGTCTTCTTAATTGCTGTTTGCTTCTCATGAACCAACACAGTAAGATTCTTCTAACATCTAATAGTTTCTCTGTATGTAAAAAGTATTATCCTTTCCTGTTCTTGCTGTCAGGATGCACAACCTCACATTTTCCCACGTTATACTTCACCTGCAGCCCTCTTCTCCACTTGCTTTAACCTGTTCATTTCCTTTGATAGATACTGGATTCGATTCCCCTCACGATTTACATTCCTATCCATCTTTAAAAACGTTCCCACCACTGGGAAAATCTATTTTATCCTAATATTTCTTAATCTTGAAGAACCCTTTCGGGCTTTTCTTCTAAACTTCAGTGATAAAGGCCATCTTCTTAAAGCTCTCTTCATGATTGTTATCTCCTTATGCCTGAGTAGCTTCCGAATAATTCCTTGTGATCGAAGCAGTTGATTGATACAACCCCCCACGGCAACGCCTTGAAACTTCTTGGATAATCTGACACAGGCCAGGGATTGTGCAACAGGAATCAGAGTTAGTGTTTCATGTCAATATGTTGTGATGAAAGTCACTTATCTAAGATCTTAATACCAGTTCTCTCTGAACCAACTTCTGATAGGCTGAGTATTTCCATAATTTGCTGTTTACATTTCTGATTACCTGCATCCATCCACAATATTTTGCTTTTGTCCATGTCAGAGGTTGCACTGAAGAGGCTTGGATGGGCTTGGGTTTTGGCCCAGCATCATGATTGGCCTCACAAGAGACTGCAGATGCTGGAATCTGGAGCAACAAGCAATCTGCTGGAGGAACTCAGCGGGTCAAGCAGCATCTGTGGGGGGGGGGGGGGGGATGAAATTTTCACTGTCTCGGGTCTTGATACAGTCGACAATTGGCAGCAGATTGTATGTTGCTCATGACTGGGCAAACCACCTGTACCAACAACATGGAGAGGAGAGAAGCACTCAGGTATCATGTAGAAAGCAAAATGTTCGCACTAGTCTCACTAGTGGTTGGCAATTCACCTAATTTGAGGCAAGAATATCGAGTACGCCCATGACATTTAAAGGCAGCCTGCATATCCTAAAAGGGATAATAACACTTTGGCTGCGGGCATCCAGCGAGCAATTCAAGAGATAATAGGCCAAGCAGAGTTTAAAGGGCCACTTGCATCTATTATGCAGCACTGAAAGACATGTCAGACTGCTCAACAGCAGCAACCACTGTTCCTAGCATGTTCTGTATTGCTTATCCTTCACACTAAATGCTAATCCCTGAGCATTTCTTTCTCTTTATCTTAACAGCCTACAAAACATAGAACATAGAACATTACAGCACAGTACAGGCCCTTCGGTGCATGATGTTGTGCCGACGTTTTATCCTGCTCTAATATCTATCTAACCCTTCCCTCGCACATCACCCTCCATTTCTCTATCATTCATGTGCCTATCTAAGAGTCTGCCTCCACAACCTCTGCTGGCAGTGTGTTCCATGCACCCACCACTTTCTGTGTAAAAAACTTACCTCTGACATCCCCCCAATACCTTCCTCCATTCACATTAAAATTATACCCCCTCATGTTAGCCATTTTCACCCTGAGAAAAAGTCTCTGACTGTCCACTCGATCTATGCCTTGTATCATCTTGTACACCTCTGTCAAGTCACCTCTAGTCCTCCTTCTCTCCAAAGAGAAAAGCCTTAGCTCACTCAACCTATCCTCATAAGACATGCTCTCCAATCCAGGCAGCATCCTGGTAAATCTCCTCTGCACCCTCTCTAAAGCTTCCACATCCTTCCTATAATGAGGCAACCAGAACTGAACACAATACTCCAAGTGTGGTCTAACCAGAGTTCTATAGAGCTGCAGCATTACCTCACAGCTCTTGAACTCATTACCCCGACTAATGAAGACCAACACACCATACGCCTTCTGAACAACCTTATCGACCTAAGCGGCAACCTTGAGGGATCTATGGACGTGGAAAACCCAGAACATATTCAATCTAGCTAATTACAGTCCAATTATCATTGACAGTCCTATCTAGGGGCACTTATCTGCTCACCAGTTTGGGTTTCACCAGGACCATTTAGTTCCAGACTTCGTCACAGCCTTGATTCAAATCTAGACTAAAGTGCAGAATTTCCAGAGGTGAGGTGAGGGTCGATTTCTCTTGGCATCAAGGCAGCATTTAATTGAGGTTGGCAACAAGGACCCTGAAAAAACTGAAATCAATGGGTACAGAAACATAGGCACTGGGAGTGGTTGCTCTGGGCCCTTCAGGCCTTCTCACCATTCAACATGCTCACAATCATTCACTTCAGTATCTTGTTCCAGCTGCCTCCCCATAATCCCTTGATCCCATTAGCAGTAAGAAACACAGGGGTCCCCTTCTTGACTATATTTAATCTTCTGGCCTCCAATGCTTTCTGCAGGAGAGAATTCCACAGGTTCGCCACCTTTTGGTGAAGAAATTCCTCCTGATCTCCTTTTGAAATGACATACACTCTATCCCGAAGCCACGACCCCTGCTTCTGGACTTCCCAACCAGGGGGACTAAGCTCCCCACAGCCGGTGTGTCTAGCCCTGTCAGGTCTGGACAACCTTTGTTGAAGTCCCTGCATGGCAAGAACATCCTTCCTCAGAAATGGAGACCAAAACTGCAGACGAAACTCCAGGTGTGGTCACCCCAAAGCAGCTTCTACAAGATATCCTCACACCTGAACTCAAACCCCCTTGCAATGAATGCTAACATTAACATCTGCCTTTCTACCTTACCTAACTGCACACCTAACACTTGCTCTCAGGAACTGGTGTACAAGGGCATCCAGGTCTCATTGCAGCTTCCCTTTTCCCAATCTATCACCATTCAGATAATGAGGTCTTCCTGTTTTTAGAAACTCTTGTTTATCATATTATGCTGCATCTGCCATAAATTTGCCCACTCACCCAACTTGTCTAAATCACATCGTATCCTCTTTGCATCCTCGTCACAGCTTACATTTCCTTGCATCTTTGTGTCATCTGTGAACTTGAAATATTACATTCAGTTCACCCATGCAATTCATTGACATATATTGTGAATCACTGGGTCCCAGGCACTGATCCCTGTGGCACCCTATGAACTTCTGCTTGCCACCTGGAAAAATACCTATTTATGCCTATTTCCTGCCTAAAAGTCCCACGTTCTTTAATTTTGCACGTTATGCTCTCATGTGGGACCTTATCAAAAGCCTTCTGAGAGCTTATCTATTCTACTAGTTATATCCTCAATGAAACTTCTGTGCATTTGTTAACCATGATTCCGCTTCCATAAATGTATGCTGATTTTGTCCAATCCTTTAATAGTTTCCAAGTGTTCTGTTTTTGATTTTTTTATAATAGATTCCAGCATTTTCCCCACTACTGATGTTAGGCTTACTGGTCTGTAATTCCCTGTTTTTCTTTCTTCCTCTTTTTTTTTAAATAGTGGGATTATATTTGCTATCTTCCAATTTGTAGGATTTGCTCCAGAGTCCAAAGAATTTTGGAAGATGGACACCAATGCATTTATTATTTGCAAGGCAACTTCCTTAAGTACTCTAGGATGTAGACTATCAGGCCCTAGGGATTTGTATGCCTTTGGCCCCACTGGTATCTGTAGCATGATATCTTTACTAATACTGACTTCCTTCTGCTTATCCCTCTCTCTAGAGCCTTGGCTTCCTAACATATCTGAGAGATTGTGTCTTCCTCTGTGAAGATAAAATCAAATTGCATGTTTAATTTTCTGTCATTTCTTTATCCCAATCATAATTTCTGCTGCTTCTTTCTGCAGGGATCTTACATTTACCTTCACTCACATTTATCTCTTCACATAATTATAGAAGATTTCACAGTCAGTTTTTTACGTTCTCTGCAAGGTTACTCCCATATTACGTCTTCCCAGTCTTAATCATCTTTTTGTCTTCATTTGCTGAATTCTAAACTCCTCCCAATCCTCTCTATGCCTTAGAGCTTCCTTTGGTAATTTTATGTACCTCATTGGATCACTATGATCCCTAATTTCCTCTGCAAGCCACAGTTGAATGCTTTTTCCTGACTTATTTTTGTGCCACACAGGAATAAGTAATTGTTGTGATTCATATAGACATTCTTTAAGAATTACCCACTTCCTATTCACCATCAACCTACGTAGTAAGGTTTCCAAATCTATCATAAACAAATAGTGCCTCATATCTTCAAAGTTTCCCTTGTCCAAATTCATTAAGCTGGTGCCTGCTTACTCTACTTCATTCTCCATCTTAATGAAGGATTCTTTGGTTCATTAGTTGCTCTTCCCTTAAGAACCACACACAAAAGTTAAGTATCCCCTTCTCATTGTATGATATTCAATATAGGATTGCCTGTTCTTTAGTTGGTTCTTTAATATACTGATAGGGCTAGAAAATCTTCACATTCACACTAAAGGAGTTTGTCCTCCATAGTAATATTGCTAATTTGGTTTAACCAATCTATATGTAGATTAAAGACACTGAAATTTACAGTCATACCCTTCTTCCATGAGTCTCTAATTTCCTGTTTAATTCCATCCCCTGCACCACCACTACAATCTGAGGGTCTTTAGACATCCAACCATATTTTCTCTACTTTTATGCTTTTTGCCTCACCCATACAGATTCTGTGTCATGATTTTCCAACTAAGCAACACAAGAAGGTAAGAATATCAAGACTGTAATCACACTTCTACAGTGGCGATTTATTCCAAGTCTGCAGTATTAATTGATAATGTTTGAATTGGAGCAAAAGTGAGAAGTATCCACATTGGCCAAGTAGTTACATTGAAAGACATACTTAAGCAGAATGAAGACCTATGTAGATGAACTTATTCCAATCCCCTCCAAGGTGCACACGTCCCTGGACTTGGGAATATATCACCATTCCTTCATCGTCATAGGTATTGTTCTTAGTACTCTTTTCCCAACAACTTTGCTTGAGAACTTTCACCAGAAGGACTGCAGTGGTTCATATATGTACTCACTATCACTTCTCAAGGGCAATTAAGGGTGGACAAGAAATATTAGCCTTGCCAGGCACATCCAGATCCTGAAAAATTAACAAATGAGAAAACACAAAGTACAGAGTGGCCGGAAGGTACTAGACTGATGCTAGAATGGATAACCCAAGATAACATACAATCATTCAAGTTTAATTTAGCAAGAAACATCTCAAAGACTGACACATCAATTTATGGAACAGTTAAGAGTTAGATACGTTTGCCTCTGAATGCTGTGCGATGATTTTGCAGTAAGCCATGAGAATAAGCAAATCAAATCAATAAGAGATTTGCATATTTTCTTCAATGACTATTTAACAAGCAAATAATATTAAAACAGTCCTACAACTAGATTTGCATATTTTCACTTACACATTTATACGCCCGAAAGCATTTTGGAGCGTGCATTGAAGTTAACGTGGTACGGTAATTAGACAATAGACAATAGACAATAGGAGCAGAAGTAGACCATTCGGCCCTTCGAGTCTGCACCGCCATTTTGAGATCATGGCTGGATAAAACAGGAAATATTAGAAGTACTCACCAGGTGAGACAACATCTGTAGAGAAGTTACCAAGCTAAATTATTAACTCTGTTTCTCTCTCCACAGATGCTGTCTGATCTGCTGAGCACTTCCTATTGTTTTCTGTTTTTATTTAACTTCCTCAAACATTTCCTTTGCATCCTCTCTAGTGTAATCGTATCTCTCTGGTAATGTGGTGACCAGAACTGTATGCACTACTCAAGCTGGGACCTAACTACTGTTATATTTAGTTCCAACATTTATTGATAATAATTTAAGGATAAATATCTCCCAAGATATTTATAATATTTTAAGTATATATATATGTGATTATATTTATCTCTGAAATGTATCCACCTGAGAGAACAGGCAAGGCCTCTCCTTAATTACTCTGGTAAAAGATAGCAGCTCTTACAGTGCACCAGTACCTTAGTTCTGCACTGATATATCAGCCTAGACTTTATTCATAAGTCACTTGAAAAAAAATGCACTGATTCAGAGCAAAATGTCTACACCTTAAACTACCAAACCACCAACTCCAACCTGGTAGTCCCAGGGCTGTCAGAAGACAGAAAAACTGTACACGTTTTCTAGCTCTGTTCCACTGAAAGGACAACTGGACTCCTATTTGTGCTGGGATAAAAAGAAGAATATCAAAAGCACTGCTGCTGGGATAAGGGATGTGCAATTTCCCTGGAGATTTCATTGATGCAGTTTCCAGAACAAGGCGGAGGAAAATTTGCTCTCAGAGCTCTTAGTTCATTTGGCTTAAAAGAGTCACACATGATCTATTCGCACCCACTGTCTAAGCAGTGAATGGCATCAAAGCACAATGGGTCATCTGGCTACATAAAAATTATCTCTATTGACAGGCTAGTCTGGTAACAATCCAGGAAAGTGAAAATGTACCAACTAAAGGTAAGACATTAGAATTATATGAAGACAATAAGATGTTTTTCCATATCTATCACTGAAGTTAGCAGTTGAATGAAATAAGGCCTGTTTTACAATCGAGTACTTAGTGCAACAAACATATGGACCAACTAACTGCCAAACCACACTAATTCCAAAACTGCCCATCTAAGACTTGTATCACTAAATGTAATCCACAAATAGTTATTTATGGTTTTGTTAGGATAAGTGTTGTGTTGTACCAGCAGCAAATACTTTTTTTTTGAAATATTTCAGATTCAGCATAAGGGTCTCACAAAACCTGAAAGAAAACCAGCTTTTGATCCAAGGTAACAATTTGTTTTATCTGAGGTCTTCATAAAGTAGTGAGTGGACTTTCCTTCAATGCTGTTTATTTCAACTTTCAAAAACATTTTGACATCATTTCAAATATAATTAAAAGCCACAAGAATCCAATGTAGATGTGGGACAATAAGAAGTTGGTTGAAATATATAACATTGAGGCTACTCTGGTATGCTGAATATGCTGAGCTAAGTACAATGTATCATGAAACTTTTCAAATTTCCATCACACGTCCACAATGATCACTAAAAATCTTAATGAAAAACACTGCAGATGCTGGAAATCAGAAATGTATACAGAAAATGAAGGTGATAAGCAACACCAGAAAATGCACAACAAATCAGGTGGCATCTGTATAAAGAGAAACGGTAAATATTTCTGGTCCCAGACCCTTCACCAGAACTGGGAAAGAGAGAAAAAAGAAGTTAGTTTTCAGAGGCAGTGGGCAAGGGATGGGTAGAACAAGGGAAATACCTCTGATGGTGTAAGTCCAAATGGCTTAATGGGGACAGTTACCAGCACATTAAGGAGACACAAGAGATTCTGCAGACTAAACCCAAAATGTTGACTGTTTATTTCACTCCATAGATGCTGCCTGACCTGTTGAGTTCCCCCAGCACTTTGTCTGTATTGTATCAGCACGTTAAGCTTCTTCTAAGAAAAACTGAGCCAACATAATGACAGGGAGAAATGACCAGGTCTTATACATGAAGAAAGAAAAACTGGACAATTTAAAATAGGATAATTCACCATATCACTCCCGCTTTGATCTTGGAAAACAATTAGAACTGCAGATGCTGGAACCTGAAACGAAAACAGAAATGTTGGAAGAATTCAGCCAGTCAAGTAGCATCTGTGGAAGGAGAAATCTGTTAATGTTTCAGGTCAGGGAACTTTCCTCAGGACGGGGGTAAGAGTACAGGGTTTACTGTTTTCCAAAGAGAGCTGAAGGGAGGAGCGAGATGTTGAACATAAGACTATATAAAGGAGGTTAAGACAGATTAGATATTAAGGAACATGAGTACAGATTTTCAGCATGCGCAGTTTTTCTTTCAGTGGTATCAATGCAAAGATAAGCAAGAGTTAATGTATCATGTTTCAGAAAGACCCAATATAGGTCATCAACCTGAAATTTTAAATCTGTTCCTCTCACTACAAATGCTGCCTGATCTGTGGAGTATTTCCTTCATTTTCTATTCAATCTTAAAGCACGAGCAATTGTGCAGCTAATTCATTGCTTTCCAATTTTAAATCTAAATCTCCATGCCTGTTTAGCATGCAGTTTTTGATTTCCTGTTCTCATTAGTGCTGCACTTCTTATGACAGTATTGTCCTCTTTGTAAAAAGGCTTTGCTTTTGTACTTCTATCATGCTGCAGTTACACACTCAGATCACTAGATGGCGGTGTACCCAGTCTTCCGAATTTCAGCAGAAGTTCAAACCTCTGAATACCACCTTCTTTTCTCACGTGATAAATTTTAAATGTAAGCTTAACCTGGTTCAATTTTGTTTTGCATTCTGATTTTAAGTGCTAATGCTTTTGCAATGTAGAAACTTTTATTTTCTTTTTGGTTTTCCTTGCAAAAATAAAAAACCTGATTAATTATATCACTTGTGAAATTGGCCAATGTCATTCCAACATCTGTATCTCCTAACCACGTACAATCATACTGTCTCTGTTGGCAACTGTAAAACTGACAAGTATTTCAACAGCAGGCATTTTTTTTTAAGTGTTGGCTAGATTTCACAGGATCAGGCCTGCTATGCAGAGGACCAGGACCCTATGCCCACCCATACTTACCTCATCCAGATGTGTGAGGTGGGTAGCGAGGTCCGTAATTTGTAGTTCTGGTGCCAGAAAAAAATCGTCCACATTTACCTGGTACATAACACCAACTTCTGGAAGCTGCACACATGCAGATAAAGCAGAAATCTGTAGATACAAGAGACAGCAGATGCTGGAATCTGAAGCAACAAAAATCTGCTGGAGGAACTCAGCGTATTAAGCAGTATCTGTGCAGGAAAATGAATTGTTGAGGTTTTGGGTCAAAACCCTGCATTAGGACTCCCTGCTTCAGAAACCTACATCAGAATTCTGGAGGCTGCTCCTCTGCAGGCTACATTGCTGGTGGCTCCACAGATACAATCAGCACAAAATCTGTGACTCTTTATGCATTATTATCACCACAAAACAACACTGAAACTTTGTTGGATGAGACATTACTAAGTTTTTAACATAGTCGGAAGTCATGATTATACCTGAACAGCTTTGTCATCCCAGTAAAAGGTGGTAAACATCACTCCTTCAACTGTATGATAAGGGGTCCCATAGTTTTTTTAAACATTAAAAACAAATTTTCATTTTGCTCTGTTAAAGTTAATGAAATTTTAGCTTTTTCTTTCATTCATTTCTTTTCCATAAGAATAGTCCAATTTTTATTTTGCTTTGTGTGAAATGAGTAAACAAATTAATTGTGATGCATGATTTTTTTACTACCAGCCTTTAGTCAATGAGAGTTCTACAATCCGATTGAGTGGAATGATGATTCCAGTCTTCTGGATGGCACAGATTCCCCTGTAGTTGACAGGCAGAAAACCAGGTTGGGATTAGTCCCATGGAACCTGGACTTCTTTCTTCAGGGCTAGTGTTGAAGACCATCCCTTCCCAGCCAATTACAAAATCCAGGCCAATGACTTAATTCTGCATCAATATTCCTGAATGACGTTTCAGGTTCTATAAATGGTTCTAACAGATTACTATCAGGGACATTTTAACATGATTCTCTGTCGATTTCCTAAAGGGGTACACTCCTGAGTAAGAAAATGAATGTTGCCTGATGGTTAGCACAGACTTGATGGGCTGAAGGACCTGTTTCTGTGGTGTATTGCTCCATGACATTATCAAACTGAATGCCGCTCATGAGAATTCTTAACTGTATGTCCAAATCTCTTAAAATTTCTCAGCTTGCTGTCCTGCTGCAGAATTCAATATACCTTTTGAGGAGTAGTCTCAACATTATCTTATACATATTCCACTGTCACTAACAGACATCCAGCACATCAAACACATATCCTTTACTACCTGTTAAAGAAAGTTTCTACTGTAAAATGCCAGATTATCAGAGCCAATGAACTGGCTAAGAACCAAACTAGGACTTCTAACTGTAAAGTAAATAGCTCCTCTCAAGAAATTCATTAGGCTTTAAATATTAATCTCTACTTTTACAGGGAGAGTTAGTACCTGATTTAGGAAAAATCTCACTGCTCCAAAATAAATTCTATAAAAGCACAGCTTTTCTTAATTGTTTCCTGAGTCTCACTGATCCATAGATGTTTGCTGTATCAATAGGCTGAGAGAGAGTAGTTCTGAATAAAACATTTGAAATAACAAAGAAAACAAGTTTTTTTTTGTTTTTATGTTTTTTGGTGGTTATGTAATGTAAAAATTAAAGGTGAAATTAAGATGAGAAATTAAGAATTTTCTTTTCTCCATCTTGCAAAGAAGTTGCTACGTTTAAATGCCAAATTTTCAGTACCCTATGGATTGGTTGAGTGCCAGACAATAGTGAGACCCATATGATCTGGCCTAGACTTCTTACAATGTTGGCACAGGGTAAGCATCCATTGCCATATGCTTAATGTCCAACCACAAATGGACCTGTGTCTTGAAACAGCATTCTTTCTATCCAAATCAGAGTCAGTTGGAATTAAAAAGGACTTAATTTAGAAGATGTTTTCATATTTTGGTTAAAAGCCTCGCCCATGTAGGCAATCCATTTCTTCATCTCAATTGTTCATGCATATGTATAAACACAAGCATACGTGCAGATGTATTGCTGTATTGTATCCTTACAGGCATCATTAAATGCATATGTTTCAGGTAGAAAGGATTTCTTCATTGATGTAGGAAAACTACAATATGTCTCAACTTAATATAGTATAAACAAGTCAGTAATGCATAAATTGTTGGAAATTGCACGTTCAGTTCTTTCTAAGCTTGAATTTGAAACTGATGTCCGTCAGTAGTGAACATTGGGTGACTTGATATTGTTGGCCAATAACCCAACTGTTGTCAGCCTGCCCATGCTGAACAGGGCTGACAGGAAGCTCACAGCCAATAAAAAGAAGATAGGGTCAAGCGGAGCGGCCATTTTGGAGCTGCAATTGTGAGACATGGCCAGTGGAAGAGTGAGGAGCTGAGGCTTTGACTCAAGAGGCTTCGACGTGAAGAGGCTGAGTAAGTGGCCCAGATGTTGGAAGTGAGAGCAGATCTTTAAAAAGGCTTCAGTGAGGATGCACAAGTAAGAACAGGTAAGGTTTTATATTGCTGTTGATCCTTAGTACTTGACTCAGTGTAGGCAGGATGGGAGTTAGGGCAGTGCAATGCTTCTCCTGCAAGCTGTAGGAAGTCAGGGGACCTCACGGTCTCCCTGATGACTCCATCTGAGAGAAGTGCACCTAGGTGGTGCAGTTCCTGACAGACTGGGTCAAGGAACTGGAGCTGGATTTGGATGTACACAGGAACACCCGAGAGCATCATAGATGAGATTTTTACGGAGGTGGTCACACCCAAGATACAGGCTTCAGATAGATGGGTCACCACCAGCAAAATTAAGGGGAGTAGGCAGTCAGTGCAGGGTTCCCCTGTGGCCATTCCCTCACTAACAGGTATACCTCTTTGGATATTGTTGAGGGGCATGTTCTTTCAGGGGCTAGCAGCAGCAGTCAGGTCTCTGGTATTCTGACCGGCTCTGAGGCTCAGAGGGAAAGGATGCAGTCAGACAGGTCGATAGTGATAGGAGACTCAATAGTGAGGGGGACAGACAGGAGATTCTGTGGCCACAGAAGAACAACACCAGGATGGTGTGTTGCATCCTGGGTGCCAGGACCAAGGATGTCTCTGAGCGGCTGCAGAAAATTCTCGAGGGAGAATGCAAACAGCCAAAGGTCGTTGTTCACTTTGGTACAAATGACATGGGTAGAACAAGGAATGAAGTCCTGCAGAATGAGTATAGGGAGTTAGGTAAGAAGTTAAGAAGGAGGACCTTGAGGGGAGTGATCTCCAGATTACTCCTGGTGCCACATGCTAGCGAGGTCAGAAATAGAAAGATAGGCCAGATGAATTTGTGGCTGAGGAGCCAGTGCAGGGGGCAGGGGTTCAGGTTCTTGGACCATTGGGATCTCTTCTAGGGTAGAGGTGACCTATACATGAGGGATGGTTTGCACTTGAACCAGAGAGGAAACAATATCCTTGCAGGGAAATTTGCTAATTCTACATGGGAGGGTTTAAACTAGATCAGCAGGGGAATAGGCTCTGAGCAGGAGCAAGTCATGGGATAAAGCAGTAGCCAGTGAGAGTAAGTTTAGTAATCAGGATAGTCAAGGGGACAATAAAGGCAGGGAAAAGAATACCCAGTTAAACTGCATTTATTTCAATTCACAAGGTTTAACAGTTAAAGTGGATAAACTCAGAGCGTGGATTGTATCTGAGGACTGGGATGTTATAGCCACAACAGAAACATGGCTGAGAGAAGGACAGGACCAGCAGCTCAATGTTCCAGGATACAGACGCTTCAGGTGTGACAGAGGTACAGGTAAGTGAGGAGGGGGTGTTGCCTTTTTGATAAGGGAGGACATAACAGCAGTGCTTAGAGATGACATTCTTGGGGGATTGTCCAGTGAGGCCATATAGGTAGAACTTAAAAACAACAAGGGGAGGTTTACTCTAGAGGGGCTGTACTATAGACCCCCAATAGTCAGCAAGAACTTGAGGACCGGGTGTGTAGAGAAATTGCTCATAGCTGTAAGAATAATAGGGTTGTATTAGTGGGAGATTTTAATTTCCCCAGTATTGACTGGACTAGCCAGAGTGTTAAGGGCCTGATCAAGGTGGAGTTGTGAAATGTGTCCAGGAAAGTTTCCTGAGTCAATATGTAGAGAGCCCTACTCAGGAGGAGGCAATACTGAACCTTCTCTTAGGGAACGAGGCAGGGCAGGTAACAGAAGTGGCAGTCAGGGAGCACTTTGGCCCCAGTGACCATAATTCTATTAGTTTTAAGATGGTGTTGGAAAAGGATAGGACAGGTCCACAGGTTAGGGTCCTAAACTAGAGCAGGGCTAATTTTGGGGGAATTAGGCAGGATCCAGCAGAGGTTGATTGGGTGAGCCTGTTTGAAGGGAAAGGAACAAATAGCAAGTGGGAGGCTTTTAAGAGTGTGATATCAAGCGTCCAGGAGCAGCATGTTCCTGTCAGGGTGAAGAGTAAACCCAGCAAGTCTAGGGAACCTTGGCTGATGAGGGATATTGAGGCTCTAGTCAAGAAAAAGAAGGAAGCATACAGTGGGTTTAGGTCAGGGACAAGTGAATCCCTTGATGACTATGAAAAGATTAAGAATTCTTTTCAGAGGGAAATCAGGAGGGCTAAGAGAGGGTAATAGATGGATCTGGCAGGTAGGGTTAAGGAAAATCCCAAGAGGTTCTATAGCTATATCAAGAGGTAAAAGGGTGGCCAGGGGGAGAGTAGGTCCCCTTAGAGACCAGCAGCGCCCCCTATGTCTCAAGTCACAGGAGATGGGTGGGATTTTTAGCAAATATTTCTCCTTGGTGTTTACTGAGGAGAAAATCGTGGTTGCTCAAGAGATAAGAGAAACAAGTGATGATGTTTTGGAGGACATTCGTATTTCCAGGGAGGAGGTACTTGCAGCCTTACAGCGCATTAAGGTGGATAAATCCCCAGATCCTGGCTAAGTGCATCCTCAGACTTTGTGGGGGGCTAAAGAAGAAATTGCAAGGCCTTTGTGGAAATATTTGCTTCATCGTTAGCCACTGATGAAGTTCCTGAAGACTGGAAGTTGGCTAATGCTATTTCATTGTTTAAGAAGGGTAGCAAGGACAAGCCAGGGAACTACAGGCCAGTCAGCCTGATGTCAGTGGTGGGGAAGTTACTGGAGGAAATTCTGAGAGACAAGATCTACCAGCATTTGGATGGACAGAGTCAGATTAGGAGGAGTCAGCTTGGCTTTTTGCGTGGATATTCGTGCTCGACAAGCCTTTCACAGTTTTTTGAAGAGGTAACCAAAAAGTTAGATGAGGGTAGGGCAGTGGATGTTGTCTATTTGGACTTTAGCAAGGCCTTTGACAAGGTCCTGCATGGTAGGCTCGCCTGGAAGGTTAGGTCCCATGCAATCCAGGGAGAGCTAGTTAGGTGGATTCAGTATTGACTTGGAGGTAGGAAGCAGAGGGTGGTGGTTGAAGGTTGTTTCTCAGAATGGAGACCGGTGACTAGTGGTGTGCCACAGGGCTCAGTGTTGGGACCCTTGTTATTTGTTATTTATGTGAATGATTTGGATGCAAGTGCACAAAGCTTGATCAGTAAGTTTGCAGATGACATGAAACTAGGAGGTGTTGTTGATAGTGAAGAAGGTTATCATAATTACAGAGGGATCTTGATCAGTTAGGGAAGTGGGCCGAGGAGTGGCAAATGGATTTCAATGCAGGTAAGTGTGAGGTGATGCATTTTGGAAAGTCAAGCCAATATAGGACTTCTATTGTGAATGGTAGGGCACTAGGGAGTGTAATGGAACAGAAGGACCTAGGAGTACAAGTGCATAGTTTATTGAAAGCAGCATCACAATTAGACAAGGTGGTGAAAGTGGCATTTAGCATGCTGGCCTTCATCAGACAGGGCACTGAGTGTAGGAGCTGGGAAACTATATTGCAGTCATTGGTAAGACTGCACTTGGAGTATTGTGTACAATTTTGGTCACCCTGTTACATGAAAGATGTGGATAAACAGGAAAGAGTGCAGAAAAGATTTATGAGGATGTTGCCAGAACTAGAGGGCCTGAGTTATAGGGAGAGGATAGCCAGACTAAGTCTTTATTCCTTGGAACATAGGAGAATGAGGGGTGACCTAATAGAAATGTTTAAAATTATGAGAGGCCCAAATAAGGTGGATATTAACAGTTTTTCCCCCAGTGTAGTGGAGTCCAAAACCAGGAGGCATAGATTTAGGATGAGAGAGGAAAGATTTAAAAGGGACCTTTTAAACCAAGTTGTCCTGAGGGTCATCTTTTTCACACAGAGGGTGGTGAGTATATGGAACGAGCTGCCAGAGGAAGTGGTTGAGGCAGGCACAATAGTATCATTTAAGAAGCACTTGGATAGGTACACATACGTAGGTAGGAACGCAGGAAATTGAGACTAGCTGGGTGGGCACCATGGTAGGCATGGACTCATTGGGCCGAAGGGCCTGTATCGGTGCCAAATTGCTCTATGACTCTATGATTGAGAAGGAGAAAAAGTGGGAAATCCTGTGGCTTCTCCCAGAGCTGACCTGGAAATGGTTATGAGGTGGGATTGGCAATCTGGGAAAGTGAAGCAGGGGAAAAAATGGAAGGTGTAGGCTTGCAGCTGAAGAACTTTGTGGGGCCAGGAGATGAGGAGAGGCATATCTGCTCCAGCTGACTCAGGAAATGTACTGACAATGCAGTTTAAACATTAGTGGAGTGGCTTATGACCTGCAACAGTTCTCCCCAGGGCCACTGGCATCAACGATCAGTGTATGCATCAGTTCAGAGTGTTTCAGTCATTTCTTGGGAGACACTTTTGAAATACAGCTTCAGGTTGACCTTGGGCAAGGAGACAGAAATAAGATTTTTTTTAAAGAAAACTACAACTTTTGAAGCATGTTTTATAGTGTAAAAGTGAGTAATGGTGAGACAAACATGGTTATTGCTGTGTACACCACGAAGTGGCTACACTATTTATTTCTCATTTGGTTTATATTCACTTGCTCAATGGACATGACTGATGAAGTTCATGGACTTTATAATTTTAATGGCTTTATTATTTATTTTTGGGGTTCATTATTCAACATATACATTTTCAGCAGCATAAGGAACTATTTTTTTTGTCTCCAAGGCTTGTGATGTAAAGGTAAGAATGTGCCATATGTTATTATAATTCTACTTCTTCAGGGCTTATAGAATTAAGCAACTGTTATTGGAAAAGTGAGTGCTAATCAGAATGGTATTCAGTAGGTAAAGCCAGCGCAGAAGCCTCAATTGTTTTAGTTCCTGCCTAAGGCAAAGCCTGTTTGATGTATGCCTGCTTTTATTTTTAAAATTCTGTCCTGCTACTCTCCAGTCCATGCCAAAAGATATTCAGTGATGCAAATCTGTGCTTTAAAGTTCATATCTACTTTAATTTGGTGATAGATTTCCTTTCCGGTTTTTTTAGTACATTTTGATTTCACAATTTGGTCCATTTAGTTTGTCTGGCCTTCAATAGTCTAACATTAAGACGATTCCTCCCAGATGATAGACAGCATAGAAAATATATCGTTAATTTGAATGTTTTCACCATACTACTACTCCTTTAATTTCTTTTTTAACTTCCTCCAAAATATTGTAAACTATTCTTGTGCACCAACGCCTTTAAAAAGTAGCATTGATGCTTATATGAAGTTGACAATACTGACTTTAAAATCAAACTTGAGTTCAACTTATGTCAACAAGTTGTATTTTAGAATATCCTTAATATAACAAAATGGCCTAAGGTGAGGAAATTCTTCCATTTTAGTTTTAATTTCATTTTTAGTATCAAATAAAATTTAATACTGTGCAACATACGGAGTTACTTGGACAAATGACCAAAAACCTGATCAATTGGTAGGTTTTAAAATCTGAATTAAATGAGGAGATAGGGGTCAAGAAGCTTTTGGAGGAATCTCAGACCTTAGGGTCTTGGCCACTGACTAAGTTGCCTGAATTGAAGGAAACGATAAATCAAATGTGGAGGAGAATATGTAGGGAGGACTGTGGCCATGGATTGATCTGGAAACAACGCTAAACATTTTAAAACCAAGATTTTGCATAACTGAGGGCCAATGCAGGGTTGATGCATAGACAGAACTTGCTGCAAATTCAGTCTAGAGGTAACATAGTTAGAGATGGGGGTTTTAGTTGCAGATGAGCTGGACTGGGCTGGGCTGGAGTCAAGCAATGCTATGGAGCTGGAACACACATCAGCATGCACCCTGTGTTTTTAGGTAATACTACATGGGGCAACAATGGAAGGGTGTCAAAGAAAGAGTGGGACCAATGGGATTTGGTCAAGGATAGAACTGTGATGAAAAGACGTTGGAGGTTGTAGCTGCATTTAATCTTGACAGATGAAGAAAAATGCTCGTGTTATTGTTGTCATAGTCACACAAAATACAATTAGTGATTTTGAAAGGAGTTATTTTATTAGTGTAGGACAGGACTTCAGACAGAGGGTTCTTTGAAATATGTGAATAAACTTGGAAGGCAACAACACATTCAAGGACTCTGGTGAAAAAAATAGAGGTTATGGGTGGAGTGGTGCTTTGCATTTTGGAGGGGTCAAGGGTTGGTTAATTTGAGGTGCTGGATCATTCAGTCAGACCCAAAGCCCACCCTCAGCTCCTACATTAATCCTGCAGCTGTTCTTATCCATGAGAGACCTTCCCTCTGCTGTCCATCTGCAAGGCAGATTGGGCCACCAGTATTGACCTGGTTTCAGAATCACTGCTGTTCAGAGCATTCTCATTGTTAAAATACAGCTTGCTATAAAAACATATTTTTTAAAAATTAAAATATTTAAGGCTAAAATGTAAAAAAAAATTGAAAATACATTATGCTGCTGTAAACTAATTAAAAGCATAAATATAGAAGAAAATACAAAACAAAATCAAGTCACCCAATCCCATTCAAATAAAAGGGACTATGAGCTGAAGGGAAACATGTCAGAGCTCAATCCAACCCAATATCAACTAACATAGAGGCTGGGAAAGGAAAACTACTGGCTTTAAATCCTAGTACAATGTGCATGTGAGAACACTTCATCTAACACAGAACTCTCTTTGATTTCCTTTACTTTCGCACTCCATAAATTTGGCCAAAAAACCATGATACTTTGCATTGTACTTTGATCAGGTAAAGCATATGTGCAGAGATTTGTTCACCTGCTCCCAAACAAGATCACCAACATTATTTTGAATATTTTAACATTAAAGTTGTAAATGTAATTTGATTGATTGACAATCACAGTTTTCGATACACAACTTATATCAGTTCAAAGCTAAAGCGACTTCAGGTCACAAACTATAATCGGCCTATGATGAACATAACAGGTAACAAAGGAGAAAGTGCTCAAAATTAAGGTTAAAAAACAGGCATGATTTACTTTTATCTATTGAAGTAAATGTTATCTTAAAATATCACATTTAAGGGAAGAGAAAGCATATTCAACCAACCCACCTACTCTGGTAAATTCTTATCTGACACTGTGTGTTATGGTAATCTCCATTTTAAAATGTTAAGTATAAGGTAACTATAAGAATATGACATCGTTGTCAAGAAAACACTGCAGAGTATAGTAAGACACTTATATAATGTTCAGCATCCAATTTTATCTGCATTTCACAAATTTCTACATGCAAAAGTGTGATGCTGACATTACCTCCTTACTCTAAAGTTATAAGTTCATAAATCATATTTCAAGTCTAACATTTCAAATAAGCACATCATAAACCATGTCTATACCTCTGAAGAAACCACCATTTCCTAGACCTGAGAACAGAGTAAAGAAATTGTGAAAGTTGGAAAAAATATACTATTAATGATGTGGAACACCATCCAAATCTTTATAGGCAAAACAGGCATTGTCAGTTCATTTACATGAGCCTGCACAGATCCACTTTGCTAAAGCAAAATGCCATCCTTAATTATTCGTATAAAAACAGATTGCTCGAGGGATTGGTAATTGCTTTCATTCCAAATGTGTAACAATAACAAACTAGGAGTCCTTTGAGTGAACCTTGAAGTTCCAGACAGTTGGAGGGGGTTGGTGTGTAGGTTGTGCAGAATTCACGTGTGCCAGTTTTGAAGTGGACAGGGGCAATATATATAGATTAAAGTAACATATAGATGTACCCGAGTAAGATGATGATTGTGGTGTGGGATATGGTAAAAAAGCTTGACCGGTACAATTTATCTGTCAAAAGAAGACAAGTCATTTGAGCCTGAATTTAAGTTCTGCTCCTTAAAAGGCTTTTGTTTGCTACAGGGAGCAAGTTGAGATGGCACAATTTAAACACAAGACTGGATTACTCTAATCTAACAGCACCTATCTTCTCCCAACAGGTTCAGAAATCACAATAGCATGATGTCTTTTGACCACACTGATAATCTATTATATACCAACCCTTCGTTCCACTCTCTTTGATGCCCCAAACTCAATAGCTAAGTCTTTCTGTTATTGATTCCTCTGGAAAGAAATATTTCAAGTAATCACTATACCCAAAGTATAAATAAAACCATTTTCTCTAAGAAATGTGATATTGTGTACTTCTTTTGAATATATATTGAATAAAAATTAAAACATAAATGCTCTGCTAAGTTCAGCACTAAATCTCACAGCCATGTTTTCCTCTTCCTGTAGTCGCAAAACATAAACTACAATCAAAAAAGTTGTTCCATTAGTAGAAAGTATTTGACTAGTAGTAGGAAAAAATAGTTGTTTTGTGCTTAGTAAGACCATAACAAAATAATTAATAAAACATTTCTACCACATTCTGTTGCAATAATTTGTAACTGATTTATTTTTATTTTTTCCTCCAGTGTAGCCTCCTGTCTTCAGACTGGTTATTCAAGTCGTTGCCAGCAATTTGCTCAATTAACAATCAGCAAAATACTGCAGACAGTGAAAAGCTAAAATAAAATGTTGGATGCACTAAGCAAGTCAGGCAGCATCTGTACAAGAAAAACAGAGCTAACATTTTAGGACCAGACCATTCATCAGAAGTAGAGTTGATACATTAACTCTTTATGTCCACTGATGCTCCTTGACTGAGTATTCCGTTCATTTCATAATTGTTCACGTTTGGACCTTTATAATGGGAATTGCTGTTTGTCTATTTGACTTTGGAGGACATCACAGTTAATTTTAATCCCACTCTGTCATGCATTTGTGCCTTCAAACCAAAACTGGTGAATAAAGTTTACGAGGTGATCTTCCTTTTCTCTCTCAGGTGTGTAAAGACTAAGTGTAAAAACTCCATTGATTTTAACATAACAGTTTTTTTTAGGATTTAACTGTACTTTTCCATTTGTCCAATTTCATTATTGACCCTTTATTTCTAGTAAAGTACATTATAATTTATTATATTCTGTTTTGCTTTTGAATGTCGTCTAAAGAACCTTACATTAAGGTTTTTGTCTAAATGCAACTTGCTTCTGTTGCATTCAACGTCAATTTATTCTAGTCAGTAAGAAACATAGTAGGAGTGAGAGGAAAATTATGAGAGGTAATGCTAAGAGAAATTTACTTACCTGGCAGAAATAGAGTTGGTGGATGGTTAATGCCACTGAGGTTGTTAACTCGCAGGGAAATCGCTAAGATCCCACAACTGAGGATTTTAAACCAGCCTCTAGTGCAATCAATAGGGCACCCACAATGACTGAAATGTTAGTTCATGTCTTAGTTTTGCCCCCAGACTTAAAGAGAACCAGGACCAGGACCAGAAGAGACTATTTTCAAAGACTATTTTTTAGTTGGGCCAGGGGAGAACAAAGTACGCCACAAGACAATCTTTACCAGGGAAGGAAGGTACGTTCAGGAAAAACTTCAGAGACTTTTCTGAAGGGCATTGAGAAACATTTAATTAAAGGAGGACAGGTTCTGCAGGAAAATGTTGATGGTTGCTGTTACAACTTCCGGCATTTCCCAGCCATGAAATTCATGGATTCTGCACAGTCCTGGAACTCCTGACAGCTGTTTGCTGTACTTCTTACAGCAGTGCTCCAATGTTGCACTCTGCATGAAATCTAACTGTAGAGCATGAAGCTGTAATAATTACCCAGCACTCAAGCTGAGAAATCTGTTCAAACAACCTGTGCCACTTAGGGAGTTATCTCCACTGATTTTAAAGGAAGTTTGAAAATGTGTCAGAATATTTAAGGAACACGATGTTGAGGCCAAGGTCGGATCACTCATGATCTTACTGAATAGCGGTAAGTTTGGAATCTTGAATACTGAAAAACAGCTCCAAGGGCCATATGACTCACTACCACTGCTGTTTAACTATCAGTGCAAATCAACAGTTTAAAATAGTGGTATTCACTGTTTACTGCATAGGAATTCACTGGAGTTAATGCTTTATTTAAAATCAACTTCGCTAATGAAGTTCGTTTCGGTTTTAATCTCCAATGAGATAAATTTAACAATGACAATATTGTTGATTCTTTGCCCTCTGCGGTCAGCACGATTAACCAAGCAGACTGAGCGAATCAAGTGGAAATGGAAAAACAGTTTTTGCCAGATCTCCTGATCTGCTGCTGGTTCCTGAAATTCTGGAGTTTATCCAGTAAAACTGCTGAGCCAATGTTAGCATGTCAATGGGCTGATGGTAGATGTTACACATCAAAATGCCGCAACCAACTGTGCATGAGTAATTTAAGACATTACATCAAACCTATTAAAAGTACAAGTGATGGCTTTCTCAACATTCAGACCCAGAACCCAACAAACAGAAAAGTGACAGGTCTCTCATATCATTGGTAACACAGCCAGAATGGTATTGACGTCCATATTCATTTTGTAAATAAAATTATTCAAAATAATATGTAAAATAGGGAATGCACTATAAATTAAATCAGAATTTAATTTAATCATAAGTAATCAGTTTCTAGATGGTCAGTTTCCCTCCAAACATATTCTTCAAAATAGTAAGTTCTTCAAAGGAAGTAAGAACGTTGCTTTTTGGCAAGCACAGTAGTGTAACGGTTAGCGTAATGCTATTACAGCACCAGCGACCCAGGTTCAATCCCAGCCACTGTCTGTAAAGAGTTTGTACGTTCTCCCCGCGTCTGAGTGGGTTTTCTCCAGGTGCTCTGGTTTCCTCCCACATTCCAAAGACGTACAGGTTAGGAAGTTGTGGGCATGCTATGTTGGCGCTGGAAGCGTGGTGACACTTGCGGGCTGCCCCCAGAACACTTTACGCAAAAGATGCATTTCACTGTGTGTTTTGATGTACATGTGACTAATAAAGATATCTTATCTCATCTTTTTGCACCTTACACTTTGTAAAAATGACAGTGTCAATTAAGTGCTTTCAAAATAGTGTTGTTTTGAAGGTAAAAATGATGACCAATTTTGCACACAGTAATAATTTATCAACAGCAATAATTTATTTAATTGACCAGCTAATCTGTTCTGCCAGTGTTATATAAGGGGTCAATGTTGGTTAGTATGTTAGGACAAACCATTGCTTTTCTTCAAGTAGTGCCATGAAATCCTTCACATTCATCTAATCATCCAATCAAGATGGTGGGGGCTTGATATTAATGTATCATAGAATCATATAAGTTTATTACACAGAAGAAGCCATTTGACCCATCACAACCAGGAGTACCTTATTGCATTCTGCCTTTATAAAGGGACACTCTGCTGACACTGGGAGAACTGAGTGGTCAGATTCCAAACTTACTGCTGGCTATTCAAACAGTTCCTCTCAAGCTAACAGGAAGTGTTGTCAAACATTTAGCTGCTGAGATAGTGTACCTCACTGGTGAAACTGTTGACAGCACTCCATTAGCAACCTGCCAAGCTGAGACATAGCGATGCTAACAACTCCACTCAAGGTCCATTATCTCTCCACAATTAAAGGTGTTATTCGCTCTAAATGAGGACACATTTCAATAATGCAAGTATGTACAACTGAAAGAAAATCAAATAATACGAACATTGAAAATCATAATATTAGAAGTTCTTCATGCCTCCCTCACCACTGATTTCCTGGTGCTGTATCACTGTGTCCCCTCTGTGGCTGCAGTCCCACTGCTGGAAGGCTGCTTCCCCTCACATTGAGCCCACACGGACATCCTGATGACTCACAAGAAGCTGTTCATTCTTTTAGGTCTTTGGATGCTGTGGAACATTGGATGCAGGCTGCCATCCAGAGCAGTAAGGGAAGCAGTCTGGTATGGCTGGCTGTGGGCTAAGTGTGAGCGTGCTCACTGAAGGGAGCAGGACACCAGTGTCCTGAATCTGAACACAAAGCGATCACTCAGGGGATTGGGAAGACTAAGTTTGTAGGGAGGCAAACCACCTCCCCATTATTTTGGCATCCAAATCTGGAGTTACTTAAGCTAATGGAGCCCCAGTCACAGCTTCCTGGCTTCTGGTGTCTTCACCCTTTTGAGTCGCATCAGGACTCTGCTCACAATGAGGATCTGGCGCATAGGTGGAGTTGAGGCCTGGGGTGAATTAGCCATAACTGGAGGGCGGGCAGGCTTGAGGAGCCAGGTGGCCCATTCCTGATCTTATTTTCCTGTGTTCTTGTGTTCCTTCTGCTCTTTAGGTGCAGTACGGTCTTCCAATTACAAGTCAGGCATCACACATAAGGCCTCCCCTACCATATGAATGATATCCCTCCTATTCCTCACTATCTTTGACGAATGAAGGATATTGAGGTATATTGTTATCATCCATTAGGTGAGTAAAACTCTAGGTGGGGTTAGAATATCATTAGTAGGTGTCTAGAATAGTATATGTTGGGCTACATGAAGGGGTGTGTGTGCATGTATTTGTGGTGTGGGGGTGTGTGTCTAAATGCCATATTGAAAGACCGGCAATTCTATTAATCTATAGCTCTCTTTGATGTATCATGTGAAATCATGGGTTTCTTCCAGTGTTATTCCATGATGTAAGGATTCTCACTCCTGGACAATGCTACTGTAGCCACCTCTACCTAAGTTATCTATTGGAAGTCTTATTGGGTCTCCTAGCACCACTGATACCCAGAATCTCTCTCCTGAACTCTTCCTTCTTCACCAGGGCTTTTATGTCCCATTGAGTGAACTTTTAGCTCTTCCTCTCTCTTCCTCCCCTGCAGCCGTTCTGTCCTCCATGGCAACCATGGAGTGTGTTGGTGGTTTCTGTCTGCCATAAGGGTATGCCTTTAAAAGCTGACATTCTTTGTCACCATTTGTAGCAGAATGTTTACAGCTGCACTAAATTGAGTACAGTAGGTTTATTCTGGGAAGCACTCTGGTCTCAGCAAATTCTGGGTGTAAACCACTATTATGCCGTTTCTAATGGATTTTTGACTAATTTCATGATTTTTTTTGTGGAGATTCAACTGATTGCTAACACTACATGCTTAGCACAACAAAAAAAGGTGAAATCCATTTTCTAGGCAAAAAGCTTTCTCCCTTCCCATCAACCATAGTTTCAGTATCATGTTTTAGTATCATCGACCAACTTCTTAATCATGTCCCCAATGTTTACATCCAAGGCTATATATATAAGTTTACATATATTGTAAAAGGCAAGATACCCAATGTTAAGCCTTGCAGAACCATACTACATACATCCCTCTTGTCACTAAAATTCCCATTTTCCCAACTAGTCAATTTTTAATCCAGCTCGCCACTGAATGTTTGATCCTATGATCTTTTCCTTCATGATCAATTTGTCATATAGGACTTCTCATATTGTCCATTTATCCTACATCATATGAGCTACCCTCGTTATGACCTTCTGAAAAAAAATCACTGGTCAGACTTGACCTTCCCTTGACAAATCAATGTGCGGACAATCATTGATTAACTTTTGTCCCTTTACACTGCTTGTTAAGATAATTTATCCTCCACTGTCATTTGGATGGCTGGCCATCAATGGTACAATAATAGCAGACTTTCCACTTCATGATACCGCCCCAGCAGCCAAAGATAGCCAGAACCTGCTCTGGTTCTTTCCCTGTTTCTTATAAGAACCTAGTCTATGGTTTATCTGGGATCATTGATTTATCCACTTTTAAAAATGCCAGACCCCTTAATGTACCCTCCACGCTCTACATTTATAATTCCAAAACTTCACAGTATTTCTCCTTAATGCCAATGTGTGCATTCCCCTTCTTCCATAAAGACTAGTACAAAATATTCATTTACAGCAACTCATGCTTTCTGCCTCCATATATCTGCAATATTTTGGTCCCTAATATGACCCATTCTTTCCTTGGATATCTTTGTTCCTTTCATGGCTGCCCTTGAGTTTACCTTCCAATTTTTTAATCAAAAGTCCTCACTTTGACACCAAGTACCTCCTCAGCACTGATTGTTGTTGTAATCAGCAACTGCCTGATTGCCATCTCCACAATGAGTAGTAAAATTGAGTTGAAGTATTTAACAGACAGATAATCTTCTAAAATCAATTTTGCTACTTCACTTGCAGGTAAACTTCAACATTCTGCTCACCCCACCAGCATCCTCTTCCACCCCATCCCCATACTTCTCTGTATTGTATCACCAGCTCATTACAAAATGTGCAACAATATGTAGACATTCAAAAATAAAGTAACAAATGTAATTCATTTCCATGCAATGTTGAGGTTAGACCACCTCATGGCAAAATCAAAGACAGACTCATTTATAAATAGGATGTTGTGCAGCAATAAAAATCTGGACTAAGACCATGGTTTTATATATTAGCACGCTATTGTGTAAACAATGGAACAATTTCTCTATTCAATCTCTATCAGTATTCCATCAAACTGAATTTAGATTTTCTTTATACTCCCAGGTCTTATCAGACAAACCTGCAGAATGTCTAATATTCTCAGTGACTTGGCCCTGCTGGTACTGTATCAGTCAACAGATCAAGGGCACTTGCTCCATAAAATGAGTATGGTTGATGGTTCCACTGTGTCTGATGCTTCCTTTCACATATTTCCCCAGACAAGCAAACCAAATAGGTAATAGCTTTCAGAATGATACTGAACAGATTTTGACTGAAATAAAACTACCCACATGTGTTTTTTTTTAATTTTGTCAATCCTATTTTTCTTTAGATGGCAGGATATTAATTGTTGGCAGCCGGTGTTAAGAACTTGCAGACTCAAAGGAGTCAGAAACAAATGTGATAAATGTCATGAAGCCAGGTCTTCTGTTATTTATCAGATTACAAACTTGTTGCCAACCATGAATTGAAGTTAAAAAATTTAGTATGATTGCACTTACAGAAGCTTTATCACAAATATAAATCTTTTATGTCTCCCAAAATTCACAGCATGGATGATATTACTGACATTATTACAAATTCAAGGTCAAAGGTTATCAGGTTCTGGGAAATAAATCTTAACATGGTCACCATTAATCTTTAGAGCTATTGAATGGAATTTTGTCTAGTCCGAGCTGATCATATAAGCAGCTTATAACCCAGACCACGGCAAATATGTATAATGGGATGCTGATGCAGCACTTTTACAATAATTTGTCAATATTGTCATCATTTAATAAGATTTACCTATGTATAACATTTATGTTATACAGTATATGGGGAATATAAAATAAGCCTCAATGTGTGTAACCAGTTTCCATCAAGTAATCTTGCCCACTTTGTGGTGGTTGAGGTCAGATTTAGCAGGGGAACTCCCGCATTACACCTACACATTCCTTTCTGGGTCCTTTGCTATTTAGTCCCCTGTGCAAATCTTCTCAAGGTTTAACTTAAGGAGTTCTGAACCAATATAGAGATAATGTGCACCACACATCGGGCTATTAGAAACACTTGTACAGAATTCTTTAGTAGATTAGTTTGGAATATCTTAAAATTCTAAAGAAGAATACATTTCTGTTCATATAGCTAAGCAAAACAAAGAACAGGGAGCATGATAAGTATGGCACAAAAAGTAATTTTAATTGACCAGTAAACATATTGGTATAAAATATTAACTGATATTAGATTTGTTAGTTTTTTTAAAAACAAATCTTTGAGCAGCTCATTATCTGAGTTTAAAAATTGATTTAAATTATTGTATACTTTGGTAGATAAAATAGAAAGTATTCCTTTACTGGCATGTAAAAAATCCACTAAAATTCTTGTTTTTTAATACCCAGTGTACAAGAGGATAAATTAATGTATAATTGAAAATAAATTCAGTATGGCCTTCAATCCACACAACAATGATGCTTTAAAGAATATCCAATTCCTCTTCTGCAGGAATTGGATATTCATAAAAAAGTTTACTGGTGAAGATTTTGATGAACTATAACAGATATTTTGTTGATAAGGTAATTATTTTGAGTGATATTTTGTAATATATTCATGAGAGGTTTTTTTAAACATAATAGGGGCTCCAAGACTGCCCGTGGAACAGTGGTACATAATTATATATGTTCTTCATCTATTTGAGCTAAGGACTTAATCTTGTACAGGTTGAAGCCTCTCTAAAACAATAGGAGAGAAATTTCGGATGCAGTCCAGAGCAAAACATTAGACCCTTGATACAGTAGAATATTGGATGGAGAAATAAATTAGGAATTAGTACACATATTTAGTAATTAGTTAGAAAGACATGTGGAGCCAGAGAACTGCTAATGCAATACCTCTATTTAAAATGAGGGAATAGAATCTCTAAAAGATTATGGATATTGGTGGTAGGAAAATGGTGGAATTCCTACTGAAGGAGAGAATAGAAGATCAACTAGGAAATAAAAATATAAGCATGCATTTCAAAATGGAACATAATACTTTAACAAAATTAGTATTTTTGAGGAGGTAATAGAGAGAGCTGCCAATGGTAATGTAGTGGATGTAATTCATCTATATTTTCAAAAGGCCTTCAATATGGTACACCATAATAGATTAATAAGATCAGAGAATATGGAATCAGGGGTAAGCAACAGAATGGATTGCTAGCTGGATTCAGGTTAACTATTCACAGTGGAAAAATATGATCGTGCCGTTCCACAAGGGTCAATGCTGTTCATAAATTACTTTATTGATTTAGACTCTGGAATTAAAAACACAGTTTCTAAATGTGAAGGTGATATGAAGTTCAGGGGATAGTCACCTTCACATATCTTTGCAGCTGCCTCTAGATCTAGATTCATCACTCAAGAAAACTACACACCTCAGCTTCTACTTATTTGTGAAGGCCTCCCTCATTTTAACCTGGGTCCACCTTCAGAATTCCATCCCTACCCACCCCTGTCTGTAGTTTTTTTTAGGATATCCCTAAACACTACCTCTTTTATGTGAAATTCATCTAGGCTCTCCACACAGACATGCATGATGCAAGCTCCTGGAACACCCCAGCTTTCTACCAAAATGTGGAAATCCATGTTCAATTGATTAAACACAAGTTTCCAACCTTTTTTATGGAATCCAAATATTTACATTCAGAATAATTGCTTCTAAATTTCATTACAAGTCAAAGAATTTTAATAAAGGTGAAACCTTATACAGATGCTGCTTGACCCACTGAGTCCCTCCAGCAGATTGCTTGTTGAAACCTTACATAAATGGGTAGATTGGTTCAGTTGACCAGTCTCAATAGGAACTATACTTCAAAATTATTAAATGTACATGAAATATGTCGATGACATGGACGTAAATGCTTTTACTTTTACCATTAGTGAAAAGATTGCAGGCCCACCATCAAGTTTTGTAATTTTAAAGTTGTACCATGCACTGTAGTGACCAGATGGTGTCCTTCAGATTCTAGGCTAAATACAAGTTCCTGTCTGCCTGCTCAATTAATTCTAATGTGGGAGAATAAGAGTGAATGGGTTATAAAATCTTCTTCATCAGATGTTCAGATTCAGAACGCAATTACCATTTCTTCAATGAGGAGATAGTGCCTTAACCATACAATCAAATCTGATTGTCATGAATTTTACTATTTGAAAGTATTTATATCCCAACTGTGTCAATTGTTAATCAAATTAATTGAAAAACACAGTGTAATAAATGTGAAATGGTTTCCTATTCAAGATTTGTCCTCTCATGTTCATATAATTACAGTATGTCACAACTGCAATGTTTCCTTTTTATTTTCCCACATCATTATTCTCACCATACTTTTTTCCATTCCTGCAGATGTGCTGAAACCACAAAGAGACATAACATCCCATAGTCTACAGGAACTGATGCAGACACCACCACAGAGGGAAATGATGAGCAGTCAGCCCCTAACTTATCACCACATCTGGATTTAGCACAGTGCTTCAAGTTCCAACCAAGTTATTACAACACGGCAAAAGGAGTAATTAATCTCAGAGACATTCTCTGTGAAACGTTCAACAAAGTAAAAAAAATGGATACATTTAGCTATTGAACCTCAATATTTGGATGGCACATCACCTTTAAACAGTCTGTCAAGCTTTTCCAAAACTCTGCTGCCTGTATCTTAACTCACACCAGCTCCCAGTCACTCATCACCCCAGTGCTCACTGACCTACATTGATTTCTATTCCAGACATACCTTGATTTGAAAATTCTGATCTTTTCTTTCCTTAAAATCATCCTTGGTCATTTTGAAGATCTCTCTTAATATCTTCTTTTGTGGCTTGATATCAAAGTTTGTTTAACAATACTCCTATGAAGCACATTGCTGTGTTAAGGATGCTATAAAAATGTAAATCATTGTTGTTGATGTCTTTAATCTGTCACACAAAGATGCAATAATATTGATACATATTGCGGTTTGAAAACAATGCACAGAAAGAGACACTTCACCTCACTGAGCCAGTGCCAACCATCAATCATCCACTTATACTGATTCTAGACCAAATCCATTTTATTCTCCCCATGTTCCCATCAGCTTCTTCCCCTCCCCCCATCTGATTCTACCAGCCAACTGGACACTAGGGCAATTTACAGTGGCAAGTTAACCAACTAGCCCACAAATCTTTAGAATGTGGGAGAGAATTGGCGTATCCTTTGGAAACCAAAGGAAGAATCTGTAAACCCCACACACACAGCAACTGAGGTTAGAATTGGACTCATGACACTGGAGCTATGAGACAGCAGCTCTAATAGCTTCTAAGAACATACTTAACTCTTACATTTTCCAGTTCTGTTAGAAGTTCAATAAGTTGAAACATTGAGCCAGATCACATTTAGCTCCCATGAGATCCTTGCTGCCTCAATAACTCTCTGTGGCCATGTGGCTCCTTTAAAGCAGAATGATCCGTGAGCATTGAGTCGGCCCCAGCTGTTGGATCCCTCAGCCTGCAACACAAGACAGTCCTAATGGCTTGCTGGGACAGAAGGCCTTTTCCACTGCTTCAAAATGTTCAATTCAGAAACAGTTGAAGTACATTTAAAGAAATACAAAAATAAATAATTATTCAAAAAAAGCTAT
The DNA here is from genome assembly GCF_009764475.1 of Pristis pectinata. Taxonomy (NCBI): domain Eukaryota; kingdom Metazoa; phylum Chordata; class Chondrichthyes; order Rhinopristiformes; family Pristidae; genus Pristis; species Pristis pectinata. The sequence continues at coordinate 33,081,590 of NC_067407.1, read as the reverse complement.
AAAATGTTTACCTCATGTAAGTTAATTAAAAATAATATTAATTTATAAAAGGAAACAAGCAAACTATTCAACATTTATCTTTTTAAAGAAGGTTTCCAACTCTACTTAAATGCCTGTTATACCAGGCATAATGTTGAGAGGCCAGACCCCTCAACTGAATGATAGAGAAATAGGGAGCTATGTGGGAGGGAAGGGTTAGATAGATCTTAGAGCAGGATAAAGTGTTGACACAACATTGTGGGCTGAAGGGCCTGTACTGTGCTGTAGTGTTCTATGTTCTATAACTCCATGCAATCAGGAATTTCTACTGGACTCAACGTCAAATCCAGAAAGCACAGCTGTAGAAGTCTAGAAAGCACATTGCAGCTAGCCAGTGGTTCCCTGCCACTGCATAACAGTCAGTTGAAAGGATCAATGCAATCCTGCTGATTAATTTTGTTTTTCTTTCTCCACAAAAGCTGCCTGAACTACTGAGTATTTCCAGTGATTTTGTTCTTTACTTAAGAAGATGGGTGAGGTACGTCTTGCAATGAAGTCTCATTAAATGCAGATTGTGGAGGCAGCAAAGGACTGGGTGGGTTTGTTAATCTGAGTCAGCAAGTGCTGACATTTCCCAAAATTGCTGATCATTAGGTTAAACATTGATGATTAGATTATACAAATTCACATTTTGTCCACAAGAAATTATTTTGAATTTTCAATAGACTGCAAAATTCTTGATCTTAATTAGTTTTGTACCCATCATCTTGTTACACTAAAACATCTAACACATGAAGAGGTGCAAGTTAAAAAGCAGAACCAAGGGGTGGGATATTAACTGGTAGATGTTGAGGTTTTTACAAGAGTCAGACTGCCAAACTCAATTAAGTTTAACTCCCAAACCTTATTTTCATCTTTTGGCTGGTGTGTCCACCTGGTTGCATTTTGAATAGGCTCCTCCCCTATTTTGAGATGAGACTTCTGTGGGTCTACAAAAGCCATTTGAAAGGGAGTGTGCATCCCTAGAAGGTAGGTTGCATTCACTTCTGCCAGATTCCTTTCAGATACTAGTGTGAGAAACGTGTGAGACCCAAGCCTACTGTGAGCTTCTCTGGAGATAGTGGTGGATAAGGTAAGGATATACTCTTTCCTAACATACAGTGAAAAACCGACATAGAAGTATTAGCCCAGTGCTGTATTGCATTAGACTTCCCTACGGATTTTGTGTAAAGCACTGTGGAATCAAAGGCTGAGGTGGATTAGACCTTCAGTATGAGAAAGCCAGGCTGTACTGGAAATGGATAGTGCTCTGATTTGTCAGGAATCGAAGGGGTACAACATTGAATGTCACATCTACTTACATGAGTATCCAATAAATATAAACTGAAGATTCTATTGTATTCTATTCAGCATGAAGTTACCTGACTTAGGAGTGATTAAAGCTGATATTCAATGTCTGAAATGAGAGTGTATTTTCCTTCTCAGAAAAACACCTTTCATTTTGTTGGCAGATACTTTGCCATTTTAAAAATAACTTCAAGCTAAACTTAAGAATATTTCTGGTCAACATGGTTTTTAGTAGGTATTATGTTAACATGGCTTTTATTTGTATTGGAAGCAGCCTGTCAGGATAAAATGGAATAATACAGTCTATGAAATATTAGAAAACTAACATAAGAATAAGTCATTTTCCCTTAGACACTGGCTTGGGTTCAAAGAACACAGCTGCATGAATGGATTCTAGCAGTGTGGTGCTTTACATTAAATATTATGTTCCATATTTCAGAGCAAGTACAGTAAAACTGGCTATTCTTAGTCTTGCACTTGATGTATGATGGTCCAAAAAACTACCCACAGTTTAATATAAATTGCTGCCGTAATGGTTGTCTTATTTATAGTGGTCATTAGGAAAGCTGGTGTGAAAAATAGACAAAAACACATTGGTGCAGTGTTAGGAGTGCTCTTTGGAGATTATGGTTAATGAACATGATAGGGATAGAGTAGCAATATCTTGCCCTATAATAAAGTTGTATTTGGCTTGGGCTGGGTAGCTGGAATAGGAAACTGTGGTAGTTTCCAGCACTAATATTATGTGCTTTGGGAAAATGTAGAAATAATCACAAATTATAAAATTAAGAAAGGTGAAATCTGACCATGTGCTTTGTTTAATGGGTATGAAGTCTTGTGGTTGGTGACATGCCATACTCTGGCATGTCCTTTTTACGTTAAACTAGAATACAGCATCCATTAGTTTATCTAAGTCAGTATTTGCCACGTTCCAATCCAAAATTTAAAAACACTTAATCTAAGTATAGTTAACAAATCTGTCCATGATGTAAATTTTATGATGTAAGTATTTTAGTTTATTTATTTTCCCTCAATAATTAAGGTTCATAAACATTAATTGAAAGGTTTATCATGAAGCCGTAAGGGTTATACATGTAATTTAGATTTGTTTTTTGCATGTTCCTCTCTGTTCAGAAAGAAATGAATTATTTGTAGCATTTACGGATAAGTTTATTCACTCTAAATACCTTTAGTGTACAAAATGCATCCTCATGATATTTTAGTAAATTAAGGAATAACAGTTAACAAAGCTGGAAGCTTCTCAAAACTAAGAGAAATGTTCAGGCATAGCATTCCTGTTTACTTAAGGTCTTTCAAAGCAGGAAGTATCTCAAAATGTTGGAAATGTGAGGTAAACAACTTTATAACAGAACTTTTGAATTAATACAGTAGCAGTATTTTGCAGATCCAGTCCCAGGAGCTAAACTGACCTTCTCACCAGGTAAATGCCAATGCAGTGGTTGGCTTAGTATGCTCTAGATGGGTACTCAGATAGTGCCAGAAAAGGGACCTACATGAAGTCATCAAAACTATTTTACAACCTTATAAAATCTGAGTGTATATTTTGCAAGGTGGTGCTTCTGCTGCAGGGCTAACTTTCAGCTTCCTCTCTCTTTCTTCTTGATCATTCAGCCAAGAAACACTTTTCCTATCACAGTACTAATCCACAGCCTTTTTCAAGCTCTTTCTGCCATTGAGACCCTTCCTTTGCTTCCTAACTTAATTCCTACTAAACTACTAATCACCAAACTCTCCTGTCCAAGTGCGAGTAACAAATATTGTGAATACCGTTATCTTTTTACCTCTTTTCAAAAATCCTAACCTAGACTCCACTATTGATGCTAATTATTGACTTTTATCCAAACTTCCTTTTCTTTTGCTGAATGCCAATTTGTTTCCACCCATAGAAGAAAAACAATCTTTTCAAAATGTACTGGCGGATGTCACGGTGGTGCAACTAGTAGAGCCACAGCCTCTCAGTGCCAGAAACCCAGGTTCAATCTTGACCTCGGCTGCTGTTGATGTGGCTTTTCCACATTCTCCCATCAATGCGTGCACTTCTTCCATATGCTATAGTTCCCTCCCACATCCAAAAGACATGCTGTGTGGCAGGTTTACTGGCCACTGTAAATAGCCCTTAGTGTGTAGGTGAGTAATAGAATCTAGTGGTGGAGGGGGGAGGAATTGATGGGAATGTGGGATTAGTGTAGGAGTTCTGTATAGGATTGTTGCTGTGTACTTGGGGCTAATGGGCTGGTATCCATGCTGAATCTCTCGATTTTACATTTTATGATTTTCTTTTAATACTCACATTTTACAATTCTCTTTCAAGTTTTCACATCCTTCCATGGTATCACACCTTCATATATAGCCTCTTGAGCATCCTCAAATTTATTCACTCCACTGTTAGTGCCCAAAGATTAAGGTTCCAAAGCCCTATCACAGAAGTCTCTCAACAATCCTCTCCTCCTTGTTACCTCCTTCAAGACGCACCTTACAACCTACTTCTTTGACCAAGTTCCAGCTTTCTACATCAAAGGTTATTGCAGAATACGAATGCATGTGGCATAGGAGATAATATATAGATCCGGATGAAAGGTTGAGTGGCAAACAGAAAGCAGAGAATAGGTATAAATGGATCATTTTCTGTTTGGCAAGATGTAATGATTGGTTTGTGACAGGGATCAGTGATTTGTGTTCTCAACTGTTTACAAATTATATAAATGAGTTGAATGAAGAAGCAGAAGATATGATTGCAACATTTGTTGATGATTCAAAGGTAGGTGAAAAATTAAGTTGTGAAGAGGACAGGAAGCAACTTCAATGGGTGTAGATATGTTAAGAGCATGGAAAAGATGTGGCAAAGGGAGTATGATTTGAGAAAATATGAAATTGTCCATTATGACAGGAAAAATAAAAAAAGGAATTACATTATCTACATGGTGAAAAGCTGCAGAGCTCTGGGGCACAGAGGAATTTGGAAGTCCTAGTGCATGATTTGCAAAAGATGACTATACAGGTACAACGAGTAATTAGGAAGCTAACAGGTTATTATTGTTTATTGCGAGGGAAATTGAATATAGCAGAATGGAGGTTATGCATCAGTTACATAGGGTTTTGATGAGACCTCATCTAGATTTCAGTATACTGTATTGGTTTCTTTATTTAAGAAAAGATGCTAAAGTGCTAAAAGTAGATCAGCCAAAATTTGTCAGATTAGTTTCTGGAATAGGCAGGTTGTCTTATGGGGAAAGGTTGGACAAGCTAGGCTTGTACCTGCTGGAGTTTAGAAGAGTGAGAGATGATTTGACATGGAAGGGATGTTCCCCTTGTGGGAGAACCCAGGACAGGCATCACTGTTTAAACATATGGTGATCTTTTTTTCCTCAGAATTGTGACTTCTTGGAACTTTCTTCTTCAGATGGTGATGGAAGCAGCCTTTGAATATATTTAAGGCAGAGCTAGAAAGATAAATAAAAAGCAAGGCAGTGAAAGGTTATTGCAGGTTGACAGGAATGCAGAGTTAAGGTTATAATCAGCTCAACCATGATGCTTTTAAATGGTGGAGCAGGGTCGAAGGGCCAAGTGGCTTACTCCTGTCCCTAATACATTTGTTTGTGTGTTCCACTCTGACAGACAGATTTTTGATTTAATAACGTTCCTGTAAAGCTCTGGGATTTGTGTTTTACTATGCTGCATTTTCACAGTTGTTACTATTCATTCCATTAATGCTTGAGCTCTCAGTGATTTTTAACATGATTGAACACACTCTCATCCTCCATTAACCAACTCTATGTAACTGGCCTCCGTTGTTTCCTTTTATCTTACTCCATCCAAACCAAAGCATCTTCATTAATGATTTCTATTCCTGCTTCTCCTTTGTTACCTAACTCTCAATCGTTCCAATGTCTGTACTGACAGATTGTTTACCTGCCATTGAACCCTAGATGAACCTGAATGTTCTCCAGTAAATACTACAAGATTGAAGCCATTATCTTGGGCCCCAGTGGTAGCTTTTAAAATATGGCTTGAATTACTTTTGTGTCCTGGTCAAATTATCTTGCACTTTCTAATCCCATTTCAGCTGAAGACTTCAATATCTTGTGCAACATAAGAGACTGATTGATTTTAATTTTAAATTTCTATATCCAATCGAGAAATGATCAGCAATAGCAAAAAAAAACAAAGAACCAAAATTGTAAGGAGTATGATTTCTGAAAATCTTCCATATTTATTTGGTATACGTTTACCCCTGCATTTTCAATATCATCTCAAAGCCTGAATTCTCTCTTTTTTTTATGGGACAAAACAACAAACAACAGTAATCAGAAAATGTGGCAAATGATGTCACCATCAGTACAAAAATGAGCAGGCATTTTCCAGGCCATTGGAATTTACAGTGGAAAATTTGGGGAGTGTGGAAATTGGCAGAGATCTGATGGACTGGAACTCCAACCCATTTTCCAATCCAGGCTTTTGGATAAACATCAGGGAAACAGATGCTCTTAATTGGAAAGTTAAGGCTGCACTGTCTAGGCTCATACGTCAAACTTGTTCACTTGGATGCTAATGGCAAGCATGGATCCTGAGACCAACAAGAGTCAGTTCTCAGCCTCACTCCATTTTAAAGCTGTCAACATTCTTGAAACTTCTGAAAATGGTAGACTGGAAAGGACCAAACTACACATTTCAATATAATTCAATATAACTCTTCTTCTTCCTCAACCTGGGCCATATATCCTCCTGAGATAAGCGAAAAGTAAATAAAAAGAGGCCAATCCAAACATTGAAAGACTCACAGATTGTCCAAAAGATCACAATGTCTCTGATTTATTTGGTATCTCATTTCATTAGTTTGAAAGTTGGTGTGTATGACAGTCCCTTCTTTCCTCTTGCCACAGTTTATTACCAGGATTAATGTTACACACAATGATTTAAAAATCCTTCATCACATAAAAAGGTGTGTTAAATCTGCAATGTATGAAAGGACTGCAGAGGTTCTGTTTGCATCCTCCTGGCATATTATTCTCCTGTGCACAAGTCCTAAGGCAAGATACATAATAGAAAACCCTTGCAATATCAAGACACGCACAAAGGCTTTCCATCTACTTGTTGCCATCAAAGAACAATGGAGGACATCAGATAGGCCACAAATCACAGTGAGTTACTTGAGAGAGGACCAAAGCTGGGTAGTGAGGAGATAATAATGATTGGACCTAGATTTGGAGGGAATTGGGGTGGGAGGGTAAGGAACATCAAGAAGAGGGACATGATAGCTCAGGATATTGGTGTCAGGATATCAAGGGAATTTACATAGAGGATAGAAACATCAGGGCAAGCACTGTATTGAGTATTGGAGAAATGGGGTAGGAGATATATTGAAACTGGGAGATGGATGAGGAGATGAGTTAGATATTTAATAGAGCAATTAGAAATGTTTCAGAGGCAAAGTACAATTTGTACTTTGTACTTTCTATATAATGCATTTAACACTACCAGCTAGAGGTGAGATGATAGCCATATGTGAGGAGTACAAACCTAGATCCATGATCCATCTCTCTGGTGGTGCAGTGTAGAACATTGTTGAGAACAGTCCCAAAGGAAAATGCTTCTGCAGATGCGTACTAACCAAAACATTTTGACATATAACTCTAATAGTTGTCCTTAAATGCCATTCAGATGAGCACTGCAAACCAACTAAAGCTGCATCTCTAAACTATTTCAAATCATTGAAAAACATAGGTCTATCTGTTATTTTCATGGAAATGTTAGGCCAACTATATTAATTGTGAGCAGGTTTTTACCAAATTATTTCAAAATGGTTGTTTAATACACAAATACACAAAAGGAACACTTCCTTGTACGTTAAATATCTTTCACATGGGTATGAAGATTTCTATTACCACAAGGTAGTTCAGTAAATATGCATTAATAAACATAAATTATTCCTTCAGTAAGTACTTAATGATTGTTTCTAAGATTTCAGCCTAAATGTGGCCAAAATCCACCACAACTTTAAGGATAAATGCTCAGTCATATTTCATAATGTGAATATAAAGCAATAATTACTTATCTTCCAAAATCATAATAAATTTATCAAACAAAAGTACTGAATACCTCGTTACTTTTAATTAGCATGATTCCCTTTTGTGGCAAAGTCGTAGAAGATCATAAATTTAGGCATTTAGTTTACAATTTAGAAACAAAATCCTTAATTTAAGGTTGTATTAAAGAATGGCATAATGCTCCAGAATCTTCAAAGAACACAAAATTAAGCAGTGTTTATAATTTCATAGATCAATGTATAGTCAGTGTTTTTTTTAAAGTATAAGCATCCTTACGGAATTCATATTCCATTCCTTTTTGAGCCCTCGTCAATCTACTTCAGAAAATGTTTTTCCACAGAATTTTAACTTCTGTGAAACACCATCTTGTGCAGGAAATTCAATCCAAGGGTGCTAAAGAGATTCAAGAAGAAAGTTTTAAAAGAAGCTGTGTAGACTAAACAAATGAATGGTACAGAGTACAATGTGCTGGGTTTCTTAACTTGGTCTAACATTCTGCAACATTGCACTTGGCACCAGTATTTTTTAATCAAAATGTCACCTCTCGTCTCACTCTGGGTCCTTAGCACCACTCACTAACAAGTGGCAGCAAATGCAGAACAAGGAACTCCTCTCATGTCTCCTTCCTTACTACTTTCTCTGCCACTTATTTTCCATTCAACACCTCTGCTTACTGCTTACAACTTGCTGTTCTTCCTCTCAACATCTCCACATCAAGTAAAAGCCCCACACGTCTGCAACCTCCCTTTTAACAGTCCTCACTAAACCTTTTTATGTTCCCATGTGAGGAGCCCTGATGCAATGGCAGTGGTACATATTATCCTCTCCACTTCTTGTCCATTATGTTCTCACGCAATAGCCACCATGGCGCCAGGAAGCTCACTGAGCTAGACTGCTCTAATAGCAATCAAAGGGCTTCAGTTTGCATCCAGGCTCTTGCAGGCTCAAGGTCCCAGAATTCATCTTAAGTGTCATATCATGAGCAAAAGCTGCCTAACCCCAGCTCTGCTGAAAACACCAGGTAGTGCCTTGTAGGTGTGGTAGACTTTAGGAAGCATTCCTTAAAAAAAAATTGACAGATGACAGGTGAGAGATGAATTCAAGACAGTTTTTGTGTTTGACATTAAATTCATTGACCTTATCACATTTTGTACTTTGGTCATGCCAAGTGTTTTCTTTCAGGCTTCTGAGCCTGTCATTAAATTGAAGTTAGCTGAAAGTTTTCAGTGTTTTCTTAACAAGGATTAAAAGAGAGCAGTGATTGAGAGCAACAGGAGGATTTTGTGGAACATTTCAGGGAGAATGCAGATCACCATCAGTTGTGTTCAATCAACCAATCCCCACTTGACCCTTCCTTCTGCTTCTATCCTACTTCACCTATGGTTTCAGTATGGTAAGCTGAGACCACTGAGCAAGCCCTTTGAGTTTATTGCCTAACTCTGCTTTTAAAAGGTACTACTGATTGATGATTGGATGATTAATGGGCCTGATTGCACTGAAAGCTAACCAAAAATTTCATTGAGAACATCAGTTAGCTGTCACACATTGATTTCAACACAACACTGATTTCAATGCCTGCAACTCAGAGGTACATAGCACACTGCAAGTCAATTGCCAGTGCATCTGATTTTTTTACTCCATTTCTGGGCTCAGTACTAAACTGATGGGCTGGATACACTTAGTATATGGCCCTTCAGCTTCACACAAGCCTTGGAGGCACAGGAGATTGCAGATGCTGGAATCTGGAACAACAAACAATCTGCTGGAGGAACTTATTGGGTCAAGCAGCATCTGTAGGAGGAAAAGAATTGTCAGAAAGAAATTGTCCTGGTGCAGGGTTTCGATCCGTAACATCGACAATTCCTCTCCTCCCACAGATGCTGCTCCACCCGCAGAGTGCCTCCAGCAGACTGTTTGTTTGTTGCTCACACAAGCCTTAGCTGGCACATCTATTGTGGACCCATTTGTTTAAATCTTTTCAATTGTTTCCACTGTTTCTAAATGCCTCTAAGCTGCCAGAAGACCATCAGGATAGTCCTTGGGCATGGCCTTTGTTTGCATCACCCGTACCTTGCAATCTGTTCCACTTCATGGAAGCACCCAATAGCAGCTTGAGAAAAAGTTAAGAGCCACCCATCCACGAAGGTAAATACAGCTGTGTTGCTAGCACAGGGCAAACCTGAGGCATGGGTCAGGTCCAGGTCCGGGACCCAATGAAATTAAGCAATTGGGTGCATATTACAATCTTCATTAACTTGGTTAATTTGTGTCTGTAAAGCAGTTGTGTTTGTAGAGCAGTTTGTATGTCTGTTTTATTTCAGTAAATCGTTCATATCAAGTGTGATTAAGTGGTTTCAGTGGTTTACACCATCAAAGGTAGCGGACTAGCAATCTGCCTGGTGCTTTGAGCATTATCATTGTGCATTGTGACATTCCAAATAGCGTGCTTCCCTTTTGCCTCCATGAAACAGATCCTATCCAGATGATACCTTCTTGGAGATCTGCCTCCTCCAGCTGAAATCCTTCCTGAATTTGAAAGATGCAGCAGGCATCAATAATAAGGGAGATCTTTTCCAGGTTATATTCCAAGGAGCCCTTGGACCTACTGTTTATTACATATAGGAACAATGATATTCTGTTTCAGCCAGGATGTGGTTGCAATGTTAGTTCATCAAACATGAAATCATAGAGGCGTAGAGCTACACAGCACAATTGCAAGCCCTTCAGTCCACAATGTCTAGACTTCTCATCAAGACCCATCTATACTAATCCCATGGTGTGAAAGTACCTGCCTCCATCACTCCCTCAGGCAATTTATTCCAGATTCTGACCACACTCTAGGTGAAAAAAAAATTCTCCTCAGATCCCCTCTAAACCTCTTACCCCTTATCCTAAATCTATACCCTCTAGTTTTAGATGCCTCTACCATGGGGAAAAGTTTCTTACTATTTATCTGGGATAAATTTAGCTGGAAAGAGTACAGAGGAGATTTATGAGGATGTTGCCGGGACTTGAGGGACTGAGTTATGGAGAGAGGTTGAGCAGGTTAAGACTTTTTTTATTGGAATGTAGGAGAATGAGGGGTGATCTTACAGAGATGTATAAAATTATGAGAGGCATAGATAGGGTGAATGCACCCAGTCTTTTTCCCAGGGTTGGGAAATCAAGAACTAGAGGGCATAGGTTTAAGGTGAGAGGGGAGAGATTTAGTAGGAACTTGAGGAGCAACTTTTTCCACCAGAGTGTGGTCAGTATATGGAAGGAGCTGCCAGAGGAAGTTGTTGAGGCAGGTACATTAACAACATTTAAAAGGTACTTGGACAGTTACATGGATAGGAAAGGTTTAGAGGGATATGGGCCAAACACGGACAAATGGGACTGGCTTAGATGAGAATTTTGGTCGGCATGGACCAGTTGGGCCAACGGGCCTTTTACTGTGCTGTATGACTCTATGAATTTATAATACCCCTCTTGAATTTCTATAGCTCTCTTAGGTTTCCACTCAACCTCCTTGGTTCCAAGGAAAACAAACTCAACCTATCCAGTCTCTCCTCACGGCAGGAATACTCCATCCCAGTTAACATCCTGGTGAATCTCCTGCACCCTCTCTAGTAGATTTACTTCATTCCTATAGTATGGTGACCAGATCTGTACACAGTACTCCAGCTGTGGCCTAAGCAACATTTTATAAAGTTGTACTTTAACTTCCCTGTTCTTATATAAGATGTTAGAAGGTGTTTCATTTGACCCCCAGTTGTCATTTTTGCCAGTCCGGACACTGCAGAAAAAAATATGAAATCTTCTCTTACCTTAGGATGAGCCTATTTTGACAGCTGCATGAAAATCTGTGGAGACTTGCCTGATCTGTTGTGATCACTCACAGCTGCAGTTTAATGAAGTATATGTAGCTGGAAACAAGATGTCAAGTATCCCATCAGGCTTTGGGAGGACACTCTGACTAGAAAAAGATGCCGGGAACCATGAACAAAGAAACACAACGAACGAAGGTCAGTTTCAATGGGAGGAAGTAGAGTGGTGCTGACATTGCTCTATGAACTATGTCATTGTAAATTATTTCACTGAATATTAAAGAAATTGATTGATTTTCTGAATGTTATCCTGGTTATGTATCCAACCAGCTGGAGGCATCTTGTAGAAATGTAATTGTTTGGGTTTCTGCACATTGGCCTCTCTCCCCCTCAACCAGTCTGTAACGTGCAATTAACCTTTTTTATTTGATATTGTTCAATGGAGGAGCCACTGAGCAATACCCCTCCCTGCCAATATAACTATTCCCTGACAAACTACTGTCACGAACCAGCAACAAAAGAAACACACTGAGCATGATTCAGTATTAAAAACTATTTTATTAATCACTACTTATGATAATACGAAAAATAGAAGTAAAAATGTTAGTATGTTAGAATTCAAAAATGTTAAACCTTGAACATTAACCCCAAAAACTAAACTCTTCGTGTGTGTGTGTGTGTGTGTGTGTGTGTGTGTGTGTGTGTGTGTGTGTGTGTGTGTGTGTGTGTGTGTGTGTGTGGCAAAGTCCCAAACTCCAAGTTCAGGAATGGTTCTTAAAGTTCAGTTCCGCAAGCCATAAGGTGAAACATGAGCAAGGGTTTCTTCAACCATTGTCTGAAGATAAGACGTAGATGTAGAGAAACATAGAGAGAGTAATTACGAAGTCCAAATGTTCCACGATGGAACCCAAACGACACTTCAGTGTTTACTCGGTAGTGACTTCCTCACCCCAAAAAGCATCTGAATCATGGTTGTCCACACACAAATACCTGTTTCCTTCTACAGGTCAGCAACAAAGTGAACTCCACCAGATTACTTCCAATTTCCATACATGGATTTCAGTGGCAGACACAGTTATTGTTTCTTATCCATCGATAGAGAAACTAGCAGGCTGGTGTCTCTCTCCCTTCTCTCTCTCTCTCTCTCTCTCTCTCTCTCTCTCTCTTCTTCTGACTTCTTCGACAACATCATTCCGTCCTTTATCTTCTGTTGACGTAAGCACGCGACACACACACACACACACACACACACACACACACACACACACACACACACACACACACACACACACACACACACACACACACACACACACACACACTCTCTATCTTAAAGGGACTTTCACTGAGTCCGTAACACTACAGACATCATAAATCTGAAATAACAAAGAAAATACTGGAAATACATAGCAGGCAGCATCTGTGGAGGGGGAAACAGAATTAAGTTTCAAGCCAACAACCTTTAATTGAAATATAGATACTTCCTGACCTGCTGAACATTTTCAGCATTTTCTGTTTTTACTTCTAATTTCCCAGTCTTTACCCTCTTTATCTCTGTGATGTCCTCCAGCTCTCCATCCCTCTGAGACATCTATGCTTCCCCAGATCCGGCCTTTTAAGCATCCCTAATTTTAATCACTCCACCACTGGCACTCATACCCTCTATCGCTCTACCTCGCTCTACCTTTCCACTCTCTATCTCGCCCGTCTCTATCCTTCCCCTCTCCTCTCTTTCCCTTTACCACTCCACTTTCTACCTCTACCTCCTTTCAGATGCTCTTTAAACTATTCCCTTCGACTTTGGTCATCTGCCCTAATATCCCCATCTGCGTATTTGTGCCAAATTTACTTTGGTGATGCTCTTGCAAAGTACTTCAGAACATTTTATTGAATTAAAGACCCTATTTAAGAATTATTGTTTGTTTGTTGTTGTGTCAGATTGTCTCTGTCATTTGACATTTGTACTACATAACAAAGTTAAAAACAGCTTCTCATTACTGCACTTACAGTCCCAAGAATAAAAACTAGCACCATTTTAATTTTCCTATAACTCCTGCTAAATGAGAATGGAATTAAAGTTTTGCCATTAACTAAAAATGATTAAATATTATAGGATACTTTAATGGCTTTTGACAGATGCACATATGAAATAGGGACCAAGTGAAATTAATCCTTAGTCTTATATGCTAAAAGAACTAAATCCCCACTAATCAAACACAGGGTAGGCACTCCTCCCTTGCTCAGTTTAACAGTATATCAGCATCATCAATCATTTTCCTCTGTCTCTGTCACTGTTCAGAGTTCTGCAAGGATCTGAAATTAAAAGCTGGCCCTAACCCAAACCAACCATAGCCAATCCAAACCTCACCTGTGCCCCTGTACTTATATTTTTTTTCCATACCCAACCTGACTTGACCGAAACAGAAGTGTAAATATAACAATCCCAAACACACACAGGCCATCCCCAGGTTACAAATGTCTGATTTACGGACACCCCTACATTTGAGCAAACTCCCATAATATTATTAAATTCGAAAGTCCAACATACATTGATTTTTACTAACAGTAGAATTAGTTTCCTCTCTCTTCACTTCTAGTAATTGTTCTTTCTTGTCAGTTTTATGTGTTTTGATGCCATTCAATACAGTACTGTGGAGGTATGGTTACCATATTGAGTGATTTTTGTGAATTTTCCAAATTACAGACAAAATCGATTTATAGATGTCTGTAAAAATGGAACCTGCTTGTTATTCGGGGACAGCCTGTACTGAGCTTTTTGAGGATGAAGCAACAAATATTGATCAACAACAAAGGATATGTGAGGTAATACAAAGAAAATCACTCTGATCTTGATACAGCACTAACAAACAAATCCTGAATATTTTATCAGAATATACCCCTAATCCAACCTGAATCCAGCACAAATGTCACTCCTCTTGCCTTGTCATGAGTGTGAAATATTCCTTCTCCTTGTGTTGTTTATCATAGCTTCTGCCCTCTATATCTCTATCTGGTAAACACATTCTTTTGTATTCTCTTCAGCAATGAAATGGGATAATTCAGAATGTCTGATCTCATCTTTTTGTGTCCTTGTGAACAATGTTTAACCATAAGTAACTGCTGCACCGTTACTTATTTTAATTTTTGTTGGTCATTCTCTGAATGATATCCTACATCAGCTATGTTAGCAAAACCACTATATTGTGGTATTTCTTTCTCATTATGAAGAAACTTTTGGGTTCCAACTAGGCAAAAGGCCATTTTGGATCTCATTGTGTGCAATGAGAAAGGGTTGATTGATACTTTTGTTTTCAAGGGACCTCTGGACAAGAGTGACAATAATATGATTAGACTTTGCATTGGGTTTAAAAGTTGATGTAGTTTAAGACCCAGCATGAAACTTGGGTCTTAAATCTGAAGAAAGGAAACTATGAAGGAATGAGACAAGAGCCGAATGTGCTTGATTAGAGAAATACATTGAGGACAGAATGGTGATAGGAATTGAAAGGAATAATGCACTAGTTGCAAAAATATACGTTCCTTTAAAAAAAGTGAGTCATCTTTAGCTGATCACAGGAATTAAAGATAGTATTGAATCAAAAGAAGAAGGTTATAATGTTGAAAGAAATAGCAATAGGCCTGAAGATTGGGAGCATTCAGAACTCAGGAGACGATACCAAGAAATTGATAAAGAAAGGCAAGATAGAATATGATAGTAGACTGGTGAGAAACAAAAATATATCGTAAGATCATCTAAAGGTAAGTAAAAAGGAAAAGACTAGTGAGGACAAATTTGAGTCCTTTACAGATGGATCAGCAGAGATTATAATGGGAAATACAGAAAAGGCAGAAGAATTAAACAATTATTTTGTATTTGTCTTCTTCAAAGAAGATGCACAAAACCTGCAGGAAATATGAGAAAGTCAAGGGTCCAACAAGAATGAGGAAATGAAGCAATTAAGTACTAGTCAAAAACATTATTAAGAAGTTGATGAGCTTCAAGGCTGATAAATCCCAAGGACCTAATGATCTGAAAATCAGTTTTGAAAAAAATGGCTTTAGAGCTAATGGATACTCCAGTGCTCATCTTCCAAGGTTCTGTAGCTTCAAGAATTGTTCCTGTGGATTGGAGCTATGCAAATGTGACCTCACTAGTTAACCTCACTGGGAGGGAGATAGAAAACAGGGAACTACTGACCAGTTAAGCTAATGTCAGTGGAAGGGAATCTGTAAAAGAATAATAAGATTGACCAGAGTAAAAATCAGTAAAACAATAGCAGCAATATCATAGGGATGTTATAGTAAATTTTAAGCTTTTAACTAAAATGTAGAAAATAACTGCTACAAGTGTTCTTACATGAGTGTTCATTTTTTTCCAGTAGCTATGGAAGCTCTTCAGCCTGACTGACTTTATCTGGCTACATAAAGTAGGTTAAAAGTAATTTTCATAAAAAAACTGGAAAGTAATAAGTCACCTGTTGAAGTTCAACAGAGTTGCTAAATAACCAACACAAACAAGTAATGGATTCAGCAACAATTTTAACTTAATAGTTATAAAAAACAACCATTTATAGAACATCTTTAATGTAATAAACTATCCCAAGATGCTTCATTATCAAACAAAATTTGGCACCAAGACAGATGAGGAAATATTAGTTCAAAAACTTGGTTCAAGAAGAAGGCCTTAAGGAGAAACAGTGAGATAGAGGCATAGGGAATAAATTGCAGAACTTAAGGCTTTTTCAGGTGAAGGCATTCATGACAATAGAGGAGCAATTAATTTCAGAGATGGGGACGTGCTCACGTCACAGAAGACAATAGGTCCGGAGGAGAACAGAAAGATTATGAGGGTTGAGGCCACAGGGGTACCTGTAAAAAGGTATAAGAATTTTAAAGTCAATCCATTGCAGACTTTTGAGTGACCTCACATTTATTCAGAGTAACCAAGAGAACAAAATTATTTTGTGTGGATTAAACTGATTTTTATGAACCAAATCAGTACCATTTTTTTTCAATGATCATGTATTCCAAGTTTTAATGCTAAACTGTCACCTGAGATAGAAAAATCCCACTTGTTATAAAAACTATTTTATTGTTATGCAATTTGAAAATTACTCAAGTATAACATAAAACTGTAAAATTAATTTTTGGTTCATCTTCCTTAAAAGTTGGCTGTGGGCAGAAAACCTTGGTTTACAGCAATTTTTTTTGGTTTGGATGAATATAAATAATATGTCAAGAATTAGTTTGACCCCAATGTTCTCAACAACTAAGTTGGATTTGAACTGTGGACATCAGCGAAGAAGACTGAGGGACTGTGGGAGAGGAGTGACGAGTAAATTGGGCAGATTTGCAATGAGTTTAATGCAGAAAAATGTGAAGTGATACATTTTGAGAACAGTCAGTATATTGAAACTTTACATGTAGAAGAAGAGATGCTTAGGAATTTAGATATGCAAGACATTGCTAACAATCCTATGAATTCTAGGGTTTAGAATTAGGGATATGAAATGCAAACAGCAAAGGCAGAGCCAAATGAAATCATAATTTAGGCCATAGCTAGTTCATTGTGTTCCTCATGGGACACATCACCTTTGGAGAGATGTCAAAACCATGGAGAGTTTGCAGAAATTAACAAGATGATACAAGGAATGAAAGACTTTGGTAGTGAAAAAGTAACAGGAAAAATGGAGATTATTCTACTAAAAGAAGATTTGATAAATTTTCGGTTATGAGAGGTTTGATAAGGTTAATCTGAAAAGCAATGTCCATTAGCCAAGGTTATTACCAAAGGTTGGTAACGTTGAGATTATTGTCAAAATAACAAAGGAAGAGGTGGGAATATTTTTTGGTATTGTGTAGTAAAGACATGGAATAGCCTATAATAAACAACAATGGACAAGAGTCCACACAAAGTAATGGATAAAGATTTGATTTATTTTTTATAGGTATGAGGAAAAGACGGGAATGGTGTAGTGAATAACTCTTTCAGAAAGGTAGCGTGATTATGATGGACTGAAAAGGCTCCTTCTGTATCAATCAATATATTGATTCAAGGACTTACATTTTGCAGTAAACCTCCTAAATTTAGACATTACGAAGAAACTTTGAGTTAATCATTCAAATGCAATACAATATAATAAGCATACTAAAGCAATAATAGTAAGCAGCTAAATCTTTCAGACTACTTTGGGATTTATGGAAATTACTTTCTGGAAGTTTATCTTGTTTGATAATTTATTACATAAAAGAATTATCTGAACTTTCCTTGGCTTTATTGCTTTCAACTTTAGTCTCATTTAATCTTGACATGTTAAAGTACTTTTAATGATTTGTCCAAGGCTTGCAGTATATGTGGAAATTGGAATGATTCTGTTTACTACAGGATCTTTATAATTTTCTATTATGTTCCTTTAATGATTCAAGTTGATAGAAAAGTGGATGGGCAAAGTAATGCCTATCTACAATAATACATATTCATTGTATATTTAGCAAACAATGTTTTATGATTGTCTCCATTTTATGACTTATGTATCCATTATATCACCTGACAATACCCTTTCTTCAGTTCATTAGCAGCTGAAACCCTCTCTCATGATTTTGTTACCTCTAGATTTGACTGCACAGTCACATTCTGCCTCTGTGTTGGCTGTAGGTTGAGCGTTGCTTCAACTTTAAAATCCCCATCAATATTTTCAATTCCCCCAGTAGCCTCACAGCTCCCTATCTCTCTGATCTACAACCCTTTGGGGTATTGGTGCTCTGTGTCTTCTGGCTTTTCCAACATCCCAATTATAAACTCTCCAACTTTGACAATTGTTTCATCTGTCAAACCCCTAAGCTCTGGAATACCCGTTCTGAGTCTCTCTCATCTTTAACTCTTATTTGTCCATTGATATGCTCCTTAAAACCTATCAATTCATTTGACCAAATAGTTCTATTAAAAAATATTTTGCTTTATTCTTGTTTTTATGTGACATTAATTATTATACATTTTTATTTTAAAATACTGCTATAATTTTTATTTGCATTAATTTCAATAGTTTTAATTGTCTGGGAACATTAGAGACATTTAGAATTTATTAAATGAAATGACAGCTTTGACATGCAGCAAAGTTCCACCGCCAGTTTTGCATTCTGTCAGAGCCCGTCAACAACACTCTGAGGGCTGCACTGCCACATTCTGCCACCTGAAACCCAGTCATCGTTTGGATCACGACATATAATTCAAGGGTGCAGACAGCTGTGAGATTAGTAATCTATACATGGTGATTCTGGGCAGCAGGCTGGGTCCAATAAGATTTGAACCACTACTTCTTTTTCATTGATTATACTCTTGTGGCATGCAAGTTTTTCCATGCTCTGTTCAATGGTCCGAAAGGCATTTATTGTCTTAGGATTATAGAGTCATAGAGCAATACAGCACGGATAGAGGACCTCCAGCCCAATGAATCCATGCTGACTATGGTGCCCACATATCTAGTCTCAAATTCCTGCATTCAACCCAATTCCCTCTAAGCCCTGCACATGCATATACCTATTCAAGTGCATCTTAATTAATACTATTGTATCTGCCTCAACCACTTCCTCTGGCAGCTCATTCCATATACTCACCATCTTCTGCATGAAAAAGTTGACCCTCAGGTCCCTTTTAAATCTTTCCCCTTGCACCCTAAAGCTATGCCCCTATTCCCCTACCCTGGGGAAAAGACTGTTACCATCCAGCTTATCTGTGCCTCTTATAATTTTAAACATTTCTATAAGGTCGCCCCTCATTCTCCAACATTCCAAGGAATAGAGACCTAGCCTGGCCAACCTTTCCCTATAACTCAGGCCCTCTAGTCCTGGCAACATTCTCGTAAATGTTTTCTACTTTCCAGTTTAACCACATCTTTCTTATAACAGGGCGAACAAAAGTGTACACAGTACTCCAAGAGTGGTTCCACCAATGACTTATGCAACTGCAACATAATGTCCCAACTCCTATACTCAATGCCCTGACTGACGAAGGCCAGCGTGCTAAATACCTCTTCCACCACCCTGTCTACCTGTGACACTGCTTTCCATGAACTATTCACTTGTACTCCTAGGTCCATTACACTCCCTAGTACCCTACCATTCATAATATAAGTCCTATGCTGATTTGACTTTCCAAAATGCATCACCTCACACTTATCTGTATTGAAATCCATTTGCCACTCCTCGGCCCACTTCCCTAACTGATCAAGATACCCCTGTAATCTATGATAACCTTCTTTACCATCAACAGCACTTCCCAATTTCATGTCATCCACAAACTTACTGATCAAGCCTTGAGCATTTATATCCAAATCATTTATATAAATAACAAGAGTCCCAACACCAACTTCGCAACACACCGGCCTCCATTCCGAGAAACAACCTTCAACCACCACCCTCTGCTTCCTACGTCAGAGCCAATTCTGAATCCACCTAACTATCTCTCCCTGGATTTCATGGGAACTAACCTTCCAGACGAGCCTACCATGTGGGACATTGTCAAGGCATTGTTAAAGTCCAAATGGACAATATCCACTGCCCTACCCTCATCTACCTTTTTGGTTACCTCGTCAAAAAACTATGAAAGGTTCATCAAGAACAATTTTACATGCATAAAGCCATGTTGACTCCTAATCAGACTCTGACTATCCAAATGCTGGTAGATCTTGTCCCTCAGAATTCCCTCCAGTATCTTCCCCTCTACTGATGTCACACTGACTGGCCTGTGGTTCCCTGGCTAGTCCTTACTAGCTTTCTTAAACAATGGAACAACATTAGCCACCTTCCAGTCTTCAGGAACTTCACCAGTGGCTAATGATGAAGCAAATATTCCACAAGGGCCTCCACAATTTCTTCTTTAGCCTCCACAAAGTCCGAGGATGCACTTGGTCAGACCCTGGGGATTTATGCACCTTAATGTGCTGTAGGGCTGCAAATACCTTCTCCCTGGTAATATGAATGTTCTCCAAAACATCTCCACTTGTTTCCCTTATCTCTTGAGCAACCATGATTTTCTCCTCAGTAAACACCGAGGAGAAATATTCGTTAATAATCCCACCCATCTCTTGCGGCTTGAGACATAGACGGCCCTGCTGATTTCTAGGGGAACCTACTCTCTCTCTGGCCACCCTTTTACTCTTAATATTGCTATAGAACCTTTGGGATTTTCCTTAACCTTACTACCAGATCCATCTCACACCGTCTCTTTGCCCTCCTGATTTCCCTCTTAAGAGTATCCTTAATCTTTTTATAGTCATCAAGGAATTCACTCGTCCCCGACCTCCTAAACCCAATGTATGCTTCCTTCTTTTTCTTGAACAGATCCTCAATCTCTCTCGTCAGCCAAGGCTCCCTAAACTTGCCAGGTTTAACCTTCACCCTAACAGGAACATGCTGCTCCTGGACTCTTGATATCACACTCTTAAAAGCCTCCCATTTGCTATTCATTCCTAGTTTGAACCCTCCCATGTAGCACTAACAAATTTTCCTGCAAGGATATTGGTCCCCCTCTGGTTCAAGTGCAACCCGACCCTCTTGTACAGAAGAGATCCCAATGGTCCGAGAACCTGAATCCCTGCCCCCTGCACCAGCTCCTCAGTCACACATTCATCTGGCCTATCCTTCTGCTTCTGTCCTCACTAGCTTGTGGCACTGCGAGTAATCTGGAGATCACTACCCTCAAGGTCCTGCTTCTTAATTTCTTACCTAACTCCCTCATTCTCCTATGCTCGAAGGAATAAAGACCTAACCTGGCCAACTTCTCCTTATAACTCAGTCCCTCTAATCCGGGCAACAACCTCTTAAATCATTTCTGCAGTCTTTCCAGTTTAAACGCATCTTTTCTATAACAGGGTGACCAAAACTTTACACAGTTTTGCAGCCTCACCAATGACTTATAAAACTGCAACATAATGTCCCTACTCCTATATTCAGTGCCCTGACTGAAGGCCAGTGTGCTAAACGCCTTTTTCACCACCCTGTCTACCTGTGACAACGCTTTCAATGAACTGTGCACTTGTACTCCTAGGTCCCTCTCTTCCATTACACGCCCTAGTGCCCTACCATTCATAGTATAAGTCCTACACTGGTTTGACTTTCCAAAATGCATCACCTCACACTTATCTGTATTGAAATCCATTTGCCACTCCTTGGCCCACTTCCCTAACCGATCTAGATCCCCCTTTAATCTACGATAACCTTCTCTATCAACAACACCTCCAAACTTTGTCATCCACAAACTTACTGATCCAAACCATTTATATAAATAACAAATAACAAGAATCCCAACACCAACCCCTGTGGCACACCACTGGTCACCAGCCTCCATTCTGAGAAACAACCTTCAACTGCCATCCTCTGCTTCCTACCTCCTGAGCCAATTTTGAATCCAAAGGGGATTCCAAAAGATTGTAATCCTTTTGGTTCTTCTCATTGAGCTCTTCATGTTCTGGAATCAACATGGCACATGCTAATTCCTTCTAATGTGATCCTTGGTTGCTACAGAGGCTGAATGTCATAAATCAATGGGTACATGTATCTCATGGAAGAAGGAAAATATAAGTGTTTGATAGCTATTAACTAATCATCTGTTAGTTCATCTGACTTATGGTTCTTGCTTTCTTTGCAAACTGATTGGTATGGATCCCCCTGGAATATGCACATTGAATTGACTGAATTACTTTCACTGCTTGTGAAATAGGAGAAGGTTTGAAAATATTTCTACAACTGCTGTGTTTGGAAGGATGCCTTGCATTGAGGTGCACCCATCTTAAATGCTGATGCACATAACAACAGTGGACTTCACTGCTTGCCAGTCATTTTCCCTTGATAAAAAGCAACAAAAAAAACCTGCAGATGCTGGAAATATAAAATACACCAGAAATACTCAGCAGGTTAGGTTCCATTATCTTCTATTTTCATTTTCCCTTTATGTTGAGTGAGGCTGTGCATTACCTCCATTTGTGTGTAATGCTTAGCTATCATCCTTTATTTTATTGCAAGTCCACAAGGTTATTGCAAGGTCCACAAAATTAAAACACTGCAGATGCTAAAATCTGAAATGGAAAATGCTGGAAACACTCAACAGGTCAGGCGGGATCTGTGTAAAGTGAAACATTAAATGTTTCAAGTGGAAACACCTTCGTCCGAACTGAGAAAGAGAGAAAACAAATTAATGTTAAGTTACTCCTCCTTCCCCCACCTGCTCAGCAACTAAAAACTAACAGTCTCCTTCAAAGTTCTGAAGAAGTGTTCTCAACCTCAAAGATTAACTGTTTCACTTTCCATAAATGCTGCCTGACCAGCCCAGTGTTTCTAGCTTTTTCAAATTTTACCCCAAGATTATCACCTGATAGGCTTTTTGGCCTATGTTGACTTCTGTTTACATATTCTACATAGATCTCTGTGCTTTATGTCCACCACTTTTCAGTTCCTCACCTGCATTTTCCATCATTGGTAGTACCTACAGGAGGCTCTGCCTCAAGAAGGTAATATTTTTCATCAAAGATCCCCACCATCCGGTCCATGCCATCGTTTCGCAGATACTATTGGGCAGGAGGTACAGAAGTCTGAAGTCCCACACCATCAGGTTCAAGAACAGCTACTTCCCTTCAATCATTTGTTTCTTAAACCAACCAGCAAAACCCTAATCACTACAGTTTAGGAACACTATGACCACTTTTTAATCACTTTGCACTAAAATGGACATTGTTTTTCATTCTAATTGTGCTCTTCCTTGTAAAATTTGTGTATAACTTATGGTTAATTTATGGTTTTCTTGTGAATGCTGCTTATATGATGCTATGTGCCTGTGATGCTGCTGCGTGTAAGTTTTTTATTGCACCTGCACATAGATGTAGTTGTGCATATGACAATAAACTCTGACTTTGACTTTGACTAGTTATATCTTCTCAATGGGGAGTAGTAAACTGCTGATTTGAAGAGACAGAGCAATTGTCAAGTGTGTTGCCAGGGACAGAGGGGCTGCATTGTGCTTTGCTCATGATTATCATGATTATCTGTTTCCTGGCTTGCACATTCCATGGATTTTTTGTTTAATTGTGTTTTCCTAGTTGTACACAGAAATATTTTGTTGATCTCCAAAGAAGAAATAGGTAATGCATGAAGATATTGAATATGAAGTTATATGAGAAGAGATGTACATGCTCATGAAGCCATTGCACTGACATGTATCTCCTTGCTCAATTGCTAGATGAGAATTCCACCCTACAATTCTCAGTTCCTCCTCTTCATCTTCGTTTACACCACAATCTTTTGTGCTTTCTCCAACACTTCTGTTTTCTCTGTAGGATGAATGCATTGTGTCAACAAACTGATGTATTCTCCATACCCCGCAGCCGAAATCTGTCAGGATTTAAATTGAGGGATTATTAATAGCTGGAAGGAAGCAAGAATTTAGGCTGTGAGATTTCACATCCATACATTATGAAACAATTAGCATGAATGATGCCACAATGCAATACTTCTAGAGAAAGGCATAAGGTACCATAAGACTATGAGTATTCAACTAGGGAATCCACATTTTCTTTTTGGAATTTAACTTTTGTGTTAGCACTTTCTGTCTTGCTACTCAGTTGACCACACTTGATAACTTAATGAGGTTGTTATATCTCTTCTAAGTTTCTGAGGGCCTTAGAGTATATGAGGTTTCCAGGGCATTAGAATATAGTGGTTCTGTTGCTGGGTTAGTAATCCAGAGGCCTGAATGAATGACAAGTTCAAATTCCAGAACTATTGCTGGCAATTTAACTTCAGTCCGCTCAATAATCAAGAAGTTACTAATAGTAATGGTGACCCTGAAATTTCCAAACTCTTGTAAAATCTCAGTTGTTGACCTTGCCTAGTCTGGCTTCCATGTGTCTCCAGATCCACACCAATATGATTCACTCTTAAAGGCCTAGCAAGTCTCTCAATGTAAGGACAAATAAGAATGGGTAATACATGATGATCATACTGGTAATCCTTACATCCAGTGAATTAATGAAAATAGTAGCGGCAAGGCTCAGTGCTGCAGCAATTTATATCCACAGGAGCTTTGCTGCTACATTTTAAGGAACAGTTGTTTCCCTTCCCCCATCCCCAGCTGTGATGATAGCACCTTTATATCATCCTCTTGCAAATTTGAATGCTTCACTTCCCCTTTCTTTATAATTTCCATTGTATTTCCTTTGCAGAAGGAACATTTTTCTACCGTCTTTCTGAATTTTCCACCCCATCCCTGTTCAAGGATTTCAGTAGGTGTTAGGTCCCATCCTGTCACACTTGCATTGAAGTCCCAGTGTTGCAAGAATTTCAAAGTTTACACATAACACTCTATAGAGGGGACTCAACTGAGTTCTGGAAAATTTGGGATTGTATGTCAGACATATTATAAGGCTGAGAATTCTGGACCAATTCTGCATGAATGTCAGCCTGGGATAATTTAAACTAAAACTAAATTAAAAGACAAAGCAGTCTGATTTTTATGTGTGTTAGGTAGGAGCATTTTCTGGTGATTATTATCAATTTTACTACTATTTTAACATCCTTCATCCTGTTTTTCAGATAGCATATGTGCAGTGGCATATTGAACATGAACATGTACTTAACTAATGCCATGAGTTCAGAACTGTCCAGCCCTCCTTCAAAGTTTCTGCTCACAGCCTGACCGCAACTTCAAAATATAAACTATTCTCACTACCCTGCTCAAAAAGTGTATTAATCACTTTTAAATTGTACTTGCTGCTTGTTCTTTTTACATTGTTGAACATTACAAGGCCAATTTATAAAATCTATGATCTCTTCTAATTTTTGAAATGTTTTCATAGCTTGAATATTTTTTAATAATTTTCAATTTTTCTGAACAACAAAACCTTTCAAAGTTTTTGAAAACATTGACAGCTAAACCAGGAGTAGGGTTAGCAATCTGTTGAAATGTTTTCAATAGTTTTGTCGGTATGTAGCATCCCAACTTCATTTACACACCTTTGCTCCACATCTTTAACTTCAGTCTTAGGAATTGATTCAATATCCACAGTCTCATGAAGAGCATTCTAGATTCTAGGATACAGCTAACATCAATAAAGGTAGAAAGTGAAATAGAGATGATGCAAGAAATTAGAAGGACTAAAAGAGTAATAGAAAAAAAATGATCAGCTTATGCAATCAAATAAAAAGTCTAACAATATTTAAAGAGTTGGTACATTCAGGCTTGAAGGATTGTGTCAAATCTTCAAGATGTGGTGAGGATTAGAAAGTTTGTCAAGGTTTTTACAAATGTGAGAATATGAATATATGTATACAATAAACTTATTGAAAGACTGATGAAGCTAACTTCAGAAAAGAAATAATTTCTTTAAAAAATCAGGTCAACTAAATTCATGCACCTCAGACAACAAGCATTCTACACTGCTGTAAATGTAGGGGAGAACAGAGGCTACGGTATAATTCTTCCTTCATTTCATAAGGACTGCAGCTGATATAGCATCTTTTTTCAAGGATGGAGGGAAGGTTAACGGATGTAATAATTAATTATTATGAGTATTCATGATTCAGGACAAAATAGAGCTGCCAAATGATTTAAAATAGCATTGATTAATTATTAGCAAAATAAAATCACGTTTAATCAAAGCTTTAATGATTTTTTTGAAGTTTTGGATATATAACTCTGATAAAGTAATGTAAAATTCCCAGTCTTATGTTTAACCCTTCAGTTAGCTTGTATCTGTATCCTCTTCCAATTCTACAATTCACAGATCTTCATGTTCTTCCAAATCCAAAATGTGCACATCCTCAATTATCCTTGGTTCCACATTGGTGACAGTGTAGCCCACTATCAAATGGATGAATACTTACTGCAAGGTGACTGATATTTGTGGAATTGTACCCTGTCAAAAGGGTCAGAACAAAACTGTGGGGCAATGCAAAATACCATCACTGGCCAAGTGAAGCAGGCAGAGCCGTTTTGTCAGAAGCTATGCCATAATATGATTGAACAATAAAGTGTCAGTAAGGACGGTGAGGGTCATCAATAAAGTGGAGGATTTAACATTTTAAAATGTCAGATCCAACAGTGCCGGTTTAAAGCTAATGTTAGAGCAGAGAGACAAGACAGGGTGGATGCCTTGGGAATAAGACATTATAAATGAAGGTACCAAATTAGGTGTGCGTGTGCATGTGTGTAAAAGTTATTGTGGTTAACTGAGGGCCCTAATAGAGATGTAATTAGCTGAGGATAACCACCTGGATTTGTTAAAGAATAGTTACACAAAACAAATTTAATAGAGTTTTTGCAGAAGTATCCAATTGAATAAAAGGAATGTGGGAATAAACATTACTTCATTAGAGGTTGTAAAGCCAAAACTTCCAAAGTTTTGGTCATTTCCAGGAAAGCTAAGTGTGAATTCAGTATTGGAGTGTTGCAAGGATTAGTGGCTGAGCCTCAGCTATTTACATTCTGGAACAATGACTTAGACGAATGTAACATATCCAAGTCATCTGATGATACAAGACTGTGGGAGAAAGTTGTGAAGACATAAAAGATAAAGAACACAAAGACTGCAGAGGCATATAGACAGAATATGCAATTGGGCAAGAAGGTGGCAGTTGGAGAATAATGTGTCAAAGAATAAAATTCTCCACTTTGATGGAAAGAATGGAAATATCTGGCTCACTTGGAGAGATTGGAGTGTATTACAATGGGAACTTCTAGACACTCATTATGAGAGCCATAATGTATGTAATCACAATGTATGTAATTTCTCATATTTCCTTGCAACATAGGAGGCCATTTTGGCCCACTGAGTCCATGCTGTTTTACAAACCAACCCCATTCCCTCACTAATTTTTTGCATCCACTCCTCTAAGATTCTACCACTCAACCACACCAGGAGTACTTTACAATTAACTTACCAACCAGCATGACTCTAGGATAAGAGAGGAAACTGGGAATAGCAGGGTCTCTGTGAGGGACTGAAACATAGTACCAGGCTCTTTGTGAAAGACTGAAGCATTGTGTCAGGCTGACTGTGAGAGAATGGAGTGTGGTCCAAGTCAGGCTTTCCAAAATCTGAAATTGAGAACAAATGGATACAGAGAATGAAAAATGTATTTATTTCATGGAATAAAATCAAAATTCATACTTTGGAGCATTCTGCTGTTCTGAGTGGATGTATATCCAAGAGCTGTCCCTTCCTGTGTTTTGAAGAGAACAAATCCGAAAAAGAGAAATCCAGCCTTTTGACAGTTATGATCTGTAACAATGTTTACACAGACTAATTCAATGGATTGCGCTCGAATTTTTCCACACGAGAAACCAGGGTGCCCTATAATTATCTGGATGCTCTAGACATCAATACAGTGTTATATCTTATTATCCAGTCTTATAATAATCACAGAGAAAACTTTTGAAAGAACCTATCTAATAATGTTTTAGTTTTAGCAGTAAGCATGTTGTCACTTGTTGCCAGTTGTGAGATAAATTTACTTCATCAAGGAAATGTTTCCAGAAACTTAAAGCACTTTCAAATCTGCTTAAAATGACTCATCTTAAATAAAATCAATATGCTGAAAGCTATAAATATGCTGATGTATCTCAGAAGTATGAAGCTTAATTATTGTAGAGATGAATAGTTAAAGATACATTGACAGTCTATGACTCCTGTAATCCTTTCACATTCAGGCATTCTGCAGACAGGGAATTACAGAAAGATATACAAAGCCTGGTACGTTGGCAATCAGAAGGATTTAAGAATTTTTTCTCTTTTTTTCATGTGTGTTTAGAAGAACTAGCATGATGATAACCAGACAATGTCAAGAACATCTTTATTTCTATTAAATGTGACAGTTTATTTAACTAATAAACTCCGCTCAAATTAATGTGAGATTATATCAGTTCTAACTCAAGCCATCCAGCAGTAACATAAATATATTTGGTTTATTGGATGTTTTATAGTAACATGTATTTATACTTCTTGAACAGATTTGAATATTGTTAATTGAACATACATTCTCTGAGAATATTGAAACACTGACACATACTTTTAAACCATAATGATTACACGTTAATTGTTTCAAGTGCTTCAAACTCAGTTAAAATTTCTTCATGCATGATGAAAAAGGAAAAGAAATGGAAATTTACCAACTCTTCCAGTTGTAAATACACTTTTCTTTACATTGCTGCCAGATTCTGGTGTTTTTATTCACCTAATGAATGTGAATAGAAGTTACTTTGCAAAGACAAAATCAAATCATTTTATCATTAAAGTATTTCATTTATTAGTGTAAAGAATATTAAGACTGTTAGGTACACAGAAAGAGTAGGCCATTGAAATTCACAATCCTATTTCATCATTCATTGCAATAATGGCTAAAGTAGGTGTCATAGCCCCACCTACTTGCTTTGGGTCCACAATTCATACACAGAATGGGCTCATTATTGGCAAACCCAGAACTGAATGTGCATACGGAATTGCTCTTAAGACAGCGATGTTGTGTCACTTTCTTGTGAAATGCTGCTATCCTTGTGGTAAAAGTAGCCCCACTGTGATGTTGAGGTAGATAGGGAATGTCCAACTTGGTGACTCCAGGCTTTAATTTGATTGCACCCAAAAATGATGAAGAAACACTGGCATACAGGGCAGCTTTGGCAGCTGGTATTTCCATATGCTTGCTGTACTTGTCCTTGCAAGTTGTTCTGGTTATGTGTTCGGGAGGTGCTTCTGAAGTAGTTGCTACTGTGGACATGTAGCTGGTACAGATTGCAGCCATGTGAGGCAGTGGAGGAAGGAGCTAAGCTTGGTGAATCAAATTTGTGTCAAGCAACCTGCTTGGTCTTGATTGGTGTCAAGCTTCTTGAGCATTGTTGGACCTGCACTTACTTGGGCAAATGGAAAGTATTAAATCATACTCTTGTCTTGTTACTTGAAAAATACCCGGCCTCTGACCTGCTCTTGTAGCCACTGTATCCACATGGCCAGTTCAGTTTCTGGTCAGTGGTAATACTCATGGCGTTATGGCAGGAGAGTAGGAGTGGTTTGGGTGTAGACAATGGGAATGCCATTAAATGTTATGAGGAGATGGTTAGATGCTTCGTGTTGGAAAAGGTTTTTGTCTGACACTTGTGTGGTACAAATTTCTTGCTACTTATTATCATGAAGCTGATTGTTGTCCAAGTGTTGGTGTGTGTAGGCACAAACTGCTGCATTATTTGAACGGTTGTACATGTAACTGATAATTGTGCTACTTGTGAACATGCCAATGTCTGATATTTTCAGCATATTTTCAGGGGGAAGGCCATTTGTGAAGCAGCTAAAGGTGGCTCTAGGATTTTGTCTGGAGGAACCCATGAGGCAACATTCTGGCATTGAACAACAACAACTATATTCCTTTGTGCGAGGTAAACACTGGCAGTGAAGAGATTTCACTTCATTTCCCAATGGTCATTTTTACTTAAGCTCCTGGACAAGTATAGACAATCATTCTCACCACACCTTCAGAATTCAGACCTCTTGTCCCTGACTTTCCAGAACCTGAACTCTGCATCAGTGAGCAGATTACTGGTGAGTAAGTGCCACTTGTTAGCACTGTAAATTATATCATCCATCACTTATTTTTATGATGAGTTAGGTTTGGCTGAATTGTATTATCCTGCTTTATGTGGACAGGAAATAGCAAGGCAACTTTCCACTTTATCAGGTAGATGCCAGTGTTGTTGCTGGACTGGAACATGTAGCCTAAACACATGGCTAGATTTGGGGCACAAGCTTTCAGCACCACACCGAGAAAGTTGTCTGGCCCCATAATAGAAGAGCATAAGGAAGAGGAACAGGACTAGACCAGTTAGCCCCCATGAAGCTGCGTAACCATTCAACAAATCAGATCCAATCTTGGCCTCAACACCACTTTCCCACGCTCTCCCCATATTACTTGATTCCCTTGTAGTTCAAATGTCTGTCAGTATCTGCCTTGAATGTATTTAATAAATCCACTGCTCTCAGGGATAGAGAATTCCAAAGAGTCATGACACTCCTCATCTCCATGTTAAGTGGGTGACCATGTATTCTCAAACTTTGCCCCTTAGATCTGGATAGCCATAAAAGCCTGTCTGGTAAATCACTGAGGCCTTAGCACAGATCTATGTGGGGTATCACAAGTCACTCCCTTCCAATTAGAATATATGCCCATTAGCTCAGACTCCTTCCTCATCATTGAGCCAATTTCCTACCCAGGTCAATTATTTGCAGTTTTAGCTTAATGAATACATTTTGGAAGTCCAAAGACAACGCTCATGGATACTCCTTTGATTTCTTCAACAGCATCTTCATATTATTTAGTGATTGTTATATGACATATCCTTTTCAAATTCATGTCAGTTCTTTCCATCTAGCTCATTTTCTCCATTCACCTTGTCCTCTGTTGTGGACCTTTTATAATTGCCCAAGAATAAACTATAGCATCTATAATTCCCTGTTTTTGTTCTCTACCATTTTTAAATAATGAAGGTAATTCTTTAACTCTGATCTAAAGGGTCATTTTCAAAAAGCAGGTTTAAGAGATTACCACATCCTCATCTCATCCTAGCATGATATCCATTGGGTTCCAGAGATTAGTTGTCTTTAGTAGCATTACTTCCTTTAAAAAATGTAATCCTTTTAATTTCCTAAAGAACAGTTTAAAGACTCCATTGATTATTGATTACATATATTTAACAATATATGTTACTGACCAGGGCCAAACTTTTCACACCAATGCTCTGAATAATTGCACATTCGTGGACATCAATCATTAGATCATGTTGTGCAAACCATGCTCTGAACCATTGCCTTACAGCAATGCATTCACATTGTTACATACTATTACACATTATCATACAAGATAAGAATTTAATAGCAACGCATTGTAAACTGGCCAGAAATTGTACAAGCAGAGATTTGCATTGTAATATTAGTGGCATATACTTTGTGGGAAAATTATGGTGAAATGGACAACATAAGTAAAGAAATATCGGGACATCCATGCCGCTGTATGCAAGTATAGAAAGCCCTGACAATACTGTTGGTAATGTTGCTGGGGAGCAGCCTATGCTCTGACATTGTGCCTCTAATGGAGTTCAGCATGGAAGATGAAACAAAGGCCAAATTCCCTACATTTATCTTCCAAATTCCCAGGAAAAGAAGAGTTATTTCCCCACACTGACTACAATGAAAGGTAAAAGCCATAAAAGCTTCAGTTTAGAGAATGGTGATTTAAGACAACTTTCAGATAGGCCATTAGTTTAAAACTATTCTTCAAAATCATTCCAAGAACTATTTTTATAACATCTCTAATAATTTAGATATTTTAATTGTTTAAAGGTATTTAAAGTATTTCAGAGTAGTTTTTTATAATCTTTAAGGTTTCTTATGATTTTAAATTCATTTAAATCCTTATATTTTGGCTTTCAATGATTTTAAATGTTTTTGAGTCCTTCAGAAACATTCAAGGTGTTGTTAAGAAATTTAAGAGTTCAACAGTTCTGGCTAAGTCTAGAGGAATGATTTAGTCAGCTCTATTTTTGTTCTTATTTTTCAACCAGGGCTTATTTTAAACCAGGACCCCACATACCTGCTCCACTATTTGATAAGATCATAGTTTATCTGATTGTAACATCAGCTCCACATACCTGTCTACCCATGATAATCTTTTATCCTCTTGATTATCAATTACCTATCTATTTCTACCTTTAAAATATTCAAAGACTTTTCTTCCACTGTCCTTTGAGGTAGTGAGTTACAAAAACTCAAGATCCTCTGACAGAAAAAGTTCAACTCATCTCTGTCTTAAATGGCTGAGCACTTATTTTGAAATAGTGTTCCCTAGCTCTGGATTCTCCCACAAGAGAGCCCCACCAAAGAATTCTTCACAGATGCAGTGAAAAGACAGGTGTTGAAACCACTGAACATGGTCAAATTAGCTTAAGTATTCTCTTCTCCTGACCCAGTTACTGAATACACTTTGCACAAAATCAGGCACAGAATCCCAGGCATATATCTTTGCATCCACAGTAATCACACCAACATGTTTATAGCCACAAGTTTTGTTTTCCATTCAAAGTGAAAATATGGGTCGACTGTTTTTAATTTCATGGAGGAGAAGTTCCAGGGATGCATCATGGGTTCTGCCCTTAAGCTATGTACAGCATTGTAACACACCTTCTGGCTTCTCTAAATTTTCTTTCCATGTGGAATTGTGATTTGATATCTACAGTATTACAGAAACATAGTTGAGGGATGGGCAGGACTGGCTGCTCAATGTTCCAGGGTACCAATGCTTCCAGCATTTCAGAGGTAGAGTTGGAGGTTGGGGGGTGGGGGGTGTTGCACTATTGAATAGGGGGAACATTAGGGCAGTACTTAGAGAGAATCTTTGGGGGGGGGGAGGGGGGCGGTGGTGGAGTCCAGTAAGGCTATATGGGTAGAACTTAGATATAAAAAAGGAGTGATCACATTGATGGGATTATAATACAGGCCCCCAATTGTCAATGGCAATTAGAGGGTCATATATGCAGGGAAATCACAGATAGGTGTAAGAATAATAGGTTTGTAATAGTAAGTGATTTTCACTTCCCTAATATTGACTGGAACTGCCTTCGTTCTAAGCAATTAGAGAGGACAGAATTTGTTAAATGAGCCCACAAATATTTTCTCAAGCAATATGTGGATGGCCCTACTAAAGAAGGGGCAACAATCGATCTCCTCTTCGAAAATGAGGCTGGGAAAGTGTTTGCAGTATCAGTGGGGGAACATTATGGGACCAGTGTCCATAATTCTTTTAATTTCAAGTTGGTCATGGAAAAAGATAGGACTGGTCTTCATGTTGAAGTCCTAAATTAGGACAATGCTAATTTCGATGGCATCAGACAGTAACTCCTAAAAGTTGATTGGGAGAGGCTGTTTCCATGTAAAGGGACTTCTGGTAAGTTGGAAGCTTTTATAACTGAGATAAGAGTAGTTCAGGACCAGCGAGTTGCTGTTAGAGTGAAGGCCAAGGATGGCAAGATTCAGGAATCTTGCTTGACAAGGATTATTGAGTGCCTGGTCAGGAAACGGAAGGAGGCATATGTCAAGTATAGACAGCTGGGATCAAGCGAGCCCCTTGAGGAGTATAATAGATGTAGGAGTATTGGTATTGGTATTGTTTTATTACTGTCACTTGTACCGAGGTACAGTGAAAAACTTGTCTTGCATACCAATCGTACAGGTCAATTCATTGCACAGTGCAGTTACATTGAGTTAATACAGAGTGCATTGATGTAGTACGGGTAAAAACAATAACAGTACAGTACAGAGTAAAGTGTCACAGCTACAGAGAAAGTGCAATGCTATAAGGTGCAAGGTCACAACAAGGTAGATCGTGAGGTCATAGTCCATCTCATTGTATAAGGGAACCAATCAATAGTCTTATCACAGTGGGGTAGAAGCTGTCCTTAAGTCTGTTGGTACGTGCCCTCAGGCTCCTGTATCTTCTACCCAATGGAAGAGAGAGAAGAAGAGAATGTCCTGGGTGGGTGGGGTCTTTGATTATGCTGATGACTTCGCCAAGACAACGAGAGGTAAAGGAGGGGAGGCTGGTGTCCGTGATGCGCTGGGCCGTGTCCACAACTCTCTGCAGTTTCTTGCGGTCCTGGGCAGACCAATCGCCATACCAAGCCGTGATACACCCAGATAGGATGCTTTCTATGGTGCATCGGTAAAAGTTGGTGAGAGTCAAAAGGGACAAACTGAATCTCTTTAGCCTCCTGAGGAAGTAGAGGCGCCGGTGAGATTTCTTGGCCGTGGCATCTACGTGATTTGACCAGGACAGGCTGTTGGTGATGTTCATTCCCAGGAACTTGAAGCTCTCAACCCTCTCGACCTCAGCACCATTGATGTAGACAGGTGCATGTACACCCCCCCCCCCTTTCCTGAAGTCAATGACCAGCTCTTTTGTTTTGTTGATACTGAGGGAAAGGTTGTTGTCGTGACACCATTCCCCTAAGCTCTC
The DNA here is from genome assembly GCF_009764475.1 of Pristis pectinata. Lineage (NCBI taxonomy): Eukaryota > Metazoa > Chordata > Chondrichthyes > Rhinopristiformes > Pristidae > Pristis > Pristis pectinata. The sequence goes on along the minus strand of NC_067407.1, from coordinate 33,047,353 downwards.
TATCTCCTTCCTGTACTCCGACTCATCGTTGTTTGAGATACGGTCTACAACAGTGGTATCATCTGCAAACTTGTAGATGGAGTTAGAGCAGAATCTGGCCACACAGTCATGTATAGGGAGTACAGTAAAGGGCTGAGGATGCAGCCTTGTAGGGCACCAGTGTTGAGAATAATTGTGCTGCCTATCCTCACTGATTGAGGTCTGTTGGTTAGAAAGTCAAGGATCCAGTTACAGAAGAAAGAGATTAGGAGGGCAAAAGGGAGCCCTAAGATATCCCAGGAGAATCCTAAAATATTCTATATAAATATATTAAGAGTAGGGAGAGATCCCTCAGGGATCAGTGTGGTAATCTGTGTGAGCCTCGGGAAATGGGTAAGATCATAAATGAATACTTTTGATCCATATTTACCATGGAGAAGGACATGGAAGCCAGTAAGTTCAGGGGAGTGAACAGTGACATCCTGGAGCCTATCAACGTTACGAAAGAGGAGGAGTTGGGGGTCTTGAAATGCATAAGTGTGGATAAATCCCCAGGGCCTGACCAGGTGTATTCTAGGATGTTATGGGTAGCAAAGGAAGAGATTGCTGGGGCCCTGTCAGAGTATTTTGTATCTTCGTTAGACACAGGTGAGGTACCAGGAGTCTGGAGGATAGCTAAATTTGTGCCTTTATTTAAGAAGAGCAGCAGGGATAAGCCAGGGAACTGCAGGCCAGTGAGCCTTATGTCAGTAGTGGAAAATTATTGAAAGAGATTCTAAGAGATAAGATTTATTTTCAATTGGAAAGGCAAGGACTGATTAGGGATTGTCAACATGGCTTAGTGTGTGGGAAACCAGGTCTCATGAATTTGATTGAGCTTTTTGAAGAGGTGACCAAGAGGATTGATGAGGGCAGGGTGGTAGACTTTGTCTACATGCAAGGACTTTGACAAGTTCCCTCAAGGTAGACTGATCCGGAAAGGTGGAACGCATGGGATCCAGGGTGAGCTAGCCAATCAGATACAATTATTGGCTTGGTGATAGGAGACAGAGAGTGGTAGTAAAGGGTTGTTTTTCAGATTGGAGGCTCGTGACCAGTGGTTTGTTACAGGGTTCAGTGCAAGGTCCACGATTGCCTGTCACATATATTAATGATTGGATGAAAATGTAGGTGGCATGATTTGTAAGCTTACAGATGGCTCCAAAATTGGTGGTATAGTGGACAGTGAAGAAGGTTGTCTAAAGTTACAACAGGATATGGATGAAATGAGAAAGTGGGCAATGGAATTGCAGATGGAATTTAACTCAGACAAACGTGAAATTATGCACTTTGGGAAGCTAAAACAGAGCAGGAGATACACAGTGAATGATGGGCCCTGGACAGTTTTGTAGAGCAAAGAAACCTGGGGAACAAGTACATAGTTCCCTGAAAGAAGCAAACACACAGAAAGGGTGGTGTAGAAGGCATAGGGCATGCTGTCTTCATTGGCTGTGGTATTGAGTACAAGATCTGGGACATCATGTTACAGTTGTACAAAACATTGGTTAGACCACACTTAGAGACACAGAGTTATACAGCATGGAAACAGGCCCTTCGGCCCGGCTCATCCATGCCCACCAAGGTGCCTTCCTGAGCTAGTCCCATTTGCCTGCTTTTGATGAAGGCAAACATGCCATACTCCTTCTTCACTACCTTGTGTACCTGTGTTGCCACTTTCAGGGAACTATATACTTTTACCACTAGGTCTCCTTGTTCTCTTACACTCACCGGGGCCCTATCATTCACTGAGTATGTACTGCCCTGGTATGTCCTGGTCCTGCACTTGGAGTATTATGTGCAATTCTTGTCACCACACTACAGGAAAGTTGTGACAACGCTGGACTAACTCAATGTAACTGCACTGTGTAATGAATTGACCTGTACGATCGGTTTGTAAGACAAGCTTTTCACTGTACCTCAGTACAAGTGACAATAATAAACCAATAAACCAATAAATAAGAGAGGGTGCAGAAAAGATTCACAAGGATGTTGTCTGGACTGGAGGGCTTGAATTATAAGGAGAGATTGGATAGGCTGCGTCTGTTTTCCCTGGAGCAAAGGAGTCCAATAGTGACATGATAGAGGTATAAAAAATTATGAGAGGCATAGATAGGGTAGGTAGCCAGGGTCTATTTCCCATGATAGGTGTGTCTAATACTAGATTGCCTAGGTTTAAGGTGAGAAGGAGGATGTTTAAAGGTTATCTGAGGGGTAATTTTTTCACAAAAAGTAGTTGGTACTTGGAATGAGCTGCCAAAGGAGGTGGTGGTGGCAGGAACAGTGACAACATTTAAGAGGCACCTGGAAGGATACTTGGATGAGCTGGGCATAGAGGGATATGGAATTAATGCAGGCAAGTGGGATCAGTACAGATAAATATGATGGTCTGCATAGACACGGTGGACTCTAGGGCTTGTTTCTATGCTGTACAACTCTATGACTCTACAGTCTCCCAACAGTTGCAATCACATCATGTGGTGCACAGCATATTCATTGCATAGACTGGAAATGAAAAAACTGGATCTAAAATGTATTAGCTCAGACTTACTGAAACCAGGGAATCCGTCATACTAACCACTTCTAAGTTTTGTCAATACAATTCCGATCTCCCACAATCTGCCTCCTTTCCCCTTCCCTAATACTGGGATGCTTGAATCAGTTGTCTAACATCTTATTCCTTATCAATAATAATTCACGTGCAAGGAAAAGATGGTGCCTTTTTTAATTGGTGTCGTTCCCTTCAATGTGAAAACCATTGTAATTTTACAGATCTTGCTTCAGCCATTATGTGTCAATAACTAGCTTTCATTATTAGAAACCTCTCATTAGAGGTTTTTGCTAATTCATCAGATCAAAGCCAAATATAATTGTTCAGACTCCATACTGAGTAGTTAGTTTCTCCTATATTTACATTAATGACCCTTTTATTTTTGTTTCCATGGAGTTGTAGTTATCACAGTTGAAATGTCCGCCACAGAATTAGTGGTCCACAGTGTTAACCAGCGACTTTGTAGGACGTTATAATCATTAGTGATAGTATAATATCCACTCCTTCCAAAAACCCTAAATTACATTGAATTACTGACTGTTGCTTTGGCAGATGTTTTGTCTGAGTGAAATATTTTTGTACTATCATCACTTAATAAAATGGCAGGGATGACATTAGTCTTCAATCGGAATCGTTAGCTCTGTTTCACTTCCGAAAGATGTGGCCAGACCTGCTGAGTATTTCCAACATTTTCTGTTTTTATTTTATTATTCCAGTGTCTGCAGTTTTCTTGATTTTCATTGCCTCTTTAATGGACAGTGTGTGGACAGTAGCTGTAAACAATGTAGCTATTTACTCATGCTGATCCTGTTGCTTTTCTTGTACTTTTGAACTGGCAAAAGGCAGCAGGATCCTTCTGCAAGCATGAGGTTGAGACTTTGAAGCTATTACCTGGACCAGGCTGTGTCTGCAGCTATTATTATGGTTTTCTAGTCAGGGCAATCTCTCAGCAAGGAGAGACAGGGCCGGAAAAAGAATGACAAGGTAAATTAGTATATGTTTTGTTTCTTGTGAGCCAAGAAGAACAAATGTACTCCTCTGAGCACCTAAGTCTTATGCCCTTTCTGCCCCCATTAAAAGTACAGCTAGGGCCACAAAGGTAATAGCCCAGGTTTTACACTGCAGAAGATCTCTCGGTTTAGACATTGCTTTGGCTTCCACCCAGACAATTCACGGCTAAGAATTAAAATTAGTATGCTCTAAACATGTCATGGTAATCAAATATTCCTATACATTATTATCACAGTCTTGATATCAATGAATGCAAATATGTCTTCAAGTGCATTTCTTTCTCGGCTGATCATTAGCAACTGACAATCGACAAAATAATTCTGTTAAATGAATATTGACTGCCACAGAAAACAATTTTACTTTTTCTCTGTGTGAGCCAAATATTGTCCATTCAGTTGTAAGTGAGAAAATTGCTGAAGCATTAGCCGAATTTTTCAAACCTTCCCAGGTTCATAAATTGAGGCACAAGACTAAACATTTTCAAATGCCATAATATGAAACAGGAAAACTTTTTTTCTTATAACTGATATTGGGAAAAAACTCCCTCAGAAAAAAGTGTGGATGCCAGATTATTTTCAATGTAGGATATTGTACCTCAAGACATTTTTCAAGACTGAGTTCTATAGATTTTTGAAAGGTCAGGGCATTAGAGGATATTGAATAAGAACTGGTAAATGGAGTTAAGGTGGGGCTCACCCATGCTCTAAGTGGCAAAATGGGCTTGAGCTTTCAAATTCTTTTTCCTGTTCTTGTCATAGAAGTGAATGTCAAATACAGCAACTCATAAAAGGCCAACTATGATAATTGGCCTGAGTCGTGGGAAGCTGGATCCTATTGGACTAGGATAAAGACAATGCAACCCCTTTATCCTCCATCTTTCAGAGATTTACTCTGTCTACAACTGCGCAGCACAGTGGCATAGTTAATAGGGTTGTGGCCTTAGTGAACCAATATCTTGGTCTCAATCTTGATCTTTGTGGAGTATTGCTGCCAGTGTGTAAGCTGCACATTCACTCTGCACATCCTGATATCTTCCCACATCCTGATGGCATGCAAGTTTGTAGGTTTGTTGGCCACTGCAAATTGCCTCTGGTGTACAGATGAATGATTGAACCTGGTGGGGGAAGTTGATGGGAATGTGGAAAGAAGAGGGCACATGGAATATGGGTAATGGCTTGCTCTGTGAGCCAGCATAAATTCGATGGGCTGAATTGTCTCCTTTCTATGTTTTATGGAAATATCTATACCTCCATATGTTGGCTACTTACATCAAGAATCCTTTTGGTACATTGAAACTAGTCATTATTAGATGGATAAGCGTGACCTAAAACGTAAAATCTGTTTCTCTTTCCATAGACACTACCTGGCCTGTTTCCAGCATTTTCTGCTCTTATTTCAGATTTCCAGCACCTGCAGTTACTTGATTTTCAGCACTACAAAGCATTGATCTACTCAACACAGATTAAAGCAAAATTGAGACTCTGATAAATGTGTTGCCTCATCACATTCCATGTTCATAACATGAATATCAAACCTAAATAAATCTTTATTTTTATGATTGTGGCATAATAGCAGGAATAAATCATTGGATATATATGTTGAACTAGATATATACCTCAATGCTTTCCAAACCAATTGGCAATTAACATCGATAAACGTAGAAATTACCATTGTCTTTATTAACCAATGAGTATGTAATATACCTCCAGTGTTCCTCTATTTCAACCTTCATTTTACATGAAGTAAAACATGTGTAGCAGAAAGGTCATAATAATACATTTGGCATTCATCTGCCAAAATAATCAATAATAATTTCTAGATGGTTCTGCTGAGGGGAAAGCCAATCTTATGAAACTTTCCACTCCTGACAGTATTGCAATGATTCCAGCTGGACCTGCATGTGAGCAAAATCAAGAAGGATGTTCATTTGGTTGTACAGAATTCCAAATATAAGTTTCTTTTAACATTCACTATTTTCCCTTTGAGTGATGAGTTGCTACTTTGTTGTGGTATTGGAAGCATCCAGGACTTGGAGAAGCTCCCTCAACACAATGACTTTATGAAAAGATGAGAGAATATCAAAAGAAAAACATATCCCTTAACAAAAATACTGCAGAATCAATACAAATATTTCAACTGGCAAAAGTCGTGTATGATGTCACTGTAACACCAAATTGGTGTGTAATATGAAGAAGAAAGGAAAAATGTGGCACCAACATAATGGAGAGGCATTTAGTGTTTTGTTGATTTTCAAGTTTCAAATGCAATAGTTTTAGTCCCATTATCCTTTCCCAGCATCATTGTTTATACAGCTCAGAGTACAGGCATGTATTACCAATATACTCAAGATTATAGGATAAAAATTAGACCACCTCAGCCCACAAGTTTGCCCACCCATTCAGAATGCCCCAGGCCTCAACTCCTCTTCTGTGACAGATCCACATAGCCCTCAATTTCCTGATCTTTCAAAAATATATCTATTTCCATTTTAAATACCTCCAGTTAGCTAGCCTCCACAACCCTCTGAGAGAGAGAGAGTTCTAGAGATTCTCCACCTTCTCGGAGAAAAATTCCGATATACCTTCATTTTAAATGAACTCCCCAATCCTGTAGCAATGTCTCCTCTTTTGAGACTTTCCCATTGGTGGAAACCCCTCAAAGTTACCTTGTCATGCCCACTTAGGATCTTACGTGTTTCAATAAGATCATGCCCTGAACTCCAAAGAATACAGGTCTAACTTTTTTAGCTGTTCATGAAAGAACAATTTTTCATTCCAGATATTAGTCAAATGAATCTCTTCTAGACTTGCCTCCAATGCTAGTGTATCCATTTTTAAGTAAGGGGACCAAAACTGTGCACGGTGCTCCAGGTGTGGCCTCATCAATGACCTACCACTCTCTGTGTAAAAAACCTACCTCTGACATCTCCCCTAAACTTTCCTCCACTCACCAGAAGCAGATGTCCTCTGGTATTGGCCATTGCCACCCTGGGAAAAAGGTGCTGGCTGTCCACTCTATCTATGCCCCTCATAATCTTATACACTTCTATCAAGTTGCTCTCATTCTCCATCACTCCAAAGAGAAAAGACCTAGCCCACTCAACCTTTCCTCATAAAACATATTCTCTAATCCAGGCAGCATCCTGGTAAATCTCCTCTGCACCATCTCTAAAGTTTCCACATCCTTCCTATAATGAGGCAACCAGAACTGAACACCGTCCTCTAGGTGTGGTGTAACCAGAGTTTTGTAGAGCTGCAACATTACCTCGCGTCTCCTGAACTCAATCCCCCCGACTAATGAAGGCCAGAATACCATATGCCTTCTTAACCACCCTACCAACTTGTGTGGCAACTTTAAGGGATCTATAGACTTGAACTCCAAGATCCCTCTGTTCTTACACTCTGCTAAGAATCCTACCATTAACCTTGTACTCTGCCTTCAAGTACCTAGCGGTTAGCATAAAGCTTTACAGTGCCAGTGATCCAGGTTCAATTCCGGCCACTGTCTGTAAGGAGTTTGTACATTCTCCCTGTGTCTGCATGGGTTTCCTCCAGGTGCTCCGGTTTCCTCCCACATTCCAAAGACGTCTGGGTTAGGAAGTTGTGGGCATGCTATGCTGGCGCCAGAAGCGTGGCGACACTTGCGGGCTGCCCCCAGAACACTACGCAAAAGGATGTATTTCACTGTGTGTTTCGATGTACATGTGACTAATAAAGATATATTATCTTATCTTATCTTAACATTTTATGTTTCATGCTCAAGAACACAAAAATTCTGCTGTATTCGAGTACGATGGCAAAATTTAAGAGGAATTTAGATAAGCACATGAATCGGCAGAGAATGGAGGAATATAGACCATGTGCAGGAATGGGGGAATATAGACCATGCACAGGCAAATGGGATTAGTTTAAATTGGCATCATGGTTGGCATAGACATTGTGAGCCAAAATGGCTGTTCCCGTGCTGTACTGTTCTATGTTCTATATTCTATGTTCCACATATTTGCACTCTCTGTCCACTTAGATGGTAGTCTGCCTTTTGATTGCACCTACTGAAGTGCACAACCTCACATTTTCCTACATTAACCTTCATTTTTGTCAATTTTTTGCCCACTGAATCAACCCAACTATATCCTGTTGCAGAGTCCATTTGCAGGCCAACCCCAGGTAATGAATGGGTTCCATTTTTGTAGACATCCATAAGTCGATTTTGTCCAGAAGTCAGAAAATATACAAAAATCACTCGATATGCTAACGACATCTCCACAGTATTGTAATGAATATCAAAAGCACAAAAGACTGATATGAGAGAACAATTACTAAAAGTGGAGCGAGAGAAAGATCTAGTTCTGCCATATGTAGGAATGAATACATGTACATGCTTTGGACTCATTCATACGTAGGAGTATCCATAAGTCAAGCATTTGTAACCTGGGGACAGCCTGTATCCACATCACAACATGCCCTCCCACTTACTTTTGCGACATCAGCAAATTTGAATATCTTATATTCTGCCCCCTCATCCAAATTATTAATATAGATAGTAAAGGGCCAAGGAATGATCCTTGTTGGGCTCTCCACTGGATATCCAAGATGAACAATCCTTGCACACTCCTTAATTTTTATTCCCATATACATTCAGGCATCTGCCAATCAATTTTTCAGCTATTACCGCAAGAGCATGCAAACACCACACAGACAGCACAGAAATGAACGTGGGTTGATGGAGCTGTGAGGCAGTAGCTCTACTAATTGTGCCACTGCTGCCTCACAGCTCCATCAACCCACGTTCATTTCTGTGCTGTCTGTGTGGTGTTTGCACGCTCTTGCTTTGATCATATGGGTTTCCCATATTCCTATATTTGCATCAACTCTCCCCAGATTCTACCACTCTAGGGTTAGTGTAGGATTAGTATAAATGAGTTTTTGACAGCTGGCAGACTCACTGGGCTGAAGGGCCTGTTTCTGTGCAATCTGACTCCATGACTCCACGAGATGGTGTCTTCCTTCACAACCTGTAAATTATGCATAAATATAAATGGGTGCTAATATTCTATTGGTAATATTACTCAATTAAAAACAGTGATTTAAAACATAAGGAGCTGCACCATTCACTTCAGTTTGTGCTACAGAATCATTCTGAGAAAATTGCAAGGAACTGTTATTTTACTCCTCCTTATTAATTCCTTATTCTAACCTGAGTCAGCAAACTGTTCATTTGTTTATTGAGCACTTCAAAAGATTGGAATTTGCTGACCCAGGTGGCAGGCTAATAGTCCCTTTATGCACACAAAGTGCTCTACTGATCCCTTTTCCAACCCTGTTACTGTTAAAACCAACCTGTTTACTTAACTCTATGGGTTTAACAGCAGTCAGGATGGAATAGGTAGTAAAAGACCTTTGGCAGTGTAAACAACTGAAGCACTAGAGTTCTCTACTCTCTAGGGACTGAAGCAATTGCTGTGTCACATAACTGTACAGTCATTTGGGGGTAAGTTGTGGGGGAGTAGAAGCTGGAATAAAATATGAAGAATATTCTTCAAGATTAGTCTAATAAAAATGGAAGTGCCATCTTTCAGGTGAGCCATTAAACAAACCGACTTATTTATTGAAGTGAAAGTAAAAGGTGCCATAAAACTTTCGTTTTGAAGAACATGGAATTTCCCAATATCTTGGTTAGCATTAATCCTCAATCAAACATCCACCAAGGCAGATCACATTCTTGCTTGTATAACCTTGCTAGGTGAAATCTGTCTGCCATATCTGCTCACAGTGAATACATGTCAAAACGTGATTCATTAGCTGTGAAGCACTTGCATGACTTGAAGATGCCAAGGACAATATATTAATGTAAATATTTCTTTTTATACAGCATTTATCTGCAATCTGCTGCAAGGGGTATGAGTGATATCCATCAACTTTGGCTGCTGATTTCAAAGTTCCAATGGATTGGAAACTTACATAAATTACCAAAGATTTCCACTACCTTGAACCAGATTTAAAAACAGAAAATGCTGCATAGTTCTGATAAAGGGTCTTTAACCTGAAACGTTAACTCTCTTTCTTTTTCTACAGATGCTCCTGACCTGCTGAGTGTTTCCAGCATTTCCAACATCTGTAGCTTTTTGCTTTTCAAATTATTCACTGGATTTTCCCAAGCAGTTTTCCCAAAGTAATCAAACTAATGTGAAACGCTGGAGTATTTTAAATGCAAATTAGGTTGCTTGTAAAAGAGTAGCATAGAGATTATTTTCTGAGACATGTAATAAATGCACAGTGTAATAACATACTCTTCTACAATTCACTTCCATTAACCTCAGTTGTTCAAAAGCAAAGTGCACTTGTTATCATAGAGCACATTTGGTACAAGTGACCAAAGTCAAGTTTCTACCCTATCATTCAGGAAGTGAGCCCAGCAATGGAACCAGTCATGCAACAAGTTCAAATTAATCAGCAAGGTATGTTTCTTCAACTTCCATTTGTTTGAAGAGGCTCTTCAAATCTATTCCTGCATATTCACTGTTGACACCAGCAGTGTTACTGGTGCAAACTGTTAACATTAGGTTTCATATTGAAGAATCTCCTAACATAACTGTAAAGTAGCTGCCATCACAAAATGGATGAAAACTACTGAGTAGTTTTTTTATCTACCATTTTATTGTATTGTTTTATTAGTCTGGAAATTCATGTAGAATGCCAACAGTTCCTTGCCGAACTGTCAGTATTTCTCAGCATGGCACCAAGTTGAGGATTCCTGTGCATTTGTGGAACTTGTTATGCACACGTCACAACATTTCCATAAAGGCACTCCAACATGCTGGACTCCTCACAGATTGGAGCGAGAGCTTGCTCCAATTCCCCAGTGCTTACTCCGGACAATCTGCCTGTCAGACAGGTGCAAGAATAGCATCCATTTATTTGAATGGAGAGGGATGGCTGCAAGAGGCCGAGGTAAGTGTGATAATTTGCAGTTTTTTAAAAGATTACTTAAGTTTTCTTAAATGCTACTAATTGCTTAAAAGTTTTAAAACACCATAATATTTTTAAATTCTTTAATTGATTTTTCATGCTTTATTGAATGTTTTTAAGTGCCTGGGTCATTCAGACTCATTAGCCACAAGTGCTAGCCAGCTGTCAAAGATCTTTTCTGCAGCTTTATGGGTGGGGCTTGCTCTGGCCCACCCGCATAATGACATTACATAACGAGAGGTTCTGCTGCTCTGCAGGCCGCAACACTTTGGACAGGATGGCTTCCTGCAATGAGTCAATGGTGGCAGATGTGGAAAAGGTAAAACTGTACTTACCACATGGGTCAGTGGTTTTTTTCATTGTATATAAACGAAATCAGCTGCAAAGACCCAAATTCTCAACTAGTCATTATTCTTATTAAGCTTTTAACTGTAAGTTAGGACTGTAACAAAATCTGGTTAAACTCACTGGCTACAAAGTAGCTGAATTAATAGTGGGTTCACAACCAGTCTTTAATCTTCTCTGGTCTAAACCAAAATCCTTGTGTTTTCAGAAGCATGTTTTCAGAAGTATGTTTAAGCTCCAGTACTAAATGATGCAAAGAATTTTTTTCCCCTATATGCAAGCAAATGGTGGTAATACTTGGTCTTTAGCCAAAGCTAACAGCTCCACAGACTTTCTAATCCCTCCATGTTACTCTTGCCTCAGTGATCCAGCCATATACCAGAAAGGCTTTTCCTGAAATCTGCTGTCCCCCTCCCCTGCCTTAAAAAATCTCACAGCTACAACAGTAAGGAACTGTTCATATTCAAAATTCACAAACATAATCGTTTCTCCTACAATCTAAAGTGCATCTATTTCTGCTTTAAGTGTTACTTATTCTGAATATCATGCAACAACAAAATGTAATGAGATTAGTGCTCTGTTCCTTGACATAAGTACACCACCCACTTATATCTGTTTGTAGTGTTAAATTCTGATTTTTTTTTGGCTTAATCAGTACAATTCTAAAACAAATAGGTACCCCAGGAGTACGTCAACCAAACTAAATAGCCAGGATGTCTAAATGAATAGAAAATAATTGTCTTATGAGTAGATAAACATGGAAAGGTAATTAGAATTGGAAGACCATTTTATTCTGAGACTCTGGAGTGGCAAAGATCTGAAACAAATGTGTCTTAAAAGTAATGTGAAATATTTTATGTTATTCTGAGTCTAGACATATTTTTTTCACATTTTTAGGTCCAAGATATCATTGCAGAGATTATTCATGGCAAGGTTTAGCACGAGTAAATAAAGTGTTTTAACCTCTTCTTGCATTACCCCAATGATCTAATTCAACCACAGTTTCCCTATTAACCCTCAACAAAATTTACCCTTTTATAAAAGGAGTTTCTTATAAAATATATAACTAGTCAGACTCTGAATTAGTTGTGATTAACACAAATGCAAATTGGTGCATTAATTTTTAAACATTAATTGGATGACTAAATGAAAAATGCCCATTTTTGGAAAGATTTAAAAGATTAAGTTTTATATAATACCTTGTGCAGTTAAACTTAGTCCTGGCCATCATTATTTTGCAGATCCTATTACTCCATCTGTCAATTCCCTGGGTACCATTTTGGTGCAGATCATCTCAACCCACCTCCAGATTTGTATGTTGTTGTAGACACAACCACCCCCACACAATCCCAGTGTCTCATCGTGATAGAAAAGATCCAAGGATGTGGTCAAAGCCTCCTTGAGAAAATGCAACGTTCCCACATGGGAATCCAAGTGAAGAAGGAAAATTCAGGAAGGTATTGAGAACTTTGAGGTCATGCATCAGGAGCACATTGAGGCCCAGTATAAGTGGTGACAGGAGTAAACCACCTCACAGGTCTGTTCCTTCAGGTACCCCCTGCCACATTTGTAGAAGGTTTTGCAGCTCCCACATTGGTCTCATTAGCCGCCTCAGTACCCAGTCATCCTTGACCCAGAGGGACTGCTTAAGAAGAAGAGGTTTGATGAGATCGAGAGTAGATAATAATTTTTTTAATAAAGTTATCTAGCTCACATTGTTCCAGTAATAAGAAGATAACCCGTCAAGTACTATCTGTGCCTGCCTATTGTTTACCTGGGCTATACTATAGTGGCATTTTGAGTTATTTTTAATGTCAAAGATGTCATGCTGTATGAAAACAATCACTATCAGTTAATAGTGAGTGTCTATCACGAAGTGATTACGCCTTAGACACCAGCTTCCCACTAATTGTCCAAAAAACATGCTTGAAATTACTTTAACTTAAGTATAAGTAAACATATATTTCAAAATGACATTATTTTTTCTATTGATCTATTTATGGGTTTTAATCTCTTCATCAAAGTTTGTCTCAGCCTCTTACAAAAGGGGAGACATGGACTTGCTATTTTTGTCCACAGATGTGGCTCTTACTTGGATTGGTTTCTCTAATTGCAGTGTATCCCAATGAAGGCTCAGTCTCTATCACTCACCCAGTATACTAGACCTGAACAGCAACAATCCTCACCACACCACCCCAGGCCCTGATCAACTACTTGACCTCACCTAGATTACCCCTCCTACACCCAGCTGCTTATTTAATCACCAGTTCCCTCCCCACTGGTCACTTACTTGACTGCAAACTGACCCGACCCCAGGCCCTGATCATTCCTGCAACTGCTGGCCCTTTATCCAGACCTCATAGACCTGCCCTGGGCTCAAATGGTACAAGTTCACGAGTGAGGAGGTGCAAAATCTGTCAACTATGGCCAAGGTTTTTGAGAATTGCAGCAGCTGTCCCAAAATTGAAACTATCTCTAGTGTGAGATTGCGTCAACAACTAGTGCATCCATTGGAGCAGACTTGAATGCCTGGGTAATCATACTCCCATTTTTTTTGTGTACATCTTGAATTTAAAGAGAATTAAACCTATTGTGTTTTATTATTGATACTGAACTGTGAAAGTGTTTCCGGCATTGTATTTATTTCTTTTTGGGTTGTCCTTTTTATTCATGTTTCTGGGCCTGTCCAGAAGCAACGTGAAGAGAAGGATGACAAAGAATACAAAGCTCGAACTGAAAGGACAAGAAAGTAAAAATTGCATCTTTGGAAAAATCCTGCTTTCTCATCAGTTTTAGAAACAACCAGGTAGCATTTCTATAACATCCTTAACATATTAATACATTCCAAGAAGCTTCATTAAAGTGCTTTGTCCCCCAAAGTTCTAGGCTCAGCACAACCGTTTTGCAGTTCTCTAGGGAAGAGTGCATGAGGAGGTCTTTCTCCAGGGAAGCAGTGGTGGGCACATAGCACGTCCTGCAAACACTGGTGACACTGTTAAAAACATTAAACTACCTAACTTCATTGTTTGCAGCTTCTTCCAGGCTGTCACGGAGAAAATCATCTGATCAGTAGTATATGTTGATATAACAAAGTGGGTGATACCAATCCTGAAGACAAAATGACCTACTTCATGAACACAAATAGTACTGCTCTGTTACAGTGAAGATTGTATGTGCAGTGACTCAGTAGATGTGTTGCCTACATTTTGCATAAATTGTCCAGTCCTCTACAATTTGGCCAGAAGTACCAAAAGCCTGTCTAAAATGTTCTCTTCATCTCCTTTAATGCTACTACATAAAGAAGCTACTGAAGGCCATAGAGATGGCATTCTATTCCATTCCCAATGGAAAATTTTCTTGGAGCCAGATTTCAGTCTGGAGAAAGAGCACCTCTCTTATGACTATGCATTACTGCATATCCACAACTTCATTTGGAAATACAAGGACCCTAGTGGAATCCCCCTTGTTCCCTGACGTCTTCCTACAGGTTCGCAGCTTTCTATCCAAGCTTCAGGTACACAGCAAAGAAAAATTCCATTTAAGCTGCCACAGGCACAAAAATCTGAAGTGCACCTCTAAATAGGAAAGCTCCTTAAACATTTATCATTCACTGTCTTGCATAAATAAGTATTCAAATGGCATTGGCTTGAGCAGATTTTGCAAATTATTCTACAACTAAATATGGTATTCTCTATTTATTTATTTCAAAATTATAATGCACAACAAGTATTACCCTTGTACTTCGATTTCTTTACAACAGTAAAAGAACATTAAATACAGCAATTAACTTTCTTATCTTCCTCTTTTAGGTTTTCTAAAGATTTCTAGATTACAATGGGGCACATCTAGGAGTAATATACATTGGCCAATTACCCTACCAACCCATGGCTTTGGGAAATGGGAGCAAACCAGAGTATCCAGGGGAAACCCGTGCAGGTGCAAGTAGTCAAGGCTAGGAAACATAATTTAAAAATGAGAGCTGGCCCTTCCTGTGCTATGTTAGAAAACACTTCTTCATCTACACCAACAGCACTGGAGGTTGGGACTGAATATGTGGGTGTTTTTAGAAACACTCTGGCATTCTCATGATATTAAAAGAGGTGTCATATTGTATGTGGCTTGAATTTGGAAGAGAGGGCATGCATAAAAATGAAAGTGCAATTATTGGAAACTTGAAATAAAAACAGATGATAGAAACAGACAGTATCCATAAAGGGAGACAAGGCAAGAGCAAAAAAACAAAAGTTTCTGTAAATCTGAAAAATGAACTTGTTTTCCTATACAGTGCTGCCAAACCTGACATTTTCATTTCTAGTATTAAGCAGGATGATGCTGCCATCTGCTGATTAATACATAATATCACATTTAACAATTACGACCATCAAAGCTAAGGTCACATTTCAGGTGTCATGTTTGATACCCTCCAATTCTGACCCCATAGTTCTTACTGACTCATTTGTTTGGGATAAGCACAAATGTCACATAAGGCAATTGGAGCTTGGCAGAATACCCATGGAAATTTTTGGGCTCAACTATTTTTTTTACAAAAATCCTAAAATGGGTTTGTAATATGAAAATCCAAAAGAAAACATTCCATTTTACTTCACCCATCTTTTCATCTCTGCCCTGGTGTTCTCAAAACTCTGCCTGCTTGTTTTATACAATTACTGGGCTTCTAGCACTACACATTAGGGTAAAAACAAACTTCATGAATCGCCTATTTATCAGCATAGCATCACCTATCTCCATCCCTTTTATCATTCAGCTTTCTGTCACCTCCACTTATATTCACATATTATTTCCATATGTCAGAAAGAGACCATTTGGTCCATCGAGTCCAAGAGCAATCCATCAATCCATTCCCCCACTTACTTCCATGTAATCTATTCTTTCATATATGTCCATTATCACCCTCCTGATTCTCTGACCACCCACCTACACTAGAAGCAATTTACAGTAGCCAATTAACCTAACAACCGGCACTCCTTTGGCATGTGGGAGGAAACCAGAGAACCCAGAGGAAACATGCAAGATCACAAGGGGAACATGAAAACTCGACACACATATCCCTGGAGGTCAGGAGCAAACCTGTGTCACTGGAGCTATGAGACAGCTGCACTACCTGCAGAGCCACTATGCTATCCTACAATTATTCTTCACCTTTCTTACCTTCTCCATGCTTCAGAGAGTTCAGTACATCCAAACTCTGCAATAAATCTCATTCTCCTTTCACTACTATTCTCGCTGACCAATTCTGTATCCTACTTTTCCAGTTTAAAATTCTCTTCCTTGTTTAAACTCCTTCACGACTTTGCCCATCTGTACCTGAACCAATTTCCACCAAATGCGCTGGTTTCCTCCAGTCTCCCAATGGTGTACAGGTTAGTAGGTTAATTGCCCAAAAAATTGCCCTCATATGTAACAGAATCTGGGAGGAGTTGATGAGAATTAAATATAGGACTAATGTTGATTGAGTGTAAAATGGATGGTTGATGGTCGTCACAGATTGGGTTACATAACCTGGTCACAGAAAGCTTCAGAGCGGTTATATTCTATAGACACCCTGAAGCTTCCTTAACAAAAACAGAAATAAAACCCTATAAAACTCTGGTTGGACCACACTTGGGAGTATTGTGTTCAGTTCTGATTGCCTCATTATAGGAAGGATGTGGAAGCTTTAGAAAGGGTGCAGAAGAGATTTACCAGGATGCTGCCTGGATTGGAGAGCATGTTTTATGAGGATAGGTTGAGCGAGCTAAAGCTTTTCTCTTTGGAGTGAAGGAGGATGAGAGATAGAGGTGTACAAGAAGATAAGAGGCATAGATCGAGACAATCAGAGACTTTTTCCCAGGGCAAAAATGGCTAACATGAGGGGGCGTAATTTTAAGGTGATTGGAGGAAGGTATTGGGGGGATGTCAGAGGTAAGTTGTTTTGCACAGAGGGTGATGGGTGCGTGGAACACACTCCCAGCAGAGGTTGTGGAAGCAGGCAGCATCTGTGGAAAGAGAAAAAAAAGCAATGTTTCTGATATATCTTAGACAGAAATATAAAAAAAACTATTAAAGTTGTAGTAAATATTAAAAATATATAATTTTTTTTAAATAAGAAAAGCTAACTAAAAACACGTAAAAGCATTTGTAAAGTCAGGAGTATGATGGAATATTTTTTACTTGCCTGGATGAGTACAGCTTCAACAACATTCAAGAAGCTCAACACCGTACAGGGCAAAGCAGCCCCCATCTACAACCATTCACTCACTCTACCACTGATTCACAGTAGCAGCCATTTGCATTGCAGCAACACAATGAGACTATTTAGACAGCACCTTCCAAACCCAAGACCTCTACCGGCTAGAAGGAGAAGGGCAGCAAAAGCATAGGAACACCACCATCTGGAAGCCATTTATATCTCTAAGCCACACACCAAAATGACTTAGAACTATATCGCTGTGCCTTCACCGTTGCTGGGTCGAAATCCTGGAACTTCCTCCTCACCTACAGCATTGTGGACATACTCACACCTCAAGGACTGCAGCTCAAGAAGGTAGCTCACCATAACCTTCAGAAGGCCATCTAGGAATGACTCAGCCTGCGAAGCCCACATCCCTTGAATGTATTTATATATATGAAAATACCTTTTAAATTAAAACAAAACAATAGAAGAAATAAATTGACTTCCTTATTGTCTCCTCATCCTTTTTCTAATAAAACTCACTGACCGTAATGGGATCTTGGATCCATGCCGGGTCTGAGATGATTTCCCAGCATAATTCCAGGGAAGCCCATCAAGCCAGGGTTCTGCAGTTATATTCTAAGTAGAATAGTTGAAACTACTGACAACAATTAGCAAGATCCAGTCCCACATTATTAAAGGGAAAAGACTGATAAAATTAATGGGATCAGAAGCCATCTTATCCCCTGGATCTGATATTCTAGATTTGTTCAAAAGAAGATGGCTCAGTGATAGTGGATGCATTAACAATCTTCCAAAATTCCCTAGATTCCAGTTTGGTCCCAATGACTTGGAAGGCAGCAAATCATTCATGAAATGAGGAAAAGGTAAACCATGGAACTACAGGCCAGTTAACTTGACATTAGATATTGGTAAAATCCATCATTAAGACAAAGTAAGAGGGCACTTAAAAATCATAATATGAACAGGCAGAGTCAACATGGTTAATGAAAGAAAAATTATGATTAACAGAAAAGTTTTGCTTCAAATTCAGGTTAGGTAAGGGTGAGCCAGTGCATTTAATATATCTGGATTTTCAAAAGCATTTGATAAAGACCCACACAAAAATTTCTTACAAAGTAGCATTTCACAGGATTGCAAACACTAGACAATTAGCAAAGCATTATTGGTTAAAGAATAGAAAACAGACCAAGAATAAATTGATCATTTTCAGGCTGTTGCTAATAGGATGCCCCAGGGATCAGTCCTGAACCCTCAGTTGTTCACAAGATACGTTAATGATAAATGATATGACAGAGTGTAATGTAACAAAATTTGCTGTTGCTACAAAGCCTGGTGGTACAGTGAGCTGTGAGGAGGATGTAAAGAGTCTATAAAAGGATATAGACAGGTTAAGAGAGGGAAAGAAGATGGTGAGTGGTATAGCAAAATAGAATATTTTCTAAATAGTGGGAAATGAGTAAAAGTCAGTGTACAGATAGGCCCGAATGTGCTTTTATACAAAATGTAAAGTTAGCATGCAGGTATGTTGGTTCTTACAGTTTGAAGTACATGTGCAAGGAAGTATTGCAGTGATGTATACCAAAATTTGGTGAAACCACACCTAGAGCATTATGTGCAGTTTTAGTCTTCATAACTAAAGATGGATAAACTTATGTTGGGAGCTGTGCAGCATTGATACATGAGATTGATGAGTGGGTTAGTCAAAATTGAGAGATCAAGTAAGATGGGCAAAAGTGCATTGGAATGTGGAAGAATGAGATTTGATCTCATTGATATATTTAAGATTCTGAGAGACGTGGACAGATTTGAAAGGCTGCTTCTTCTGGCAGGTATGCCCAGAACCAGGAGTTTTGAATTAGAGGCAGATCTCAGGAGAGAGGATCAGTCATTAGGCCTGAGAAGAAATGTTTTCACTCAGTTGTGATTCTTTAGAATTCTATAACTTGGCAGGATGTGGATGCTTAGATCAATATATATATTGGGATACTATAGAAATTAAAGAATATAGACTCGGGCAAGGAAGTGGACGAGGTAGTGGATCAATAATGATCTTATGGAATAGGAGCCAATTTCAAATCATTCTTTGACCTATTCCTGGTTCTATTTCTTACGTTGTTGGGTTCCCTCTTCCTCACCATTCCATTGATGACCATGTTGATATCTGTTCCGGTTCCAAACATTAGAATTTCCTTCCCACATTCCATATATTTCTCCATTAAAATCTTCTGGAAAGTCTAGCTGTGACCATATTGTAATCACTCTCCTAATATCTGGCCATTTGTGTCCATTTTTGACTGTTTTATATATATGTGATATCTTGGAAAGTCTTTCTTTGTCAAAGGTACCACAGAATGTAAGTACAAATTACTATTGTTAATAGAAAACTTATGAATAATTTTTGTTGTAGACAGGAATCTTCTTGGATTAATTTGTCTCACAAAGTACATTTGAATTCATGCCTATTTATACACAGTTTTATTCAGATTAGATTTATGACAGAAATCCTATCCATGGCATGAAATGTACATACCACTACTTTCACAGTCCCTTTGAAAGTGGTTTGCATTAAATGCAATAAAGAAACATAAATTGAATAGCTCATACTTTTCTACTGTGCAGACATCAGTGGCTTCATTACAAATGTTTTCACAGAACAACTCAGTTACCTGCACCACTCAGATTTAAGTCATGACCCCATGGACTAAATTGAAGTTTTTTTCTTTTGAACTTTGAATTTTCTTCCCCTTCCCCCTCCCCCCACCCAAGGATATGGCTCTTGTGGGATTGAAATGATTAAAATTTTGCTCTCTCCCCATTTCAGAGCATTCATCAGTGTCAGGGAACTATTGTAAATATTGATTTTGGGTTTCTTAAGGGAGAATGGTCCCTTTTATATATACTGGAAGTGTGACAGTAGTTGTGGATGAAAACCAGGGAAAGAACAAGAGAAAAGTAAATAACTCTGTGCCCTCCATCACCCAATGTATCTCACTACAGGGAGTGACACATGCTACACATGCCAACAAGCAAACTAATATTTTTTGATGCAGATATTTTCATGGATAAACTATAAAACAAACTGTCAGGCAGGTCAACAACCACTTTTCTTTCAGGACTTATCGTAACTCTGTTAAACACAAGGAGAACTCTTTACCATAATTTAGACTGCCATTTGGAATGCGCCGGGGTGGTGGTGGAGGCAAATATGATAGAGGCATTTAAGAGGCCTTTAGGTAGGCACATGAATGTGCAGCGAATGGAGGAATATTGACATTGTGTCGGCAGAAGGGATTAGTTGAGTTAGGCATTTAATTACCAGTTTAATTAGTTTGGCACAACATCGTGGGCCAAAGGGCCTGTCCCTGTGCTGTACTGTTCATGTTCTAGACGTTAAAGTACAACATTAGGCCCATTGTAATACATAGTGAAATATTAAAAAGGGTGATGCCAGTCATGGAGCTTAAAATAATTAACTTTGTAGAAAGAAAAAGAAACACTGAAAAGGGCAAGAAGCATAATATAAAAATGGTGAACAGGGAAGGTGTGATCAGTGGCAATCATGGTAAGACTTGGGAGATTTTCCATTTCTCAGCTCCACTTCCTGCCATTTCCTATGGCTATGGAGGGAGAGGACATGGTGGAAATTTCCTTCCTCTCCTGTTCCTCCCACATCTTGCCTGCTGAAGACCATGGTTTCCTCCAAGGGCTTTGCTGGTGTTTGTTTCAAAATTTAGGGAAACTTTTCCTCTTTCTGTGGTTTTCCCAATGAAGCAGGATTCTCTGTCTTTGCACTGGGGACTTTCCATTCAACAGCAGTGGTTCCATCAGGAACCCACTATGAATTTTAATTGAGCCCCAATTCAGGAGAATAGGTTGTGACTCCATTGGATGAAGTAAAGACAGAAAGCCCAACAGACCGGAATCTTATCCCAAAGAGGATGAACCCTTAAAATGATTCCAATAATTTCATCACATTGAAGGAAAGAGAAGTGGGTGCAAATGAAGCTCAGGATGATCACAGGAAATTCAAAAAAGCAAAACCATATCAAAATAGATAAAAACCGAAAGGGACAAGAAATCTTGAAATGGAAAGAAAGGTTGCAGTGGATTAGAAATTAAGAATTACCAGATCTACAGATGCTCACGTATCTTTTTCCATTTCAATCATTTTGCTCAGCAAGGAAATCTACAGCTCTGAAAATTGCTGCAATGTTTTCTTCTCTCCATTATTGCCTGTTCATTTCTACATTCATATAAAGCTAAGGAAAACTGCCAATAAGGAAAAATACAAGGTATTTTATCAGTTTTGTAAACAGAAGTGAAAAAGATATAACCTTTCAGAAAATCCTACAGATGGAAAACTTGCATTTCATTTCTTTTCAGGTTGTTGTAGATGGAAAAGATGCAGGTGCATAAGAATACCATTGCTTCAAAGTTCTTCTTTATATCAATTATGGTTCTGATTTAGGTATATGTTATTGATTCTTCTGAGACAAAATATTGAAATTCCCTAATCAAAAGCATTGTGGAAGTACTATCAATATACACTAACTACTCTGAAAAACATGATGATGCTGGAGGAATTCAGCAGGCCAGGCAGCATCCGTGGAGAAAAGCAGGCAGTCACCGTTTTGGATCAGGACCCTTCTTCAGGACCCAAAACAGTGACCGCCTGCTTTTCTCCACGGATGCTGCCTGGCCTGCTGGGTTCCTCCAGCATCATCTTGTTTTTCATCTAGGTTCCAGCATCTGCAGTCCTCTGTTTCTCTACACAAACTTCTCTGATCTATCTTCAGAAAATGTTGGTAAATTGGTTTATTATTGTCACGTGCATTTGTCTCGCATACTGTTAGGGATTATTCTGGAGTTATGAAATTACGGATAGTGGATATCAATTAAAATAAGAACCAGTCTTCAGGAAATAAAACCTGTTCACAATTTAACTTTAACTGATGCTTTGAGGTCATCAAAACCAATAATTGAGTGTGGGTCATTTTGATTGTGTACCATTGAAACAATGCAAGGGAAGACAATAGATGAATGCTCATGTTAATTGCTTGTCATTGAAAACTTCAAGATAAGATTAGGGAAGGTGTTAAAAGGCCATATCCTGTACTAACGTACCGTTAAAGGCATATCCCTGCCACTTAATGCACAGTTCAGGACAGGTCTGTTTTGTCACTTAATATTCTGGTTGGTTGTATATTCAGGGAGCCACCCCTCACCACTGTAACAAAAGAGGTATATTTTGGGTGTCTGGAGTTTGTGTTCAGAAGCTTTGGGACCAGCCACCAGTACTGAATATTCAAAGTAGTTCTGCTATTTGGGATGTGCTACCATTGTAAATATGTAATTCTGCAAAGTTACCTATTTACATTCAAAATGTTAAAGTTAAGTAAGTGATTATAGCTAATGAAACTGTAGTTACACAAAAAGTGCTGGAGGAACTCTGCAGGTCAGGCAGCATCTATGGAGGGAAATAAACAGTCGGCATTTCCGCAACTTCCGCCACCTCCAACGGGATCCTACCACCAGGAACATCTTCCCCTCACCCCTCTCTCTCTGCTTTCCGCAGGGACCACTCTCTCCAAGACTCCCTTGTCCACTTGTCCCTCCCCATTGATAACCCCCCAGCACTTATGCCTGCAACCGCACCAAATGCTACACCTGTACCTACACCTCCTTCCTCACCACCATTCAGGGTCCCAGACAATCCTTCCAGGTGAGGAAGCGCTTCACCTGTGAGCCCGAGGGTGTCACTTATTGCATCCACTGCTCCCGGTGCGGCCTCCTCTACATCGTTAAGACCCAACACAGATTGGGTGCCTGCTTCGTCAAGCACCTTCGCTCCATCCGCCACTATAGCCAGGACCTCCCGGTGGCCACCCACTTTAATTCCACATCCCACTCCCATACTGACATGTCTATCCATGGCCTCCTCTACTGCCACGTTGAGGCCAGACGCAGGTTGGAGGAACAACACCTCATATTCCACCATGGTAGTCTCCAACTGATGTCCTCAACATCGATTTCTATAACTTCCGGTAACCCCACCCCTTCTTTTTCTTCTTCCCCCCCCCCCAACTCTTCTTTTATTCCTGTGGCTCCCTTTCCCTGCCTTGATGACCTCCGCCCTCTCACCTGGACTCGCCCATCACCTGGACTCACCTATCCCCTGCCTGCCTGTGCTCCTCCCCCTCCCCCCACCTTCTTATTCTGGCTCTAACCTCTCCCTTTCCAGTCTTGATGAAGGGTCTCGGTCCGAAACATCGACTGTTTACTGTCTGATCTGCTGAGTTCCTCCAGTACTTTTTGTGGTTTGCTCCAGGTTCCAGCATCTGCAGAATTTCTTGTGTTTCTGAAACTGTTGTTAATTGTTTATCTTTGTGTTTAAAATGTATAAAACATCGTACTGGGAGAGGTAAACAAGATTCTCTCCAGAAGATCTGTTGTATTTAATAAAGA
Source organism: Pristis pectinata (assembly GCF_009764475.1). Taxonomy (NCBI): domain Eukaryota; kingdom Metazoa; phylum Chordata; class Chondrichthyes; order Rhinopristiformes; family Pristidae; genus Pristis; species Pristis pectinata. Next base: position 33,023,802 of record NC_067407.1, on the reverse strand, counting down.
CTTCTATATCTCCCAATTACAGCTTCCATGTGGCTCAGTTTAGCACAACAAACACTATCCATACAGATCATTTCATTACAACAGTGTATTCAGGTAGAACAGGGGAAAACAATGGCAGAATGCAGAATAAAGTGTTACAGTTACAGTGAAAGTGCAGTGCAGGTAGACAATAAGGTGCAAGGTCATAACAAGGTAGATTGTGAGGTCAAGAGTCCACCTTATCGTACTAGGGGACCATTCAATAGTCTCATAACAGCAGGATAGAAGCTGTCCTTGAGCCTGGTGGTACGTGTTCTCAGGCTTTTGTACCTTCTGCCCAATGGAAGGGGGGAGAAGAGAGATTGTCCAGGGTGGATGGGGTCTTTGATTATGGCATCTTTACCAAGGCAACAAGAAGTGTAGACAGATTCCATGGAGTGGAGGCTGGTTTCCACGATGTACTGAGCTGTGTCCACAAATCTCTGCAGTTTCTTGCAGTCTTGGGCAGAGCAGTTGCCATACCAAGCTGTGATGCTTCCGGATAGGATGCTTTCTATGGTGCATGGATAAAAATTGGTGAGTGTCAAAGGGGACATGCCAAATTTCTTTAGCCTCCTGAGGAAGTAGAGGCACTGATGAGCTTTCTTAGCCATGGTGTCTACATGTTTGGACCAGGACAGGTTATTAGTGATGTTCACTCCTAGAAACAAATAAATGGTAAATAAATATTAGCTTTTACAGTAGTGACCATATTCTATGCTGTTTAAGTAGGTGTCAGGCTTGGCTTAGAACAAGCACCCTCACCTCTGAGTAAGTAGACAGCATGATCAAATCTGATTTCAGAGACTTAAGCTGATACTTGAGTGGATGTGTTGCACCATCAGACAAGCCCTTCAGATGACATCTTAAGACAAAATCCCAGCCACTCTTGGACAAATGCAAAATGTACTGTGACTCTATTTGAAAAAGAAATTTTTGGGTAAACTGTTGATCAACCTCTTTACAACAATAACATTAATTAAGCATGACACTCTGGTTCGTGGAATATATGGAGCAGACCTTATTCAGAAACAGCAAAGACAATAGTACAAAATTGTAGCTTTAAAAAGAGAAAATCCTGACTCTGTTTCTCTCCCCACAGATAGGGCTGTATCTTTCTGTTCCAATTTATGTTTTTTTCTCTTCTGTCTCTAAATGCTGTTTTTTAAATTAATTGTCACCTTCACAACTTTGGTCTGCATCCTATCACAGACATTCCTTCTATTCTCTCTACCTCTCTGCAACCGAACACTTTTGTATTCTCACTTTTCCAATTCCAACAAAGAGTCCTTGACCTGAACAATAACTGTTTCTCTCCTCTTGGATGCTACCTAACATGCCAAGTTGTGAAAAACCTTTTCATGTAGAAATCAAAGGGCACTTTCCATTTACGATCCAGCAGTTGTACATATTTGCTTTTTAGTGTTGAAATCCAAGGGAAAAAAAAACGTACATTTGAGGACAGTAATACGATGCCTCACATCAGCTTCACATATGTTCTTGACCTTTAATCTGGAGCATTAAGAGGGATTTAAATTTCCCAGTTTTTCAGACACATTAAGTACAAGTTCAGGCACTTTCATGTGACTTTAATTTGCTTCTTGGCAATGATGTGGGTGGGGACTCCTCTCCCTGCTGCCCCACCACTGAGTACACATTGCTTTAATTAACTGCCTTGGTTACTTGAATGATATATCAATGTTGTCTTTGAACTTGCGTGTCCTGTTGTAATTTATGTATACAGTTTATAAGTAATTGTAACACAATCCTTGAATCTTTGCAGGGTTCTCCAAGTTTATGATGTTCATGCTGTTTCACCGTAGGACGCTGGCAGAACTGCTGTTGGATTACAGGTCAATGTTTTATCCACCGAAACAAAACATGAGAGAAGTTTAACAGCAGTTGAAACAATGCCACATACAAATATATCCACAAGATGGTGCTGTAAATATAGTTAACTACTAGCATGCTTTCAGATCACTTTGTTAGACACTAAATTTTATTTATTTTTCTATTCAATATTTTAGACATTATAATCACAAAATTCCATTCAAACATGACCATTACTAATATATCTTCAAGGTGCAACCCAGTCTCCCACACACATTTTTCAAATTGTGTTTTTGCATTCTTAAACAATTACCCCTTTCCACTTCCCGCTTCACACGCATTAGTTGCCATGCCTTGTCAGCTGATCTAGATATCTGTAAGTGAGTGTAATACTATAGGAAGGATGTGATTGAGCTAGAGAGGGTGCAGAAAAGATTCACAAGGATGTTGCTGGGATTGGAGAGCTTGAGTTATAAGGAGAGACTGGACGGTCTTGAACTGTTTTCCCTGGACCGAAGGAGGCTGAGGGATGACCTTACAGAGATTTGTAAAATCATGAAGGGCATAGATAAGATGGATGGTCATAGTCTTTTTCCCAGGGTAGGGGTCTAAAACTGGAGGGTATAGGTTTAAGGTGAGAGGGGAAAGATTTAAAGAGAACCTGAGGGATAAGTTTTTCACACAGAGGGTGGTGGATGTATGGAACAAACTCCCAGAGGAAGTAGTAGAGCTGGGTACAATTAATATGTTTAAAAGACATTTGGACAGGTTCATGGACAGGAAAGGTTTAGAGGGGTATAGGCCAAATGCAGGCAAATGGGACTAGTTAGGAAAGCAACTTGGTCAGCATGGACGTGTTGGGCCAAAGGGCCTTTTGCCGTGCTGTATAACGCATGACTCTATATAAAGTGCAAATACAACGTTGAAAAAAATATGCTGGAAATCCGAAATAAAAACTGAATTTGCTGCAGATAGTCAGCAGGTCAGATCTCATCCATGTTGAGAGAAACAGTTAATGTTTCAGGCCCATAATCTTGTATCAGTTCCCCATAGATGCTGCCTGACATGATGAAGTCTAGCATTTCTGATTTTATACCAATTATCATTGCTATTAAGGAGTTAAAGAGCAAGTTGATTGTCACCTCTACTATAGATTTACCAGGATAATGTTATGGGGACTGTCATCTCTACTATAGATTTGCCAGGGTACTGTTATTAGTCATTCATTGGGTGATGTTTTGGATAGTATGATGTTCCTCCTCCATTTAGTGCTGACATATTTAATCAAGCATTGACTGTGAATAAAGGCCATGAATTGTTTACTTTTGATGGAAACTGGCACAACATCATAATATTTTAAAGTTGGCACTCTCAACTCAGGTCCCTACAGGTACAGATCCACACCATAAAATTTTACCAGTGTTTGGGGAACATTTTCATTGAACAGGTATGTTATCCTTTCCAAGGTTTGGTGATTTGATGGTGAAAAAAGTGATAAAACTAGACAGAAATGGAGTCGCATGACCCTGACCTGAATCTTCTAGCCTCAGTTGGTTGCTACATCCCCACTGCTGCATTCAAGTTAGGAAGGTAGGGGTGGGCCAAAGACGCCTGGCCAGATTCTCTCTTCTGCTCCTACTTCCAACCACTGCTCCAACTTCCATTTTGTAATAAACGGCATCCAGTGTCCCATAGCTTCTATTCTGTTAATAATACAACTACTTTCCTTCCCGCATCAAGATTTGCCTTTGTCTTAAACCAATGCCGAAGGCCCAATTGTTAGAGTTAAATGCAATGATTTTGCACGTTAATGTGGGCAAGTTCATCATTTTGCCTCACTGTAAATAGTATCCACACCAAATTGGATTTATGCCATTTTAGATATTAAAGAGTTTATTAATTTTTATGTACAATAATAAAGAGCTAGATGGATGAAATAAACTATTCAAGCATAAAACATCATTTTAAACTGTATAAATTAGATTCAAGTGGAAGCTATCAACTAAAAAATAAATGTATCAAATATTACAATGCTTCATTAAATTTCTGTTGCTGAGTGGGATTGTAATTCATTTTTACTGAGAAGTTTTTTTTGTGCCCCTAAGATATTATTATAAGCACTCTGATTTAGAATATGCAAGCTTGTAGGAACTAAATAAACATTAGTTTTTCCGGAGAATTGTTGATGTGCATGATGCTCAAAATACTCATTCTGATTGTTTCAAGTGCCATTATAGGTAATTGCAAACTTTTAGTTAGTACATTGAGAAATTGTTTTTGTTGTTTTTTTTGGAAGTGGGATTGTGACTCATAATAATCAGGCATTTATAATGCTATAATTTTGCTTCTGGTCAAAAGTTCTCTCTAGACAATAGAAATGGAATATGTATCTACCTCCTGACATCTACATACATTATATCTGTGCAAGCAAAAATTATTAGGAAAACATTCAGATTTTCCATTACGAGACCATTAGAGATCAAATACTGCTCTACTTTAACCAGACATCCATATAAAAGACATTAAAAACAGTTCTGACAGAGGGTCCCAAACATTAAGCATTAACTGTTTCTCTTTCTACAGATGCTGCCTGACCTGCTGTGTGTTTCCAGCATTTTCTGTTTTTATTTCAGATTTCCAGCATTAGCAGTTTTTTGATTTTCGCCCAAACAAAAACATTCTTCTTGTCCATGGGATTAAAGTGGCATAGTGGCACAGTTTGTGGAGTACTGCCTTACAGCTCCACAATGTGCAGATTGGCAAGTTAATTGAAGATAGAATATGGAACAGTACAGCACAGGAACAGGCCCTTTGGCCCACAATGCCTGTGCCAAACACGATGCCAAATTAAAGTAAATCCCTTCTGCCTGTACGTGATCCATATCCCTCCATTCCCCGCATATTCATGTCTATCTAAAAGCCTCTTAAATGTCACTATTGTATTTGCTTCCACCACTACCCCTGGCAGCCCGTTCCAGGCACCTACCACTCTCTGTGTAAAAAAACTTGTCCTGCTTATCTCTTAAGTTTCCCCCTCTCACCTTAAATGCATGCCTTCTAGTATTTGACATTTAATCCTGGGAACAATGGGTCCTGACTGTCTACCCTATCTATGCCTCTCATAATCTTATAAACTTCTATCAGGTCTCCCTTCAGCCTCCAACTCCAGAGAAAACAACCCAAGTTTGTCCAACCTCTCCTTATAGCTCATACCCTCTAATCTAGGCCACATCCTGGTAAACCTCTTCTACACCCTTTCCAAAGCCTCCCCATCCTTCCTATAATGGGGCAACCAGAACCGCACACAAGACTCCAAGTGCAGCCTAACCAAAGTTTTATATAGCTGCAATATAACTTCCTTACTCTTATACTCAGTGCCCTGACCAATGAAGGCAAGCATGCCATACACCTTCTTTATCACCCTATCTACTTGCGTGGCCACTTTCAGGGAGCTATGGACTTATCCCTTTCATTTGACCTCCCAAAGTGCAATACTCCACACTTACTTGGATTAAACTCCATCTGCCATTTTTCCACCCATATCTGTAACTGATCTATATCCTGCTGGATCCTTTGATAGCCCTTTACACTGAAAACAACACCACCAATTTTTGTGCCATCTGCAAGCTTACTAACCAAACTTTCATCCAAGTCATTTATATATATCACAAACAATAGAGGCCACAGCATTGATCCCTGCAGACCACTGGTCAAGGACCTTCAACCGGAATAACACCCTTCCACCACTACCCTCTGTCTCCTATTGGTGCCGATTCTGAATCCAAACTACCAAGTCACCGTAGATCCCATGCATCTTAATCTTCTGGATCATTTGTATTGGGGTTGTAAATTGCCCTTATTGTGTAGGTGAGTGTGGAATCTGGGATAGGGGTGGGGCGAGCAGAAGAGTTGATGACAATGTGGATAGAATATAATTGCATTAAAGTAAATAGGTGCTTGTTGGTTGGTGTAGACTCAATGGGTCAAAGGGCTACTTTCAAAGTTCTATAATCCCATGACTCAGGCCTCTAAAGCCAGGCAAGATTTCTTTTTGTCATTTGTACTACTTACTAATTTATTTTATTTGAATCTTATGATAATGGACATTTGTACAGAATAACTTACAGCATTGCGGCTTCATTAATTGCTAAATTATCAAGATATTCGTATTGGTTTATTGTTGTCACTTGTATCGAGGTACAGTGAAAATCTTGTCTTGCACACCGTTCGTACAGGTCAATTCATTACACAGTGTCTTGAGGTAGTACAGGGTAAAAACAATAACAGAATATAGAGTAAAGTGTCACAGCTACAGAGAAGTGCATTGCAGGTAGACAATAAGGTGCAAGGTCATAACAAGGTAGATTGTGAGGTCAAGAGTCCATCTCATCCTATAAGCGAACCGTTCAATAGTCTTATAACAGTGGGATAGTAGCTATCCTTGAGCCTGGTGATATGTGCCCTCAGGCTCCTGTATCTTCTGCCTGATGGGAGAGGGGAGAAGAGAGAATGACCCGGGTGGATGGGGTCTTTGTTTATGCTGGCTGCTTCACCAAGGCAGCGAGAGGTATAGACAGAGTCCATGAGCTCTCTGCAATTTCTTGCAGTCCCGGGCAGAGCAGTTGCCATACCAGCCTATGATGCATCCAGATAGGAAGCTTTCTATGGTGCATCAATAAAAGTTGGTGAATGTCAAAGGGGACACGCCAAATTTCTTTAGCCTCCTGAGGAAGTAGAGACGCTGGTGAGCTTTCTTGGCTGTGGCATCTACGTGGTTGCACCAGGACAGGCTATTGGTGATGTTCACTTGTCAGAACTTGAAGCTCTCAACCCCAGCACCGTTGATGTAGACAGGTGCATGTACACCGCTGCCTTTCCTGAAGTCAATGACCAGCTCTTCTTCTTTGCTGACATTGAGGGAAAGGTTGTTGTCATGACACCATGTCACTAAGCTCTCTATCTCCTTCCTGTACTCCGACTCATCATTATTTGAGATACGGCCTACTACTGTAGTATAATTTGCAAACTTGTAGATGAAGTTAGAGCAGAATCTGGCCATGCAGTCATGAGTATATAGGGAGTACAGTAGAGTGCTAAGGACGCAGCCTTGTGGGGCACCAGTGTTGAGAATAGTTGTGCTGGAGGTATTGCTGCCTATCTTCACTGATTGCGGTCTGTTGGTCAGAAAGTCAAGGATCCAGTTGCAGAGGGAGGTGTTGCATCCCAGGTCTCGGAGTTTGGTGATGAGTTTGCTTCGAATTATAGTATTGAAGGCGGAGCTGTAGTCAATAAACAATAGTCTCACATAGGTGTCATTATTGTCCAGATGCTCCAGAGATGAGTGTAGGGACAGGGAGATGGCGTCCACTGTAGACCTGTTTCGGCGGTAGGTGAATTGCAGTGGGTCGAGGTTTTCCGGGAGGCTGGAGTTAATGAGTGCCATGACCAGCCTCTTGAAGCACTTCATGATGGTGGATGTCAGAGCCACCGATTGGTAGTCATTGAGGCATGGTACCTTGTTTTTCTTCGGTACCAGGATAATAGTGGTCTTCTTAAAACAGGTGGGAACCTCAGATTGAAGCAGGGAGAGGTTAAATATGTCTGCAAATACCCCCAGCAGCTGATCAGCACAATATCTGAGCATGTGGGAGGGACACCATCCAGGCCAGATGCTTTCCTCAGGTTCACTCTCCAGAAGACCGATCTTATGTCCTCAACGGTGACCACGGGTTTACTTGCATTAGAGGCTGTCAGGGTGGGTGGTGACAAAACAATCCCCTTCCTGATGAGCTTAACGCATTCTTTGCACGTTCTGAACAGAAGGGGAGTGGTTTGTCACCACCTACCCTAAAAAGTATATTAAACAAAGTGTGTGGCATGAATGCAAGAATAAGTTTGAATTCCTCATGGATCATTTTTATTACATTGTTCTCAAAGATGGAAAAACTGGCTCCATCATCCTGAAAGACATGGGAACAGCATGGGTTGCAGATCTCAATCATGCTGCTTGGTAAATACAATTCTAAAATATATTCTTTCTTTAAGAAAACAATTCTTCTTACATTCCAAAACTTTTTCAAAAGTTAGCAAGTTGCATACTTCAGTTAGTTAATTGAGAACATTCACCAAATACAGATTTTAAATCATTGTCAGTCAAAATACAAAGTATCAATTATTAGCAAGTATGATTAATTTATAGACACAAGCTACCGAAGGGCTGCAAAGACGAGCCAGGTAACTACGGGCCAGTGATCCTGACATTAGTGGTGCTGAAGTTCTGGAAGGGATTTTGAGGGACAGGATCTATCATCATTTGGATAGACAAGGACTGATTAGGGATAGTCAGCACAGCTTTGCGCATGGGAAATCATGTCTCACAAATCTGTTAGAGTTTCTCTGAAGAAGTAAACAAGAAGATTAATGAGGGCAGGGTAGTGAACATTGTCTATATGGACTTTAGCAAGGCTTTAACAAGGTCCCACATGGAAGGCTAATCTGGAAGGTTGGATGGGATCCAAGGAAAGCTAGCTAAGTGGATACATAATTGGCATGATGGTAGGAAGCAGAGGATAATGGTGGAAGGTTGCTTTTAGGACTGGAGGCCGATGACTAGTGGCATGCCACAGGGATCAGTGCTGGCCCCATTGCTGTTCATTATTTCTATAAACGAGTTGGATGAGGACATGCAAGGCGTGGTTAGTAGGTTTGCTGATGACACTAAAATAGGTGGTATAGTGGACAGTGAAGAAGGTTATCTAAGATCACAACGGGATCCTGATCAGTTGGGCCAATGGGCCAAGGAATGGCAGATGGAGTTTAATTCAGATAAATGCGAGATGTTGCATTTTGGGAAGTCAAACCAAGGTAAGACTTTCACAGTGAATGGTAGGTCTCCAGTGTTGGAGAACGGAAGTTCCTAGGAGTACAAGTACATAGTTCCCTGAAAGTGGTGTCACAGGGTGGAGAAGGTATTTGGCATGCTGGCCTTCATCAGTAAGGGCATTGAGTACAGGAGTGGGACGCTAAGTTGCAGTTCTCCAAGGCACTGGTGAAGCTGCACCTAGAGTATTGTGTTCAGTTTTGGTTATCCTGTTATAGGAAAGATGTCGTTAAGCTGGAAAGAATGCAAAGGAGATTTATGAAAACATTTCCAAGACTCAAGGGCCTGAGTTATAGGGAGAAGTTAGAACTTTATTCCTTGGAGCATAGGAGACTGAGGGGTGACCTTATAGAGGTGTATAAAAACATGAGGGGCATAGATAGTGTCATTGCACACAGTCTTTTTCCCAGGGAAAGGGAATCAAAAACTAGAGGGCATAGATTTAAGGTGAGAAGGGAAAAATCTTAAAGGGACCTGAGGGGCAACTTCTTCACACAGGGGGTAGTCCGTATATAGAACAAGCTGCAAGGAAGTGGTTGAGACAGGTACAATAACAATATTTAAAAGACATTTGGACAGGTACATGGAAAGGTTTAGAGGGATATGGGTCAAATGCGGGCAAATGAGACTAGCTTAGGTGGGCATCTTGGTTGGTATGGATGAATTGGGGTGAAGGGCCTGTTTCTGTGCTGTATTATTCTCTGACTCCATGAAACAGAAGTGAAAATATCCATTTTTCAGCAAACATGAATTTCAGTGCACTGATACTTAATGCTGTGAATATCAATGTTTTACAAATTACAAGCCATTAAAAATGATTCCCACTTTAAGCACCCTTGAGGTTCAGTTGATGGTGTGAATCTCTACCAATTTCACATCTTAACTTACCTAAACAGCAAATATTCCATCACAAATCTAACTTACTTCAAATCATGAAAAGGCCCAGCTTTCTGAACATCACTGAAGACTGTGTTCGATCAGCCAGGCAGAGTGGACATGTGGACTTTTAAATGGACAAGCACCTGCTCACTTGACACAGATTAACACATTATCACAGTGTTTCTGGGAGTATGCTGTGCACAAACTGGCTGGCATATTTTATACTATATTGACTGTACCTCCAAGAGTACTTTATTGACTGTGAACTATTTATGGGTATCATGAAGTCAGGAAAGAAGGCATACAAATGCAAATCTTACTTTCTTTTCATATTAAGTTTGAGGATAATCCAAATTACCTTTTCGAGTTCCTAAAAGTTCCTGTAATTGTGATTTTTTTTCATGTCAATACATAGTGACATTCTGGTAGTTATGAGTTACTAACAATTACTATACTTGAAATTGAAGAACAGTTGGAGAAATTGCTTCAACTGAAAAGTACAAGCTTCTCTCTTTATAAACATGATTCAATATAAGCTGAAGCAATCAGCTCCTCTCTTATTCTTTGATCAAAGTTCCTTCTCTTTTGCTTAATGTTAGACCTTAGGCTTTGGTCTTGGATCTTGATCAACAATATGTAAGGAACATGAGTTATAGCTTGGAGTGCCATGGATATTACTTGCAGGTGAACATATAATAGGTTGTGAAATAACATGTTTTTCCAGTTGGTTAGTCATTTGTCTGTGTCCCTACCAAATCACCCAAGCCTGCCAACATCTATGTCAAACTGACAAAAAGCAAAATTATGCCCATGAAAATCCATTGCCCCACCCACTTCTCCAATCGCTTAAGGACTAGCAATCCGAGGACTCTTTCAGAAAATGTAAAGGTCATCAAATTATGACAGACCCAATGAATCTGGGGGACAAAATTCATCAGTGTGCAATTCCAGCTGTTAATGCAAAAGAGCTTCATACCTTGATAACATCTGCAGTTTTAATGCATTTCAGTCTTACGATTAATAGTAATTACTCAGAGTCACCGTTAATTGATAATGACCTTCACCATCTGTGCTGCTATGCTGGAATCATGTTGACATCTTGAGCAAAATTATGATAAGGCACAGAGGCTTGGGGTAGTTAGAAAGTTTGATTTGTTTTTGTATGTACCTGGAACTCTGAGTTTCCAGATGGATAACACACTCAGTCAAAAGTAAATGAGTTAGTTTTCATAAGTATATCTTATTGTATAACACATTTTGTTCAACCTGTTTCCAAAAAAAAGGGTTTGAAAATAAATATTTAATAAAGCACAGGAAATTTGCATTATTCCCTATACCGTCAAATTTTGTTAGAAACAATGCCAAGAATGGTTTTATTTGTAGAACCTGAAATGATTTACCAGTATACCTACTTATCTATCCATATGAATTTTTATTTATTCATTTTTTGGGACTTGGCATCACTACTAAAGCCAAGCCCATTCCTTTAGTGCCCATCCAACAGGTGGAATTACGTGGTGAGCTGCCTTCTTGAATGGCTACAGTCTCTCTATTGAAGATACTTCTCCAGTGACGTCCGGCAGAGATTTCCAGGATTTAGCACCAGTGATGATGAAGGAACTATGATATACTGTATATCCCAAGGCAGGATGATGGGCACCTTGGAGGGGAACCTGCAGGTAGTGATGGTTCCATGAGACTGAAATTCTTGTCTTTCTTGGTGTAGCAGTCACACTTTGGGAACTGCTGTCAGAGAAGTCTGGGTGAGTAATTGGAGCCCTTTTGGTAGATTGTACACACTGCAGCAAGTTGATTTCAGTTTCAGCTGGCTGCAGTTGAGTAGGAATGTGGCAGAGCTATGCTGAGAATAGAGGCTATTGACATTTCCATAATTACAGGAAAGCAGGTGAAACGTTGATATATAAGGTATGATTCTAAACTCATCAAATTGGTAAGGCAGGAAGTACCTTTGGACCATGTGTGAAGACCCAAGATCAAGTTGTTAAGGTTCCAACCACATTGGGCAACATAGTTTATCAGTCTCAGAGAAGGAAAACGTTTTTGCCAAAATCTCTCACAAGAAAACTATTATTTTACTGTTGATAAATAAGTTAGATATATAAAGCCAAAAGGCAAGCTTCACAGATTTCTCACCACATTAATAGCTATATCCTGATGCTCAATTAGCATGCACACTAGGAATTAGTAAAATTACTGTTTTACACCCTCTCCAATTTTATTCTCCTTTGCCTTCAATTGGGCAGTTGGTAAAAAAGGCACCTGGCCCACTGATTAGGTTAGAATGGAGACTTAAATGCCTGCCAACTAGATGATAAAAACAATTAAGTCATGGAAAAGCAACAGCTTGGAAGGCATTAAACAAAGGCCAGGTAAGAGAATATGTGCTCACCATTCCTGAGGGCAAGGTCTTCACTTCAAATTGGTGGAGCCAAGATTCAATGCCTTTCCACACTACAGGAAATTCACTTTAATGCTTTGATGGATTCTTGGTATCGCTGTCCATCTATTGTGGGCTCAAACTCACAACTGTCCAGTTATTGATTTATGTCTGTGCTTCTTGTGGGAAACTTAAAAATAATTCTTAGCTGTTTACAAGCAGGCTGTTTGGGTGGTTAGAAATTAACCTTGTATGGAACACTTAGTAATCACAGCCTCAAATTAGAGAGGCCCACAGTAATTCACAACATAATTAATGATCTGCATACATCTCTCAATTGGAGCTGGGATATTTTTGGCTGCTCTCTTCCAGGTAATCCTAAACCAATTTGCTAATCAATAGGGAGAACCCAGTTGCATTAATGGAAATAATATGAACATATATAACATTACACACACATATAGATAGATATATAGATATAGATAGATATATCTATGATTGCTTTGAGCTTTCCTTCAATCAATTGTGTCAACAAATCAGACCAAAATGGTTGTGGACTCAGTCGACAACTGCAAGGAGGTATGTCCTAGGCTTCAACTGATTCTCTCAGCAACACTGATCAACTGCCCTGAACATGCATGCTTTGTTTTTTGTGTGATCTTCCTGGTGGACAAAAAGTTGAAAATTTGGCTTGCATCCTTTTTCCTGCCCTGGGATCACCCAACAGAGTGACCGTGTAAACCAACTGGGTGGGTTCCTTAAAATTTTGCTTATTGTGGCCTGAAATGGATGTGGTATTTAATGTGTGGTAGTTTTCTAGATTCCACTCCCAGCCTCACACAGCCTCTCAACATCGTGTTAAGTCTCCTGCACAATGACTATTATACAACGATTCCTGCCCTGTGATCTGAGCCCTTGAACATAAATTTTAATTTAGAAACATATTGTAAAATGTGTTGTACTAAGCCATCTTCCTATGGTAATGTGGTCAATCTGATCCAAGGTTTTGCTGCATTTTGGGATTTTTAGTTTCCAATTAGCTTTTTCTGACATTAATTCAGCTAGAGCATGCTTCCAGCCAGAAAACTCAATACTTAAATATTCGTGAGAAAACAAAACACCTATAGTCAATGGATGTGCTGACATGACTGAACTAAAATATTTCTTCTTTGCTTTCAATTAAGGGTGCAGAATGCACCTTAAATTAACTGTCTGTTGTAGCCTGCAGGGTTAGGGAAGCTCAATTTTCCAGACCACAACAGTCAGAAGAATTTTAAGTACTTTTTGTCTGTACACCCTGGAGGGAGATGAGAAAGGAGTATTCGGTGAAGGTGCCACTTTGGGTGGAGAGGGAGAGGGAATGCTGGAATGTCAAGGGAAAGAAAATGATCGGGGAAGATGTTGATGGCAGAAGATGATTCAGAAAGGGAACTCAGCAGCTGGGAAGGGGATTCAGGGGTCTCTGAGGAGGAAGGGGGTCAGAGAGAGGGGGCTAAGGTCAGGGACCAAATTCAGGATAAGAGAGAGAGAGCACATAAGAAACAGATGCAGGAATTGGTATTGGTATTGGTTTATTATTGTCACTTGTACCGAGGTACATTGAAAAGCTTGTTTTACAAACCCATCGTACAGGTCAATTCATTACACAGTGCAGTTACATTGAGTTAGTACAGAGTGCATTGAGGTAGTACAGGTAGAAAACAATAACAGTACAGAGTAAAGTGTCACAGCTACAGAGAAAGTGCAATGCAATAAGGAGCAAGGTCACAACAAGGTAGATCATGAGATAGTCCATCTCATTGTATAAGGGAACCGTTCAATAGTCTTATCACAGTGGGGCAGAAGCTGTCCTTAAGTCTGGTGGTACATGCCGTCAGGCTCCTGTATCTTCTACCCGATGGAAGAGGAGAGGAGAGAGAATGTCCCGGGTGGGTGGGGTCTTTGATTATACTGGCTGCTACACCAAGACAATGAGAGGTAAAGAAAGAATGGGCAATTCATCCCGTGATGCCTGCTTCATTCCTTTATATAGAAAAATCTCTCAATCTCTGTCCTGAATACAGTCAGCGACTGATTCTCCCCAGTTCACTTGGGTAGAGAATTCCAAAGATTCATCACCTTCTGGGTAAAGCAACTCTTTCTAAGCTTAGTCCTGAATGGCTGTGACAGTGACCCCTGAGAATTTTGCATGTGTCAATGAGATAATGAGATCACCTCTCATTCTTCTAAACTCAAAAAAAACTACTGCCCCAGTCTGCCTAATCTCACTTCATAGGACAACTGGCCCCCTGCGCAGCCCCTCCATCGCTGCACTCTCTCTATCACAAGCATTTCCTTCCTTGGGTAGGAAGACGACCTTTGTCGGCATGGTTTCACCAAGACCCTATATAATTGCAGTAAGACATCTTTACTATGGTACACAAATCCTTTTGTAATAAAGGCCGACATACCAATTATCTTTCTAGTTGCTTGTTGTACCTGCATAGTATCTTTCAGTGATTCATATACAAGGACACCCAAGTTCCCTGAATAAAAACACCTTTCAATCTCTCACCATTTGAAAAATATTCCACTTTTTTATCTGACAAAATGGATGACATCCCACTTTTCTGCACTATATTCCACCAGGCATGTTCTCGTCCATTCACTTAGCATGTCTTTATTCTGCTGAGGTTTCTCTACATTCTTCTCAAAATCTAGCAAACAGATATGACACACTATGTCACCTTATTGCCACAAATTGTGAAAGACTGGGGCTCCAACACTGATCGCTGCAGCACCTCTCTAGTTACTGCCTCCCAACCTGAAAGCAGTGGGGTGGATGAGGGGGAGATTGGCTAATGGGGTGGACACAAGACCAAGTTCAGTGTCAGGAACAGAAGCAGCAACAATGTGAGTATGAGCACACATCAGGTGAAGCTGCCAGCTAAGGAACAGGTGAAAACCAAGGACTTTATAGGGCCTTGAGTCATGGAAGACCAGAATTCCAATAGAGCAAAATGTTCAAGCAACTTCTCAAGAAAATCCAGCATTCCCACTGAAAACTGGGAGCATCTTGCCCACAACCACTCAAGACTGAAGATGCCAGGTCAATGCTGGTGTGGTCACTGCAGAGTCAAATCTAAAACCACAGCTGAAGCAAGAAGAAGAACATGCTCCGATCTCCATCTGGCTGGAGGATCTGCTGCGCAGATGGGAAGGTTTGCTATTCCTGCGCTGGCTTCTTCTCCCACACCACCGGCTGACTGCTGCATCACCTTTTATCCTTCAAGATGCTGGTTAGTATTCAAAGCATGGAATATCTTACTACGTTAAATGATCTACAAAATACAAGCTGTTTTTGGTGACAAGTAGTAATGTACTACTACTACTACTATTTATTGGACAGGAATTTATTGGATTACTCTTGGTTCAGACAAATCTGAGTGTTACAGAATTAAAGAAAAAAATTACAATTTTTACACCAAAGCATAGAAGCTATAACTGTCAGCAAAGAACAGGTGTCTTTACATATGGGAGGCAGAGGAGTACCTGTGAGAGGTCCACTAAATTACTAACAGGTTTGATGAGCTGAGCAAAAGAAATTTTCTTCTGCAACACTCAACACAGGCATTAGACGCATGTGGCATGGTTGCAGTTGGTCACCAGCAACCACTTCAGTCGTCGTCTTCACCATTCAATGTCCATCATTTCACCCTATTATTGGCATTCCCTCTGTTTCACCCAATGTCCTCCCCAACCTTCTCTAACTTGTTTTCTCTCTTTCTCAGTTCTAATGGAAGGCCTGAAATGTGAATTGGTTTCTCCAGTCAAGATGCTGCTTGACTGGCTGAGTCCTTCCGGCATTTCTGTTTTGGTTTCATGTCACCCAGAAGTCTGGTCCTAGGCCAAGTTTGCGGCAGGGGGAGGGTGCAGTTGACAGACATGACTGGTGGCTGATTGGGCCTGTGCTGTGGTTGGTTTGGGAGAAAGAGAGACAGAAACCCTGTGCTGTGCTGGACAGGTGGAGGTGAAGGAGTCAGGGTTGTGGTCAGTGAGGCATTGTAGCCCAGTAGGGTGAAGAATCTTGATCCATAGGTTGGGAGGTGGGGAGATGTGACTTGAATCTGGGGGATTGTGGGGGAAGATGGATTGCAGATCTCTGCTTTGAGTTGGTGGGGTAGGGTGCAGGGGAGGGTCTGTGCCTTAAGTTAGAGAGTGGAGAGAGGGGAATCAGACCAATGATCATACCAAGAGGGAGCTCTAGGCTTCTGATAGTGGTCTCAACAGATCATGGCGTCAGGGGTTTGGAGGATGGTCCTCGGTGGAATCACAGGGTCAAAAAAGAAATTGTGAGGTGATGGGGATCAGTCCAGTGGGCCCAAAGGATGAGACTTGCCTGATAGGGGTCCTGGTCCAGAGTTATGCTGAGAAGATCAAGTTATTCTGGAAGTGCCTGGGTATATTCATTTCTGGGACAATTTAGTCCAAATTTCCTCATACAAATGTTGTTAGTGGAGTGATACAAAAAGGCCAAGAAATGGCCATTATCACATTTTACCTTAGGGGAAAAAAAATCAATTTTCAATCACCCAACACTGAAAGAAAACAGTTTTGAGATTAGATTTCTTGGCAGCTAGTTACATCTGGGGCAGACCAAATCTAGAGTTTATAAACTAAAATGTGGTAAAATAATAATAAATCCAATAAATAATTCAAGAAAAAACTTTGTTAAGCAGAGGGTGGTGAGAATGTGGAACTCACTTCCAGCTGAAGTGGTTGAATGCAATTAGTTTAGATGCATTAAGTAATAGCTAGGTATGTTTCCTTTGATTCCCTTATGAAATGTTGGCATCGTTGGAGGACCAGCATTTACTGGCTATCCAATTGTTCACAAGAAGGCAGTGAGGTGCTGAATTTTTTAACTGCTTCATGTGAAAATAATCCAAACTGTTGTTCACTGTGGATATTTCTTGGATTTAAACCCAATGACAATTAAGGAGCACCAATGCACTTCCAAGTCAAAGTGCATTGTGGTGGTTTTTCCATACACTAAGTGCCCTTGTTCTTTTTGATGTTTGGAGATCACAGGTTTGGGAAGCACTGTGGGAATAGCCTGAGCAACTGCAATGCATTTTTGAATGTGCACACTGTATGCACATGCACCAATGAGGATGGAGGTAAAGGTTTGAGGTGGTACTTGAAATGTTAAGTGAGCTACTTTAACCTGGATGATGCGAGCTTGAGCGTTGTTGGAACTGTACTCATCCAGGCAATTACATGAAGATGAGAGGAATGAAAGGACATGTTGATAGGATGAGACCAAGCCTGCTGAGATGAAGCATAAACACAGTATAGATCTGTTGGAACAAGTAGTTAGCAATGGGTGTCCTAAATGATCCAACAGTTGCTGGTGCAAAACAAAAATAATAAACTGCAGGAACCCAGCTAAGATGTACGAAACATGTGAGGATGTCATAACGTCAGATTGATCAAACTTCCAGTAATGTGTCCAACTAAAATTGGCAATTAAAGCGAGACAAAATGCAAACTATCAGGGCAAATGTCCCTTAGGAACAGAACGAGATAAAACTGGTTAAATACGCCAATAAATCAGAGTTGACAATATCAGTATTCTACATTCTTCTGCAGGGAACAAGTTTTCCACGCACAAGTTATTAGCTGTATTCATGCGTTTGGTAAACCTCACGGCGGTAAACATGACAAGATCCGAGGCCACTGCGGTGTCAGGAATGGGTTAATTACCGGGCCGGACCAGGAGGTGGGAACCACAGTTAAGGGCCGGTGTTGCGCTGGGGGCTGGGTCTCTGTGTTGAACGTTTCCGGAATCGATAGATGGCGGTCCCGTGGAGCGCGCGGCTGCGGCGGGTTGCGACGTAAGTGCAGGCGCGAGGTTCCGAACGGCCGGTAACCGACCGGCGGTTGATGGCGCAGGCGCGGGGTGCAGTGGAACGGCGGGGGCTGGACGTTCCAAACGGCCGGTAACCGACCGGCGGTTGATGGCGAAGGCGCAGAGTGAGGGCAGCGCCCGGAAACCCTGTAATAGGAGCTTCGGTTGCGGTGTCGCCCAAAGTCGGAGAGCCGGCGGGATTCCGACTCTCTGCTCCCATTGAGGGGGGGGGGGAGTGAAAAGCCTTTCAGCAGTCGTGATCCATGGAGTTAAACATGTTGAAGTAATCATGTCTCCAGGTCACGGTGCATCCCTCTCGCCGGACAGCCCGTCGTTTGGTGGCCGTCCCAAGGTGGAGTGAGTCTCTGCTGGTCAGTCCAGAGGTGGCTTGGCATGTCTGTGCCGACCACGATGCCAAATTAAACTAATGGCATCTGTCTGCACATGATCCATATCCTTCCATTCTCTGCCTGATAATGCGTCTGTCTAAATGACTCTTAAACCTGCTTCCACCACCCCTGGCAGTGCGTTCCAGGTACCTGCCAGTCACTATGTTGGGGGGAACTTGCCTCACACATCTTTAAACTTTCCCCCTCTCATCTTAAATCTCTGCCCTCTAGTATTTGATTTTTCTGCCATGGGGATAAAGACTCTGAATATCTACCCTATCTGTGCCTCTCATCATTTTATATACTTCTATCAGGTTGCCCCTCAGCCACTGGCACTCCAGAGAAAACAATCCAAGTTTGTCCAACCTCTCCTTGTAGCTAATACTCTCTAATCCAGGCAATATCATGGTAAACCTCTTCAGCACTCACTTCAAAGGCTGTACATCCTTGCTATTATGGAGTGACCAGAACTACAGGCTAGACTGGATAGAGATATAAATACGGCAAAGAAGAAAATTATTCAGCTTAAAAATGAGATTTTTAGTCATATCTGATTTCTTGGTAATTGTTTATGTTCTGCCACATCAAATGTTTATCCAGCCACAATCAGGTGAAGAGTTTCAGACTCCCACCACTCTAGTAATTTCTTTTCTCTCTCAATTCCCATCAAATTCTCTCCAATAATGCTGAATCGATTGCCCCTTAGCTATAGGCATCTCTGCTTGTGGGGGAAAAAATCCTTCCAGTTCACCCTCTCCAAGCCCCTCATAATTGTATACATGATTACATCTCCCTTCAGCCAGAGAAAGTAATCCTTGCCTAGCCAATCTTTCCTAATAATTAAAATTCCTCATCCCTGGTAGCATCCTTGTAATTGTCTGAATTTGCTTTTGTATTTTCTCCCATGGTTTAATCAAATGACTTTTTATACCGTCCTTGTTTTATGGTCATCAAGACTGATATTAGTGTTTTTAATTTCTGATTGTTCTAATCAGTTAAATGAATTTAAATCCCCTAACTACCATGATAGGATTTGAATTTATATTTGAAATACTAATGCAGATCTCTGAATTACTAATCCAATAACTTTGTACGACTGAATTTCACACTCAAAGATCACATTTTAAGAAATTGCTTTTAAGAAAGTAATTTATCGATGTACCATAGAAAGCATTGTATCTGGATGCATCATGGCTTGGTACGGCAACTGCTCTGCCCAGGACCACAAGAAACTGCAGAGCAGTTGCCGTACCAAGCCATGATGCATCCAGATAGGATGCTTTCTATGGTACATCGATAAATTACTTTCTCAAAAGCAATTTCTTAAAGTGCGATCTTTGAGTGTGAAATTCAGTCGTACAAAGTTATTGGATTAGTAATTCAGAGATCTGCATTAGTGTTTCGAATATAAACTGTGATAAGGATATTGAACGGTTCCCTTATACGATGAGATTGACTCTGACCTCATGATCTACCTTTTTGTGACCTTGCACCTTATTGCACTGCACTTTCTCTGTAGCTGTGACACTTTAATCTGTACTGTTGTTTTTACCCGTGCGATCAGTATGCAAAACAAGTTTTTTTAGTGTAGCTCAGTACGAGTGACAATAATAAGCCAATACCAATATCAATTGGATCAATTTCTTTAGGTGCTTACAATCTGTTCTTTTGTCAAGTAATTTTCCAGAATTTAGTAAGTGTCATTATATAAGATATCTTGTGGAGACTGACATGTTTTCTGATTTTTAGGCGGAGGGATGGGAGTGGAGAAGAACCTGGGGGATACCAAAGATTATCAGATCTCTGCATGCCTCGTTCTCACTGTGTATTTGTTAATTTATTTACATAAGACTTGTGTACTATACATTTTTAAGCTGTGGTATTTCTACCTCGGGTAGCCAATTCTTGCTGGCAGTTATAAAAGATATGGGGTAGAGTATTACACATTTTGACCTTGGGGGGAAAAAGATACCAGGTGTCTATGCCTCTCATAAACTTTCAAACTTCTATCGGGTCTCCTCTCAGCCTCTGCTGCTTCAGAGAAAACAACCCATTTTTGTCCAACCTCTCCTTGCAGCACATGCCCTCTAAGCTTTACTAGGCAGCATCCTGGTAAACGTCTTCTGCACCCTCTCTAAAGCCTCCACAACCTTCTTATAATGGAGCCACCAGAATTGAATGCACTACTCCAGATGTGGCCTAACCAGAGTTTTATAAAGCTGTAATGTAACTTGCTGACTCTTGAACTCATTGCATTGACTAATAAGGGCAAGCATGCCATATGCCTTCTTTACCACCTTATCAATTTATGCAGGTACTTTCAGGGAGCAGTGGACTTGGACCCCAAGTTCCCTCTGTACATCAACACTGTTAAGGGTTCTGCCATTAACTGTGTACTGTCCCTTTATATTTGATCTCCCAAACACCTCACACTTGGCCAGATTAAACTCCATCTCCCATTTTTGCAACCAATCTATATTCTGCTGTATCCTTTGGCAATCTTCTACGTTCTTCTATTGTCCGCAAACTTACTAATTCACCCATCCATGTTTTCATCCAAGTCATATATCACAAACAGCAGAGGTCCCAGCAAGGAATCCTGCGGAACGCCACTAGTCACGGACCTCTATCCAGAATAATTCCCATCGACCGCTACCCTCTGTCTTCTATGGGCAAGCCAATTCTGAATCCAAATGGCTAAATCAACATGGATCCCATGCATCTTAAATCTTCTGGATGAGCCTACCATGAGGGACCTTGTCAAACACCTTACAAAAATTCATGTAGACAACATCCACAGCTCTATCTTCATCAATCACCTTTGTTACTTACTCAAAAACTCGATCAAGTTAGTAAATCATGACTTGCTATGCTCACTGTCCCTAATTAGAGCATTTTTTTTCAAATTCTCATAAATCCCATCCCTAAGAATCCTCTCCAATAACTTCCCTACCACTGATGGGATTCTCATCGGTCTATAGTATCCAGGATTATCCTTACTTTCCTCCTTGAACAACAGAACAACATTAGCTACCCGCCAGTCCTCTGGGACTTGCCTGTGGCTGGAGAGGACACAAAGATCTCGTCTCCTGCCTCTCTCAATAACCTGGAGTATATCCCATCAGGCCTAGGGGACTTATCCACTGTAACGTTCTTCGAGAGACCCAACACTACCCCTTATTTCAAAATGCCCTAGCATGTTAGCATGCTCCACATTGATCTCACTGTCCTCCACATCCTGATTTAATAAATACCAATGCAAAGTACTCATTTAGGACCTTGCACATGTTCTCTGCCTCCAAGAACACATTCCCTCCTATATCTTGTGGTCTTACCCTCTCCTCAGTTATCCTCATTACTCTTGATCTATGTATAGAATGCCTTGCGATTTTCTTTAATCCTACTTGCCAAGGACTTTTCATGGCCCTTCTGGCTCTCCTAATTCCCTTCTTGAGTTCTTTTTTAGGTTTAAAATCCTCAAAAACTGTTTGATTTTTAGCCTCCTAAACCTTGCATACACTTCCTTTTTCTTTTTGACTAAATTCACTACCTCTCTCATAATCTAAGGATGCTGTACCTTGATATCTTTGTCCTTCCTTCTACTGGAACATGCCTGTCCTGTACTCTGTGAAGTTGGTCTTTATATACCCTTCACATGTCAGATGTGGATTTGCCCTGCCCCAGTTTTATATCCTCCTGTGAGGTCCATACTTATTCATAGCGATCTTAAAACTTAAGAAACTGTGATCATAACTCCTTAAGTATTCTCCCACTGATGGGTCAGTCATCTGTCCGGGGTCATTTCCCAGGTCCAGTATGGTCCCTCCTCTAGTTGGACTATCTACACACTGATTTAAGAAACCCTCTTGGATGTACCTAATAAATTCTTCCCTGTCTAAACCTCTTGCATTGAGGAGGTCCCAGACTATATTGGGGAAGTTGAAGTCACGCATGAAGACAACCCTGTTGTTTTTGTACCCTTCCCAAATCTTCCTGCATATATGTTCCTCAATGTCCCAGTGGCTATTAGGGGTTCTGTAGTATAGTCCCATCAGAGTGGATGCACTTATTTTTTGAGCTCTGAAGAAGTGTAGAATAGAGAATTGAGTAATACTGAAGTTCATTCCAGTAGTCAGCCATTTGCAATGCTCATATGTGTTTAATGAGCCAAATGCTAGTTCATTAAATGGTTGACTGTAATAGAAGTCCCCTGTGTTTATTATATTTTAGCACAATATCTAGGTTGGTGCAGTAGTACATTGTCATAGTTGTACAACACAGAAATGGGCCCAACAAACAATCCGCTGGTGGAACTCAGCGGGTCAAGCAGCATCTGTGGGAGGAAAGGATGTGTCAACATTTTGGGTCAAACCAGGATGTAGGGTTTCAACCTGAAACGTTGACAATTCCTTTCCCCCCACAGATGCTGCTCGACCCGATGAGTTCCTCCAGCAGATTGTTTGTTGCTCCAGGTTCCAGCATCTGAAGTCTCTTGTGTCTCTCAGAAGCAGGCCCTTTAGCCCACCTCGTCCATGCCAACTGAGATTTCTACATGAGCTAGTCCCATTTGCCTACATTTGGCCCATATCCCTCTAAACCTTTACTATCCATGTACTTGTCCAAATGTCTTTTAAACATTTTAATTTTACCTGCCTCTGGAAGCTCATTCGATTATACCTATCATCTGTGTAAAAAGTTGCCCCTCGGGTCCCCTTTAAACTTTTCTCTTCTCACCTTAAACCTATGCCCTCTAGTTTCATATTCCAAGCTCTAGGAAAAAGACTGTGAGCATTCGCCTTATGTATGCCCCTTGTGATTTTGTATACCTCTATAAGGTCACCCCTCAGCCTCCTAAGCTCCAGGGAAAACAGTCTCAGTCTATCCATTGTCTCCTTATAACTCAAGCCCTCCAGTCCTGGTAACATTCTTGTGAATCTTCTCTGCACCCTTTCCAGCTTAATGACTTCTTTCCTGTACTTGGAGGTATTATACTTTGAATGAGATGTTCAGCTAATGTCATGTTTCAGGTTGACAAAAATTCTGAATATTATTCTGAAGAGTGCGAGTTATTCCCAGTAATTTGGTCACCTGGTATTTCTAAAACCAACATTATAAGTCCAATTATCTGGTCCTTATTGGATCGTGGTGGCTTGCTACACACAAATTGTCTGCTATGATACAACATGTGCACTTCAAAAGTACTTTACCATATTATGCTTTGGGATGTCATTGAGTCATTCAGCATAGAAATGGACCTTTTAGCCCATCATGTCCATGTAGCCATCATGTACCTATCTATACTAATCCCATTTACCAGCATTTGGTCTGTAGCCTACCAAGGTTGTGAGATTGAGAAAGTTGCTACATAAATGCAAGCCCATTATTTCCCAAACAAGTATTAGAAAAATATGACTATTTGATAACATTGTATGCTTTTGTATATTTAAAGGAGTCAAAACTGAATTTCACTTCAGAAATTAGTTATAATTTTGTCCATTCAATAAACATTTAAATCTAACATTTCAGTTCTCACACAAGCTTGGGTATAATGTTGTTTGTGGTTTAAGTGTATGGGTAATATTTTCTTTAAATTTATTGACATATTTTTACATTTAATAGTTCCTTACAGCTAAGTGCTTCTGAAAGATTGCTTCCTGCCATATGCCCTTGGCATAATCTGCCCAAACGAAACAATTCAAATAGAACTTCGGTAGTTCGCTTTGGAAGGCAGGTCTACACCAGGCTGTATCCTGTTCTGCTGGTTCGACCTGATGGATCTACTATCAATATCCGATATAAGGAGCCCAGAAGGATCATTACTGTAAGGATTTACCAATTAACTTGGGGAAGTTTTTTTTAAAAAATAGTCCAAAGTTTAAGAAGTGTTTCATAATATTTCCAAGAAATATACACAAGAACGCACTGAAATAGGAACAGGGTCATGCCAGCTGGCCCTTCTACCTTCTGCTGCCCTATTTTATACGTTTATAGCTGTTCTGTGCTGGCCTCGACTTCTCTTCTGTGCCATTTCTCCATACCCCTCTATTCCTCGATCTAAAAATTATTTATTGACCACTTTAAATAGTTCTAATGATCCAGCTTCCAGCACCCTCCAGGGCAGAGAATTCCAGAGATTCGCCACCCTAAAAGAAGAAATTTCTATGTACCTCAGTTTTAAATGAGCAGCCCCTTATCTTGTTATGTCCCCTTGTTTGAGATTACTAGTGTGAGAAGGTACCATGTGTTCATTTTTTTTTCTTCTTTCATTTGGGCAACTACAACATTTTCACAGGTTTTAACTTAAATAATTTCATTTTTTAAAATGAATTTACTTTTTCAAGTTAAATGCTCTCTTTTTAACATAATGGTTTTCCACACATCAATTATTCAGTTTTGTCAGTATAATATATATCCTGAAACTGGGCACTAGAAAGTAAAATGGAGGTGTGTAAATGCACATCTTTATCTACCTACCTATAAATAGTTTGGTTTTTTTTTGGGGGGGGGGGGAGAAAAGAGACTATCATTTATATTGTGTTGTTTTCCAACATCTGTTCATCCCAAAACCTGGAAGTGGAGTGGGCTGTGAGCAGGATAGTCCACAGAGGATACAGATAGGCTGGTGAAATGGAAAGATGAAACTTAAATATGTGGAATGTTGGTAGAAAGACTGAAGAGGAAGTATGAACTTGAGGGCACAATTCTAGATGAGATACAAGGACAAGGGGGTCCAGGGTTAGATGTGCATCTTTCATTGAAAATGCAAGGGTAGGTAGAAAAGTTAGGTTAAAAGAACATATGGAATCCTGGGCTTTATAAAGGAGGCACAAGAATACAAGACCAAGGAAGTTATGATCAATCTTGATAAAACATTGGATGGGCCACATCTTGAGTATCGTGATGTATCATATCTAGTTCTTGGTTCTGCATTTTGGGAACAATGTTAGACTTTAGGGAGTTTTGCTTAAGTGATTCTGGGGATGAGGGACTTTAGTTGTGTAGATGGAATGAAGTTAACTTTGCTTGGAACAGAGGAGGATGTAAGGGGACCTGATAGAGGATGTAGATGAAGTAGATAGTGAAAAATTCTTGCCATAGGTGGAGGGGTCAAGAACTAAGGGACACAGAATGAAGATTAATGGTAAAAGAAACAACTTACACAAGGAAAATCACTTTTGCACACCAAGTAGTTACGATCTGGAATGTAGCACCAGGATTAACAGTGGAGGCAGATTCAATTGTGGTGGGCAGCATAATGCACAATAGGTAGGGCTGCTGTAGGATCCAGTGATCCTGGGCTCAATCCTGACCTCTGTTGCCCGTGTAGAGTTTGTGCATTCTCCTTCTGACTGTGTGGGTTTTCCCTAGGTTCTTTGGTTTCCTCCCACATAGGTTGTTAGGATTAATTGGTTACTGTAAATTTCCATAGTGGAGGTGGTTGTTGGGAGAATTAGGAAGGAGTTGATGAATATGTGGGAGAGACTAATTACAGGGAAATAAATTGGGGGAATGGGATTACTCTGAGAAATGTCATGGGCACTGGGTGTAATGGCCTCAAAGGAATATTTTTAAACAAAGACATCTTTTGTCCATTTGCATCATATGCTTGTATATTCTGAGTATTGTTGTGCACAAAGATACTAGGTTGTTTTGTCATTTTCGAATACTCAGAAAATGATTTTTTTTACAGATGCCAGTGGATGTTTCTCTTCTACCAGAAGCTGAACGAAAAGCAAGAATGCGCAAACGTGAGCCCAAGAAAGTCAAAGTAAAAGAGGAACAATTTGAAGATGAATTTAAAGTTGAAGATTACAGCAAATTCTGGAAGAAAAAATAATCTTCAGATTGTTGGAGTTTAGAAAGACAAAACTATTAGTGAATGACTTGCCTCGTGTTGATATCACTAGAACTTGGCAGATTGACAGTGCACATTATTATATAATTTATAAGTCTCAATAAATGTTTTATGATTTAGTGAAGTTTGTATTTCTACAGAAATATGGGGAATAATAATCAATGGATTCTTATTTGTATTTCTAATGTTATAAGGTTAAACCACCTGCTAGGAGAAATATTTTGAATATTAAACTGTTGTCCCATCTTCACTATACCTTTCCATGCCTTTTCTTCCTGCCTACAATTACAAGGATTTGACAAGCATATATTTTGATAAATTGCTCAGTTCCATGAAAACCTAGCCAGGTTAAATTGGCTTGAGTATTATGTTAGGCACTTATAATGTTGTTGGATTATTTAATTGAAAACAACTGTAATGCTTCATTTAATTATCCTAGGGATAGAACAATATGTACAGCAATCACAATCTCACTAAATGTATGAATAATAGTTCTGGTACTAAAATTACAGCCTTGTACTTTGAAATCTGTTGGATAACATTTTACTGGGATAGAAACAAGAACACAAAGGCTGGAAGAACTCAGCCAGTCAAGCAGCATCTGTGGAAGAAAAAAAACAGTCAATGTTTTGGATCAGCAACCCTTCCCCAGAATCACATTAGTTCTAAGGAAGGGTCGCTGACCTGAAACATTGACTGGGTTCTCCTTCTACGGATGCGCCTTGACTGGCTGAGTTCTTCCAGCATTTCCATTTTTATCTCTGATTCCAACATCTGCAGTGTTACTTATTTTCCAGTACTACAGCAGAGTGCTGTTGAATGGTTTAAGCCTCATTAACGTAAATAATGCCACATTTAAAGCAGTGGTATGATTTTAACCCTGACAACGTGACAGAAACTGGATTGGTGGGAAATTAATTGCAAGGGTTATCATCTGCATAGGAGCTTTTCATTTGCAATTTGAAGAAAGACTTTGGCAGCCTTTTGCCTACTTGTGCTGAAGAATGTTTGATGCTAATAAATATGGAAAAGTAGGTGAGTATCTAATATGTCTGAAACTGATCTAGCATTAAAGTTTGGAGAATGTTGGAGTGAATACCCATATTTGTCCTTTCACTGCCTTTATGATTACTTAAACATGCTACCACCCTTTGTGAAATCCAGTGCTCTAAAGTTCAAAAGTGGAAATGAAAAATGTACCCCAGGAGACTTTGATTTATAATACTTATTTAAACAGATTTATTACACTGTTTTAAATATGCAAACTTAGAATAATCCTCCTTTATAAAATATTGATCTTTGAGGTAACAGGTACGTAAATGCTTTTTATTACCAGCTAAACTATCAAAACTGCCTAAATATCCTTTTCTGTACAAATCCCACTCTATTACATAAAACTTGCTACATTTGCAAAAGAGCAAAGCACTGCAATGTGATTTATAGATTGCCTATTGTGTATTCAGTAATCATTGAAACTTAAAAGTGTGGAAATTAGTATGTTTTTTTTTAAAACCAGGAAAGCAACTTGAATCAAAGAGCATTGAGTTAAAACGATCTTCACTGTCTGGAACCAAAAATCATTTTGCAATACCCTCCCCTGTATCAAGCTTCTCAGCTTCAAAAGTGAAGCTTTTGCTTAATCTCCAATACCAATGAAAAAGCAAAAGGACTTTGTATGTCCTGTCAGACATGCATGATCTTAATCCTTTGTGCTTAGGAAAGTACATTAGTGTATATGTTATGTCAGTCTTGAACTTTTAAGTAACAGTTTACCTGCATGGAGTTATGATTTGTCTTTGAAACAATATCCAGCTGAATATTTTTGGCAGTTCTCTTAGTGAAGAAATTTGGTTGAATTTGCAAGATTTACCAAAGGATCAAGGTTTCAGAAAAGTCGAATGTTTTTCCCATTTCTGAACATATGATGTAATTTACCAAGAAGAAAACACTTGTACAGAGGGCATTTTCCCTGGCTGTATGTTTCTTAAACATTTTAAAAACAACACTCTCAGGTAGAGGATTCAAGTTTTATGTTATGAGTACAATCAAAGTCAAAATCAATTTATTTTTAGATTCTAAGGAAATTGTCAAGATTGAAATTGATAAATTCTTGGATGCTCAGGGAATCAGATGATTTGAGTCATAGAGCCCTACAGCACAAAAACAGGCCCTTTGGCCCAAGTTATCCATGCTGACTGAGTTGCCTAACTGAGCTAGTCCCATTTGCCTGCATTTGGCCTATATCCCTCTAAACCTTTCCTTGCAAATGCCTTTTAAATGTCATAATCGTACCCACCTCTACCACTTCCTCTGGCAGCTTGTTCCATATATTTGCCACACTCTGTGGGTGGGGGAGCATGGAGTTGTTCTCAGGTCCCTGTGTCAAATCTTTCCCTGCTCACTTTAAACCTAATGTAGCTGGACATGACATGTCGAGTATCCTGATGGGTTCTAGGAGGATGCTCTGCTAGCTCGAGTGCGATGCTGGGAACCACAGAACAAAAAAGTACAGTGAATAAAGGTCACGTGATTGACACCTGGTGAGGTATTCAATCATGTTCAAAGCTCTCTCTGTTCTACAGCACTCCCCAGGGCCCTACCATTTACTGTGCAAGTCCTACCCTGGTTTGTCTCCCCTCTGGGTGCTCTGGTTTCCTCCCACATTCCAAAGACATGGCTTAGTAGGTTAACATGGGTGTAATTGGGTGACACAGGCTCGTTGGGCCAGAAGAGCCTGTTATTGTGCTGTATAAATAATGTTTTTTTAAAAAATGTAACACCTTGCATTCACCTGAATTAAACTCCATCTACCATTCCTTGGCCCATTAGCCCAATTGATCAAGATCCTGTCCATTATACCACCAATGTTAGTGTCACCTGCAAACTTACTAACCATAATGGTGTGGGGAATGAGCAGAATCAGACTTGCATGGTTATGTGGCTTAGGTTGAAAATAGCATCTGAAAAGTAATATTTCATGAAAGATTTGTAAATTTAATTTTGTCTCTATTTCAGTTATGGGGTTACCCAAGTGCTTAGAACTCCTAAATTGAAAATTTTTTTCTATTTTAATTTTCTGTCATCATCTGAAACTGTAGCAAATCCATTTATCCTCTTTTAATAGGGAGTTGTTTTGCTTGACAGCAATGTACAATTAAAATAATGAGCTTTTCATGAGAAACTTGAATTTTGGTATGGCCGTCCAACAAGAGGCTTAGTAGATAAAAAGTCAATTGTTACATCTTTGGCAAATAACTGCACCACCTTACATCAATATGTTAATAATTAAATGTGTCCAAAGTTCAATTTCAAAAGCGAACAGCTTACAAAATTCATTAGAGAGACTACAGAATGGAATCAGCAACCAAAGTTTCGAGGATATTTGCTTTGGAAATACCAGATATCATTGTGATTGTTATTTACTTTGTGTTTGTTATGTGTGTTGGAATATGGGTGAGTTCAGAGTACTTTGGAATGAGCAGTTCTCAATATGTGATAGTTGTATCCTTGAACTGACGTTTTTAGTGCAGATGTTTAAATAAAATTAATGACATATCTTCTACTTAGTACTTATACTTTTCAGCTTGAATTTATTATTGCCTCTTTGAAGTTTAAAGATCCTTTGGTGTATTTTGATATGAGCATGTACTGTCACTATAGTACAATACGATTGTAAACAAACTACCAGTAGTTAGGAATTTAGAAAAACTAAGTGACATAATTGCCTGAAGTAACATTAATTTTGCCTAAAATGATTTTTTTATAACTTTAGCTCTTTTATTTTTATTGGTATATATCTAGAATTATTTCAATGACGTGCATAAAAATCAGTTGCTGATCACCAAACATTTATGTTCTCAAAACTTACTATGTTGTTAGTGATTATATATACACTTCATTCAAAAGTTTGAACCAGAATTAATCTTTTTGTTACAATACAGTGAAAATTAAGCTTGTGAAAATTTCATTAACCAAATCTTTTTTTTTAATGCTGCAATTAAGACAAAGTATGAGAGACAGATTACAATATTTTCGCTGAGTAAGATTATGCCTGAATATTACTTCTGAGCATTTGATTAAGCTTAAGTTTAAAGAAATATAAAACCAAATGGTTTATAATATGAATTTAGAAAGCTAAAGTACTGTAATAACATTGTTTTGAAGCAGTTCATTGTTTTTGAATATTAAGTCTTAACTGTGTTCCAACGACCTTGGTGCCTACAGTTTATTTTTAACTGGGCTATAATTCTTTCTCATTTTGGACTTTGATTACGAGAATTGACGTACAAATCTTTCTGTATTAGTCATCTATGAGAGCCAACCGGAACACTGTGGGAGGATATTTCCTTGCTGGAAAATCTATGACGTGGTGGCCTGTAAGTCCATCAATGTAATTATTTTTCTGAAGTAGGTTAATATTGGTTGTGAATTAGTACAGTGTTCAATCAGTGACAGTATTATGCATTTTGTCTTGCTAAATGTTACTGTTTTTTAAACACTTCAGCAAAAATAGACTAGCTTTTATGTGCAGTATTGTCAAGGATCTTGTAGAATTTTAGAGACCATTCAGCCACCATGCTTGCTCCAGATTAATGGTAAAAATATTTATTCCCATTCACTGCTCTTTCCCCTTAGTGGGTGAAATATTTAAAATAGGTTTGGATTGCACAATGTGACATTTAAGGTCAGTGAGTTGAAATCCTCCAGTCCTCTGGTATCACTCCTTTATACAGGGAGAAGATTCCACCCTCTACCTAATAATCTGGGATGCATCTTTTCTACTTTTGAGCATTCCCATTCTGTTAAATAGATTCTTTATTTTTAATGGATCCAATATTGCTATTGCCTCCTCCATTATTATGGCATTGGTAACATCTACTGAAGGTGGACATAAAGTTCTCATGCAATGCTTAAGCCAAGTTGTCTGCCTCAACAATGTAATTTTTGTCCTTAGTCACTCCTTGCTTACTGTTTAGATGTCTATGGAGGACTTTCATGTTATCTGGTTTTATGCTAACTCTTTGTTCCTGTTTTTAAATCTTTTCTGTACTCA
The DNA here is from genome assembly GCF_009764475.1 of Pristis pectinata. Taxonomy (NCBI): domain Eukaryota; kingdom Metazoa; phylum Chordata; class Chondrichthyes; order Rhinopristiformes; family Pristidae; genus Pristis; species Pristis pectinata. Next base: position 32,992,610 of record NC_067407.1, on the reverse strand, counting down.
GCTTTGTTCTCTACTGCATAATGAACCCTGCTTAAGCCTATTTCAGTTTCATTCTGACCTCCATCTTTTGTTACCCATCTCTTGGTGCCATCTTTTGCCCTTCTTCTCAAACAGGATTAACTTTTATGTTGAGTCTTTAATGAAGTGAATCATCACAGAGCTGTGGGAATATTATTAAACAAAATAAGGGGCCACGTATTTTTTTTAAATTGTTCATTGGATGTAGCATCACTTGCAAGGCCAATGTTTATTGCTCATAATTGTCCATGAAATGAGTAGCTTGAAGACTCAACAACATGCAATAGATCTGGAGTTACATGTAGGCCAAAATTTGTGAGGTTTGCATTAATGAAGCATATTAGGGAAAGTTAGTACAACAATCTGATTGTTTCATGATCACCATTTCCAGATTATTATAATTCATGTTCCCGACCCTCCCTGTGGTGATTTGAACTTGACACCCAAGATTCCAAGCCACTGGATTAATAGTTTACTATGCCACTGCAGTCCTCAAGGCATTAGAATAGATGACCAAATGCTTGTCAAAGAGACATTTTTAAAGTAATGCCTTACACAAGAGGTAAAAGAGCCAGTGTGTTTTAGGGAGTGAATTTCAGAGCAGCAATCTCAGCCATGCTCAGCCAAACTCGCTGACCTTAAATGTCACATTGTGCAATCCAAACCTATTTTAAACTGTCTTACATTTGTTTGTCTGGTCCTTCATATTTCTGAACTATTATTTCCTGATATTTAACTCCCCTTAATTTCTACACCATGTTTTACCTCTAATATTTCATCCTCCTGGTAGATTAGTTTAAACCTTTTTACAGCTAACGTCTCACTTTCTGCAGGTATTGATCCCATCCATCTTAACAATACCTTTCAGCTTCAGACATGGTCACATTGCCCCAGGTATCTGAAGAACTCCTTATAGCACATTTCTTTCAGTAATGAATTAATTTATCCTAACACTATACTCTCTCATACACAGTAATGGGAATAATCCTGAGGTAACCACCTTTAAAAGTCATGGTTTTTAACTTGCTTGCTAATTCCCGAAAATCTGACTGCAAAACCCCAAAACTTCCTTTCTGTAACATTAATTCCTGCATAGGCCACTGCATCTGGGGTGACATTACCTCGCGGATCTTGAACCCAATACCCCGACTAATGAAGGCCAACACACCATACACCGCCTTAATCTTATCGACCTGCATGGCAACTTTGAGGGATTTATGGACATGGACCCCAAGGTCCCTCTGTTCCTCCACGCTGCTAAACATCCTGACATTAACCTTGTATTCTGCCTTCAAATTCGATCTCCCGAAGTGCATCACTTCACACTTTTCCAAGTTGAACTCCATCTGCCACTTCTCAGCCCAGGTCTGCATTCTTTCAATACCCTGTTGTAATCTACAGCAACCTTCTACACTATCCACAACACCACCAACCATTGTATCATTAGCAAACTTACTAACCCATCCTTCCACATCCTCATCCAAGTCATTTATTAAAATCACAAAGATCAGGGGTGTTATAAAATTAGTTTTCCCTTTTTGCTTCATTTGATTAGTTGACTGTTGACAAAGGATCCCTGCTTTCTAGATTAGACTTTAGTCTGAAATTGCTTTGTCAATTAGGCAAATCAGTGAACTTTTAATTGTTGGTTTGGCCCATTCCAGAATCAGAATCAGGCTTATTATTACTGTATGTTGTGAAATTTGCCATTTTCAAGATCAAATTGTTATAAAAGCCAGAAATGCTGACATTGGCTCAGGAAGTGTCTTCACGATAATGATGATAAAATCTGTAGGGGTGAAAGAAAACAGATAATACATGAAATCTTGCTTTTATACTAAAGAAAAGATATAATGCAAGTAAGTATTTCTATTAGTTGAATAAATGCTTGGAGTTGTAATTGATTAATAGAATAATGATACAATTCCAGAATGATGCAAGTCACAAGAAAATGCATATATAAAGACGTGTTTAACATTGGAACCAGTGTAACCTCTTGATTTTATCTTTCTGTTCTTGCCGTGTGAACAGATTGGGGCTTCTCTAATGTCCAGTAACGTAGGGAGTGGCCTGTTTATCGGTCTGGCAGGCACTGGAGCTGCAGGAGGCATTGCTGTTGGTGGTTTTGAATGGAATGTAGGTTTGGTTGATAGTTTCCAAAATACACACAATGTCTAACTGATAAACAGCAGATTCTTTTTTTTTAATCAATCAGTCATCCACTGTATTCTTGATCTTTGCTCAAAATCTATTCACTGAAATTGAAATTTCTGTGGGCTGCAATCAGTTGCTATTTCTAAAGATTAGCATCCACAGAACAAAATCAACAAATCTTACAGTAGTAAATCTTTGACTTTTTTAAATCTCTGCACCCTTGTCCTGATGTAATTGATATAATGTTTATTTGAATTTGGATTAATTACTCCCTTGGAAAGGGCAATATTTTCCCCTAGTACTTTGTTACTTGCATTAAAGAATGTACAAACGAATCAAAATGGGATTTGAATGTCTTTACCTTGATTTTCTTGCAGAGGTCATGAAGATCCTAATATAAAGCAGGGTATTCTATCCTATGAAATGCACAGCAAAATTAATTATTTCAACCCAATATTCAAAAGTGCATCTTGTATATAAAAATAACTGTGATTGATACATTAATGCTATGCCACCCAAGCTTTTTTAGGGATGCTACGTATAAAGTTGAAATCTATAGTTTATTAATTGCGGATAACTTGAGGTTCTGCTTTGGATTATCCACCTTGAGAAAACAGGGCTAAAGACAACCCTTTCCAAATATCTGTTAAAATAATGAAGGGGTATTATAGGATGGATATGAGGAGCCAGTTTTCACTTCTTTATTCTTACAAAAAAAAATTGCCTTATATTGTGTGTTAAACTTGGAAATAGCAATTAATGAGGAATCTGATTTCAGCACCATAACCTTCCCATGGAAACCCTGCAGAGGAACAAAAGCAGATTTAGGCAAGCCAGGATAATCAGACAGTATCAAACCAACACAGCACTATCCACACACAGAATCAGAGACCTAGACACACTTTGTAAAACTTTTCTTAAAGATGTATTGTGGGTGGCTGGACTTTATCGTTGAGCTCTTCATTGCCATAGCTTAATCTGCAGGGAAGGTCTACAGTGTAGGCAACCATTGCTATGAAATACAAAGTGACCCAGCTCTCTAATTTTGATAATTTTAGGTACCCACACCTTTTCCATATCAGTCAATTTGCTTCACACTATAAGCGAGTTCTCAATGCTGCCTTTGTTAAGACACCTCAGTAGTTTTACCATGCTTCCACACTGATGAATGAGAAGTGTCAATGTTTTTTTAGAATCACTGGGATCACACCCATGTTACAGTCTGTGCCACAATGGTACTATATTAATATATTCGACAGCAGACTTCAAAAAGAAACATTCTACTCCAAACTCTGTCATAGAAATTGGTTACCAGGTGGACAGAGGAAGAGATTTAAGGATATGCTTGAAGCCTCCTTGAAGAGATTCAACAACCCCACTGAATCTTGGAAATATCTCTCAAAGTGAAGAAGGAGCATCCAGGTGGTATTAAGAACTTTGAGGTCATACGTTGGAAGCACAGAGAAGACCTGCATGCACACAGACTATCCACTCACTCGTCTTGACAACCTCTACCTGCTCCGCTTGTGGAAGAATCTGACGTTCCTACATTGGCCACCTCAGAACACATGACCAAAGTGAAAGCAAGGCCTCCTCTATCATGAAGAAGTGTCAAGGAATAATGTAGGGACCCTATCGCTTGGGGCCCTCCGGTAGACAAGGCGGTGAAGTCATGTGGCCTTTTTGCCTTCATCAGACAGGACATTGAGTACACAAAAGCCCAATGTAAACAGTAGAAGGAGCTCACCACCTCCAAAACTATTGAGCACCTTTGCTCTTCATGTAACATAGTCTGTAGATCTTATAATGGCCTTATGAGTGACCTCGAAGCCCAAAGAATTGCAAGTCGTTCCTTGATCCTAGGGGATGGTGTAAGATATAGTTATGCAAGGATCCCATTCCCTATCTACGTTAATCATTTTCAGTGAGGGAGACCTTTTTAGACTCTGCTGTGATCATTTTACACTTCATTATCCCAGCTCAGAAGCCAATTACAGAAGCAACAGCTAGGATGATTGCTGGGTAAGGAGAGATAGACACTGTTCTTGGGCCTGATCTCTATCAGTAGAGTAGTCCTTGGAGACACCACAAAGGAAGTTCACACAGGATATTACCTGGGATGAGCAACTTCTGTGTTGAGCAGATGCTGAAATAGCCATATGTGTCTCCTTGGGAAAAGAGAAAGTTAAGAGGTGAAGTCATAGTGGTTCTTAAGGTGATGAACTACTTTATCAGAACAAATAGAGAGAAGCACTTCTTTGGAGTGATTGGATTAATGGCCAGAAGCCAGATTTAAAATAATTGAGAACAATCTAGAAAAGAAATGTTTTTTTTTCATTCAGGGGTAGAGGATAGAGTTCAAGCAGACCTGAAATGGTGACGGCAGGGTGAAGCTCAAGCGGACCTGAAAGGGCAATGGTCTAGCGGACCGTGGAGGGTGAACTAGGAGCGGCGATGGACGGAGTGAAGGGGCAACTAACCAAGGAATGCCCGGCGGTAATCAGCCGCCGGGTTAAGCAGGGACAGCAGGGTTATTGGAAGTGGATGGCACAATGTAAAGAGGGTGTGGACCTGGCAGGGTGAAGCAGCAATGATGCAGGTAAATAGGGTTAGTGTAGATGGTACAAGGGTGGTGTGGACATGGCGATCCCAAGGGCCTATATCCATTCTGCATGACTCTGACTATGACTTGAGGGTTGTCAGGAACTTGAACGGTTCACCTAACATATTGTTGTAAGTTGAATCAAAATAATTTTAAAATGAGTTGAAAAAGTAATTAAGGATGAGAAGCTGGTAGGCTAATAGTCAAAAAGCAGGAATAAGGGATTAAGCGTCACTATTGTTTAGAAGACATCACAAACCAAATGGGCTCCTCTGCTGCAAATTTCTACAGTTTTACACAACGTGTTTTTAATAATCACTTGCCAGGAATTGGTGCACTTTATCAATGTTTTTTCTGAATGTGCGGTGTAATCTGACTTGATGTCTCTAATTACATATTCTCTTATTTTAGGCTACGTGGCTTCTTGTGGCACTTGGTTGGATTTTTGTCCCAGTGTATATTGCTGCTGGTGTGGTCACTATGCCTGAGTATTTACAGAAAAGATTTGGAGGACAAAGAATCCAAATCTACATGTCTGTATTGTCTTTGATCCTGTACATATTTACTAAGATATCGGTAAGTAGGAGAGGTGTTAGAGATCTTTTGGCCCATTACTATCAGTGCCTGGACAGCCTTTATCTCTTGTATTAAACAGTCAAAGTATGTTGAGTGTTGTTGGAGTGTGAATTACCGTGAAAAAAATTCTGTTTTGATCTTTGAAAATCCAGCACACACCTGCCAGAAACTTCTGTATTTTCACCATTTATGAGGGTCAGGTTGCCCTTCAGCATGTTCCATTATGTGATTGATTTTTGTTTTGAAATCCTGAAGCAGAGTAAAATACTGCTGTATGTCGGCTGATCAAGAGAATGGTTCACATTCATGGGAAGAAATGGCAAATCGATGAATCATGTAAATGGGCACTACAGTGAAGAGAGTAAATAACTAGAATGCTCAGCAGTAAATATAATTTGATACAGACCAAATACTTTTTTTTACATATTATATATAAATCATCCCCACCATTTTGTTTCCTGGAATCTTTATCCACAGTGACAATATAGGTAGGTAAGCTACTCGCAAATTTCCACTTTTGACAATTTCTTACAAGTTGATAGAGGGTGCATTAAGTGAGTTTAGGTAAAATACTGCAGATTCTTCCTCACTCATTCACCTCCAGAAGAGAAGTGTGCAATTGGCACTACCCCACCAATTGGGCAAGTTATACTGGACCAAGTTTTGGATCCAGTGGTTGCGGTCAACAATGAAAGAACAGGCGTATAATTCTACAAATCATTCTCTCAATGATTTTGGAAGGGATGGATTATCTTGGATAATCTTGGTCTATTAGGGGTAAACCTGCCATGCATTGAAATGATCACAGGTCTTGGATTTGTCCTCAAAATGGTATAGAGATGCTATCATTTTCCTGATTTTTTTTTTTCACAGGACAGGTTGGCATTAAATCTGTATCTTAGCACTTGAAACTAAGTATAACTTATTTATCCATAAGGTTTACATAATGGAATGCCAATCATTAATCATTAAGTTTATATCAAAGACCTTTAGAAGAGTAATGACACAAAGCTTGTCTAGGTAAAATAAACCATCTCAAACAAATTGCATATTGTAAGCAATAGTACGTATTAATAATTTCAGAATTTGGTGAGGAATTATTAATTTTTTATGACATCAAAAATGTTTGATTAGCTTTTCTTGCTTTAATTATTCTATATTCAGTAGCTTAAAATTTTTGAAACAGATGCAGTATTTTCACCAATGTTTTATTTTAAGTGGTTTCCTCAATAATTTTCATGTTTTTTTGTGGTGCAGCTATCTTCAGTAAGTAGATTAGTAATGTAGGTTATACATTATTGTTCACACACAAGAGATTCTGCAGAATCTGGGGTAACACACACAAAAATTGCTGGAGGAACTCAGCAGGGCAGACAGCATCTATGGAGAGAACTAAATAGTCGACGTTTTGGGTCAGGACCTGTTGCATTCCTCCAGCACCTTTTGTGTGTGTTGCAATATATTATTGTTTATGTCTTAATTGTATTCCTTCTTTCAGACTGACATTTTCTCTGGAGCACTTTTTATCCAGGTCTCACTGGGTTGGAATCTCTACATTTCTACAGTAACTCTTCTGGCAGTGACTGCTATTTACACAATAGCTGGTAATTACACAATCTGTACCTTTGAAAATATTACTGTCTCTAACACATGTCATCCACCTTTTGCTTTTAGTGACAGTCAGTTGCTACTACTGTGCCAGGAACTATTCTGTAGCCAAGGAAGCATGCAACTCATCCAAGAATGCATAAGGTTGATAGTAATATATTGCCATGGATGGAAGATTGACCTCATGTCATTTTGTGTTTGGCAATCAGTAACTAATGGGGTGCCAGGGCCTCAACTACTTTCTATGTTACTGACTTGGATGATGGGGCAAGCATATTGTAGCTGAATTTGTTGTTGGTACAAAACTGGGTGGGTTAGCATAGCAAGTTGTGAGGACACAAAGAGCCTGCAAAGGGATACAGGTAGGTTAAGAGAGTGAACAAAAAGTTGGTAGATGAAGTTGATGTAGGAAAGTGTGAGGTTATCCACTTTGGAAGGAATAACCAACATCCTGGCGGGAATGTTTGCTAAGGCTACTGGGGAGAATTTAAACTAGAATTGTTGGGGGGTGGGATCCGAACTGGAGAGACTGGGAAAGAGGTGTTTGGCTCTCAAATAGAGAAAGCTTGTAGTCGGTACGAGAGGGAGGATAGGCAGGTGATAGAGAAGGGATGTGCTCAGACCGACGGTTTGAGATGTGTCTATTTTAACGCAAGGAGTATTGTGAACAAGGTGGATGAGCTTAGAGCTTGGATAAATACTTGGAGCTACGAGGTGGTGGCCATTACAGAGACTTGGATGGCTCAGGGACAGGAATGGTTACTTCAAGTGCCAGGTTTTAGATGTTTCAGAAAGGACAGGGAGGGAGGCAGAAGAGTGGGGGAGTGGCACTGTTGATCAGAGGTAGTGTAACGGCTGCGGAAAAGGTGGACTGTTTACGGAGTCTCTGTGGGTGTAGGTTTGGAACGGGAAGGGGTCAACAACTTTACTGGGTGTTTTTTATAGGCTGCTCAATAGTAACAGGGATATCGAGGAGCAGATAGGGAAGCAGATCCTAGAAAGGTGTGATAATAACAGAGTTGTTGTGATGGGAGATTTTAATTTCCCAAATATTGATTGGCATCTCCATACAGCGAGGGATTTAGATGGGGTGGAGTTTGTTAAGTGTGTTCAGGAAGGGTTCTTGACACACTATGTAGATAAGCCTACAAGAGGAGAGGCTGTGCTTGATTTGGTATTGGGAAATGAACCTGGTCAAGTGTCAGATCTCTCAGTGGGAGAGCATTTTGGAGATAGTGATCATAATTCTATCTCCTTTACGATAGCATTGGAGAGAGATAGGAATAGACAGACTAGAAAGGCATTTAGTTGGAGTAAAAGGAATTATAAGGCTCTCAGGCAGGAAATTGGAAGCTTAAATTGGGAACAAATGTTCTTGGAAAAGTACTAAAGAAATGTGGCAAATATTCAGGGGATATTTGTGTGGAGTTCTGCACAAGCATGTTCCAATGAGACAGGGAAGTTACGATAGGATACAGGAACCATGGTGTACAAAGGCTACAATAAATCTAGTCAAAAGGAAAAGTTTACAAAAGGTATAGAGAGCTAGGTAATGTTAGAGATCTGGAAAAGTATAAGGCTAACAGGAAAGAGCTTAAGAAGGAAATTAGGAGAGCCAGAAGGGGACATGAGAAGGCCTTGGCGGGCAGGATTAAGGAAAACCCCAAGGCATTCTACAAGTATGTGAAGAGCAAGATGTGAAAGAATAGGACCTATCTAGTGCAACAGTGGGAAAGTGTGTATGGATCTGGAAGAAATAGCAGAGGTACTTAATGAATACTTTATGTCAGTATTCACTATGGAAGAAGATCCGGGTGATTGTAGTGAGGACTTGCAGCAGGCTGAAAAGCTTGAGCATGTAGATATTAAGAAAGAGGAGGTGCTGGAACTTTTGGAAAGCATCAAGTTGGATAAGTCGCCGGGGCCGGATGAGATGTACCCCAGGTTGCTGTGGGAGGCAAGAGAGGAGATTGCAGAGCCTCTGACGATGATCTTCGCATCATCAGTGGAGACGGGAGAGGTTCCAGAAGATTGGAGGGTTGCGGACGTCGTTCCCTTATTCAAGAAAGGGAGTAGAGATAGCCCAGGAAATTATAGACCAATGAGTCTTACCTCAGTGGTTGGTAAGCTGATGGAGAAGATCCTGAGAGGCAGGATTTATGAACATTTGGAGAGGTATAATATGATTAGGAATAGTCAGCATGGCTTTGTCAAGGGCAGGTCCTGCCTTACGAGCCTGATTGAATTTTTTTGAGGATGTGACTAAACACACCGATGAAGGGAGAGCAATAGATGTAGTGTATATGGATTTCAGCAAGGCATTTGATAAGGTAACCCATGCAAGGCTTATTGAGAAAGTAAGGAGGCATGGGATCCAAGGGAACATTGCACTGTGGATCCAGAACTGGCTGGCCCACAGAAGGCAAAGAGTGGTTGTTGAAGGGTCATATTCTGCATGGAGGTCGGTGATTAGTGGTGTATCTTAGGGATCTGTTCTGGGACCCTTCCTCTTTGTGATTTTTATAAGCGACCTGGATGAGGTAGTGGAGGGATGGGTTAGTAAGTTTGTGGATGACGCAAAGGTTGGAGGTGTTGTGGATAGTATGGAGGGCTGTCAGGGGTTACAGCAGGACATAGATAGGATGCAAAGCTGGGCTGAGAAGTGGCAAATGCAGTTCAACCCAGATAAGTGTGAAGTGGTTCATTTTGGTAGGTCAAATATGATGGCAGAGTATAGTATCAATGGTAAGACTCTTGGCAGTGTGGAGGATCAGAGGGATCTTGGGGTCCGAGTCCATAGGACACTCAAAGCAGCTGCACAGGTTGACTCTGTGGTTAAGAAGGCATATGGCGTATTGTCCTTCATCAATCGGGGAATTGAATTTAGGAGCCGGGAAGTATTGTTGCCACTATATAGGACCCTGGTCAGACCCCACTTGGAGTACTGTGCTCAGTTCTGGTCACCTCACTACAGGAAGGATGTGGAAGCCATAGAAAGGGTGCAGAGGAGATTTACAAGGATGCTGCCTGGATTGCGGAGAGCAGGTTGGGGGAACTCGGCCTTTTCTCCTTGGAGTGATGGAGGATGAGGGGGGACCTGATAAAGGTATATAAGATGATGAGAGGCATTGATCAGGTAGATAGTCAGAGGCTTTTTCCCAGGGCTGAAATGGTTGCCACAAGAGGACATAGGTTTAAGGTGCTGGGGAGTAGATATAGAGGAGATGGCAGGTGTAAGTCTTTTCACTCAGAGAGTGGTGAGTGTGTGGAATGGGCTGCCAGCAACGGTGGTGGAGGCGGATATTATAGGGTTTTTTAAGAGACTTTTGGATAGGTACATGGAGCTGAGAAAAATGGAGGGCTATGGGTAAGCCTAGTAATTTCTAAGGTAGGGACATGTTCAGCACAGCTTTGTGGGCCGAAGGGCCTGAATTGTGTTGTAATTGTTCTATGTTCTATGTTCCCTAACAAAGAAGCAAATTAGTATTTAAATGGAGTGAGACTGCAAAATATTGTGGTACATAGGGATCTGAAACACAAAGGACTGGCATACAGGAAAATAGAACAACTAATGGAATATTGATTGTTCTCTAAAAGGTACAGAGTATTAAAGTAAGGAAGTTTTGATATAACTGGTGATAGTGAGACCGCATCTGGAGTATCGTGTACAGTTTTGGTCTCCATAACTAGGGAGGAATATGTTTGCAGAAAAGGTAGACTACACTGGATGAAGAGGTTGACAAGGTTAGGTCTATACTCTTTGGAGTTTAGGAGAATGCTTCTAAGGAGGATTGACCAGGGAGTGCTGAGAGGATGTCTCCCCTAGTGGGTTATCTGCAATTAGGAGATGTAGTTTCAAAATAAAGGGTCACCCATTTAAGACAGACATGAGGAGGATTTCTTCTCTCAAAGACTCATGACTTTTTGGCATTCTCTACCCCAGAGGGCTGTGGCGGTGGAGTCATTAAATAGATTGAAGATGGAGATTAATGAGTACTTGAACTGCAAGGGAGTTAAGTGGTTTGAGTTAAGTTCAGGAAAGTGGATCCGCCACCATGTTAGTGACTGGTGAAACTGACCCCAAGGGCCGATTGACCCAATCCTATTTCTTATGTTTTCTGTTCTTTCAAGCCTGTTTTTAATGCTGCACCTATATCCACAGTGAAAGGTTTAAGGGGAAGATCATATCTGCAGTCTCTTTGTGCTCAGGTGCTCCCCATGTGGAGAAATCATTTTTATCACTGGACACGGTGATAACTTGCATGGACACTCGTATCGCTGACTTTGTTTGTCTACAGCAACATAAAAATATTATCAAAAAAGGGATCATTAAAGCCAGAAAGAAATCTGTTAAAATATACAAAAGAAATAGCCAGTAATTGTGAAATCGAATCACTGATCCAGATAATAAATTACTGCCTGACAAATCATAAACAACTCTCTCTTTACCTTGAAATAGCTACCTATTGTAAGAGCTCTTTCAAGTGATACTTTATGGAACATTTCTTTGAAGAAATTAATCATGCAGCATTGTTTCACTTGTAACATATTCTTGAAAATCGTTGGAAATAACAGAGCAAGAACAGCTGCAATGTATCTTTGTTCTGTCTCCATTGACATGGCCTTTAAATTGTTACTTTATGCTTGCAGTGTTTGCTCTTCATCAATTAACAGGAAGCACATTTAGGTTCCTGTCATCTGCTAGAAATTAAGTTAGCCATTATTTAGAATTAATTCAAAAGGATTTTCTCCACAGAAAAAAGCACAGTTTTATAACCAAGCAAATTTTCATTTGGTAGAACTTGCATCACTTTACATTTAGGTACTGCTGAAAAGTATCAGTAGGCTAAAAATATGTATTAATGTTTGGTTAAATTCTTTAAAGTGATTTTGATGCCATAAGAGAATCTGATGTTTGAATATATGAATGTATATATTAAGAGCAGGGATAGACCACTCAGCCCCTCGAACCTGTTCCACCATTCAGTAAGATCATGTCTGATCTAATTGTAACCTCATCCCCATGTTTCTGCCTACCCCCAATAACCTTTCACTCCTGAGCTCATCTGGAATCTCGCAATGTCTGCTTTGAACATATTCAAAGACTCTACTTCCACCATCCTCGAGGAAGAGTATTCCATAGATTCACTACACCCTGAAAGAAAAAAAATCACTTCATCTCTGTCTTAAATGGATGATCCCTTATTTTTAAACCCTGGCCACTAGTTCTGGATTCTCCCACAAGAATAGACATCCTTTCCACATCCACCCTGTTACAACCAAGTCACCTTGCACTCTTCTAAACTTTATTTGAACCTTGCACGAAGATGTTATAAAAATCAAAGTACTGTAAATTCCTTCTCAAATCAGAGTCAGCGGATACTTTGGTAGTATTAACCTGGATTTAAATAATTCCTATAATACAACAAAAAAAGGAAACAATAATATGTATCTTGTTAACTTTTAATTAAATGCAGATGCTAAGCACCTCCAGAGATAAGGTAGTTTATGTCCTGTTTTAATTGGAATCTCACTATTAATCTGTTGACACCGAAGAGATACTGTTAGCAAACAATAGTCAGACTCAAAGCCCTTTGTTTTCTATTGTTAGTGATGAAAGGAAATACCCAATGGAATGACGTCAAGAATAATAAGTGTTTTAAAGACTTTTATTTAAGTACACATATGGCTGTGGAGCTTTAATTGGATTCTTAAACCCAAAGGGAATAATGCAATAGTTAATCTTATATAATACTTTAACTTTGAATAGAGGTGTCTTTAAATAGGATGTTTAAATTTTGAACAGTTTAAAGAAGTCAAACAAAAAGAAAAATGTAGATTACATAAAAACAGAAAATACTGGAAATACTCAACAAGTTAGGCAAATTTCTTTGGAAAAAAAGAAAGGCATTTGATTTGAAACATCAGCTTCCCCACAAATATTGCCTGAACTGCTGAACTTCTCCAGCATTTTCTGTTTTTATTTCAGATTTCTAGCACCCATAATGTTTGGAAAATTTGTAGGAAGTGCACTGGAAATTTAAAGAGTGAAGCATATCAAATAGGAAAACAAAAGAAAAATCAATTGAATCAGAAGAAATAAACACAAGGAACGTTCTCAAGAGTCAGTGGAATAAAAAATGAAAACTAGTGGGATACAAATGGTGCTGTTGATTTGCTGTAACTTTTTCTGAGTTATTACCAAAGATTAATTTCACCCCCTGTTAAGCATGTGAGGTAGAAATTGTGATCCATGATATATTAATTTGAACTTGTCTAATTTTGACATTAAAATATTATACCATTTGAAACTTGCACTTGGATGTTGGTGTTATCATTGCCTATATAAGGATAGGGAAATAATTAAAATTGTTAGCAGTATGCAGTTAGGTTCTTGAAATCCTTAGAATTACCATGAGTTAAATGATGCTCACTGATTTCTTTCTGAATATTTTCAATGGATTACACATGACAATTCACAAACTAAATCAGACATCATAATGAGAATTTAAATGTGAGTATAATTTTATATGTTGCCAACTTCGCAAATTTGCATTGACATTTTTTATCAATACGCTACATGAGATAGACATGAGTTTGCTTTCTTCACATGGTGATTTCAGGATTAAAGACATCATTAGGAAGAGGAACCAGGAGAAAACAGTACATCAATAGGAGAAAAATGAATGAATGAGTGCTCTGAGACGATTCTCTAGCAAACAGTTCTAGAAATATACAGAAATACAAATGGAAGAACATTTTATCTTATTTTGGTTGGAGCCAAAGAGAGAATTCAGTTTTAGGTTATTTTATGAGAGTGTAATGGAATACCATCCATTAATGCAAGAGGAATGTAAAGGGGTAGTTGATGGTTGGTGCAAAATCAGAAATCTGTATTGGAGCCTTAGATTATCTTGTCATAAATGAAGTAAAAAGTTGAAAACTAGTCTATATGGCACACAAATCCACAGCCTGTGCTCACAAAGATTTATCTTCATTTAAATTCTTCAGAGAGTAGCATAACAACATTTATTTGAGATTTATTACATAGAATCTGGGATTATGTGTTTGAAAAATCAGTAACTGGGTATTTTTGCCTTCCCACTGGCAGGTGGTTTGACCGCTGTGATATATACAGATGCCCTTCAGACTGTGATAATGGTGGCAGGAGCTCTCATCCTTATGTTTATTGGTGAGTCCTTTGGTATAAATGAACATAAAAATTGTAAAGTATTATGGAAATGAATGAGTCCAAATGGAGGAGCAGGTTCAGCCTAGTGACTTTGAAGATCTGCACATCTACCATTTATCTTTTAGCTGGAATATGAAGGCTCTAGGCTGAACATTAATAAGCTTTTAATATAAATAGTCTCAGTAGCTTCAAACTACATGCTCAGATGGATAAATCACAAAAAGCATTTATATTGCATCGTATCAGTATATTTTCCTGTATTATATTGCAAATCTGATCTAGTATTCATGAGCATGTCACATGATGTAATTTATCTTCGACCCCTTTGTTCTTATTTTTTATTATAACACTTCCAAGTACATGATGTTGTCTAAATGCATCAGCCCACATCCACTTCTTGTGCCTCTCTTAGCAATCATAGCAATCTGCATAGACCCCTATCTCTCCCTAACAGCAGTATTCCTGATTGTCCCATCTTGTTTGTGGGCTAACCCTTCTGACAGAGTACCTGGGGAAGGTTGGTCTCACCATTTTATTTTTCCATCTCACTCACACTATCCACCACCATGTACCCAGCCTCTGTCAGCTGATCATCTCTGCCCTCCACTCATCCCCCTTTAAAATTGCTTGAAATGATGATAATTGTAATGACACTATGATTGAAACATGATTTACTGGTGGAGCTACCTCACCCCATGGTATTGCATCCCCATGTCTTTATATTTTTCACCACCTGCTCCATTCACAGTAAAATTGGCTTCTATCACAAAATTCTAACGTGATCATAGAACCATAGAAAACTACAGCACAGAAAACAGGCCATTTGGCCCTTCCAGTCTGTGCCAAAACATTATTCTGCTAGTCCCATATACCTGCCCCCATCCCATACCCCTCCAGACCTCTCTCGTCCATGTATCTATTCAATTTACTCTTAAAAGTTAAGAGCGAGCCTGCATTTACCACATCAGATTGCAGCCCATTCCACACTCCCACCACTCTTTGAGTGAAGAAGTTCCCTCTAATGTTCCCCCTAAACCTTTCCCCTTAGTTATGAACCTGTATGTCTGGATTGTACAGATATTATAGAATTAAAGTAGTTTTAATCTATATCTTGCCAAAAATTGCCTTGGGTAATGTCCCAAAACTATTAAGTTAGTCCCACAGATTCATGCCTACCTACAATGCTCCATATTACCACCTCCCGGCCTGAATACTCTCTCTCCAGTGCTCCAAGAACCCATTCCCTTAATTTTCTCTTTTGTTTCACCTCCTCCCTCTAACCAAGTCCCTCCTGTGAGCTACTGTCAGTAACTGCATGCTGACACCTAGATCCCTTTCTCACTCAGGACCTGTAGCCTAAGATGAACCCATTATTATCTGGCAGATCCCACCCCACCATATTCCACCAGCACCCCATTGCAACCACCAAGAAATGTTAACTTCTTCATCAATATTCACCTCTGTATCACCTGAAAGGATAGACTGAAAAGAGGTCAGAACAAAAAGTTAAAACATAGAGGGAGACAACAACAGCAATATAAAGGTAACATTGATAGATAAGAGAGAGAAAATGTCTTCTGACTTACTTTGTAGAACATCATTGGATATTCACTTGTAAATGTTTAAATAGAGAGGGCATACTAATATTAATTTATTTAATTATTAATTTATCAATTAATGTGCAGTATATTGCTTAACTAGCCTAAAGGTATCTGTGGATCATTCATTGTCACTGTAATTATCATTAATGTTTAAAGGTTCTTCTTTCATTAAGTTAGCAGTCCCTCTGAATTATATTCCAGGAAGAAATACCTTGCCTCCCTATTTGACTTAATCATTTAAAGGGTCAGTAATGATGTTCTGCTAACTGAATGAAGGTTGGAATTACCCAGCAAGCAGGAGTGGATGGGGGTGGAGATTGGGGGAGGCACGGGTCTTGTTGGTTCCAAATGTGATGTTGTTCCATGGTAAACACAATTCCCTTCCATGGCTTGAGGATCATTTATTATAGAGGGAGGCTGCTAGTAGCATTTCTTTTACCAACAAGCCCTTTGCTACAACCATTGAAAACCGATGGCTATGGAAAAAAGCACAGGTAGTTTTATTTTTTTGGCTCTGGCTAAGATGGAGACCTAAAGATCTTCCAGCTGCTAGATTATGAGAAAAGACCAGAGGAGAATTGGATAGCTCTTTCTTTATGGAAGGAGAAGAGGCTACTTCAAGATGATTTACGTTTTGCTTACTTTCCTTTACCCTTTGGCAATTTTAAAATGTAGGAACTGCTCTGGAAATTTAAAGAGTGAAGAATATCAAATAGAAAAACAAAAGAAAAATCAATTGAATCAGAAGAAATAAACACAAAGAGTGTTCTCAAGAGAATAAAAAATGAAACTTAGTGGGACACAAACGGTGCTGTTGATTTGTTGGACATTGGTATATCATTGCCTGTTCATTATCAATGATTATCATTGCCAACAGTGTCTGTTGGCAATTAATGCCCTTTGGGGTTAATGCAGCTCTTTATCTGAGGAACAGTTGCAATAAGCAGGAAAACTGGGGGTTTGCTAAATGCTGCCTGCTCTTCAGCAGTTAAATGTACCAGATGGAGAAGGGGTGGAGAGTGGCCATCCATATAGAGGTGGAATGAGTACAGGAGTGGAGTGAATTCATCGGTAGGTCACCTCCCGGCTTTCCCACCTGTAGGTGTAAATATCAATGGATTATCAATGTATTTGATGATGAGGTAGGAATCTGAGCTCTCAGCAAAGTCTGCACAAACATAGACTGTCATTGGAGTCAATGGTTAATAAATTTGGCACAGACTAACAATCAAACCAGTAACCTTGTCAACTACATGACCTAATGCAAAACTGGAACAGGTCACTGATGAACTTTAAGCAAGTAAGCATGTCAGTTAGTGTTTGCATATAAAAAGCATAAGAAATAATAGGAGGTGGAGGCCATTCAAGCTACGTCTGCCATTCAATGAGATCATGGTTGATCCTGCACCTCAACACCATTTTCCTGCCCTAAACCTTGATTCTTCCAATATTCAGAAAGCTATCAAGTTTAAATGGAATCAATGACTCAGCTCCCACAGCCCTCCAAAGGTAGAGAATTCCAAAGATTCCCCACCCTCTCAAAGATGAAATGTCTTCTCATTTCGGTCCTGAATGACCTACCCCTTATTTTGAGACTGTGGCTCTTAGTTCTGATTTCCTCAGCCAAGAGAAATATCCTCTCCTCATCTCCCTTTTCAAGCCCACTGAATATTTTCTTAAGCTCATTACAGAGAAGCCTCGAATTTTTAAAGCTATCTGGTGTGATGGAGTGGGAATATGATAAATATACATATTTGAATTTTTAGAAGACTGGTTTAAAAAGTCATTTTCTCCAGTTCCCTCCTAATCTCTACTCCCTAGGCACTCTCTTCATTACTATGTTTCAGACTATATTTCTTTTTTCTCTCCCTCAACTTGCGCTAATATCGTTATGTTTATTTTGTTTATTTTGTCATGTAATTATGTATAATTTATGTTAATTTAAGTTTATGTTAATTTATGCTTGTCATGTTTGTATTGTACTGTGCTGCTGCTGCAAAAAGCTAATTTTCATGGCATTTATACCCTGGGTATGCATGCCCATGACAATAAATTTAAACTTTAACATTCCCTAGCAACTGTTTAAAACTACAAATTTGTGCCATCTCCAGCTGTTTCTGCATCTGGGAATTGCCCTTCTCTACCCATGACTTGGCTCATCTGCCACTGAAACCCTCATCCATGCCATTGTTCGTTTTTTTTTTCTACTCTATAATTGTGACCTTATGTGCTGTTTTGTGCCCAAACTTGCACAAAACCCCACTCCCTTTCACTCCAGTCTTTACTGGCCTACACTTGCTCCCTTTTAAGCAATGTCTCAATTTTAAAATTCTTAACCTTCTTTTCAGACTCCTGCCCTTCCTTATCTCTGACTTGCCAACTGTAGGTCAATTGCTCAAGTTCTGAAGAGAAATCTGACCCCACAAACTGCTACTCTGAGTTGAGAGTGTTACCAGCTGACTCAGCCAACACATCACACTTCATGCAGCCAGTTGCATCTGATGCAGTGGCAGGTTAACTTACTCGCCAATATTAGGAATTTTTTGGTGCAGCTTATTCCAAGCTGTTAAGAAAACCACACCATGGCCTTCTAGGTTCTTAAAATACTCTGTAAACTCATATTTTTGAAATAGTTGAAGGATAATAGCAGGATCAAGGTCTTTAACATAGAGATGGGAACTTACAGAATTTATTAATATTCATAATGCAAAATATATTCCATATATTAAGAAGTAGCACTCTTTATTGTAACTTTCAGATGAAATTTATGAATTAACTATTCAGAAAAGTTTGCTTGGCAAGTGGAAGTAAGATATGCATCTTTTTGATTTCAGGTTTAAACAAAGTTGGTTGGTATTCAGGGTTGGAGGAGAAGTACTTCCAAGCAATTCCTAACATCACTGTGGCAAATACTTCATGTCACATTCCGCGTGCTGATGCTTTCCACATGTTTCGAGATCCAGTCAATGGTGATATTCCTTGGCCTGGACTCATATTTGGGCTCACTGTGCTTGCTACTTGGTGTTGGTGTACTGATCAGGTAAACCTCAATGGCCTAAGGACACCATCATGGAAAATTTAATAGCAATTAAAATGACTTGACCTCCATTTGGTTGGATACCTAGCAATCATTATGGAAGTTAATTATTGAAGTTTTTTTCCTTTTTCACATTTTAATCACATTTTTATTTTCCTGTTTTTATGAGCACATACCCACGGTGTCCATTCATAATATACGGACAAATGAGTTCCCATACTGCTAGGACCCTAAGGAGTACTTTAAGGCTGAAATGTTGTTTATCGAAAGAGGGCAAGTATTAAACAAATCAGATTCTGCATTGTGTTGAATCAACGTTGTTATTAATGGCAATCTGGACTTCCTTGTATGTCCCTAGTGATTAGGCTTGAAACTATTGTAGGTGATAATAGCAGATAAATAGTGAATTAATTTGTACCACATTTCTCCATTATCACAACAAGCATTTATTAGAAATGTTATGTATGTACCCAACATTATTGCTGACAGTATTAACATTCTGCTGACCCTGAAATTAAGCTACGTGATGATGATCTGAAATACTTATTGGTGGAAATGGCATTCTTCTACTTGTTATCTGAGAGTGGAAATGCTAAGCCATTTAAGTTAACTGGATTAACGTCTGGAACAAGAGAATAATTCAAACTAATTCATTCAGAGGATGTATGATAGTAATCTATGATATAATGTGAGGGTCAACATATCAATATCCTAAACCATCACAAAAGTAAAGCTTTTAAGGTGTTAGTTAAATTGGATTTATTGCCCTAACTCATCATTTGCATTCCCCATTCCCCAAACTCAACTTCTCCAGATCTGGAAGATTGATTTTATGGGTCCTGGATAGGCCAAAAGCCAAGTGGTGAGGTCCTGAATGGTGGCAAGACCTCAAAAAACATGGTGGAGTGATGTGAGTGGGAAAATACAAGGCTTGCAGATGAATCTCCTTTGGAAGTCTTTGACACCTGTTAAAACCCCTCCACCAGAGAACTGTTGGACTTTTTCAATATTTCTGATATGAAATTAAATAAAACATTTTAAAGCATTTGTAAATAATGAAAAACGTTAAAAAGAATAATGAATAATCATGAAAAATAATGAATGAAATAACATTACATGTTATTTTTCCTTTCTTCCTTGCAGCCCTAATGTCCCCATTCAATAAAGGGCCTGCAGATCTAACATGGCACTCGATCCAAGAGCAGAATCCCATGTATAGGTCCTGAGGCACTGTCATTTACACTGATCAATTCCAAAATCTCTCTGCTTGGCTATCCTAGCTGACGTTTGTCCATCCAATTTTCAAATACGAATTGAGTGACTGGCATTGGAAATCACCCCCACTGTAGAAATGCTAGTTGCTTGTTGTTAACAGACCCCAATAACTTGGTATATTGCCCTTTAATTTACATTTGATTTATTTACAGTTGTTTCTTTCAATTAGGTAATCGTACAGAGGTCCCTGTCAGCAAAATCTCTTTCCCATGCCAAAGGGGGATCAGTTTTGGGAGGTTATCTGAAGATGTTACCCATGTTCTTCATTGTCTGGCCAGGCATGATCAGCAGAGCACTGTATCCAGGTGTGTATAAACTTGTGTGCTGTGTTCTGGAGGCTTTGGTACAAAACTGTCATGCAAATATTTTTAGTTTGTAAACCTTGCTTTACATAGGAAGATCATTTAAATATCTTTCTAACATCTATGCAAACAGTACATTAATGAGTAAAAATGTGGTAGAATGAATAACAATGCTTTCATTAGTTTCTCAATGGAGAGAAAATCCAATTCAGCAAGTTCTGTGAAAGTACCAGATACCAAGTAACCATAACATTAATACCTTAACCTCAACCCTATTTAACAGTTTTAAGATGTATAGCAACGCTCTCAAAACGTTGGAGGAACTCAGCAGGTCAGGCAGCATCTATGGAGGGAAGTAAACAGTCCACATTTTGGTTCAAAACATCCACTGTTTATTTTCCTCCATAGCTGCTGCCTGACCTGCTGAGTTACTCCAGCATTTTGTATATGTTGCTTCAGATTCCAGCATCTGCAGAATCTCTTGTGTCTTTGTTTAAGATGTATAGAATGCATTTACTTGAATTTTTGAAGCTATTTCCTTTGTTATTAATTTACTTTCAATATTTCTAGATCAGGTGGGCTGTGTGGATCCTGACATTTGTGAGTCAGTCTGTGGAGCTAGAGTAGGATGTTCAAACATCGCATACCCCAAACTGGTAGTGGAACTTATGCCTGTAGGTGAGGTTGTATTTATCATCATCTTTTAGTTTTAAGTTGTGTATTTATGAACAATGCATCTATTCTTTGTCCACTGCTGAGTGTATGACATCACCACTGGGTCTATCTACCAGACTGCTGAAACTGTCAGCTCCCATTATAAACACAGCACCTTGCTAATTTATTTCACAATTATTTCTGAGGTATATTTCACCCTCCAATTATGCATCCATATGAGTAATTGTCAATTTTCCAGGAGGGATCAAACAGGCAAACCACTGAAACTCATTGCAAGCCAAAGTGGCATATGAGGAGCTGCCTAGTCTCCATTCAAGTTCTTTGCTTGAATCTAGAACTTCCAAAATCATTCCAAATGGGAAGATTATGTTTTTGTTTTAACTATTTGGGAGATCTTAAAAGTGTTCAATCTTTTTCTGCCACCTGCAAACTTCATTATCAAGTGCACTAATTCTAAATATAATGAAGTGATAACTGGAGACAAAAGTTTGTTAGGGAGAATTTGAACTTCTCCCTTGTAGAAATGTGGCAGAAAAGGAATTAAATCTGAGCTGGGAAATATCCCTTCCCTCCTGCCCATGATGTCAATGCTGCTACTTTGTTTTGGGTGGCTGGGGTACCCATGGTTCAGTCAGAGGCCACATGCATTTCTGCAGGTGGGAAGTAATGCTCCAAATTTAGGAAAATATAGAAATTCACCATTAAAGCAAATATCTTATTAATGTTCCTGTCCATAGCATTGTCTATCAATCTGCTACCACCTCGCAAGCCTCACACAAAAACTGAAACATATAATACAGACTAAAGGTCACAAATGGATGGATCTCTGATTTTTAACTCCAACCAATAAATTCCTCTGTATAAGTAAGACATGTGATTTGATCCTTTGTACTTGAAGTTACTGGAAAGATTGTGATTGGTATCAATTTACATTATAGGGACGTTACAGTAACTGTGATATCAGCCGCCTTTTCCACCACCCTTCACCTTGCCAAATAAGACCTAAATATAATTGCTTCTGTTTTCTGTGTTTATTCTGAACCAGGTTTGAGGGGGCTGATGATAGCAGTAATGATGGCTGCTTTAATGAGTTCACTCACCTCAATTTTTAACAGCAGCAGCACACTCTTCACCTTGGATATCTGGCAGCGGATTCGCACAAATGCCTCTGAACAGGAGCTGATGATTGTTGGCAGGTATCTTTGCATTTAACCACAGAACCACACAGCAACAGTATAGCACAATATAGACCCTTCGGCCCACAATGTTGTGCTGACCGTTAAACCTCGCCTAAGACTATCTAACCCCTTCCTCCCACTTATCCCTCTATTTTAAATTCCTCCATGTGCTTATCTAGTAATCTCTTGAATTTGACCAATGTACCTGCCTCCGCCACTGCCCCAGGCAGTGCATTCCATGCCCCAACCACTCTCTGGCTAAAAAAAACTTTCCTCTGATATCTCCCTTGAACTTCCCACCCATTACTTTAAAGCCATGCCCTTTTGTATTGAGCATTGGTGCCCTGGGAAAGAGGCACTGGCTGTCCACTCTATCTATTCTTCTTAATATTTTGTACACCTCTATCATGTCTCCTCTCATCCTCCTTCTCTCCAAAGAGTAAAGCCCTAGATCCCTTAGTCTCTCCTCATAATCCATACTCTCTAAACCAGGCAGCATCCTGGTAAATTTCCTCTGCACCCTTTCCAATGCTTCCACATCCTTCCTATAATGAGGCAACCAGAACTGGACACAGTACTCTAAGTGTGGTCTAACCAGAGTTTTATAGAGCTGCATCATTACCTCGCGGCTCTTAAACTCAATCCCCCGAGTTATGAAAGCTAACACCCCATAAGCTTTCTTAACTACCCTTTCCACCTGTGAGGCAACTTTCAGGGATCTGTGGATATGGACCCCCAGATTCCTCTGCTCCTCCACACTACCAAGAATCCTGCCATTAACTTTGTCCTCTGCCTTGGAGTTTGTCCTTCCAAAGTGTACCACCTCGCACTTCTCCGGATTGAACTCCATCTGCCACTTCTCAGCTCAGCTCTGCATCCTATCAATGTCCCCGTGCAATCTTTGACAATCCTCTACACTATCCACAACACCACCAACCTTTATGTCATCTGCAAACTTGCCAACCCAGCCTTCTACCCCCTCATCCAAGTCATTAATAAAAATCACAAAAAGCAGAGGTCCCAGAACTGATCCTTGTGGGACACCGCTAGTCACAGCCCTCCAGTCTGAATGCACTCCCTCCACCACAACCCTCTGCTTTCTACAAGCAAGCCAATTCTGAATCCATGGCCAAGCTTCCCTGGATCCCATGCATTTCAGCAAGACTGATAACCAAAAAAAAGAGCAGGGAGTATTTCTGTTGCCCTACCATCCCATCGTGTGATAGTAGGGTAAACATGAACAAGAGTCACCAACTTACTATTATTGCCCAAGGGTTACTCATTATGTGTTTTGGATGTACCATGGTTTAAGCTTTAAGCAATCAGCTGAGAGCTTCATTGTCATATTCAAAAGGGCATATGTGGAAGAGCTCCAGCAATGTACATAAGAGCCCCAGTAATGTACATTACAAGCCAGCTGCCCCCCTTATATCTGCTGATTTTCATTTCCAATAGAAACATGCTAGGTTGTCTTGGTGTGACAGGAATGCTCTGGTCTCTTCTGTGTTCATTTATGTCCCAACATCTACAGATGAGGTTGGTGAACTTCACCTTGGCAGACCTTGTTGGGGATGCTTCTCTTTTCAATAGCAATAACACTAGCAGCCATCCCAGAGTCATCACAAAGATGTATAGATGCCTTTCAAGCCGTTATGCTAGAGGGTTCTTAAGAAATATTCCAGTCCTGGCAACGTCTTGCTTCACGGTATTACACGAGAAAAAGCAAGGTGATCAGGGCCAGGGTTGCTTGCTTGGCTGCACTTGCCAGGATGTGGACCACTGGGGATGTCTGTGGTAATCCACCTGCTAATTGGCAGATCAACAGAAAGTTCTACCATTTATTGCAACATGTCCATGCAACATAATGCATGGATGTAGAAGGACAATAATGGTCAGCTCTAGCCTAAAATTGGCCTCAGTCTCTTGTAGATATGCTGTGGTGCTGATCTATTGGATGGTGCATAAGAAAGGCATAAGTGGAAAAGTATCTTCTTGAACAAGATATTAAAGAGCATTCCACTTATCTGATTGTATAATCATTTTCTTTTCACAATTATTTTCCTTCCTAACATTCCCCTTTAATTGTCCCAAGTCCTTCTAAAAGTTGATTTCCTGGAACTAATAGGGATACCCTTGGAATTGTGAATCATTCAACAAAAGTATTAGCTTTGCTGGGCTGAAAACTGGAAGAAATTGAATAACCTGCCCATTATAAACATTGCCTAATATCCTTCGCTGTTAGAGACAGTGGATATTTATATTCTGCTCTGTACGTTGAACAATGCAGTCAATTGACAAAAAATTGAATACAATCAAAATTGGATTTCCAATGAGCTTTATAATTGTTATATTTCCAAATCAGGAAGAGAACCTGCATGTTGACTGGCTGCATTTTGTAGATGGTATGCATGGCAGCCACTGTGCACTAGTAGTGGAGAAAATGAAAGTTTAAGCTGGGTGATGGGGTGCCAGTCAAACAGGCTGCTTTGTCCTGATGGAGTTGAACTTACTAAGAATTACTAATGCTGCACCCATCCAAGCAAGAGGGGAGTATTCCATCAGGCTCCTGTCGTATGCTTTGTAGAAGTTGGAAAGGTCTTAGGGAAGAAATATAGAATACCAATCCTCTGACCTGTTCTTGGAGGCACTTGAGAGAGAGGTGGGAGATAGCTGACAAGATCTGAAAGCTTTTCCATGAACTTAGCTGGCACCAATACCCAACAGGTGATGGGGATCAAGGTGTTCTACATTCAGTCTTATAGGACAAATACCTAAGTGCATAGAGGTCCATTACCTTAGGAGTCCACTTTAAATACTTAACATGGACACTTCTGGCAAACAGGAGTGAAGGCCACCTATTTCAATACACCTGCAAAATTTGCAGGCGGTCTGATTCTGCGGACATTTAGTGATTTATTTTTCAGACTTACATCAGTATTACCCATTTGTAGAAGGGAACTTCCTGGTGAAATGGTGCACGTATGCATATGTGTGTGGTGAGGAGAGTGGCAGGCAGGTAACTGAATACATCTGTCTGATGATCTATCTGCTAACATCCACAAAGGAAAGCATGTTTCTCTTATTTTACCCATTTTCTTGTTGGTAAGGATTCTGCTGTTGCCATTCGCAACTTTTCTGGACGCATCTTGTTTTCTATTTTCCCCTCATCTTTATCATTTAGCCTTCCACCCCATTATGGACTCTTTGTTCTTCTACTCTTCCTCTCCTTACTCTGCACTTAAAACCTGCTATAATTCTACTTTTTCCACATTGTAATGAATGGTTATTGACCTAAAATGGTAACTTTGTTTCTCTGGCCATTGATGCTGGCTGACCCTCTGATTATTTAAAAAAAACAGTTTCTGGCTTTTCTGTTCATTTACTTACCATTCACGCATTGCTTCCAGTGTTTAGCATGAATTTAACCAAGTATGCCTGCTGTTGCTCTCTACAGGCATTTGGTTTCCAAATAGATGTAATGAATTGAATTTTACAGCAAACTGATGGTTTTGTGATTACTTTCTGATACCAGCATTTTATTCCAAATTTATTTCTGTTAACCGAATTTAAATTCTTAATGCCACCAACAAATCTCTTGGTAACTCTCATTATTGGCTCAGTGTCCATTTTCTATATGCTTATTCTGTGGGCACCTTGAGATTTTTAACTTCAAATACCAGTATAAATAGAGGTTTTTGATGTATATCTCTCACTCTACTTATTTTGATTATTTAGGAATTCATGGGCAATTATTTGTGCAAATGCAATACAAAAGATTTTATTCTTCAAAAACTCCATAACTACAGAAGTGAAAAGCTCTCCTCCTGAATAAGTACTTTTGTTGCTTGTAGCAAGAGAGATTGGTAATGCATTGATCAATAATATGAAAGTATCTTTAAATAAAGGGAGTTGAATGGACATGAAGCAGAGATCTTTCAACTGTTTTATAGAACCTGACGTATTCAGAAGCTATGCCCAAATATCGTTTTCTAATATTTATCATGGTTATCTTTCCCAGCAGGAGAAATGAGACATTCTAATTAACCTTCTCTTTGTTTTTTCTTTCTTTTGGCAGGGTATTTATTATTTTCCTAGTTGCTGTCAGTATAGTGTGGATCCCTATTATCCAGAAATCTAACAGTGGCCAGCTCTTTGACTACATTCAGTCTGTTACCAGCTACTTAGCACCACCAATTACTGCGCTTTTCATTATGGCAGTCTTCTGGACAAGAGTCAATGAGCCGGTGAGAACCAGTACCAGTGAGAGCTATTGCAATTACTGTCATTTAATAGTCCATTAATGTTGAAAATCTGCTGAAACCAGAATCAAATCTTTATGGATGATGCATTTCAAAATGTATAAATGTAAATTGTTTTACAAAAACGTGACTTAAAAATAATTCAGGTTGCTGAAGAAGCATTTTTCTTTCTTTGGAACTTTTCTAACTACAGAACTCTAGTTCCAAATAAGCGTTGTCCTCACTCCATAAGCAAGGAGGCAATCTACAGACTTATTCAACCCTTCAGTAGTCCTGCTAAGTGGCTATTATTCAAGTTCATGTTTAGACATTATTGGTTCAATATTGTCACACCAAGTCCTGTTTTTATCAATTTCTACAAGTATTTTTTTCCAACAGGTCTCACTGAAAATTGCTGAATACCATCCGTATTTATATGTACTGCAGATTGACACCCCTGAGGCCAACTACCCAGTTGAGATTATGGATCCTTTGTCTAATTTCCCTTTAATGATAAGTGGACAGAGTCATATTTAAGAACATATAAATTATAAAACAGTTTAGGTTGCATATGAATTAACTAAAAGGCTCTAAGGTATAATGATCTAACACATACTAACCCATGCAAGCAGTAGGCTATCGCTCAATAGCAAGGAAACCATGATATCTCCATGACACATTACGTTTATAATATTGATGCAGATAATCATGAATATAGCTAAATTTCATGGAGATTGACCTAAATTTCTTACTGGTCTGCAAAACAGGAAAAGTCTTGACCAATTAGGAACATCATGTCACATTGTATGTAGCTACATGCCTAGCATAAAAGATTATAATGTGTGCAAGCAATACAAATACATGTAGGGTTACTTTGAAACTATAATGTTTTAACCTGTTTCCTTAAAGGAAATTGTACATTCATGTGTGTGTTATACCTGGATTAGACTTTTCTCTGCTGGGGATTAATATCTAGTTAAGGCATCATGACGAGATTTTTTATGTATGTCGCAGGGTGCTTTCTGGGGATTGATGGTCGGGCTGATCCTGGGGCTTGTTCGAATGGTCATGGAGTTTGTCTATGGAGCGCCATCATGTGGTGAAGAGGATAAAAGACCGTCGTTCCTCAAGGATGTGCATTATCTTTACTTTGCTTTGATTCTATGTGGAATAAGTGCAATTGTTATCACTGTCATCAGCCTAATGACTCCAGCAATCCAGGAAGAAAATGTAAGTGATAGGCATCAGCATTTTAGTCAATCTTTGAAGAAAATGATATTTTAAGTTCTTGTAAAATTAGTTTTTCTACTACAGCAAGGTATTCCAAGCTCCTGCTTAGAACTCCCTACAGGATTCCCATAAAAATAAAATGAATTTGTTTTTCTTATAATATATTATGTAATTTGCGCTATCTGAAAAACATAGACTAGTTTTATCTTATTTTGGTTGTGTAGTATCCTAACACCCGTCCACTCAATTTTAAAACCGACCCCTAACATCACTTAACCACTACTTCTAGACTGATATCCATTACTAACTACATACTTTAACCTTGATGTTCATCCTGAGGAGTCTAGGGTTTGACTCTTATTTTCAAGGAAAGCTAATTGGTTCATTTTCCCAGCACAGAAATGTTTCTCTTTGTTTTCGCATAGAGGTCTTCTATTGACGCAGTGTCAGATTCTGACGCTGGGTTCACTGTGGTGCTTGAGCTGCAGGTTGCATTAATCATAATTGTGTCAAAGGACAAAAGATAAGTTAATAGTGAAATAAATGTTATTCAGTAACTGAGCCAAATCAATTGTGAAAGTGGTACATTAACCATGAGGAGATTTTAAGAAGGTGTGAGGTTGGGTGAGGCAATTGTTATCTGTGTTACTCTCCCAGAACTGAATGCCCCATTCTACACACACACATGAAGAATGACTACTTGAATGAGTTTTAAATGGAGAAACTATAGTATTGAATGGTTATTACAAGCTGATATAGTTAAGCTGAATGGTTTTGATGATTTCCAGTTTACTAGTTTCTGAATTCTGTGGCTGTGTAACAGGACTGAGAAAGGAAGGCAGTGAACCAAAGGAAGGCAACCTGCAGACTGGATGCCACCTATGCCAATAGCAAGCAAGAACAGCAGCCCACAAACTTTATGGCACCTTTAATTCAGTAATCCCTCTGAAGGCATTTCACAGGAATATTATCACATAAAATGGAACGACATAACACATTAGGAGAGAATGATACTGGGGATTAAAAACTTAGTCAAGAAATGAGATTTTAAGGACAAAAGAGGAAAAAGAGATTCAGAGAGGAGGTCCTAGAGCTTGGGACCTTAAGTAGTTGAAGGCATGGTCTGCAATGGTGGAGTAAAATTGGGAATTTGGGCAAGTTCAGAATTGGACCAGTGACGATATTTGGAGAATTGTGGTGCTGGAAGAGAATTCACGGTTATGGAAAAGTGAGGCCATGGTGGAATATGAAAAGAAGGAGGAGAATTGTAAAGTCACAACATTGTTGAACTGGGAGCACAAGGGTGATGGGCAAAAGGAGTGCGAATTAGGACAGTGGTAGCAGAACTTCGTTTGCGTTCAGTGGTAACGAATTGTCTGACTAAGACAGGTTAGAAATGAATGGAAACAGGTAAGGATATTTGGAATCTGGATAGTGAAGGAAGAAGTTGAAGCGATCATCTTTGCCGAAGGCTACAAATAGGTCAAGAACCTATAGTTATAGCGTTTAAGGTATGTTCATTGGCTGCTCTAATTATTTAAGTAAATTGTCCTCTGATGAGAATTAATAGTTGTATATGCTCTGTTGACAGATGTGCAGTAAATAAAAAGGCATCAGCTTATAGGACAGAAATATGACAGGAATATATAGGAGCTGGAAACTCAGTTTGACTTCTTGCAAGAGACAGTTGGGTTGATGTGTTTGGAAGGCCCCGCGGTTCAAATGTCAGGGCAGTCCAACTGCTGGTTCTTTGGACGACAACATTTTAAAGTTTGCCATAAAGATGAATATTGTTTAAATACTTGCACCATCATGAATGGCAGCAAGCAAATCAAATGGTGTTTTGCTACTTAAACACTGTATATTTAAAGAACCACTTTGTAAAAAGTGAAAGATATGTAAATAATTGACAGCAATGTTCTAACACAGCCGTTAGCACCTATTGAGCAAGATGTTAAACATTCAACAACTCTCTTACAGCAGCCAAATGAAAACAAAAATTAACAAATTAATGTTTCATGGATGCTGCTTAACAAATTTTTTTTTGTTTTGATTATTGCAATGGTAACTATTAGGTTTAATTTTTGGAAACAACATGAATCACATGAACCAGCTGGTTGACTGGAAACGGTGAGGGTTGGCAGTGCTGGGAGCATGTGTTCTGTCATCCTGAGAGAGAATGGAAGACTTATGCTCCACAAAGCCATTTCCACTGCCTTGATCAGGTCCCCAGGAACCCTAGTAATCTGTTGGATACCTCAAGGCCCTTTCAAATACTGTCTTCCAGAGCCATGATGGCAGCAGTCTGGGCTCCCACTGCAGCGATCATGGTTGGGTACCTCTGTCATCACCCACCACTTGCTACATCATGATTGACTCCGTAATTGTTTAGGTGCAGCTGCTACTATTTCCTAGCTGGAAGAAAGGCCTTCATACAAATTTTATTTAATGTTGGAGGGAGGCATTTCATGGCTTTTTTGGATGCCAGACAACACACCAGCATCTTGATGTCCATGTTCAAAAACCTTTGTCTGTAGAATGTCGCATTATCCTCAACTGGGTCCTGTGGAGCAGAATTCGTGTGTCCTTGCTTCAGGGGAGCTGGCAAACAAGCTTTGCATTCCCCCAGTCTGGTTGCCCTCCAGGTGTTACTTCTATGGTCCGTGAAGTTCTATGATCTATGTTGGTGGGTGTCAGGTGGAGTTCTTCAATGTCTGGCAGCTCATCAGCTACTATTGGCCACTGAGGTTGCCACCTTCCATTGCTTTGACCTTTCTGTCCCGCAGCCAGGACTCTTTCCGGGTGTCCACCAGTGAAACGGTCATCCCAGTCTACAGGGCTACCTCAGCATCACAATGACTTCCAGCAATGGTCGAAATTGAAGGGGTAATGTGTATTAATGCAGTTACTTTCAACTCATGCACAGGCTTCTGGAAATACTACAAATGTGTAAATAGGCAAATGATTGTGATTGGCTGCTCTTTAGCACTTGAA
Organism: Pristis pectinata; assembly: GCF_009764475.1. Classification (NCBI taxonomy): domain Eukaryota; kingdom Metazoa; phylum Chordata; class Chondrichthyes; order Rhinopristiformes; family Pristidae; genus Pristis; species Pristis pectinata. Next base: position 32,961,930 of record NC_067407.1, on the reverse strand, counting down.
TTTTCCCCCACAAGTTAAATTAATGCCATGCATCATCATTAGTTAAGTGTGGTTTCTTTTGCATCTGCCTACTTCTAATCTTTAACCAACAGTCATGCAGATAGCAAAGCTCCAGTGACCCAGGTCCAACCTTGACCTGTGGTGCTGTCTGTGTGGAGCTTGCATGTTCCCCCTGTGACTGCAGTGGTTTCCTCTGGGTGCTCCAGTTTCCTTCGACATCCCAAAAAATCTACCAGTTGATAGTTTAACTGGCCACTATAAAGTATCCCATCTGTAGGTCAGTGGTAGAATCTAGTGGGGAGTTGATGGCAATATGGGGAGGATAGGATGTGTGTAAAAATAGGTGCTCAATTGTTGGTGCGCACTTAGTGGGCTGAAGGACCTGTTTCCATGTGAATCTTTGCAGTCCCAGAAAAATGGGAATGTTCAGTGACAAGTATATTCAAGACTGCAACTGGTATACTTTTGGTCACTAGGCAAATCAGAAGATAAGGGGATCATGCAAAAAAAAGTATAGTTGACGTAGAAAATCAACTGTGATATTGAATGGTGAAGTAGAACTCAAGGATGTGTGACATTCTCCTGCTCCAATTGCTTAAGATCTTATTGTCTCAAAGGTACCAGCACTGATTTTTGACATAATTATGTCAATAGCAATGAAGGAAAGGATTCATGTAGCTGGCTTGATTTAAACGATTTCACTGCAAAATCGAAATTGAATTTGATTTGATATCCTAAACAAAAGATATTATGTGCATTTTCTAAGCACTTGTAGAACTCAAGCAATATTGAACCTTTCCTTTACTATTCCTGGAGCTAAAACAGCTCTATCTTTCTTGAAATTTGAAATAATTTCTTTATTCCCAGGATCACAGCAGAAAATAGGAATTGCTCTGCCAAAAAAGAATTAATTCATGGACTATAGACTAGTTATCTTAATGTGAGTGGTGGGATAGACGGCAGGCACGGTAGTGTAGCGGTTAGTGTAACGCTATTACAGCACCAGAGACCCGGGTTCAATTCCAGTCACTGTCTATAAGGAGTTTGTATGTTCTCCCCGTGTCTGCGTGGATTTCCTCCAGGTGCTCTGGTTTCCTCCCGCATCCCAAAGACATAGGGGTTAGCAAGTTGTGGGAATGCTATATTGGCACTAGAAGCGTGGCGACACTTGCCGGCTGCCCCCAGAACACTCTACGCAAAAGGTGCATTTCACTGTGTATTTCGATGTACATGTGACTAATAAAGATATCTTATCTTATCTATTTCCTAAAGAGGTGAGATAATAATACATCTCAAGATGGAGGATATAAAATAAATTAGCATGATTCTGAAAGGGTGCTCATGATCAATCAGTAAATTTATTTGAATATGGAAATAGTAAATAAGGGTAGTAGAATGGATCTGTTATATGAAATTTTCAGAAAAGCTCCAATAACGTGCCACATCAGTAAATTATGACAAAAAGCATATCTTATAGAGTAAATGAGCAGGTAGCAGAATAGGTTCAAAATATAGCTGCAAAATAGAAAACAGATATTAATGGGTTAAAGGAAGTTTCCTGTACTGGCAAAAAAGTGGGAAGTAGCATCTCGCATTCAATATGGACTCAGAAATAGGAGATGGGTAACAAAATTTGCAGAGACCAAAATGAAAGTCTTAGCTCCCAAAATGAAAACTGCATTGTGAATAAATTTGCAGTCTACCACATTAAATTCAGTATGGTGAAATACAAGATGTCTTATTTTGATTGGAAAACTAAATCGGCTAAATATTCAACTAATCCAGATTGAGAAGCAAAGAGATTTGGGAATATTTACCCCCTTCCCATAGCACCCTCCTATACAACTGAAGACATAACACCTGGACTTTTAGCTTACTCTCTGCCTATGGTCCCAAGCACTTTTTCCACATGAAGTAATAATCTAACTGCATGTCTTTCAATTTTGTGTTCTATATTGCACCTAGTGTTCCCATTGTTGTGGAGTCCACTACATGGATTGTGCGACTGCTCAGCGGAACAAATTGGTCCATGGACAGGACCGATAGAGTCAGACAGCATGGAAACAGACTCTTCAGCCCACCAAGTCTGGGCCAAGCATCAAGCATCTATTTACACTAAGGCTACACTAATTCCATTTTATTCTCCCCACATTCCCTCAACTCCCCCCAATTGTACCACTCACCTACATATGAGGGGAAATTTACAGAGGCCAACTAACCTACTAACCCACAAGTCCTTAACGTGAGGGAAGAAACCAAAGCATCTAAAGGGAACCTATACAATCACAGAGAGAAAGTGCGAACTCCAGACGGACATTACCCATGGTCAGGATTGAACCTAGGTTGCTGGAGCTGGTGAGGCAGCATCTCTGGCAGCTGTGCCACTGCACTGCCCTGTGGAGAGCAAAAAAAGTTAGTTACCTGAAAATGTTTAATTCAATATTGAGTCACAATTGCTGCGATGTGACTTTTCTCTTATTTCCCCCTACCCCATCCTTTCCCCCATTAACCCAATCTGGAGGCAACACAACCCCTTCATTTTACTGCAGTAATATATGGCCAGTATTTTGTCAATAAGATTACAGAACATAAGTAAATCTGTCTTTTTTCTATTTTGCAATGTTAACAACTGTACATAAAGTTTACTGATCTCTGTAGTTCACAGAATAAGTAAAAGTATTCTTTATATTTTCAAAGCTGATTCGATTAACATGGTGGACCAGAAACATCAAAATTTCTAAAACCCACTTGGATGATAACTGGAGCCAGCCAAAGCCAATCTCCGAATTCATTGACAGAAATGCTGAATCATTATCTATTACAGAGGATGATGGACAGCAAGAAACAGGTAGAGGAGTTTTGGGGGGTTTATTGCCTGAAGTGTTAACTCTGCTTCTCTTTTCATGGGTGTTGCTTAAACTGCTGAGTTTCCCCAGTATTTTGTTACAGGATACCCATGTATTCCATCTCCATTCATCATGCAAACTGCCTGCAACACCACAATCTCAAGCACAAATTTCCACCACTAAGTGAACAGGGACAAGAACACAAAACAACTTACTCTCTGAAAATGTGTTACCTACTTAGACCTTGCTGCTACAGACAGTGGTGTGCTTTTCTCTCATTCCCCTGTCTCCTTCCTGAAGTAGCTTTTGCCAAATTGGTAGTTGGTGGTTCAGTGACCCCAGACCCCAAAGAATTTTTATTCTATGCTGATTGACCTGCAAATGAAATCGTCCACTCGCCATTCAGATAATTAACTATAGCAAAAACAATGAGCCAAGAAAGGGTAGGAGGTGGATCAAATGTATAAAAGTAAGAAGAATAGAAGACATTATGGAATATTGCAGACTACAACAGGAATTAGGTAATTAAAGATTGTCCTCCAAAATATTGCACTGTTTCATTTTGAAGTGCAATGTTATAACAGCATGGCAAAGCATTGTGCTTCCTGGGATCTCAGTCAATGGCAGGACAAACAGTCTGCTTTCTTATCTGATGAATTTGTGTATAGAAAAGGAAAGGGATTTTGAAGAGGTAGAATGAATTTGTGGGAATAAATTGAAGTTCTGAGCTCTGTTTTGTTAAGAGATTATTAAGTGGATGGAGGAAACAATTCAAGGTCATACTGAAGACTTCCTTGAAAAAGAGTAACATCATGGGAATCCCTGGCCCATAACTGCTTACAATAAGGGATGTGGAAATGTTACAATGTGGAAGCCCATCATAAAAAGTGGAAGGAACACCACCTCCTAGTCCCCACCTGGCTACAAACAGTCCCACATTGGCTTCATCGGTCCTCCCAGAACCCACTGAACTGGAATGCAGCAAGTCATTAAACCTATTTGACTGTTTTAGAAGAGAAGAACGTTTAAGGTGAAGGATTGGGTGCTGATCCAGTAGACTGCTTTGGCCGGAGTAGTGTTGAAATTCTTGGCTTGATAGAACTTCACTCATCTAGGCAAGTGGGAAGTATTCCATCACTTCCATTATAAACCTTGTTGATAAAGGAAAGGCTCTGGGGAGTCAGGGGTGTGACTAACCAGACTCTGCCTTGCTATTGTCGTTTCTGCTCAGTGGAGAGGCGAGAGAGAGAGAGCACCACTAAGAGATAGATGGCAGGGGCTCCATGATGTAATGCTGCTCAAAGTCAAGGTATGTGCTTGGACTCCCTCATGTTGAAGATGGTCATTCACTGGAACATGTTTGGCATTAATACATTTTGCCAGTTTAGGCCATTCCATCCAGCTCTTGTTGCATGTGGGGATGGGATGCTTTGGCTTTGGAGATATCAGTGGAAATGAATATTTTGCAATCATCAAATGGGCTCATTGTTGTTTGTCATCTATATCAACAACTTGGGTGAGAATGTGCAAGGCATGGTGAGTAAGTTTGCAGGTGACACTAAAATAGGCAGCATCATAGACAGTGAAGAAAGTTATCAAGAATTACAGCAGGATCTTGCTCAGCTGGATGAGAGGGCTGAGGAATGGAAAATGGAGTTTAATTCCAATAATTGTGAGGTGTTGCATTTTGGGAAGTTAAACCAGGGTAGGACTTTCACAGTGAATGGCAGGGCCCTGGGCATTGTTATAGAGCAGAGGGACCCAGGAGTACAAGTACATGGTTCCCTGAAAGTGAATCATAGATAGGGTGGTGAAGAAGGCTTTTGGCACACTGGCCTTCATTGAATATAATTGGGATGTTATGCTGCAGTTGTACAAGACATTGGTGAGGCTGCATTTGGAGTATTGTGTTCAGTTTTGGTCATCCTGCTACAGGAAAGATGCCATTAAGCTGGAAAGAGTGCAGAAAAAGACTTACAAGGATGTTGCCAGGACTCAAGGGACTGGGTTATAGGGAGAGGTCGGGTAGACTTTATTCCTTGTAGTGCAAGAGACTGAGAGGTGACCATATAGAGGTATATAAAATCATGAGGGGCATAAATAGGGTGAATTCACACGATCTTATTTTCAAGGTTGTGGAATCAAGAACTAGAGACCATAGGTTTAAGGTGAGAGGGGAAAGATTTAATAGGAACCTGAGGGACAACATTTTCACCCACAGGGTTGTATGCATATGAACGAGCTGCCAGAGGAAGTGGTTGAGGCAGGTACAATAACAATATCTAAAAGACATTTGGAATAGTACATGGATAGGAAAAGTTTAGTGGCATATGTGTCAAACATGGACAGATGGGACTAGCTTAGATGGGCATCTTGGTCAGCATGGACATGTTGGGCCGAAAGGCCTGTTTCCATGCTGTGTGATTCTATGACTATCAATGAATCACACAGCATGGATTCTATGACAGTAACTGCACTTTGTAATGAATTGACCTGCACGATCGGTTTGTAAGACAAGCTTTTCACTGTACCTCGGTACAAGTGACAATAATAAACCAATACCAATATGCATCTCCACTTTTGACTTCCACAAAGGAAGGAATATCATTGAAGCAATTGAAGGTAGTTGGACCAGGATACTACTCTAAGAACTCCAGCAGTGATGTACTGCTATGCACTAGTAACAGTGATGTACTACAGGATGATTGACCTTCCATGAGCAGAGCCAGGTATGATTCCAGCCAATGGAGATCATATTCCTTGATTCCTATTGACTTCAGTTTTATTTGGCCTCCCCGATCCCACATTTGGTCAAGTGCTGTTTTGCCACCAAGATTAGTCACTTGCACTTCTCTAAATGTTGCCCTATGGCCCATATTTGGATAAGATTGTAATGAGGCTTGAAGTTGAAGCGTCTTGGCAAAGCCCAAACTGAACATGTTTCTGCCATGTAAGAGCTGTCTGAAAGCACTAACAGCAATATATTCCATTGCTTTGCTGACGGTTGAATGATGGGCATAGGTTACTCTGAGAGGTCATAGATCACATAGATTGTGAAGTAATTTTACGCTGCTGCTGATGGCTCACAGAGCCTCGTGGATGCTCAGTTATGTGCTGCCAGATGTGTGATTTCAAAACCAATCACTGCTTGTGAATATCAATTGAAGTAGTTTGATAGCTAATATCATTACACAATGTGTTTATTAGTTAATGCTTTTAGAACATTGTATTAGATACAAAGGAGAAGGCTTTAGAGGAATCTGCCTTGTTTTGTTCTCGGGAAGTCTGTGCCCCTATCCCAATGAGGACTTAGTATCTTACATTTGATGCTGCTACTCCATTTGATTTTGGTGTACTTACTTCTGTTGAAACAGTGTCGCTCTCTTGGTGGAAGAAAACATGTTTTTGCCTTTGTGGCCTGTCAGTACAGGAGGAGCCTGAACTCACAGAAGAAGAAAATGATGCCATACGTGAACGCTTAACGAGCATTGAAGAAGAACCTTTATGGAAAAATGTGTGTGATATAAATGCCTTAATCCTGCTGGTAGTTAATGTCTTCTGCTGGGGATACTTTGGATAAGTTTTGTCATCCTGATTACTTACAGAATAGTTTTGTACCTCTAGTGAAATACTTGTTTGTAACAGTAGGTTAATGGCAACAATTACATGAGTATTAACTTTTGTATTATTGACAGCTTCAGTCATGTAAGACTTCAGGTAATATATTGATTAAATAAACACCAACATTGCAAGAACAAAGATAATCTAGTTCCAGGAGTAACTCAATTAAAGTGACACTTTCTTTAAGCAACTTAAAAATGTTGTAAACAGAACAAAGAAAATAAATACCATTTGCATTCGGTTCTTTCACATATTATCTTTCATTTTAATGTTCTAAACTTAAGTTTTTATATCTTGTCCTATCTGATCTGTTATTTTTCTTCCCAATAAAATACTTTAAATATTCCCCAGGTAAATCATTGCTTCTATATTTATGCAAATAAAGTTTTAATTTTAAAAGTGCAGAGGCGAGTGAAGAGGATCACTTACTTGCTTTGGGGGCAATAATTTTGCAGTTTCTTCCTGAGTTTTCCCTCGATCCCACACATCGTTATGTATAATGCCTGCCTCCTCTGTTCATGTGGTGGGGGGGTGGATGTCAAATAGTTTCCTTCCATGTTGTAATCATTCCTGTGTTGGGAGTGTGAATTTGTGTGAGGAGCCAGAGAAGTAGTTTTTGTTCTCCAGGACCCTTCCCTCCAGGTAGTGCTGACCATTGAAAATGTCTGGCAATGTTGTTGCCATTAGGAGGAAGGCATCATATGTGCTCCCTGGAAACATGGCATTGACCGTGAGGAAAATCTTCTTATGTCCACAATTACCTGCATGTCGAGGGAATGGAAACCTTTCCTGCTGATGAAAAGGTCCTACAAAGTAATGGGGGCTCTTGTGGCATGAGCGCAGTCAATGGCTGCCCGCAAATTTGGAAAGCCAGCAATCTGAGCAAACCCCAGTGCCTGAGACCTCATTTAAAACATAGAACATAGAACAATTACAACACAATTCAGGCCCTTTGGCCCACAAAGCTGTGCCAAACATGTCCCTACCCTAGAAATTACTAGGCTTACCCATTGCCCTCTATTTCACTCAGCTCTATATACCGATCTAACAGTCTCTTGAAAGACCCTAACGTATCAGCCTCCACCACAATTTCCAGCAGCCCATTCCACACACTCACCATGCTCCGAGTAAAAAAACTTACCCCTGACATCTCCTCTATATCTACTCCCCAGCACCTTAAACCTATGTCCTCTTGTTGCCATCAATTCAGCCCCGGGGAAAAGCCTCTGACTATCTACCCTATCAATACCTCTTATCATCTTATACACCTCTATCAGGTCCCCCCTCATCCTCTGTCTCTCCAAGGAGAAAAGGCTGAGTTCCCTCAACCTGCTTTCATAAGGCATGCTCCACATCCCAGGCAGCATCCTTGTAAATCTCCTCTGCACCCTCTCTATGGCTTCCACATCTTTCCTGTAGTGAGGCGACCAGAACTGAGCAAGTGGGGTCTGACCAGGGACCTATATAGCTGCAACAATACCTCACGGCTCCTAAATGCAATTCCCCGATTAATGAAGGACAATACACCATATGCCTTCTTAAACACAAAGTCAACCTGCGCCACCACTTTGAGCGTTCTATGGACTCAGACCCCAAGATCCCTCTGACCCTCCACACTGCCAAGAGTCCTACCATTAAGACTATATTCCGCCAACATATTTGACCTACCAAAATGAACCACTTTACACTTATCTGGGTTGAATTGCATCTGCCACTTCTCAGCCCAAATCTGCATCCTATCTATAATCCCTCTGTAACTTCTGACAGCCCTCCAAACTATCCACAACACCCCCAACCTTAATGTCATCTGCAAACTTACTAACCCACCCCTCCACTTCCTCATCCAGGTCATTTATAAAAATCACAAATAGTAAGGGTCCCAGTACAGATCCCTGAGGTACACCACTGGTCACCGACCTCCACTCAGAATATGACCCCTCAACAACCACTCTTTGTCTTCTGTGGGCCAGCCAGTTCTGGATCCACACTGCAATGTCCCCTTGGATCCCATGTCTCTTCACCTTCTCCAGAAGCCTCACACAGGGTACCTTATCAAACGCCTTGCTGAAATCCATATACACTACATCTACTGCTCTCCCTTCATCGATGTGCTTAGTCACATCCTCAAGAATTTCAATCAGGCTCGTAAGGCAGGACCTGCCCTTAACAAAGCCATGCTGACTATGCCTAATCATATTATACCTCTCCAGATGTTCATAAATCCTGCCTCTCAGGATCTTCTCCATCAGCTTACCAACCACTGAGGTAAGACTCACCGGTCTATAATTTCCTGGGCGATCCCTACTCCCCTTCTTGAATAAGGGAACAACATCCGCAACCGTCTAATCTTCCGGAACCTCTCCCATCTCCATGGACAACACAAAGATCATCGTCAGAGGCTCTGCAATCTCCTCCCTCGCCTCCCACAGCAACCTGGGGTACACCTCATCCAGTCCTGGCGACTTATCTAACTTGATGCTTTCCAAAAGTTTCAGCACCACCTCCTTTCTAATATCTACATGCTCAAGCTTTTCAGGCCACTGCAAGTCCCCACTACAATCACCTAGATCTTTTTCCGTGGAGAATACTGACATAAAGTATTCATTAAGTACCTCCGCTATTTCTTCCGGATCCATACACACTTTCCCACTGCTGCACTTGATAGGCCCTATCCTTTCGCATTTCATCCTCTTACTCTTCACATACTTGTAGAACGCCTTGGGGTTTTCCTTGATCCTGCCTGCCAAGGCCTTCTCATGTCCCCTTCTGGCTCTCCTAATCTCTTTCTTAAGTTCCTTCCTTTTAGCCTTGTACTCCTCCAGATCTCTAACATTACCTAGCTCTCTGTACCTTTTGTATGCTTTTCTTTTCCCTTTGACTAGATTTATTGTAGCTTTCGTACACCACGGTTCCTGTATCCTATCATGACTCCCCTGTCTCATTGGAACATGTCTGTTCAGAGCTCCACACAAATATCCCCTGAATATTTGCCACATATCTTCCGTACTTTTCCCAGAGAACATCTGTTCCCAATTTAATCTTCCAATTTCCTGCCTGAGGGCCTCATAATTCCCTTTACTCCAAGTAAACACCTTTCTAGCCTGTCTTTTCCTATCCCTCTCTAGTGCTAATGTAAAGGAGATAGAATTATGATCACTATCACCAAAATGTTCACCCACTGAGAGATCTGACACCTGACCAGGTTCATTTCCCAATATCAAATCAAGCACAGCCTCTCCTCTTGTAGGTCTATCTACATACTGTGTCAAGAACCCTTCCTGAACACACATAACAAATTCCACCCCATCTAAACCCCTCACAGTCTGGAGATGCCAATCGGTGTTTGGGAAATTAACATCCCCCATCAGCACAACTCTGTTGTTCTCACACCTTTCCAGGATCTGCTTCCCTATCTGCTCCTCAATAACCCTGTCACTATTGGGCGGCCTGTAAAAAGCACCCAGCACCGTTATCGACCCCTTCCTGTTCCTAACCTCCACCCACAGAGACTCCATAGACAATCCCTCCACAACGTCCACCTTTTCCGCAGCCGTGACACTGTCTCTGATCAACAGTGCCACTCCCCCACCTCTCTTGCCTCCCTCCCTGTCCTTCCTGAAACATCTAAAACCCGGCACTTGAATCAACCATTCCAGCCCCTGAGCCATCCAAGTCTCCGTAATGGCCACCACATCATAGCTCCAAGTATCGATCCAAGCTCGAAGCTCATCTGCCTTGTTCACAACATTCCTTGCATTAAAATAGACACATCTCAAGCCTGTCTGACCAGGTCCCTTCTCTATCACCTGCCCACGGCACCCAGTCCTAGCCTCCTCCACTCGAGAGCCAAACACCTCCTCCCCTGTCTTTCCAATATGGATCCCAACCCCCAACAATTCTAGTTTAAACTCTCCCCAGTAGCCTTGGCAAACCTCCCCGCCAGTATGTTGGTCCCCCTGGGATTCAAGTGCAACCCGTCTTCTTTGAACAGGTTATACCTGCCCCAAAAGAGGCCCCAATGATCCAGAAAACTGAATCCCTGCTCCTTACTCCAATCCCTTAGCCATGCATTTAACCTCCTCCTCATTCTGTTCCTATACCCACTGTCGCTTAGCACAGGCAGTAATCCGGAAATTACTACCTTCGAGGTCCTGCTTCTCAACTTCCTTCCTAACTCACTATAGTCTCTTTTCAGGACCTCATTCCTTTCCCTACCTATGTTGTTGGTACCAATATGTACCACGACCTCTGGCTGTTCTCCCTCCCCCTTCAGGATATCTTGGACGCGATCCGAAACATCCTGGACCCTGGCACCTGGGAGGCAAACTACCTTCCGAGTTTCTTTCCTGTGTCCACAGAATCGCTTGTCTGACCACCTAACTATAGAGTCCCCTATCACTAGTGCCCTCCTCACTCCTTCCCTACCCACCTGAGCCACAGGGCCGGGCTCTGTGCCAGAGATACTGCCACTGTTGCTTCCCCCAGGTAGGCTGTCTCCCCCAACAGTACTCAAGCAGGAGTACTTATTGTCAAGGGGTACAGCCACAGGGGTACTCTCTAGTACCTGCCTCTTCCCCTTCCCCTTCCTGACTGTAACCCAATTGCCTGATTCCGATTGTCCCGGCGTGACCACCTGCCTATAACTCCTCTCTATCACCTCCTCACTCTCCCTGACCAGATGCAGGTCATCGAGCTGCATCTCCAGTTCCCTAACACGGTCCCTCAGGAGCTGCAGCTCGACACACCGGGCACAGATATAGCCTTCCCTGAGGCAGGGAGACTCCGGGAACTCCCACATCTGACACTGAGTACAGGAAACCGCAGTCATACTCCTTCCTTAACTAAAGTCACCTAGCTTTCCTCGCCCCTTTACGCCGAAGCCCCTTGAGCCAAAGCCCAGAACACTCTGCTCCGTCTCACTCCGCTGCCCGCTCCAACGCTGCCCGCTGGATTTGTTTCTCTCTAAAATCAAAGTAGAGACAATCGTTTCTCCAAAAATGTAGCTTTGGGTCACCTCCACAACAGCAATGAGCATCATGACTGCAACTACTTGAAAATACTCTCTGGGAAAAGCAGTTTCTGCTCATCTCTGTCCTAAATCTATTCCCCCGAATCTTGAGGCTATGTCCCCTAGTTCTAGTCTCACCTACCACTGGAAACAACCTTCCTGCCTCTATCTTATCTATCCCTTTCATAATTTTATATGTTTCTATAAGATCTCCTCTCATTCTTCTGAATTCCAGCGAGTATAGTCCCAGGTGACTCAATCTCTCCTCATAGTCTAACCCCCTCACCTCCAGAATCAACCTGGTGAACCAGACATACATTAACAATTTTGAAGAGGGGGCCGAGTGTAGCATATCTAAGTTTGCTGATGACACTAAATTGAGTGGAAAAGCGAATTATGCAGAGGATATGGAGAGTCTGCAGAGAGATATAGATAGGTTAAGTGAGTGGCAAGGGTCTGGCACATGGAGTACAATGTTGGTAAATGTGAGGTCATCCACTTTGGAAGGAAAAATGGAAGATCAGATTATTATTTAAATGGTGAAAGATTGCAGCATGCTGTTGTGCAGAGGGACTTGGGAGTGCTTGTACATGAATCGCAAAAGGTTAGTTTGCAGGTGCAACAGGTTATCAAGAAGGCAAATGGAATGCTGGCCTTCATTGCTAGAGGGATTGAATTTAAGAGCAGGGAGGTTATGCTGCAACTGTACAGGGTACTGGTGAGGCCGCACCTGGAGTACTGCGTGCAGTTCTGGCCTCTTACTTAAGGAAAGATATACTGGCTTTGGGGATAGTGCAGACGAGGTTCACCAGTTGATTCCGGAGATGAGGGGGTTAGACTATGAGGAGAGATTGTGTCGGCTGGGACTATACTCACTGGAACTCAGAAGAATGAGAGGTGACCTTCTAGAAACATATAAAATTATGAAAGGGATAGATAAAATAAAGGCAGGGAAGTTGTTTCCACTGGTAGGTAAGACTAGAACTAGAGGACATAGCTTCAAGATTCGGGGGAGTGGATTTGGGGCGGAGATGAGGGGAAACTGCTTTTCCCAGAGAGTTGTGAATCTGTGGAATTCTCTGCCCAGGGAAGCAGTGGAGGCTACCTCATTAAATATATTTAAGACACAATTAGACATTTTTGTATAGTAGGGGAATTGAGGGTTATTTGGAAAAGGCAGGTAGGTGGATCTGAGTCCACGGCCAGATCAGCCATGATTTTATTGAATGGCGGAGCAGGCTCGATGGGCCAAATGGCCTACTCCTGCTCCTATTTCTTAAGTTACGTTAAAAGATCCAGCGTCGAGGAAGTTCAGAGTCAACATGACCATGAACTCACCAGCAAGAGCAACCAAGGCATGAGTATAGAATATAACTATTTTTATGGATCCTTTTTGAGAAGTACTTAGTAGTGCAGGATTTCAGGACTTAATTGGGACACCAGAGCAATACACTGATATATCATCCTTCTGTATAGAGAGACCTTTATACCAGACACAATCCTTTTAAATGCATTTCAAATGTAGCCAAAAGCCACTCTCTCGGAACCAGAAAACGTCATTTCAGAGTTTGACATTAAATAGAAACTGCCCTCCACCTTTCTTTGTTTCTTCTGTATTCATGAAGAAACATAGCAGTGAGAGCAAGTCTCGTTGCTGGTAAGTTTCATTTTACAGGAACGAGAGCAGGAAGCAGTTTGGAGAGCAAGTCTCGTTGCTTAACTAATTGGGCAGCAGCAGCCAATAAAAAGAAGGTAAGCTCAAGCGGAGTGGCCATTGTGTGAGAGTGGGACCTTGAGGCTTTGGCTCAAGAGGCTTCTGTGTGAAGAGGCGGAGTAAGTGAGCAGAGCCTAAGGTGAGGTTCAGGTAAGGTCTCTTGGAGCACTGGGAATGGCAGGCAGGGCAGTAGTTTGCTCCTCTTGCAGGATATTGGAAATCAGGAACACTTCCTGTGTCCCTGATGACTACACCTGGGAGAAGTGCATCCAGCTACAGCTTCTTACAGATTGTGTTAGGGAGCTGGAACTGGATGAACTCGGGATCATTTCAGGAAACTGAGGATATGATAGACAGGAGTTACCAGGAGGCAGTTACACTTAGGATGCAGGTAGCTGGGAGACTGTCGGGGGAGGGAAAGGGAATAGGCAGTCAGTACAGGGTACACCTGTGGCCGTTCCCCTCAATAGCAAGTATATCGTTTTGGATACTGTTGGGGGGTGGGGGGGAATGACCTACCAGGAGAAAGCCACAGTGGCCAGGTCTTTGGCACTGAGTCTGACTCTATGGTGCAGAAGGGGGGAGAAGAGGACTGCGGTAGTGATAGGGGATTCATTGGTTAGGGGAACAGATAGGAGATTCTGTGGACGAGAACAAGACTCCTGGATAGTATGTTGCCTCCCAGATGCCAGGGTCAGAGATGTTTCGGATCGAGTCCATAGCATTCTTGTGGGAGAGCAGCCAGAAGTCGTGGTACACATTGGTACCAACGACCTAGATAGGAAAAGGGATGAGGTCTTGAAAAGGGAATATAGGGAGTTAGGAAGAAAGCTAAAAAGCAGGACCTCAAGTGGGTAATTTCTGGATTGCTGCCTGTGCCACGTGCCAGTGAGGGTAGGAATAGCAAGATATGGCAGACGAATGCATGGCTGAAGAGTTGGTGCAGAGGGCAGGGTTTCAGATTTGTGGATCACTGGGATCTCTTCTGGGGAAGGTATGACCTGTACAAAAGGGATGGGTTACACCTGAACTTGAGAGGGACCAATATCCTTGCAGGCAGGTTTGCTAGAGCTGTTGGGGAGGGTTTAAACTAGGTTGGCAGGGAACCAGAGTGTTAGGTCAGATGATGGAGCATTTGGTGTAAGGGTATATGCATTATGCAGAGAGACTGTGAAGAAGGAAAGACAGTGGATAGGTCATAAACACGGTCAGTTGGATGGGTTGAAATGTCTTTATGATAAGTATTAAGAATAAGGGTGACGAACTCAGAGCATGGATCAGTACGTAGAATTATGATGATGTGGCCATTACAGAGACTTGGCTATCACAAGGGCAAGATTGGCTGCTTGATGTTCCGGGGTTTAGATGTTTCGAAAGGGATAGAGAAGTGGGTAAAAGGGGTGGGGGGGGTGAGATTGCTAATCAGGGATAGTATCACAGCCGCAGAAAGTGAGGATGTCGTGGAGGGATCGTCTACTGAGTCAGTGTGTATGGAAGCTAGAAACAGGAAGGGAGCAATCATTCAATTGGGAGTATTCTATAGACCCCCAATAGCCACCAGGACACTAAGGAGCAGATAAGTAGGCAGATTTTGGAAAGTTGCAAAAATAACAGGGTTGTTGTGATGGGAGACTTCAACCTCCCTAATATTGATTAGTACCTCCTTAGTGCAAAAGGTTTAGATTGGGCAGAATTTGTTAGGTGTGGCCAGGAAGGATTCCTGACACAATATGTGGACAGGCCGACTAGGAGAGAGGCCATACTGGATCTAGTACCAGGCAATGAACCTGGTCAGGTGACTGACCCCTCAAGTGGGCAAGCATTTCGGAGATAGTGACCACAACTCCCTGACCTTTCACATAGCCATGGACAGGGATAGGAACAGATGATATGGGAAAGTTTTTAACTGGGGGAGGACTAATTACGACAGTATTAGGCAGGATCTAAGGACCGTAAATTAGGAACAGATGGTCTCAGGGAAATGCACAGAAGAAATGTGGAGGCTGTTTAGAGAACACTTGCTTGGAGTTCTGGATAGGTTTGTCCCACTGTTACAGGGAAAGGACAGTAGGGTAAAGGAACCATAGTTGACGAGAGGTGAAACATTTAGTCAAGAGGCTGAAGGAAGCATACTGGAAGCTTAGCTTTTGGAAGCAAAATTCAGGCAGGGTTCTTGAGAATTATAAGGTAGCCAGGAATGAGCTTAAGAAGGGACTTAGGAGAGCTAGAAGGGGACATGAGAAGGCCTTGGCGAGTAGAATTAAGGAAAACCCCAAGGCATGTAAAGAACAGGAGGATGACTAGAGTGAAGGTAGGACCGCTCAGGGATAAAGGTGGAAACATGTGCCTGGAGGTAGGGGAGGTCCTGAATGAATACTTTGCTTCAGTGTTCACTAGGGAGAGGGACTTTGATGAATGTGAGGTCATCATAGAACAGGCTAGTGTGCCGGAGCATGTTGAGGTTAAGAAAGAGGTAGTGTTGGAGCTTCTAAAAAAAATATTAGGATAGATAAGTCCCCGGAACCAAATGGATATACCCCAGGTTACTACAGGAGGCAAGGGAAGAGATTGCTGGAGCATTGATGATGATATTTACATCCTCCCTGGCCACAGGAGTGGTACCAGAGGATTGGAGGACGGCAAATGTTGTTCCCTGGTTCAAGAAAGGTAATAGGGATAATCCTGGGAATTATAGACCAGTGAATCTTACATCAATGGTGGGCAAGCTATGGGAGAGGATTCTTAGGGACAGGATTTACAAGCATTTGGTGAAGCATAGTGTATTAGGGATAGTCAGCATGGCTTTGTGAGGGGCAGGTCCTGCCTCACGAGCCTAATTGAGTTTTTCAAGGAGGTAGATGAAACAAATAGATGAAGGTAGAGCAGTGGATGTGGTGTATATGGACTTTAGTAAAGCATTTGACAAGGTTCCCTGTGGTAGGCTCATCCAGAAAGTCACGAGGCATGGGACCCATGAATTCTTGGCTGCGTGAATTTGGAATTGGCTTGCCCACAGAAGGCAGAGCATGGTAGTAGATGGAGAGTATTCTGCCTGTGTCGTCCCGAAATCAATTTTCCCTTTCCGTCTGCTGTGAATAACACAGTGCCACAAGGTCGATTCGAACAAATACCTTTATTAGCAGTGCACCGCTAGGAGAATTCTCTTCAGCACTCACTGAGAGTCGCTTCCCGAGTTCTCCCCGAACAAAGGGCAGACAGACATTTATACAGGAATTGTCATGCACATCCCATGCAGACGGCACCGCGAGTTTCGGTCAAGCTATAGAGATCCCAAGACAGCTATCACACCTTTTGTCTTAGTATAATTGAGTTATAATCAAGGCTTTCAAAGGCAGGTATCACCCTTCATTGTTCAGACCAAGTCTTCACCTCGATGCTAATTACACTCAGTATCGCCACCGTCTGACATATCGGAATGGTTTGTTACCCGAAACAAAGGCAGTTAACATACTTAACATTCCAACCTAACTAGTGGGTCAGCAGCTTGCTAGTCCTTGCTAAAGAAATATAAATGCATATATATATATTTTGTTTGCCAGTTATAGGTATGGTTGCAATTCTTAACCCTTCACTTCCTCACCTGGGGGTCGGTGACTAGTGGTGTTCCCCAGGGATCTGTTCTGGCACCCCGCTCTTTGTGAGTTTTATAAATGACTTGGATGAAGAAGTGGAGGGTTGGGTTAGTGAGTTTGCAGATGACACAAAGGTTGGAGGGGTGGTGGATAGTGTAGAAGGTTGTCATAGGTTACAACGGGATATAGACAGGATGCAGAGCTGGGCAGAGAAATGGCAGATGGAGTTCAATCTGGAAAAGTGTGAAGTGATGCACTTTGGAAGAACGAACTTGAAGGTGTAGTACAAGGTTAATGGCAGAATTCTGAGCAGTGTGCAGGAACAGAGGGATCTTGGGGTCCATGTCCATAGATCTCTCAAAGTTGCCACGCAAGTTGATAGGGTGGTTAAGAAGGAGTATGGTGTGCTGGCTTTCATTAGTCAGGGGATTGAGTTCAAAAGCCATGAGGTAATGTTGCAGCTCTGTAAAACTCTGGTTAGACCACACTTAGAGTATTGTGTTCCGTTCTGGTCACCTCATTATTGCAAAGATGTGGAAGCTTTAGAGGGTGCAGAGGAGATTTACCAGGATGCTGCCTGGATTAGAGAACATGTCTTATGAGGAAAGGTTGAGCGAGCTAGGGCTTTTCTCTTTGGAGCAATGCTGGACGAGAGGCGACTTGATAGAGGTGTATAAGATATGAGGGGCATTAAACAGAGTGGACAGCCAGCACCTTTTCCCCAGGGCAATAATAGCCAATACCAGAGGACACCTGTTTAAGGTCAGAAGAGGAATGTTCAGGGGAGGTGTCAGATGTAGGTTCTTTACACAGAGAGTGGTGGGTGCCTGGAATGAGCTGCTGGGGGTGGTTGCAGAGGCTGATACAATAGGTACATTTAAAAGGCTCTTAGGTAGGCACATGGAAGTAAGAAAAATGGAGGGTTATGGGCTGTGGAGGAGGGAAGGGTTAGCTTGATCATGGAGGAGGTTATCATGTTCGCCTAACATGCGAAAGGTCCCTGGTTCGAAATCAAGCAGAATCATTCCAGGGTCAGGCACGGTAGTGTAGTGGTCAGTGTAACGCTATTATGGCGCCAGCGACCCGGGTTCAATTTCTGCTGCTGTCTGTAAAGTGTTTGTACATTATCCCCGTGTCTGTGTGGGTTTCCTCCAGGTGCTCTGGTTTCCTCCCACATTCCAAAGACGTATGGGTTAGGAAGTTATGGCCATGCTATGTTGGTGCTGGAAGCGTGGCGACACTTGCGGGCTGCCCCCAGAACACTCTATGCAAAAGATGTACTTCACTGTGTGTTTCCATGTACATGTGACTAATAAACACATCTTATCTAGTTCGGCACAACATCTTGGGCCGAAGGGCCCGTACTGTGCTGTACTGTTCTATGTTCTATTACTATCACATTAGTATAAAGGTGTATATGATACTTGCAGTTTGTAAAAGTAATATTTTCAGCCAAAATCTGCATACATTAAGCAAATCAAAAAACTGCAGATTCCAGAAATCTGAAATAAAAATGGAAAATATGGAGACACACAGCAAATTGATGAAGGGTCTTTGACCTCTAATGTCAACAGCATTTTCTGTTTTTATTTTGCCAATATTAAGGTACTGGAAAGTTTTTGTGAAAGAAGATGCAAACATAAAATACTCCTATTGAAGGAAGATACTGTAAAATGGTCTGAATTTTCAGTTTGATTAAAATAACAAGTTATGTTGAGCCAAATTTCAAACCAACTCTTCCTGCATCTTTAAATAGCATCTTTTCTACATATTCTTAATGCTTCATAAAGAAACAAATGCTTTCTTACTCACCAAATCACTTTCTTTTAACTGTTAAATCTTTGAAAGATTTTGTAAGTAGTAACCCTCTCATCTTTAAATGACTTTTACTTTCATATGCATAATCCTTGCATGTAACCCCACACTTATTTCAGTTGTTTAGACCAGTAGTTAAAGCATTTACCGGTTCTTCCTTTACTAATTCAGTGATTTTTCAAAGAATTTGGCCAGCAATAATTTTATTTACTTATTATCTTCCTGTGTCGTTGTAATTAATGAAGTATACTCTTTTGCATTGTAACCAAAATGTAATGGAATCTGGATAAAAATTATTTTAACCTCTGTTATGCGATTGACAATATACATTTATTATCTCCAGAAAGATGAAGCAAGCTAAACTGCTGAATACCTTTACCATGTAATTTAAGTCTGTTGTATTTACATCAATGCACATTCCTTTCATCAGCACAAGTTCTTTGGATATCAGGAAGCAAGTCACTCACCCTGGAATTCGCAGTGTCTAACCTGCTCTTGTAGCCATGGTACTTATGGGGCTGGTCCAGTTTGAGTATTTGGTCAACAATGATCCATAGGAGACTCATCAATGATAACGCCACTGAATATTAAGTGCAAGTGGCTAGACTCTCGTATGCACACGTATTAAAAAATGAACAATTGATCAACAAATCTGTAATATATTTGTGTGCTTTTGCACTGTTTAAAGATTTTTTTTCTTTATTCCTTATTCCATTTGATATTAGAAAACAGGTCTTACTTTGCACATTTTTTCTCCTTGACCTTAACCTGAGAGGTGATCTTTTGAGGTGTATAAAATCATGAGGGGCATAGACAGAGTGAATGCACAATCTTTTTCCCAGGGTTGGGGAATCAAGCACTAGAGGGCATAGGTTTAAGGTGAGAGGGAAAGATTTAATATCTCTCTTCAAAGATTTAATAAGAACTTGAGGGGAAACTTTTTTTTACACAAAGGATGGTATCTATGTGGAATGAGCAGCCAGAGGAAGTGGTTGAAGCGGGTACAATAACAACTTTTAAAAGACAGTTGGACAAGTACATGGATTGAAAAGGTTTAGTAGGTTATGGGCCAAATGCCGGTAAATGGGACTAGCTTGGATAGGGCATCTTGGTTGGCATGGACCAGTTGGGCTGAATGGCCTATTTCTGTGCTGTATAACTCTAT
Organism: Pristis pectinata; assembly: GCF_009764475.1. Lineage (NCBI taxonomy): Eukaryota > Metazoa > Chordata > Chondrichthyes > Rhinopristiformes > Pristidae > Pristis > Pristis pectinata. The sequence goes on along the minus strand of NC_067407.1, from coordinate 32,942,168 downwards.
GACTCTGACCTTTAAATTTTGAGTTAAAATGAATCAGTGTATGAGATTTGAACAAAAGATTATAATGGCATTTTTTTTCAGAGACAATATAAAGGCAATACTTTCACCAGTTATATTTAAAGCATTTTAAATTCATAAAACTTTTCTTGACTAATTTTCTGAGTTTAACTACTTCAGCAGTAAAGATTATACCCAAGAACTTAAGAATTCTAAAGATAATGTTAAATCACCAAATTTCAATAATCAAAATTAGCATCTATTTGGATGAAAAATTGTATACTTACAGATCACATTGAAACATCTGTAAATTCAAATGGTCACAAAATATTATAAATACTTAATTTTGATACTTTCCAAAAATTACTTTTTCAGTCAGGTATCTTCCTCAGTGAAAGATTACCTACCTGGTGTTATCTTCTTCATTTTTTATATATTATGCCCACTGAGCAGTATTGGAGATCAGCCAATAGGTCAGTTGATCTAGGAAACCAAAGGAAATGCTTCTTAGCAAAACTTTTGATACATTAATATTAGGTGATGCTGACTCATGACCCTCATGCTCCTTTATAAAACTAAACATCTTTGCTCTTTCAGAATTTTTTCCCCCCACACAGTGTTTAAAGTCATAGATAGTATACAGCCCATGGATTGTATATGTACATTGATCTCGATAATGCCAGGATAAGAACCGACAATACTAAAATCCAGAGACTGACACTTTTTTCATTGGAACAAAAGACTAAAGAAAGGTTAATTTACTTCAATCTAAGGATATGGGCCTCATTTATTGCCCATTCTTGGTTTCCTTTGAGCATGTATTGATGGTCTTTCTTGAGCCACTTCAATCTGTGTGGTAAAGGTGCTTCCAGAATGCTTTTGACTGAAGAGTTAGTAGCTGGAGGCCATTGACTATGGAAGTGGAACACAAAATAAAAGTTGTTCCATGCTTCACAAAATATCCCATTGTGATACGCACAGCCAAATAATAATTAAAATCAGAGGAGGTCCAGAGTTAAAATTAATTTTAATAACAAACATACACTTAAATTTGTAATTAAACTCCATTTGCTGACAAAGTTGTATTTTGTTTAAGAAAGTAAGAAGTTGTTATATAAAATATAGTATGCAAATAACACAACAGCAAGTCATTTAATTCCATTAAATAAAATCAGTTTGAAATTGCATAAAAATTGTACATAGCATTTATAAATGGATTGTTAACATCACGTTAATAAACTACAAGCTGTAGTCAAATTGACTGGTTATCTCTAAAACAGCAACAATCAGACTACAGTTATGGTACTGATTTTAAAGCAATCAGTCTTTCACAACAGTGCAGGAATTTTTAATGTTGACTCAGAACAAAGAAGACCATTCAATATCTCGACATTAGGTCATTCCATGCAAGCAAAATAGTGCGTTTGAAGTGTAACTTTGCACCAGGCTGGAGTATATAGCAGCACTGCCAGCAGGTTGAGAGTCTCACATTCATTGTCCAAAACAATCAATCAAGTATAAATCCAATCAAGCATCAAATCCAATCAGCCACCAAGTTATACTGTTAGTTGTCTGCCTTTGTGCACCAAGGAGAGGCTGCATTATAAGTAAGGCCTGAATCTTTTTATTGTAATTGGTGAAGGCTAAAACAAAATTCCCAAACTCCAACATGGAAATACTTTTTTCTTCTTTTCATTGATAAAACTCCCATGCCAGCAATAAACAGCAATTTCACTTTCAGAATGCTGCTCAAGGCTTTCAAGATCAGCATTTAAGCTATTTATCAATTGCATTTATCTCTGGAATTCTCTGGTGAGTGGCTTGATGGTGATAAGAATGTGCATAGAAATGGAGTTTTAAAAAAAAACACGAAAATATGCTGGTAAACTGTTTTGAAAAAGAGCCATTGCAGCAAGAGTACTTTCACTGGTGTGCCTGCTTTACTGCAAGTATTTCCCACAGGATTTTGTAAAATGATTTATCACCCACTGCAAGAGTAATTATAAAAAAAAACAGCCACTATACTTGATGAAAGCCAGGCAATACATGGCCGTTCAGTTATAAGTATTCCATTCACATTCTATGATCACAAGAATGCAAATGGAAGTGATACTGTTGTGGCTATCGTGGACAATTATAGCAATGGTGCTTGGAAAAATTCTCAAAAAATATTAAGTCCTCAACACATGTCTGTGCACTGATTCTGCAAACTATGTAATGAAACAAGAGACAGAAAGTTGGTGCACATCAATAACTGAGGCTTTTTTTAGTTACCTATTTTGCTGAACAACAACAAATAATGAAAAAAAATCCCTGAACACAAGCAAAAATAGGAACCAAAAATTGAAAGTCTTAATTATATCTTCAAGCTTAGGTAATGTTCATTAAACAGTATATTTTCTGAATTCACTCCATTTTAGATGACTAACATTTTCAACTAACACTCCAAGAACTTCAATCGGAAAAAAAAATGAACTCAGTTTCCTCGGTTGGCAATCATTAAGGATCTGACAAAACTCCAAGAAAGAATTCTCACGGCTACTACAATGGTGTAATATTATTGCAGTGCTAGAACTTGTCTGGCACTGTAACATTAGAATAGGTGGGAGTGCCTCATGTTGACTTGAGTGCCTTGCAGATCAAACTAGCTGTGCCAGTGACTACTTTAAACATGGGACTTTAACTGCTAAATGTTCTGGCCAGAAGGGTGGGAAAAGAAACTGCAACAAATGGGAGCAACTCTGGTTGTTTTCAGTCTTCTAAGGGGCACTACCACTTATCATTGCGGCACCTTGAAGGTATGAATACACAGACTTGAGGGATGGAAATCTGCCAGGTACCCAAGCTCTCAGTTTCAATTCCTGTTCCAAGCTCTGAGCTAGGAAAGCCTTTGGTAATTCTCGTAATGAGGGAAACAGAGGTGAGTTGGTGTTATATCATTGGCCAGATTTCTTTGCTGTTGTTATCCAGTTCAATCTCCAGGATGAACCCTGCCCATTATGTTATTTGCCTATAAGCAAAGGAACAGGATTGCCAATTAGACCACAGAGCTTGAATTTATCATGTGCATACTGAAGTAATTTATTACTTGAAATCTACAGTACTTCTATGTTCTTAGCAGTTGTTGTAAACAATATTATTCCTGACTGCTCGGAGTAGAAAGAAAACGAATTTTCTAAAGTAGTTTGCCTGCAATTGAACTTCCATATGATAAAACAAATTTCATAACAAGTACATTTCCTTCATGTCATTTTTTCATGTCAGAACTATTAAATTGATTTTTCACATGATTTCTATAACAAATTGTGAGGTAAGAAGGGAGAGAGGGATCAATACCAGGCTTCAAAAATTAGAGATTAGGGCCCACTGATTTTCTGCTTGTGTCAGTTATTCCCAAACATCTACAATATTGTATTAAAATTCAGAAAACTGGGGATACTGGAAATCTGAAAAAAAATATTCAGCAGGTCAGACAGCACCTGTGGAAAGAGAAAGAGCGTAAATGATCAATCAGAACTGGAAAAGTGGGTAAACCAAGTGAGTATATCTTAAGTTATAGAGAGGGTGGAGGAGAGAAAGACAGAACAAAGGTGAAATTATGTTTGCTGTGGTGACGCACATCTGTTGATAGATAACTGTGAGCAGTTAGAAAGGGAGAAAACAAAAAGGGACATGTAAAAACTGTGAGGTGCAGGCCAGAGCTGCTGCAGAGAACTGAAACCAAAAGTAGAATGTTGGAAATGCCCAGCAGATCAGACAGTGTCTGTGGAGAGAGACACACCGAGTTAATATTTCAGATGGATAATCTTACAACAGAACTGGTCAATTCTGATACAGAGAAGGCAAAATTTTGAATATTGAGTCCTGAAGGCTACATCATGCCTGGGCTAAAAGATGAGGTTTTCAAGCTTATACAGGTTTCTCTGGAGCAGTGCAGGACACCACAGAGAGTGAGAGTTGAGTGGAAAATTATAGTGACTGATAACTCAGTGTCAGGATTCAATATTGAAGTCAACTCGTCCTGTTTGTACCATTCTAGACAATAAAGTGCAGTTTGCAGTTAAATAATTTATGCAGAATGTCACAGTTAGAGGGAATTTCATAAATGCAGGCACCAATAGGCGTCATGGTCACACAAACTGGCCAAAACTGCAGCTGCCAAAAAATTTCAAGGAATGAATAAACCACACTCATCACTCTGGGCTCCACACTTGAACTGGAAAAATCTAGCAATCTGAATGAATTGCTAGCATGTGTCCACCAACAAAGAATCCTCATAAAAAAAAAATCAAAATGCAGTGAATGCTGGAAAGGTCAATAATATGAAATGATAAAAATGATGCCTGACCTTCTGAGTATTTCTAACATTTTGTTAGGTAATCCTTATGGTTAAAGTCATACATTGGGAAAGCTCGCAAGACACATTCATCCTGAGGCACTCTTATTATATCAACAATTTTAGCCAAATGGACAGGTGCTTCTTTGGGGGCCAGGGCTATCTCCAGGAACCTTGTTTCTCACTCTAGTCTGGAGTGTGCAATTGAAATGGCTGCCATATGCTCACCAGGTGCTTGGTGAAACATGCCACAGGTCTCCTCAAGATGAGATTCCATTGTCTGGATTGGTCAAAAGGTGTTCTGTACTACTCTCCAGAGAGGACCTCATGCTTTCTGGTAATCTGCAGCATGCCACATAACCTTGGCATGAGAGCACAACAGTTGTGCTGCACAACAGCTGGAGGAAGAGGACCAGGATGAAGTAAGAGGAGGAACACAGCAAATGGCAATGAAGAGAAGTCCCTACCCAATGCGCCTCCAGATCTGAGATTCTTGAGGACCATATGTTAATAGTTCAAAGCACAAATAGAGGCAGTTGATGGCCAGACAGAACAAGACCTTGGTATTATTTAGACGTGGGATACTAAGTGTAAATTATGATTATATTAAACAAATGCACATCAATGACCTTATACCATAAGCATGTCTATTTCCTTTTGGCATTCAGCAGCATCAGCATTATATATTCCTCCAAACAGCAACATCTTGAAATGACCATTCCCCCAAAAGTTACCTGAACCAGATTCTGAATACTCAACAGTAAGAATATGTATTAGACTGCAAATGAATGTAGAGGACAATGAACAATGTTTTCTACTTGCCTAACTGCAGCCTGGAAGACACTGAACAGCACTCTATCTCAATCAGCATACAGAAGTCCACTGTATTGCAAGCATCATGAATCACTCTGACCTTGCACTGCAGTCCAACATTAATAGAATGTCTGTAGTATTGATCATTTTTCAACTAGATGGCAGCAACATGTGAAAGCTTTGTGAAATTACATGGAGAGGCCTCAACTTGTTACACCTGGAAAGGTAAGGTCAGTTGTCACTTGTGTCCTTTAACATAGTTAAGATTCCCAGCGCACATAACACGCTCACTTGAAAATATATCTTCCTTCCTGTGTACTCAGTTTTTTCCACAATGTTCCAACCGCTTTCATAACTACAATGTTTAAGTTTTCTCACCACAAGGAGAGCAAGTCAGGGTAGCAGTACCTTAACACTCCCAATGCTAACAAACAGTCAGCCACAAATGTTGGCTCTCTCATACTCCTCCACCACCTACTGGTAATAATAAAGAAAATCCCACGTTCCCCATTATCACACAGTTCCACTTTTCTACCCCTCCATAAATAGTCCTTAATATCCATATCATAAAAATGAGAATGATGCAAACATGCTAAACATTTTTATATGTCCAATCAAAATGCATCTTCCCGTAAACCTGCCTTCCTTCTGCCTTTGCATATCAGAATCAGATTTATTATCACTGACATTTGGTGTGAAATATGTGGTTGCAGCTGAGCTGGCAAATAGTTGTTTCCTTGGCAAGATGGAGGAGGTCGTATGTGAACAGTAAGATGACCATAAGCTGCTCTTGAACAAGATGATCCAGCTTAAAATAGCTGATAACAACTGTGAAGGTTGTCAGTGCAGCAAAAGTGTGGGCGTAAATGCCATCATCCTATGAGACAACAGGAAATTTGTACTGCATGGTGCTACAGTTACCCCCCATGGGAGATGCATCAACTCACCTTGCAACCTGCTGGCACACTATCACAGCCTCAAAGGCCCCAGCAACAGTGGAATGTAAAGTTCTGATGGCTGCAGCTGAGCTTGTATGAGAGCATGCTGAGGCTGCTTGGCTGGCAAAACTCAGAACCTCCGATGCAGCTCTCATACACTGGGTGCTTCAGCCTCTGCTGCGACAGAGGCTGTGAATACTGCCATCAGATACTGCCCTACTATCGGGTCCTAAAGGACTGGCAGGAAACTGGTTAGTATTTCCAGATTAGTTGCTAGAAGGCAGATATGATTGTGGGATGAAGGGGAAGCAAGATGTGAGGAGGAAAACTGGATATGAGAACATTGTCCTTCTCGTACTGTTCAATCCATGAGTGGCTACTGACTCAGCGGCAGCCAAAGTATCCTCTCCGTCAAGTGACTGAACCTGTGTGCAAGATAGGCTCTCCCTCCAATATGTAGTTACAGGCTTCTGAAAGAGAGAGAAAAATTCTGAAGGTGCTGTATTAGGTGTATTCGTCTACCTTGATGGAAGAGTTTTATGTGTATGTTAGGTGTGAGGTTTCTCTGAGTGTTGGAATAGTGGTGATGGAAGAGGATGTAGTGCCTAAGTTGACAGATGGGATGTACTGCTGTCTCTACTAACCATAGAGAAAAGCATGTTTCATTTCATTTATCCCTGGACAATTATGGGCTGAAGGGCCTTTTTCCCTGCTGTATAACACTATGACTATCTATGACTCACAACCAGACTTACTGGTCCTAGTGTCACAAGTCCTCAGGACATTAATTTTGATACTGATCATTCTAGCCACCTCTTTCTATTAGTACTGAATTTCTGTCTTGATGACTTTTTGTGGCCCCTTGAGAATGCCCACTACTTACACAAACTGCAGAGTTGTGGACACAGCCCAGTACATCATGGAAACCAGCCTCACCTCCATGGACTGCCTATACCTCTCGCTGCCTTGGTGAAGCAGCCAGCATAATCAAAGACCCCACCCACCCGGGTCATCCTCTCTCCTCCCCTCTGCCATCAGACAGAAGATACAGGAGCCTGAAGGCACATACCATCAGGCTCAAATGCCACTGTTATAAGACTATTGAACGGTTCCCTTTCTGTATATGATGAGATGGACTCTTGACCTCACAATCTACCTTGTTATGACTTTGTACCTTATTGTCTACTTGCACTGCACTTCCTCTGTAGCTGTGACACTTTACTCTGTATTCTGTTATTGTTTGTACCCTGTACTACCTCAATGCACTGTGTAATGAATTGATCTGTATGAACAGTATGCAGGACAAGTTTTTCCACTGTACCTCGGTACAAGTGACAATAATAAACCAATACCAATACAAAGATTTCCAGGTCTGTGTCTGTGTCTGTGAAATGGAGTGCCTATTCCAGGGTCTTTGATTCCATGGCTGCTGTGATTGCTCCCAAAGCTGGAAAATTACATCCTGCAGTGGTTGGATATTGTGGTCAGTTCCCTTTAGGAGTTGCAGGAATGATTTCAATTAGCACTGATCAACTTTGACTGGAATGTGGAAATCCTGAATTTACTCAATGTTTATGAGTGCAAACAGGGAGATCACCCAATCAGTATATTAAGTGCATAAGTACATGCATACAAGAATCACTTACTACCAGCAGTGAGACAAACTGGCACAGGAACCTTACATTGTAGCATTTCAGTACACTTTATATGGTCTATTAAATTTTTAGTTCTATGTTTTTTTTAAGTGAGCTCTCTATATCATGCAGTTTTGGAAAAGTATATGTCCTTTCTCCCTAGAGTAAACTGACATCCTAATAGGGCAGTTATTCTGCACACATTACCATAACTATTCTGGATCAGTGAGTAGTGCCAAATCAGGCAAAAGATAAACCTCCACTGTTGATGACTTCTTTTAAAGATAGATCATAACTTGCTATCCTGTTACTAACTAATGTTAAGACAGTTTAATGGTAACGTTTTAAAACTGTCTGACTGTATGAAGGCAAAGTAATGTATCTCAGCTATATGTAGGCTTACAGAAAAAAAACAAATAATTTGTAGTTTTCTATGGAAAAAAAACCTCTTGCACAGTACAATGAGAAACTATTCTCACTAATGCAAATCATGGTGCCTAAGACATGGTGCAAAGACTTAAAATCAGATGAGATTTTGCATGCGAATAGATTAATGAAAAGCATCAAATTAATTCTTCTGCTGATTTGCATAAAATGAAATCACAATTATATTCGGTTAGTTCTGATACTTAGAGCTGACAAACATTAAAAGTACAAATAAAATGAACAGAGGATCAGCCAACTTAATCCAAGTTCCTCTAAACTTTATCAATTACTTAACTCCTCATTTTCCAGCATCCAAAACCTCTTAGCAAAACAAAATTGATGTACTTGATAATGAAATAAAAAAATAGAAAATGCTGGAAATGGTTAGCAGCTCAGGGAGCACCCAAGGTGACAAGAAGGGCTAGAATTTTGGTTTAATTACCTATCATCACAACTGGTCATGAAAGATCAATTCTGTTCCTCTTTTAAGAGATGCTGTTTGATTTTCTATTGCTAGCATGTTCCCTTTTTTTAATTTCATAAAAACCGGTCCACATTGTGGCATTATTTCACAAACCAGTTACATAGTGGCATCATAATCATTCTATTCTATGTATAAAACAAATGGGACTAGAATTTCAATGAAGACCCCATAAAGCATAAATTTTTTTATCATAGTTCTTGAGTGCTATTTCCCCAAAGCTATAACAAAACATTGAGAAGATTTCCATGCAGGTCATTGTCAAATATATATTCAGGATTCATTTTTTAGACTGCAAATTATTCTCCCCACAATTAAAATAGTGTTTAGTAAAAGAAAAAGATAATTTAAGGAGCCTTGTTAGCTAAAAGTTAAATGTTTATAACAAAGAAATTATAATGGCTTAGATTTTGTAGCCAGTAGTGAAGTGACACAGCTTGCTGGCGACGAAGAAGAAAGCCATGCACAAAGATCTACCAATCTTGGTGCTGCAGACTACTCTTTTTCCAAATTTGTTTGTCATCAGGTCTCAGTTAAAAGAGACCTCTGGCAACCAGCTGCTGCAATTTATTAAAGTGGCTGAACAGCCAATCACAGAAAAGAACTTTCATAGACAGTAAGTCTGGAAGGGAAAATTTGCAAAATTTTTCACTAATTCTTTAAATATTTTATGAATACTAAATAAAGGCAAGAGTAAACAAGATTATAGTACAAGATGAAATATGACAAACAAACTTCATGAAAAATAAATGCTGTAAACTCCATTATATTTTGAAATATTGCGGTAAGGAAATTACAATCCACATACATAAAATAAGCATTTTGTAGGTCCAGTGAGCTTATTAATTGGTAATTATGACTCAGTAAGCCAGTTAAAAAGTCACTTAGATCTCATATAATAATAGTACATTTTTATAGTATTTTACAATGGCACTAATATGTAAATAATTCACTTTTTAAAATAAATGCAAAACTTGTCAAGTCTGTGGAAGACGGCTAGATCACTGACACCCACATTAAACTGCACGTGTGGAAATCTGAATTTGTTGTCAGTTTCTCAGTGAAACAATGGTGATTGTAGATACCTTTGCTGTCATAACAACTACAAAACCTAGGCCAAAATAACAAAAAATCCATAAATTGAAACTGTTAATAGTAAGTTTGTATATCTTATTAGGAATTCTAAAATTATTTAAATATTAATACATAATGTTTAGTATATACAAAAAAAATAAGACCTTTTGAATACATTCGTATTTTCTGAGAATCAATATTCCATAAAAGCAGACTGCTGTCGTTTACTGACAGTCAATTTTTCACTTAACATAGTTAATCAATGTGAAGCACCATACTTATGAGTGGATATTATTTGGATTTTAGGCAGAGATTTTTTCCCACCACGTTACCTTTGATCCAAGCATTTACTTTGTATTACTCTATCAAGGAATACATATTTCAAGTACCTTCATTAACAACTATCAGTTTTTCCAAACTCTTCCAAGTAGTAAGGCACAATATATTAAAAAAAAATTTGGTGTAAAACCTGAGCATGTCAATACATTTTTTTTGACTATTTCTTAAACTAATCACTTTATATTGGGGGTAAAATTACTGATATTTTGTTATTTTAATTATCCCGGTAAAGGTCACTTAAATGGAATGCTCCACTCCTAACACAGAAGTATTGAAATGTAGAATACAGAATCAATAGGGACTCTACTGATAGTATCAATTTTTATATATTAAAAAAACACAGGTAATTACGATTATCATTGACCACTAATTCTTGTTATAGGGAAAACATATGCTAATAATACAAGTAATTATTGATTACCATTTATCAATTCTAATGCACACACACAAGTTGGGAAAAAGCACCGTATCTGTTATGAACACAATAGTCTGAAATATACTGGTCTATGCAATCCTTAAGTGTTATCAGCAGCTTTCTTGTACATATTTCTATAGATCTTTTCCAGACTTTCTTCAAAAATTGCCCTGTGAGGCTTTCCTTTATAAAGAGCAGCACGATTCGACCAATAATCACCACCACCCAGATGTACAGACGCGTCGTGCTGGAGTGCTGAACTGTTGGACAGAAAGATCGATTATCTGATTGTGGGTGCATATTTAATGCTCACATTTTATCAATTTTAAAGTTAATGAATACACTCCAAAAAGCCGTAACTTGTTACAAAGTAGGGAAAATATCTTGGAAGAAAAATTACAAGACCCATATATAATGTTTTCACAGTGGTTTCACTTTCAACAACTATAAGATAGTGCCATAGATTGCATATTTAATAAGTAACAGTGAATTCCTCAAGGTAAAAACAGAAACCATGCAATACTTATGCCATTGAGGCCAAGTGAAATGGTGAAAAAATCTTATGGCCATTTAGAAAAAAAATGCTAAGAAATTTCTTGGGAATTCATCCAATTAGTCATTGTAATTTGGCTTTCCAAAGTCAAAGCAGCTGACAGAATGTGTTTTTTCTCCACAGGGGTTTTAAGCCATGTTATAAATTAGATTGCTCCACTAACAATGGATATTTCTAAATGGACCAAAGTTGTCTTTATGATCCTGTGCATTCATATACTGTGAGGAAAGGGAAGAATTTAAAACTGATTTCAGGATAACTAAAATTAATATTACCCCATATAAAGCCCCCAAAAAGGCAATATGTAAAAATCAGAATGAGATTCAAACCTTTCTCAGACAAATACAATCACAGAAACAAAGAAATAAAATCAGGAATAACACCACAGCCACTTCCTCATTATCCATTATAAAATTTCCTGCCTTTGTCTCTAAATAATTAATGGTAACCATTTTACAATACACTTAGGCTTTAATGGGTATATTTAGATAATCAGGAAATGACTGACTGGAATAACTCCAATTTAAGTATGCCAGAGTTAATGGCTAGCTAGTTAAAATAATCCCCTCCTGTTTGGAAACCATCTGTAAAGTTTCAACACTCAAGAGTTTAAAAATGGACCTGCAAATGATCTGGAATATTAAAAACCTTCTGTACCTGAGATGATCTGTTGTATCATTCAGTGAATCAATAGATAAGGCAGATCTTCTGCCTGAATGATAATCTGTGTCAGCAGTAGAATCCTTCAACATGAAAACAGTGAGAAAAGAAAGATAATCAACAACAAATCAGGCTCACTGTTTTAGCCATAAAGAATTGTCAATGTTCTTAGATATACAAATATACATGCTAAAGGCATAACTAATTAGCCAGGTTCATTTTCCCAAGGAAGAGCCAAAACAGTGCTCCAACCAGCTTGCCAGATTTTGCTATAAAAGGATTTCCAGTATGCCAAGAAAGCAACCTCAGAAATTTACAGTGATCAATATAGATCCTCCCCAACTTATGAATGCCCAATTTATTCACAGCCTGTACATATGAAAGAGCGTTTGGGAGACTGGTGGGATGGATTTGCCAACTGCTGCAGGTCTTGACACTAGCTGCAATTTTGCCACATCGAAACCAAGAAGAATACATTTTAGTTAACACATTAATGTCCATTTTTCAAATCCTATCTAGAGACACCATCTGGGCCAGGAGGAGTATCCTTTTTAAAACCGTCAATAGCATTTAAAACCTCACCTGCAGTAAAATCTTTCAAAAGAATATCAGTATTAGCCCAAGATAGGCTCCGACTACATTTGTTAATATGAGCCGTTAATAAGAATGGCAAAACAAGATTTATAATACTAGCTATTCCTTTGGGACAGCCCACCTCTGCAGACATCTTCTGCTGTGTGGGAATTAACTTGGTTCACAGCTGCATCTCCAATTTGTAAACTGTTTGGGTTATGAACAATTTTCAGGAACAGAACCCTGACGTAACCTGGGGAGGACCTGTATCAAAGATTAATTGTTTAAATGCCAACCTTAAACATCAAGAATATATCATGTTGACGTTTCTCTTGAATCTATTCCAACTTTTAAAAAAATTCCTCATCTTTTATGGCTTGTCCAAAACAACATTAGTCTGTTCTATCATGTAACTTGCCAATGGAATTAAGGGAAGAGTTGGGAAGAAATGACCAAGCTTCCAGATGAGTGGATGGAGAAGAGAACAAACCTTGGAAAGGGAGATTGGTAGGAGAATGACGACTGGTGGTTGGAGTAGATATTGACTATCATAGTACCAGGAAGAAGAGGTCAGAATGGAAGGGATCTTGTTGATTAAGGTCAGGTCTAACAGCAGCAACATTCAGGAAATTGACTGTTGTACGTTACTTGCTTTACTTTAATGCAGATAACCTTCAGGGCTATTGTCCCCAGTGCACCTGTGTGGATAAACCAAAGTTCTAGCAGGGACCTTAAATGGATATCGGGCCAGTTTCCTGTGTATGTAAAAGCCTACTGCCAGTTTCAGACACAAATAAAAGAAACCTCTAGTCTGTCCCCTCAAAATGCCACTCAATGTAGTCTGGATCAGAATTGTCTATGCACCATAGAATGAAAAGGTAATACTGGAAATTTTGGGAGGAATCTGTCAGCCAAAATGCTCTAAGATAATTGCAGCATGTTCTATTAAGAAAGGTTTGGAAACAGACTTGCCATCCATTTTGACAATTAATGATGTGTGATATTTACAATCATTTAGTTTCTCCACATTTCTGCTTAACCATCACCAAGGTCTTTTATGGCTTTTGGATTGGTTTTATGGTATATTCTCAGTCTCCAAGTGTTTTTTTTAAACCCTGAATCAAATTATTACACTACTTACAAATGTCAGCCTTTGCCTTGCACTGTTAGTCTTCAAAACATTCATTACTCGTTGATGGATCTCCTCCCATTTTGTTGGTGTAGAGGGCTCTGGATAAAATCTAAATTATAAAAAGAAACATGGATGCTTTATGTAACAAGAGCAATCCTTACAAAAATATACTCTTGGAGGGGCATGGTTAGGAAGGCTGCCAGTCATTTAACACCTTCAAAATGCTTAAGGAAAGTGTAAATTGGTAATGTAAAGGAAAAAAGTCCAGTTTTATAAAGATCTAAAGTAATAGGAATTAAGCTGAGAAAAAAGGAATTAAATGTGTAACACAAATTTAATTGTAAAATTATGCAATTTATTCTGCATTACCCCAAATAATTTTTATTATTCTAGACAATGCAAAGAAAGGACTATGTGGAAGAGAACAACTTATGCATGCATTTTTAATAAATAAGTAACAAGTGTGCAACACTATTGAGAATGTTAGGCTCCAGGTTTCCCAATGAGATAGAAGGATCAAAACTAACTAACTATTCTTTTTAAATAAATTCTGGCAGTACATTCTGGGATAAGTATTAAAACTTCTACATGTTATCTGAAGTTGCTGTCAAGACAGTCTGCTGCATTCGCAATAACACACAACCTCTAATATCAATTGTGGTTTGGATACATCACAGCTTGGCTCTCTTATAGTCCTCCTTATGCAGAAGTTTTTCTGATCCCATTGTACCTAACATTGTATCAATTCTGTCCAAGTAGCAAACCTTTATGTGAGCTTAGACAAGGTACTGGCAAGCTAATCAAAATCAGTCTTACATCAAATAAAAGCATTCAAAGCCTCATTCTCTCAACATTTATAAGCTGATAGGCATACCTATGCACATGTCAGACAACAGTAGAATCTTTGAAAGATTTTTCTGCATATATATTCAAACAATGAGTAAAGAAAGAACAGCAGTCAGAATTCACCCTACGGATAGTTCTACACCATGAATATGTGTGGGTATTGAGTGAAAACAGACTCTGTTTCAATTCACCAGAGAAATGCCTGAGAAAATACTGTCCAGGTTCCATGCCAATTGCACTGAATGTGCAACCCCAAAATTCATGAAAATTGTGGATGCACAGTTCAAACTTGCCTCAAGGAAAGCTCATTATGTCTTGACATCAGTGTCAGTCATATGCACTAAAATTGTACTTTTCTTTTGGAAAGAAAAATGAACATATTAAGGAGAGACTGGATGGCTGGGGCTATTTTCCCTGGAGTGTATAAAGCTGATGGGCGACTTAGAGGTATATAAAATGATGAGAGGCATAGATGGTCATAGTCTTTTTCCCCAGGGGAGGGGAGTCTAAAACTAGTGGGCATAGGTTTCAGATGAGAGGGGAAAGATTTAAAGGATACGAGTGGTAACTTCTTCCACACAGAGGATGGTGGGTTAAAAGGAATGAGCTGCCAGAGGGAGTGGTAGGGGTGGGTACAATTTACAACGTTTAAAAGACATTCAGACGGGTGCGTAGATAGGAAAGGTTTAATGGGCAAATGCAGGCAAATGGGACCAGCTCAGGAAGGCAACTTGGTAGGCCTGTTTCCGTGCTATGTAACTCTGTGACTCCAAGTTATTCTGACAGCAGGTGCGGTCAACTTAAATTTTGCTGATGAAAAGATCCCAATTACAGCATTTATTCATGTAGAAATGCAAATTATGCATTAATTTCTTTTACATGTTAATTATGTACATTAATGTAAAAACATGCTTAAAAATAAAAAAAAAGTAATTGTTACACCTAGTGCTGATAGCAAACCACAATCTACCGTGCTGTTGTATACGGCTCCTGCTTGAGGCCTCAGAGTGATGGCTACAATCCGGTGAGTTCTTCTAACCTAACATGCCAACATAAAATGACAAGGACTGCACTTATCCAATGCTAAGCTGCTGATTTATACACCCCTTTGGCTCTGATTCTTACTGTTGAGGCATCTGATGAGCAGCAGGAGATTAGGGATGTGCAGGAGGTCGGAACTGGAGGGACATAGACCTTTGAGGATTGCAGGACTGAGAGGTTACAGGAATAAGAAAGTGAACAATTCCACAGACAGGAATAAACACAATGAGGATTAAATTTCATCAGAGGATACAACAGGAAATAATTTTGTATTGGGCTGTTTAAACTTGCAATGTAAAACTGCAAACTAAGCCTTTTTTTAATTAATTGTTCAGCAGCCCTGATTCCAACACATCTAGATATGTGATTGTTTCTGTTTTAATTTTAAAATGAAATGGTAATCTATAAATAATTCACTGAGTTTGCTTAAAATATTGAAAGAAAGCAGTTAATATTTCTGTATTCTTGTCAATATCATTTATGATTAACAGGCAGTCATGGGCATCATCGCCAGGCCAAAGAGGAGTCAATTCTGCCTCTGGCTAAGTTGTTCCAGTACAACCACAACACAGGCTGACACTGAAAAATTGCCCAGGTATATTCTATTCACAAAAAAAGCAGCACACACCCAGTCCAGCTAATTATTGCCTCAACAACAACCTGTTGGAGGAACTTAGTGGGTCAAGCAGCATCTGCGGGTCAAAAATCTTCATGACCAAACTATTGCCTCACTTGTCTGCTCTTAATCCCTGCCAAAATGGAAGGTGTCAAAGACAAACAGCATTTACCGATATTTTGCTGACTGCTGCAGTTTGGGTTTTACCATGACCTTTTCACTCCAGACGTCACCCTAGCATCCAAATGTGAACAAAAAGAACCAAATTCTAAAGGTGAAGCAAGAGTGACTGTCCTTGATAACAAGGCAACATTTAATTGTCATCTCAAGAAGCCTTGGTAAAATTGGAATCCATATCTATCTAGTGGAAAACTTTCAGTCTGCTGATGTCATGCCTCTCCTTGTGGTTAATGGAAGTGAACCATTGCAGCACCAGGACATTGCTCAGTTCAGTGTCCTAGGTCCAACCATTAATCAGTTGCTTTATTAGTGACTCTGCCTTAATGATAAGGGGAGCCATGTATTCATGACAATGTCAGAAATGGTGTTATATGCTGCTAATTGTTGTTCAACTTCGATAACAACTCCTCAGGTAAGGATATAATCCATGCCTGAATGAAGTAAGATCTGCACAACATTTCGGCATCAAGTGGCAATTATCATTCATAGCAGGTATGTGCCAGGTAATAGCCATTTCCAACAACAGAATCCAACCAATTTCCCTTGACATTCAACAGCTTCACGGTCATTGATTCACGACGCCATGAACATCCCGGGGCTGGGGGGTCACCATTTATCAGACACTTAACTGGAGTAGCCACTAAAATACTATGTCTGCTAAAGAAGATCGGAGTCTGAGTTTTCTGGGCAAGTGACTCAGCTCCTGAAAACAAATCCTTTCCACTTTCTTCAAGGTATGTCAGGAGCGCAACCTTGCTCGCAACACCACCAAAGAAGTCTTACATCATCCAGAAAACTGCAGCCCTCTAGACTGGCATCCAATCTTTCAACCCCCAAACCAATGCACCACAGCTGCACTGGGTATTACTGAGAAAATGCTAAAGCTTTTTCAACAGCACCTCCCAGGCCCATGACCTCTTCTCACCAAAATAGACAAGGACATAATTACATGAGTACCTCACCACTTGCAGGTACCCTCCAAGTCTAACACCATCCTGACTTGGAAAAACCTCACCATACCTTAATTTCATTAATCTAAATACAGGTCCTCCCCAGGTTACGAAAGGCACTGAAAACTGTTCGTAACTCAAACTGTTCAGTGAGTGAGTCTGCTCAGCATTCCCAGCTCTGCTTGGCTCAACCCAGCCCCCAGTTGTTGCGTCTCAGATGAGGGCGTTAGGCAGGGGAGAGAAGGCATGCAGAAATGCCCCGTTCCATAGCCACCCAGCAAAAGATAGCAGCAGCCCCACTGCAGCTGGCATATCCATCCCACCGGTCTCCCTAACACTTGTTCATATGTATGAGCTGTCCATAAATCAGGCATTCATAACCTGGTGAGGACTTGTACCAGTATTCCCTAACTGGCAATACTGTAGGAGCTACCTGGACTGCAAAGGTTCAAGAGATAAGCTCACCAGCATCTTCTCAAGAGTAATTCAGAATGTATAATAAATGCTGGCTTTACTAGTGACTCAAAAATGAATTTAAAACATATTTTAGGAGACCTAGCCAGTGAAAGTATCAACTGTTGCACATGGGCTTTGTCACACAGCCTAAGTTCTGGCTGATATACCAATGATATTTGTAAAATAATATTCTCAACAATATTTCTGTTTAATTGGGTCCTGCAGAAAATCCTCCATTAAACTTGGAAAAAAAAATTCAGACATATACTTACTGTATGCAATGGAAAATTATACCAAAATGTTTTAATAGCTCACGTTATATTTTACGTCTATGATTGTATAACAGTTTGGATAATCAAATTCAGATTTATGTTGTTCTTTAGCCAGGCATGATATTAAATATTTCTCCCTTATCCTCAGTTTTGGTTAAGGGCTACTTACTTTGATAATAATAAAGTAACTTTTTCCCCACACTTACTTGAACGCACTTGGTTGGTTGTAAACATCTCTCATTTAGTATCCCAAAGGATGCATCGTCAAGTTAATGTAATGGAATCTCAACTATTACTAAGAAAAAGCCCCAGCTGGAAATTAAGCATTAATGATTAGATGTCAGAAATACTTCCTGTATCCAAGAGTTACTTAGACTAAGAAGCACAGAACCAATATTTTATTGAAGGTAGATGGTAATCGTGTCTGTTGAAAGCAAAAGCAGCTGTAAATTCAGTCAAATCCTTTGTTTGAATCTGAAGCATGCAGATCTCTATTGTATCAAAGGCTCCCCACGTCCTATTATCTCTACAATACATATAACTAACCCCCCACAAACAAGAGGGGAAATAGCTGAGGATCTGACCATCATTTTCCAAAGGTGCCTGCTGGAGGACTGGGAGCCTGCTAACTTGGGACTATTATTTAATATGGTAGAAAAGCTGAGTAACTCATGCCAGTCAGACTGGTGAGCAAATTATTGAAAAAATGACTAAGGAACTCCATAAAGTTATAAATGCTTTGGGATTTTCCTTAATTTTACCCACCAGTGCTTTTGCTTTTAATTACTTTTACTCCTAATTAATTTTTGTCAAGCATGCTCTGACGCATTCAAAGCTCCTGTAGGACCTCTGTTTTCAGTTCAGAAATGTGGCAAACAGAATTCAATCCAGAGAAGTGTGAGGCAAAGTGCTTTGAACAAGGCAAGTGAATACACAATAAATTGTAGAGGAACGGAGGTTTGATAAAGTACTTCTCCAGAGACTCCTGGAAGCCAGCAGCTAGACAAGGTGGCTAAGGAGTTACACAGAATTCTTATATTCCTCAGGATCTTTTTCCATCTTAGTAACTAATATCCATTACAAGCCTAAAGCTATTTTGACTGCTTTATCTTGCTTTATACAAGCAACCATAGTCTCTTTTTCTGGCCAGGATGCCTTCAATTTTGCTTGAATATGGCTTCTCCTGCACCATAGTTGGCAGGGCTCTCCACCAAGTCTGTCCTATTTCCCACATTCCTGCTCTCACCCCCTTTCTTCCCCCTCCCGCCCACACAGAGCAGGAACATGGTCCCTCTTCTCCTCACTTTCTACCTTACCAGCACCCATATTCAACAGATCACCCTCCTGATTGCCACCACCTCCAAAATAGTACCACCAACAGACACATCTTCCCTTCTCCAACATTGTAGAGACTATTCCCCCTTCAACTCCCTGGTTCACTCTACCACTGCTATTGGTTCTCCTCTTTCTTACAGTACCTTTTCATACAACCACAGGAGATCCAAACCCTGCATTTTTACTTCTCTCCCCACCATCCAGGAATCCAAACAATCCATCCAGGTTCATTTGAACTTCTTCCAATTTAGTGTAGTGCACTCAATATTCACAATGTGATATCCCCTACATTGGAGAAACCAAGTACAGATTGAGTGACTAGATACACAAAAAAAGACTGCAGATGCTTGACAAATAGAGTGACTGCTTTGTGAGTACCTCTGTTCAGTCTGCAAGGGTGGTCCTGAGCTTCCAGTTGCCTGTCATTTTAATTCTCTATCCCACTCCCAATTCTCTGCTTTTGGCCTCTTACACTGTTCTAATGAAGCTTGAGGAAAAGCATCTCACCGTCCCAATTGGAATGTTTCAGTTGCTAGGACTCAACACTAAATTCAACAATTTCAGATAATCGGTCTTTCCACTTTGCATCAGAACCAGCCATTTCTAAGAAAACATCATCAGTCTGTAATGCTAACACCGTTTCGCTTTTCAGAATCACGGTCTAACATCCTGAGCATTTCCAGAATTTATTTCGGGTTTCTAGCAAATTCAGTATTCTGCATCTCAGTTCTGGCAGTGATTTTTCTCTCTCCTCTGACCTCAATCATCTCCTTCTATTTACATCTCCTCTAGACAAAGCATTTACCACACTCGTTCAGCCAGTAACCTCACTATTTGCATCACATCTCTTAGTCTCCACCCTTTCACAGGCTTTTCCTATGTTTTTATTGAAAGGGGCACTGGTCATGCAAGTATGTATATCATAGCATAAGAAAGGATGTAGAAGAGATTGATGAGGATATTGCCACAGCTGGAAAATGTTAGTCATGAGGAGAGATTGTTTTTCAAGGAAAAACAATGGCCAAAGTGAGATTTAATTAAGGCGTACAAAATTAAGGGCACCCTAGACAGGGCAAACATGAAGAAAGTTATAGATTTAAAGTAATCATGAGGAAAAATAGAGGCATTGATGATTTTTTTTCTCAGAGTGGGTCAGCCTGAAAACGTGGTATAGGCAGAAACCATCATTATTCAGAGTGCCTTAACCTACAGATCAATGGGAAATGTGATAAGCCTAAAGATCTCCTTTTGGTCAATAATTTTGCTGGAAACCTATCTCCAATGGAACTTCATTTTATTCAACAAATAGGGATCAAAGGTTTAGCTATTTGCCATTCCTATCCACTAGTCTGCGCTATTGTACAGAGCAAGTATGCTGAAAATCTTACATTGAATGTAAACTTTTGTTACTTGCAAGTTAATATTTAGTTTCATTTTAGATTTTCTGAACACCTGACTGCCTGGCAGTATCCAGGGCATTTTTGCTGAGTACCTGGGAGAAAATGGAGAAAGAACATTTGCATGTTAGGTGTAGGGAACTTCTTGTGCAATGGTATCAGGTTCTGGCACCAAGCCCTTCCTTTCATGAAAGCGAACTCACAAAAAACTGCTTTCAGCTATTTGGAGATTTTAACATTGCAAACATAAGTGAAACATGATTTTGTTGACAAGTTAGGTCAAACCTAAAACTAACGAACAGGTGAAATGGATGATAAAAAAGATGCAAAACTACAGATAAAGGATTGAAGACATTTTAAAAACAAAAATAACATCAATCTGTATTTCTTAACGTAGAAACGTCATAAAAATAGAGTACTAAAAAAAATCAGAGACGCCACTGGAGTACATAGTGACACTAAGATAGGAATCTTAATTGAGTATTTGTTTAACTTGAACTTCATTTGAAATAATAGTCATTTTACATAATATGTTTAAGCAGTTAATTCATTTTTATTCATGTTGATATTTGCATAAAGTGCAAAGGCAATGAAACCACAAGAATTAGTACCTTGAAAATGGATTTTTCAATGAAAATAATCAAGATTAACTAAAAATAGGGAACACCATGCACATTGCTCAAAACCCATGATTTATGTTCTAGATCCTCTGAATTCAACCTCTGTACAGAGGACCCCAGTGTCCAATGCATGCCTGAATGTCACTTCCAAAATCTTTACTTCACGTGGATGGCCCGCTGATACACAGAAGCAGGCTATTTCACCAAGAGTTAAAACTGACCTATTTTGCCAGCAGTGGGAACACAACTCAAGATAGTTCCCCATCATGGGATGCACATACATGATTCTCCTTTGGAGGCTTCCACCCCATCCACTGCAACAAAACCCATCCCCTTCCACTAAACCTATGAACTCCACCCAACCAGTACCACCCCACCACTTGATCTGCTGACCTGACAGATCCCCAAATCGCCAACAATCACTGACAACACCCTCACCAGCATTTCCCAAATATCATATCCTTCCTCAAATGCCAAATTCCCCCACCTTATAAATCCACACCCAACCCACCAGCTGCATTCCCATGACTACCAGTTGCCAATAATTGATTCTTGGTCCTCTGTCTCTACCCATCAAATAGTCCTGATTTCACATCCAATCACTTTCATCAATTCCCGTGCTTCTCTCCCCCATAATCTTCATTCCCTTGGACCCATATTTATTTGAGTAATGACAGTGTGTGCACCATTGATTGTACAATACCTGTTTTGAAATACACAAAGCCTTGTAACTTTACCAGCACCAGACAATTTCTAGCCATAGGATTTTAGATTGCTGAAGAGATTGCTACAAGATCAATTCACAATTTTCTCAATTTAACAAAGTGCCTGGGACTAATGCAACTTCAAATATTCCCAAAAAAATCATGTGCATGAGCGTCAAATCTTGCCTTTGCAAAAGAAAGAGCCCAGAAATACATTTGCACAGCATAATGTTTTTATGCATTGTACAATAACCTTCTTCAAAAAATCTTTTCAGGCTCTTTAGAACTTCTAACTGAAGACAGTAATCAAATAAAATGGCTATTGTAATTTACTCTTAAAAATACTGTTATGAGCAGACAAAAAAAGGGAACCCAGTCTTTAAAGGACAAATGCATAAACATTTGCAAACTGTCAGGAAACAATAATCAAGTGTTGTTTGATTCATATCACATACTACCTAACTTTGAAGTATGCATCCAATCAGAATCATCCAACAAGTGTAAACAAAGACTGTTCAAATATCTGAGGCTGCATTTCCTCTTGAAGCTTTAAAATCTTCCAAAATTTATGGAGTATTTTGTAATTCATTTTATGTACATTAGTTGTTCTATATAATAATTTGAATTTAAAACCTATCCAATATCTAAAATAGATATTCCCTATAAATACACTGAACTGCAAGAATATTGCAATGTTTTACGTGCTTTCTGCAGATATAATAACGGACTGTTCTTGATGCTTTCTAATGAATTATTGGTGCTCTTATTCACCTAATTTTCCATGACATGATAAATCTGGGGATATTACAATCAATAGTATCTTTTGGCTCCCTGCTGCCACAAGTATCTACACAGCACTGAGCTAATGGTTTGCATACTTTCCAGCTCCCCATATGAGTGATGGGAGGTATAGGGGAATATGGCCTGAATTTTGTTTGATATCCCAATTAATGGCTAAGCTGAATATGAATACAACTCCTGATCACAGCAACCAGATTGAAATGTCAGCAGATGATAATACATTGCAAGAACTCAAGATTTCTGCAAGAAATAACAAGTGTAATTACTCCGAGTCACAGTATCAAATATTGAACAACCACTTGGCAACATCCAACCTTAGTCTTTGGTTCAAGGTAGAACACATTTTTTACTTTTTAAAGCTTAAATATAGAAGCTTAGCAGGCTGAATTCAAATGTTAGTGTATTAACAGAGTCAATTCATATCAGAAACTGCTCAAAGTTCTGCATTCAGTTGTTATTTTATTCATGGAGGTCAAAAGAATTACTTGAAGAGATAGTTTTGCATTGTAGGAGAGATTTTCAATGCAAATTGTGAGAAAGCAGACAGGACAAACCATAAAATACACAACTTAAAAATATTTGATATTGACACCAAATACAAAACTAATTTCAAAGCCATGCTAAATAAATTTGAGGAAAACAAACCTCTTGGTTACATTTTGTCATTCAATGCACAGATGGCAATCTCACAATCCAAGTTGTTTGTTCATTTTAAAACTTATTGAATGGAATGAGAAAAGTGGTAAGCTTTACAGTAGCATGAAAACTCACAGCCATTGTAGTACTAATGAGAAATTCCTTTGCTCGTTTCGTCAAATGTACTTAGATCAGACAGTAATTGAATCTCCAATGCCACTTTTGTAAATCTCAGCATAAGAGCATACTCCCTTATAAAATGTCCTACTGACAAGGGGTGAAAAACTCTTAAGGCTTGAATCACAAAAATGAAGGTAAAACAATACTGCTGTGCATCACAATTTATACCTTTAACTCAATTCCACCATTATCATAGATCAAACATTGAATGAGTAGTATATAATTTTAGTGCGGATGACTTACAACTAACAAGTTACTACTAAGCAATCATAACTTTTCCTTTATAAGCCAAGCCGGTTGCTGTAATACTATGTCCATTTATACATTGGAGTGAATCTAATCTCTGTCTAAACACCAAAAGCTCAGCTAAAATGAAATTTCTAGAAGATCCAATATCTAATCTTCCTTTATCAACTAAGGGGGGTTATTGGAGCGACTGCTGCAACTTTCTGCTGGGAGACCTAAAGCATGAAGGAAAGAATACAGAAAAGAACAAAACCCTTTCTGAAGCTGCCAGGAATTACATTTCAATTAAGTTGAATAACTGTGCTTACTTTGTAGTTATGAAGCAAAACTATACATAGAAATTGCATCAAAGATATTTTACATACATATTTAGACTATTATTTATAAAACATCAACTCAGTATAAAAACATCAACTTCAACATTGTTCTTTTTCAAAGAAATAACATTCTTTTTGATGAGCCCTTCACCAACTCCAATTCCAAAAAATTAAATAGATCTGAAGTTGTGACTGGATGCAACTTGGTATCAACGCTATCAAAGAGTATGTTTATGGAACAATCCAGAGGCACAGATTTTATGAAACAGGGGGGTGGAAACCAAACAGTCTTAATTGTGTATTTGTAAAATGTCCAAGGAAATAAATGATTGTCTCTAAATTATGGCTTGCTGTTGTTGCAATGTTGATCAAATCATAAAGGAGGCAAAAGATTTAGAAATGAAAAAAAAACACAGGCAGTTACGCATTGTTGCCTTGACAATAATTTCATTTATCATCTAGTGACAAATACTGGTTTTTTAATTGGTTATTGATAAGTATCAGCCCTCATACAGTGGAGATACTGCAACAAACTGCTAAAACAGGTCAATCAAATGATTCTCTGGATTCACCTGAGCGACATCTGTCCAAAAGCCTAAGCATACTGACCCACACAAATTCCGAATCAATAACAAATTCTTGCAGAAGAAATGTAATTTCAAAATGTAAGATCAAGTAATCAATATCAGAGCTGTGAATGAGGTCACCGATCAATTCTTAAAAAATGGCATTTGTGACACGTAAATTCATAACATTACAATGTTATTTAAAAAAAAACAGAAGATAAAATGCATGAACAACTCATTTTTTAGGTCAGAGACATTTTGATTAAAACAGGATGCCATTCAAATTCTTAATTTTTTAACTGACCCCTAAAATTGTTGCCATTGATAATGGAGAATGAGTATCAGATTTATTTTCACTGACTAATATGACGTGAAATTTGTTGTTTTGCGGCAGCAGTAGTGCAAAGACATAAAATTACTATAAATTACAAAAATAATTAAATAGTGCAAAACAAAAGGAATAACGAGGTAGAGTTCATGGACCATTCAGAAACCTGATGGCAGAGGGGAAGAAGCTGTTTTCTGAATCATTGAGTGTGGGTCTTCAGGCTCCTGTACCTCCTCCCCCATGGTAGTAACAAGGAGGAGGAGGTATAACCCAGATGGTGAATGTCCTTAGTGATGGATGCTGCTTTTTTGAGGCATTGCCTCTTGAAGATGTCCTCGATGGTGGGGAGGGTTGTGCCCGTGATGGAGCTGGCTGAGTCTACAATCCTTTGCAGCCTCTTGCAATCCTGTGCATTGGAGCCTCCATACCAGGCTGTGACGTAGCCAGTCAGAATGCTCCCCACCGTATATCTATAGAAATTAGTAAGTGACATACCAGATCTCCTCAAACTCCTAACAAAGTAGAGCAGCTAGCGTGCCTTCTTCGTGATTGCATCAATGTGTTGGACCCAGGATAGATCCTCCGAGATATTGACGCCCAAGAACTTGAAGCTGCTCACCCTTTCCACTGCTAACCTCTCAATGAGGACCAGTGTGTGTTCTCCCCACTTCTCTTTCCTGAAGTCCACAACGAATTCCTTGGTCTTGCTGACGTTGAGTGCGAGGTTGTTGTTGTGACACCACTCAACCAGCCAATCTATCTCACTTCTGTACACCTTCTCATTACCAGCTTAGATTCCACCAACAATAGTAGTGCCATCGGTGAATTTATAGATGGCATCCGAGTTGTGCTTAGCCACCCAGTCATGAGTGTAAAGAGTACAGCATGTTATATGGTGTTATATAGAGCAGAGAGTAGATCTTTTTCAATCTTTTTATTAATTTTCAGATTAATATATATAACATCGGTAATTATACACGTCATACAAAGAGATCGGGAGGACAATCATGACATATATAATCATAAAGAATAAAAAAATTATTCTAGGCCCCACGGTTTCTTGGTAAACGAATATATTACAAAAAGAAAGTCAAAAGGAGAAAGAAAAGAGAGAGTAGATCAGTTTGTTATATAAGAGTCCTACTATATAACAAACAAGTGCTAACATTCACTCACATCTCCCCTCTCCCCCTTGCCCCCCACGACTGCGACCCCCCCTCCAAGGCAGTCCCTCAGGGGTCAAGGATGACTTGCTTCCATTTCAGCTTTTTGTGGGTTTTGTGATGGTTGATGAGGCCAGTGTTGAAACTGCAGATTGAACCCCAGATGGAGCATGTGGTGGTTGAAGTGTGGGTAAAAGGGGTAGTTTGGGAATTGGTGCCCCTGCCATCATTTATTTTGGGCTTCTGCATGCTCCAGATGAAGGGATTCGGGATTCTAAGCGCCATTCTGAATTCTCCTACTTCATTTTGAATTGTTGTGGGCCAGCGATCCCCAGTTATCGGTGGAAATGCTATGCTTTTTCCCAAGGAGACTTTGGGAATCATTTCTGTTGTCCATAGTAATATTTTGCCATGGAGTAGAATGCCTGCTTCAGGAGGTAGGTGTCAGGCATGCAAACGATGTGGCCAGCCAAGTGTAATTACAGCCTCAGGGCTGGTGACGTTAGTCTGAAAGAGATCACTGATATTGGCCAAGTTATCCTGTTAGTGGATTTGGAGGATTTTGCAGACTGGATTTTGTCTTAACCTTCATACACTCTTTTCCTCATACAGCTAAAGACAGTGCTATCACAGGGGAGGTTATAGAGATTTTCATTATTGGTACCTGCCTAAATTGAGAATTGGCTCCAAAAATATAAGATAAGATCTTTAGTCATAGGTACATCGAAACACACAGTGAAATGCATTTTTTGTGTAGTGTTCTGGGGGCAGCCCGCAAGTGTCGCCACGCTTCCGGCGCCAACATAGCATGCCCACAACTCCCTAACCTGTACGTCTTTGGAATGTGGGAATTTTTTTCCCCCCAGAATCTTGTTGTGGACATTTAATGATGAGGGTTGGTGTTGTGTGCAGAGGTAGGGTGGCAGAGGACATTTGTTTTGCGGATGTTTGGTGAGTGAATTAGTTGAGGATGGCCTGGAGCTCAGCCCATTTGCAAGCATCATTTGCAGCTTGATGACTGAGGTGCAGTGACTTTGATTTCGGACTGGAAGAGCCCAATTTTCCTGTAATTAGTTCCACTCTAGTTCAATGCTTATTGAAGGGTAGGTGCAGTGAGAAAGACTGGGACAAGTTTTGAGGTGATGAGATAGTCTTTTCTGACACCAGGTGGCACTGAGATTAGTTCTCTTCGCAGGAGTAGGAAATGAGACTAAATGTGTGGCTGTAATTCCATTCCATCAAGTTTTAGAACTTCAGTAGGGATACTATCCCTTCCAGAGGCCTCTGTTTATTTAAGAACATAAGAAATAGGAGCAAGAGTAGGCCATCTGGCCTGTCAAGCCAGCTCCACCATTCAATATCATAGTTTATCTGGCCGTGGACTCAAATCCACCTACCTGCCTTTTCCCCATAACCCTTAATTCCCCTACTATGCAAAAATCTGTGTCTTAAATATATTTAATGAGGTAGCCTCTGCTGCTTCCCTGGGCAGAGAATTTCACAGATTCACTACTCTCTGGGAAAAGGAGTTTCTCCTCATCTCCATCCTAAATCTATTCCCCCGAAGCTTGAGGCTATGTCCCCTAGTTCTAGTCTCACCTACCACTGGAAACAACCTTTTTGCCTCTATCTTATCTATCCCTTTCTAATTTTATATGTTTCTTTAAGATCCCCTCTCATTCTTCTGAATTCCAGCATGTTTAGTCCCAGGCCCTCATCTCCAGAATCAACCTGGTGAACCTCCTCTGCACCACCTCCAAAGCCAGTATACCTTTCATCAAATAAGGAGACCAGAACTACACGCAGTACTCCAGGTGCGGCCTCACCAGTACCCTGTACAGTTGCAGCATAACCTCCCTGCTCTTAAATTCAATCCCTCTAACAATAACATTCCATTTGCCTTCTTGATAACCTGTTGCACCTGCTAACTAACCTTTTGCAATTCATGTACAAGCACTCCCAAGACCCTCTGCACAACAGCATGCTGCAATCTTTCACTATTTAAATAATAATCTGATCTTCTATTTTCCCTTCCAAAGTGGATGACCTTGCATTTACCAACATTGTATTCCATCTGCCAGACCCTTGCCCACTCACTTAACCTATCTATATCACTCTGAAGACTCTCCATATCCTCTGCACAATTTGCTTTTTTCACTCAATTTAGTGTCATCAGCACACTTAGATATGCTACACTCAGTCCCCTCCTGCAAATCGTTAATGTATATTGTGAATAGTTGCGGGCCCATCACCGACCCCTGTGGCACCCTGCTCACCACTGATTGCCAACCAGAGAAACACCCAACTCTCCACCTTCTATTTGTTAACTAATCCTCTATCCATGGTAGTACATTACCCCCAACTCCATGCATCCTTATCTTACAAGTCTTTTATGCAGCACCTTATGGAACGCCTTCTGGAAATCACTGCACCCGTTATATCCTCAAAGAACTCCAGTAAATTTGACAAAAAGGACCTACCCTTCCTGAAGCCATGCTGTGTCTGCCTGATGGAACCACTTCTATCCAGATGTCTTGCTATTTCTTCCTTAATAATAGCTTCAAGCATTTTCCCCGACTACAGACGTTAAGCCAACTGGCCTATAGTTACCTGCCTTTTGCCTACATCCTTTTCTTTTTAAAAACAGTGGCGTGACATTCACCATCTTCCAATCTGCTGGGACCTGCCCAGAGTCCAGAGATTTTTGGTAAATTATCACAAACACCTCTACTATAACTTCTGCCATTTTTGTCAGTACCCTGGGATGCATCCTGTCAAGACCAGGTGACCTGTTTACCTTTAGGCTCACTACTTTGCTCATCACTACCTCTTTAGTGACAATGATTATATAGAGGTCCCCAACTCCCATTGCATCCATAACATCTCTTTGGCATTAGACACGTCCTCCACTGTGAAGACCAACACTAAATAGTCATTCAAGGCCTCGGCCTTTTCCAGATTACCCAACATTAATTTCCCCTTCTCACCTTCCAAGGGATCCATGTTCACTTTAGCCACCCTTTTCCACTTTATATAATTATAAGAACTTTTACTGTCAGTTTTTATATTTTGTTCTAGTTTACTTTCATAATCTATCTTCCCTTTCCTTATTGCTTGCTTAGTGGTTCTTTGTTGCTTTCTAAAGTTTTCCCAATCTTCCAGTTTCCCACTACTCTTGGCAACTTTGTATGCATGAGCTTTTAGCTTGATGCCTTCTTTGACTTCCTTCATTATGCAGGGCTGGCTCTCCCCACCCTTATTGTCCTTGCTTTTAACTGAAGTATACTTTTGTTGAGCACCGTGAAAAATATCTTTGAAAGTCTTCCATTGTTCCTCAACTGTCCCACTATATAGTCTGTGTTTCCAGTCTACGCTAGCCAACTCCTCCCTCATCCCGTTGTAGTCTCCCTTGTTTAGGCATAATACACTGGTTTTAGATCAAACTATTGCTCCCTCCATGTGTATGAGAAATCCAGTCATGCTATATCACTCTTTCCAAGAGGATCCCTAACCACAAGATCGTTAATTTTACTTGTCTCATTGCACAGGACCAGATCTAAGATAGCATTTTCCCTTGTAGGTTCACTAACATGCTGCTCAAGAAAGCTATCACGAATGCATTCTATAAAGTCCCCCTCATGACTGCCTCGACCAACTTGATTTGCCCAATCTATGTGGAAGTTAAAATCCCCCATGACAACTGCCACTATTCTTACATGCATCAAATATTTCTTGGTTTATTGCCTGGTGTGCCACTGTAATGTTATTATTCAGTGGCCTATAGACAATTCCCACCAGTGATTTTTTCCCCTTTACTATTCCTAATCTCTCTACCCAGATGGACTCAACATTCTGCTCCTTAGATCTTATATCGTCTCTCATCATCATCCTGATCTCATTCTTAATTAAGAGCGCTACCCCACCTCCCTTACCTTCATGCCTATCCTTCCGTAATTCCCACTCATCTCCATCCTGCAACCACATTTCTGTAATGGCCACTAAATCATACCCTTTTGTACGGATTTGTGCCACAAGTTCACTGTCCTTGTTTCAAATACTACAGGCGTTCAGATAAAGTGCCCTTACACTCATCGTCATTTTAGAATCTAGTAACCTTTGTCCTTTGCGTTCGGCTTTTCTGTACTCCACTCTTACTTTTCTCTTTTCTAATTTTTGCTCTGGTCTCTGCTTTGCTTCCCTTCCCTCTGTCTTTCTGCATGGATTCCCATCCCCCTGCCATATTAGTTTAAACCCTCCCCAACAGCACTTGCAAACAATCCCCTGAGGACATTGATCCCGGTCCTGTCCAAGTGTAGACCACCCAGTTTGTATTGGTCCCACCTCCCCCAGAACCAGTTACAATGCCCTAGGAATCTAAAACCCTCCCTCCTGCACCACTGCTCAAGCCACAGATTCATCCTAACGATGCTGCTATTCTTACTCTGGCTAGCACATGGCACAGGTAGTAATCCTGAGATAATTACCTTTGAGGTCCTACTTTTTAATCTATCTTCTCGCTCCCCAAGTTTGGCTTGTAGGACCTCTTCCCACTTTATTCCTATATCGTTGGTACCTACACCACAACAACTGGCTGTTCACCCTCCCCTTCCAGAATGCCCTGCAGCTGCTCCGAGACATCCCTTACCCTTGCACCTGGGAGGAAACACACCAACCGGGAGTCCCGTTTGCGGCCAAAGAAGCTCTTGTCTATTCCCCTACCACTGTAGTTCTGCCACTTTTTTTTTCCCTACCCTTCTGTGCAGCAGAGCCACTCACGGAGGGAGATGACCACAGGGGACTCCTGTACTACCTTCCTGCTACTGCTCTGCCTGTTGGTCACCCTTTCCCTATCTTTCCATAGGCCTTTAAACTGTAGTGTGACCAACTCACTAAACGTGGTATCCACAACATTCTCCGCATCGTGGATGCTCCAAAGTGAATCCATGCGCAACTCCATTGCCATCATGCGGTCTGTCAAGAGCTGCAGCTGGACAGACTTCCTGCACAGGTAGTTGTCAGGGACACTGGCAGCCTCCACGAGTTCCCACATTTTCAACTGAAATAAGGTTCTTTACACATCACTTTGGTCTAGAGCGAAGGGGAGGCTGGATTGGATAATATGCTGTGAGATGGAGTCATGGAGACTCATGTCTTGGTTGAGAAGTTCTTCAAAGTGCCCTTTCCAGCAGGCACTGACTGCCTCCGTGTCCTTGACAAGTCCTCCTTTATTCTGGTCATCAACTTGGTGGGTCCTTGGTGTTTGGGCTCTCCACTCCAAATGGTGTTTAAGCATCAAAGCACAAAATGGTTATCACAAAGTTGCTGGATCTTCGGCAGCCTTTCCAACACCATCTGTTCTTTACATAATCGGCTGGACCTCAGCTTTCAGACGCCAGTAGAGCTGTTCCGTTACTCTTGTGGTATACTGGAGTTTCCAATGCAAGAACATCTTGTGTTTAGATACTTAGCACCCTGATAACCCTGATCATTCTCATCAAATCAATACAGGTGTATTCAGGTGGAGAAGGCAAGAGTCTTTTTGCAAGTGGCAATTATGGTGGCATTCAGACCAGTCCAGACTCACTGAATACTCTTCAGCCACTCTTGATTGGGGACCATCAGGGTTGCAAATTAAGGGTTTCCTGCGTAAGGTAAAGAATGAACTGGGCCTCGACTTACGCAGACTTACCAGAGTTTGAAACTCTATCTTACCACAGGACTCACTGTGTGGCATCTGGACGCAAAGGCATCACTGGGTAGCCAGCTGATAATGTAGAGATTTGGATCCACTACAAAGAACAAACCTCTTGCCAATGCTTTTCTCAAGGTTGGAGAGGAAGGGAGGATGTGGTAAGGACTTGGGAAGGGTGGGGGGGGGAAGAGAGAATGTGGAAAGAGGGAAGGGGCAGGAAGCCAAGAAAAGGGAAGGAAGGAGCAGGTTAAGTGTCAGGATAATACACTGAGGGGGTGGGCTGGAATATTAGTGTCTGAGAGAGGAGGACAGGGGTAAAATATGGAAAGTGATGGGGAGGTGGTGGAAAACATAGAAGGAGAGGGGATTTGGGGACAGGGAGGAAGAGAGGATTCAAGCAGAGGGTATGTGGAGGGTGAATGGCTGAGAATGAGGCATGGTTAAGAGCAGTTGTGCTTGAACCCACACATATTTGTGTGTAAAGTGCATGCCAACAAGCACCTATGCACATGTCCATATAAATGTGTGCATTGATGTCCATGATGCAGTGCCTGGATTCCAGTTGCCATGGAATCCCTTTACCACTGGACCAAGATCTATTGCCCACGTATTACTTATTTTGCAGATACTCCAATATGGTCAATATAGGTTTTGAGCAATGCAGAGCTCCAGATGTACATTTCAATAAGATAGTTTCTTATTGCCAGCCAGATACTCTATAGTAATTTAGCAGTAGTTATTTCAAAGACAATGCATCAAACAAGTATCAGTTCATATACTATCAGCATTCCTGGTGAAGCTAATTTGCAACATCAATTTTTTGAAATGTTGTTGAGAAAGTCAAGGCTTTTGTAGCAATGCATTTAGCAACCAATAATAACAAGATTAAGAAGTGGTTGCCAGAGGTGTCCAAGGGTCAAAGGCGTTCCAACAGATTGTACTGCTCAGCAAAACAGTAGGTCTACTATACTAGACAGAGCTAGGAGACCTACTATACTAGACAGAGCTAGAGATAATGGTGAGATTTAACAAAGAGATTATGTGCCACTCCCTCAGGAAGATGTTCAAGATCTATACCTATTTCCACCATAGCACTGTTCATTTTTCCTTAATCCAAATACCTCCTAAATGTTATTATTGCATCAGCTTCCACCTGTCCCGTTCAGGTAGCACATTCAAATTCTTCAAACAACACATCAAGGCCATTTCTGGCCTTGCCGGTGACACACATATCCTGAGAATGAAATAAAAATGCTTAAAGCTGAGATCAACAGGAGTTTATGCCTTTGTACCAATCTATGTTCTAGACTGAGCCTAGAGAAATTCGTATATACAGTGGCATGCAAATGTTTGGGCACCCCTGGTCAAAATTTCTGTTACTGTGAATAGCTAAGTGAGTAAAAGATGACCTGATTTCCAAAAGGCATGAAGTTAAAGACAGCACATTTCTTTAATATTTTAAGCAAGATTACTTTTTTATTTCCATCTTTTACAGTTTCAAAATAACAAAAAAGGAAAAGGGCCCAAAGCAAAAGTTTGGGCATCCTGCATGGTCAGTACTTAGTAACACCCCCTTTGGCAAGTATCACAGCTTGTAAACGCTTTCTGTAGCCAGCTAAGAGTCTTTCAATTCTTGTTTGGGGTATTTTCACCCATTCTTCTTTGCAAAAGGCTTCTAGTTCTGTGAGATTCTTGGGCCGTCTTGCATGCACTGCTCTTCTGAGGTCTATCCACAGATTTATGATGATGTTTAGGTCGGGGGAATGTGAGGACCATGGCAAAACCTTCAGCTTGTGCCTCTTGAGGTAGTCCATTGTGGAGTTTGAGGTGTGTTTAGGATCGTTATCCTGTTGTAGAAGCCATCCTCCCTTCATCTTCAGCTTTTTTTGTTTTTACAGATGGTGTGATGTTTGCTTCCAGAATTTGCTGGTATTTAATTGAATCCATTCTTCCCTCTACCAGTGAAATGTTCCCCGTACCACTGGCTGCAACACAAGCCCAAAGCATGATCGATCCACCCCCGTGCTTAACAGTTGGAGAGGTGTTCTCTTCATGAAATTCTGCACCCTTTTTTCTCCAAACATACCTTTGCTCATTGCAGCCAAAAAGTTCTATTTTAACTTCATCAGTCCACAAGACTTATTTCCAAGATGCATCAGGCTTGTTTAGATGTTCCTTTGCAAACTTTTGACGCTGAATTTTGTGGTGAGGATGCAGGAAAGGTTTTCTTCTGATGACTCTTCCACGAAGGTCATATTTGTGCAGGTGTCACTGCACAGTAGAACAGTGCACCACCACTCCAGAGTCTGCTAAATCTTCCTGAAGGTCTTTTGCAGTCAAACAGGGGTTTTGATTTGCATTTCTAGCAATCCTACGAGCAGTTCTCTAGGAAAGTTTTCTTGGTCTTGCAGACCTCGACTTGACCTCCACCATTCTTGTTAACTGCCATTTCTTAATTACATTATGAACTGAGGAAACGGCTACCTGAAAACGCTTTGCTATCTTCTTATAGCCTTCTCCTGCTTTGTGGGCATCATTTATTTCAATTTTCAGAGTGCTAGGTAGCTGCTTAGAGGAGTCCATGGCTGCTGATTGTTGGGACAAGGTTTGAGGAGTCAGGGTATTTATAAAGCTTTGAAATTTGCATCACCTGGCCTTTCCTAACGATGACTGAACAAGCCAGAGCCCTGACAAGCTGCTGAAGGTCTGAGACCTTGGTAAAAGTTATCTGACAGCTCAAATCTCTTGGAGTGCCCAAACTTTTGCATGGTGCTCCTTTCATTTTTTTCATTTTTTCTAAAATTGTACAAAACAAAAATAATACACTAATCTTGCTTAAAATGCTGAAAAGAATGTTTTATCTTTAACTTTATGACTTTCGGAGATCAGTTCATTTTCTACTCACTTAACTATTCACAGTAACAGAAATTTTGACCAAGGGTGCCCAAACTTTTGCATGCCACTGTATAACAAATCCTGCTGTCATGATCTTTTAATACCATTAAATATTGTGTAGTTTAAAAATTCTCTGTTTAACCAATTATCTTTTAATCTATTTATGCAAACAGTACTTGACAGTGTCTGTTGATAAATCAATAGAATCACTTAACATGATTTTTCAAAAAAATTATAAGTAACTGAAATTAATAGAATCCAAATAATTTGGACAAAATAAATTTTTAAAATACACATTTCACAAAAACATCGTTAAAATTACCCACTATATTGTCTTTTAAGGTATTTAGAAAATCTTTAAAAATAGGTAATGACTCTGGCGTCTTTCAAAAACCTTTTCTGAAATTACAATTGTGCAGCACATTCGTGAATCCTCAGCACATGCAGTTTGTTAAATTCTCCAACATGATCTGTGTACCAATTGGAGTTGTATGGTCAGAGGTGGCCCAGAAATGTGATTGTAACACTGTTCTTCTCAACAGTATTCACATGAAAATACATTATTTTGGAGTAAAAAAGCAATTTTCAAATTACTTTAGATCATTCTGAAAAGATCAATTAGTTCCCCTCAGGAAGTGCATTTGCATCAATGACATTTTTAACACTGGAAGCGTACTACTGATGTCACTGCTCACATTATTCAGAACCTGGGCAGTCATTGGCCATTCCTGACACACCACATTTTCAGCATTTTGCAGCTGTGCAATTTAAAGGGCCATCTCACTTAAAGTTCTGATTACTACAGTCTGCTAGATGCTGACTGCTCAATTAGAAACCTTCTCCTATTCACCACAAAAACTTCCACTGAATTCTACTATTACTGGAATACTTAAAAACTCCTTACAACATCTGCTTGCATTGTGGTTCCTTTGGTTCTGCTTCAGGAAAGGTGGTGCAGGCACAGACATTGCACAGGGGAAGTTGCAGTAAGTTCCAATATTTGCAGACCAATAAGTCATCAGAGACTCCATATTCCTCTCAATTTCTCCTTTTAACTATTATAAAATCACATTAATCTTCTCAGTAATGTTCCCAGCCACATTCAATGATTAGGCCTATTTATTCTCCAACTTACTGTGATAGAGTCATAAGAGTTGTCCTGCATGGAAACAGGACCTTGAGCCCAGCTCACCCATGCTGACCATTTGTCTGCATTTGGCCCATAACCTTTTAAACCTTTCCTATCCATATACCTGCCAAAAGGTCTTTTAAAAGAAGTTGTAACTGCACCCACCTCCAACACTTCCAAATGTGGAGATCGCATATAATACTTTGAAAACACTGAATTTATATTCACATATACTATCTATACTTATGTTCACATGAACAGAACATTAATAGTCTTAAAATAAGTATAAATTTGAAAAGAAAAGGAATGAAGAAATACCTCTCTCGCAGAGATAGTCGCTTTAAGATAGGGCTTTGCTTCTGGAAATATGATGTTGAACAGTTCATTACCGTGGCAGGAGAGAATTGTCTGCCAGCTGGTCCTGACATATGTGCATCAGCGCCTTCAGAAAAAACATCTAGATCTTTCTCAGGAGGCTTCTTGATGACCTAGGAAATAATTTCGAAAAGGCTGTAATTATTTTCACTAGAAATACACGGAGGAAGCTTTGACCTTGGCAAATCATAACTATTCAGAAATTTCACTGTATCTTGATTTAACAACTAAAGCACTGTCCGTGTTTTTTGAATGGCAAAAACAGCAGTAAAACAGCAGTCCTATTTTACCAATAAACAAATTACCTATACTCTGTTTAGAATTAAAAAATATGGGTTTCGGTTTTCTAATTCTGAACCTCTTTTATTAAATGATATTACCTAAAACACGAAGTTCAGTTTAGCAATTTCGGATTAATCCTTATAAGGCTCCTGTCATATATCAGCATATTCTCTAAGTTAACATTGGTAGTGTGATGGGGAATGTGCTAGTTTATAAATGAAACCTTTGGATCTAATGTGAATTATTTTCAATCCAATTCAAGCATTTTGCGTGCACGTATGCAAATGTTGCTGTCACACTTTCATGCAATTAGCTTAAATTACCTATTCATGAAAAATTACAACTCAAGATTGGAATATCTAAATCAAAGACCAGAAAACCAGAGAAGAAATGACAACAACCAAGGAAATATAAAACAAATTAAGTACTTACAGTCAGAAAAATCTACCAATTTAAGACAAATATTTTCAAACAATTTTGGAAAATTTTTTCAACAACCATGGTGATTTTAAAAATACTAGCAAGCAAATTTCTATATTACAAAAAATGACTTATATGATTCAGAAATGTAGCATTTGAATTTGAGGCTTAGCATTATCGGGTGAAACCTTTGCAGCATAAAAGATTACAGCTTCCAGAATACACCTGCACCTGGAGTTCCCAGAACTTATGAATAATGGCATAAGTTGCAGAATAATCAGTTACAGATATAACATGAACATTTCTATTTTCCTGAGCTGGTTCTGCTGAAAGAATACAATGTGGATTATTCTATTAAAGGGATTATGCGTTTAGCAAATATAGCATGTTGCATAGGTGAAAAACAAAATCAATAAAAGACCAATATAAATACAATTAAGCTGAAATAGATATAATAAACAGATTGTGTGTGTGTTTGGAGGGGGCGCCAAGTAAAATTTCCATATTTAATCATTGCTCATGCAGCAAATGTTCCTATTAATGTTAAGTATGGTTGAAGAGATAATTCGTATAAAGATGAAAATTAGTTTAGATTTTA
The DNA here is from genome assembly GCF_009764475.1 of Pristis pectinata. Classification (NCBI taxonomy): domain Eukaryota; kingdom Metazoa; phylum Chordata; class Chondrichthyes; order Rhinopristiformes; family Pristidae; genus Pristis; species Pristis pectinata. The sequence continues at coordinate 32,904,752 of NC_067407.1, read as the reverse complement.
GTTTTCCACAGCTTTCAATACAAAAACTAATGCACAAGGACAGATGTAAGGCAAACTACGACAATCACTACCAATTAAGTGCACAGTTTTTGGGAGAAATTTAAATAAAAATACATTTTCTGAAGCCCTGTTCGGTCTGTAGCTTCCACGTAGTGATGGATCTGAAAAAAAAGATGATAGAGTGACTGACTAATCTCGTAAAAAAAAGCAACATTTTTTTCACTCCATTATCTGTTAAATCATGTCTGGCAAAATAAACATATGTGCACTTGAACATAACAGCAACAAAAAACTGGTTTCAAGTTGGTAGCAGCCTGAAAATTCAGTATCCAATACATCTAACTGATTTGTTTATAAGCCAATTTTCCATTGGGTAACTCTTGATGTCAGGAGAAGGATCTAGTCATTAGATGCAAAGTGCTCTCCATAATGCTCCACATGGCACACCTGTAGCCCACACCTGACTCCTCTACTGCAGCAATTACTCAAGTCAGCTTCCATTTCATCTGGAGATCCAAAATGATCATGCCCACATGGATGTGATGCAAAGGTCTCCAGAGAAAGGGGGGAAAAGAAACTTACTCAGTGTAGACCTCAACCTAATGGTCATCTTTGTGTGTGGCTACACCAAGCTGTAGCGTAGAGCCCAAGCATGCAAACGTCAAGAGTGACTATGTGCAGTGTTCTAACTGTCCCCAGTATGGCCATAAGCCTGGCCCTGTTTCCACAGAAGATTCCAGTTAGTTGGAACATGCCGCACCATCTGCTCCCCTTAGAAAATTTCTGTGGAAAAACATCTTCAACATGTCACTCAAGCAGTGGTCTGCATGGAGTGTCCTGGTTGTCCTACAAGAGAAGGAGACGGTGATTCCTGTGGGATAGTTCACTGAGCAGACTGTCAAAGTCATTTGGCAGAATGCTTCATGACCAAAGCTCTCATGCAAGCACCAAGACCTCGCTTGGCTGGCAAAGAAAGGGTCCCTCTAATCAGATCCTTCATGTACTGCTGGAGTCTCAGTCCCACCTCCTTCTGTTCTTGAGGTGGCTGTGGTGTAGATGAAATGGTCATCCACTTCCTTGTGGATTGTGTGTTTGCCAAGATCTGGAAAGGGGTTCTGCGGTCTTTGCTGAGGTTCATCTTGAGCTGTACCCAAGGATGCAAAAGTAAATGTGATCGAGGGAAGTGCACAGGGGGGTGGGGGCTGTGTGCAAGCTGGATTGATACTAATCCTGATGATGGTGACGACGACGACGACATCATCTTTTGCCAATCTTTGCATCTCAGAGTAGATGGCCAGCAAAGGAGCCTTAAAATTGCGATGCTTCACCTCAGTAGTAGTTTGAGCTTTTTCCCCCTAAATCTTTTAATTTGGCAATTCTAGCTCGATTGTCATACAAGTTGCAGCTAGTGCATGAAGGTAATTATTTTCTGGACCCCATCCTTTATATATGCATTGGGAAGCTAAAACATTATTGTTGGAAGGCCACCAGTCACCCCCATGTTCCTAACCTGAAGAAAGAGCAGAGGGAAGTCACATCCTTTGAGAAACCAATATCACTACCTCCTCATCACTACACACCCACCACACTCATCCCTCACAGAGAGCCCTCACAGTGGCGATGAAGTTGACAACATTCCTCCAGTGAGGCACTGGTGATTTTAGTAACATTAGTCAAAGAATGCATTCAGCTGGTGATGCGTCTCTCCTGCAGGACACCTAACACAATTAAATACCCTGGCAGGGCAGAGAGAGGCTCATCAACTTCCAATAGTACCAGTTTTCTTTGGGTGAATGGGTCTATTGAAGAACACCCATGTGTTGCTAAAGGCACTCTCTCAAAATTCTGTCACAGTTATCAATATCAGTTGATAAGTCAACTGTTGTCTACACTGCCCTGTTCAAGATTCTGCATGAAAACTGATAAAGCACCATGACGAGAATGTGCAGGAAACATAGATTAGCCTTTACAATTTTTTTTAAAGAGGCATTTAAGTTTTTAATTTAAATAATTACATTGATTTCAGAAGCTACAGTTGACATATCTCCTCGTTCCATATCTTAACCTGCTCAGCTATGTGTAGTGCTGTGATGTTAGTGCTGTGCAGATGATAGCCACTGGCAAAGTTCCAGAAGACTGGAGGGTGACTAATGTTGTTCCATTGTTCAAGAAGGGTAGCAAGGACAGGCCAGGGAACTACAGACTTCGGTGAGACTGACAACTGTAGGGAAGTTCTTGGAGGGAATTCTGAGGGACAAGATCTACCATCACTTAGGTAGTCAAGGCCTGATCAGGAATAGTCAGCGTGGTTTTGTGCATGGGAGGTCACGTCTGATGAATCTTTTGGAATTTTTCGAAGAGGTAACTAAGGGGATAGATGAAGGTAGGGCAGTAGACAAGGTCCCACATGGCAGGCTCACCTGAAAGGTAAGGTTGCATGGGATTCAGCGGGAGCTAGCGAGGTGGATTCAGAATTGGCTTGATGATAGGAAACTGAGGGTGATAGTTGAAAGTCGATTCTCTGACTGGAGACCTATGACTACTGGGGTGCCTCGGGGTAAGTGTTGGGACATCTGTTATTCATTATGTTTGTAAACGATTTGGATATGAATGTACATGGCACGATTAGCAAGTTTGCTGATGATAATAAATTAGGGGGTCTTGTTGATAGTGAAGCAGGTTACAACGAATTGCAAAGAGATCTTGATTAGTTAGGGAGATGGGCTGAGGAATAGCAAATGGATTTCAACTTAGATAAGTGTGAGGTGATGCATTTTGGACAGTCAAACCAGGGTAGGATTTATACAATGAATGGCTGGGCACTGACGAGTGTTGTGGAACAGAGGGACCTGGGAGTACAAGTGCACAGTTCACTGAAAGCGGCCGTGCAAGTAGACAGGGCATTTAGCACGCTGGCCTTCATCAGTCAGGGCATCGAGTTTAGGAGTAGGGACATTATGTTGCAGTTATATAAGTCATTGGTGAGGCTGCACTTGTAGTATTGTGTACAGTTTTGGTCACCCTGTTATAGGAAAGACATCATCAAGCTAGAGAGGGTGCAGAAGAGATTTACGAGGATGCTGCCTGGACCAGAGGGCCTGAGTTATAGGGAGAGGTTGGCCACACTGGATCTTTATTCCTGGGACCATAGGAGAATGAGGAGTGACCTCATAGAAGTTTATAAACTATTGAGGGGTATAGATAAGGTGGACAGTCATAGCCTTTTCCCCAGGGTTGGGGAGTCCATAACTAGAGTGCACAGATACAAAACCAGGGGGGAGAGATTTAAAAGAGACCCGTGAGGTAGCTTCTTTACACAGAAGGTAGTGAATATCTGGAATGAGCTGCCAGAGGAAGTGATCGAGGCAAGTACATTACAACATTTAAGAGGCATTTGGATAGGTACATGGAGGTGAGGGGCTTTGGAGGGTTATGGGCCGAACGGGGGCAACTGGGACTAGCAGGGAGGATGCTGTGGTCAGTGTGGATCAGTTGGGTCATAGAGCCTGTTTCCATGCTGTATTAATCTATGACTCTATGATATGCAGCCTAAGCCATATAAAACTGATCATTAATCCAGTAATGACCTCAACATACCACATGGGAAGTAAAATTCCAGAAAATTTGGATTGTACAAAAGAGAAGCTGAAAAGTCCAGATAACAATATTGTCTCCAAACAACTTCAGGCCAATAACATATATTATTGGTATAAATAAATAATAAAAATACTGACATTATTTATAGATGCTAATGTCATACAGGAAGAGTGCATTTCAGATGCTGGTATTGTAGTTAAATGTTGATTGTTGATTTAGAAATATGAGAATTGATTTGTTGTCACGTTATAGGTTGAACGGCCAGTTACAATGAGACACTAACTGAGCCACCTTTGTAGTGTTACCCCTCCTTTGCAATAATGACATGCAAGGTGGATGTACAGAGGGATTGTGATACACCCTGACTGTGGTTAGAGGGCAAGGAAGGTTCTGAAAATATGTCAAAACCTTCATGCTGACAGATGAATGTCTGGATGTGATTAGTCAAAAAGATAAAAATAAAAACATGTTAAAAAAGTTGCTAATAATACTTCAGTCTTTTCTGTATCAGACACACATTATGCTAGTATCAGCTAATCCTGGCAACTGCTGCACTTTATGAATCTCGGTTTAAATCAAAGTGCATAAAAAAATTAAAACCATAAAACTAGCAACTCCTGCATCGTTGGCTCTTATTTTTCCATGAGCAAATTAATTTGCTAAGTGCTCCGCATAGTTTCACAGGAAGTTCGCAAACAGAGGGAGCCCTAGAGATTGCTTCCAGCCTAAAAAAAAATTCCAGGGCTATTTTTACAAAAACAGCAAACTAATTTACTTTCCAAGACTGGCCAAATTGCTTGAGGTCACTTGTAATAAATAGAATTGGCAAGAAAATAAGGTTCATTATGAACCTTAGGATTTATTAGGCATTTTTCTAGTTAAAGGGTAAAGAGCCACATGCACACATATTAAAACCATCTGCCCAGGGCAGGGTTGCTTGCGCTGACACAGCAGAGAGCAAGGTTGACAATATCAGCTTAATTCTAGAAATAATCAGGATAAGGTAATTTACAAGGGTCACTGATTGCCCAAGGGCACTCTAACTGTTTCACCAGAACCAGTATATCTGTAGTGGAAGTTCGTTAATCATTCATAATAATATGCTCGCATCATCTCTTTGGAGAATGTACAATTCTGTACTACCTTTATATTAACTGAATCAAAATTAACTATAACGCATATTGCAATATCCATTAGAAATAATCTATAATATTGTGCTTCAAAAATTTTATATTCATTACTCTTCATTCTGAACTACCAGTGTATCTTTGCTGTTGTCCCCATTGTGATAATCTATGAACCCATCCTTTTTGGATTCTAGCTTCTTGGAATTCTCATAACAATTTGAGTTGTCGTGTGGTAATCTAATTTTTATGGCTGGTTTAACATCACAGCAATCGTATAACAAGGGCAAAATCTCAGCCAACCCAAACAGCTGAAATCTTAACAAGTCCCCTGACTAATTGAAATTACAATATTCTAGATTGTGATCAACTAAGTAATGTGGGTATCATAAAATACAATAATAATTAACTTAGAAAATGTTTAAAAACACAAAATGGAGAAGGTATTAGTCCTACCATCACAAAATGATGAACCCAGAGGCCAATTCTTTTGATAATTCGACTTAGAAGAAAGGGTTGAGGTAATGCACAAATCATCTGTGGGCAACAACTTATGATCAATCTGAAAATACAAATAAAATTTAGGTTAAGCATGCAGTAACTTATTACATTTATTCATGTATATATATTTTTTCAAGCGAATTCAGGTTTTCATATCCAATCCCATCATTTTACCCAAGGGATACTATAAAGCAATATATTGGTTTGGAAAGACAGTCATTGCCCCTTTTTGTGGAAAAATAGATAGCATCTCAGTGTTGATTGACCAGTTAATTTACATTGGTAGTATTGGTTACAGCATAAATGCTAGCTGGAACAGCGTAAAATATTTTCTTCAAATAGCAGTGGTATCTTTTAAATCAAACTAAGCAGGCACATTTTCACTGAAAGATACTATCTTCTACAATGCGGCATTCTCTTAATAATTCACTGTGGTATCATCCTAGATTTTGCGTTCAATCTTAGAGCGGTGATTAAATCTCCAGTTTAACACAGGGCTACCAGTTGTAATGACCCAAGAAGGTAATGCATTAAGACAATGGCCTGGATTTTATGTTGGCGATGAGATTGAAATTACTGGTGTTAGCTGTCATTACTCTGTAAAACTGACAGCAACTTTGGGATTACCTTATTTGCATGGTTTGTTGCCAAAACTCCAACAATGAAAATCAACACAGACATCAACAAGGAGCAAGAACTCACAATAAACTTCCAGTATTTAACTCTGATGATGTTTTTGCACAAAAACTAAAGAGACACAAGGAGAGCTTTCCCATGACAGAGAAGCATTTTATGGGAGAGAATGGCTCAAAGAGACTGAGATAACAGATTTTAATTAGCTTGTTAATTTAAAATCTCTTCTGTAGCTTATTAATTTAGGAACAATTTATTAGAATTATTTCAAATGGCTTGTTAATTTAAAGACTTAAAATTCTTTCCAAGACATTTCTAAAACTTCTTCAATGGCTTGTCAAATAAGTTTTAGCAAATGCTGATAATTTTTTTAAAAATTTGAAATGCAGCTTAACCTCCCTCTGTATGGTTCAGGTTAACTCTGGGGGTGTGTCTTAGCCTTTGGTTAGTTTTTAAACTTCTGATTAGGGCTACTCGACTGCCTCACACAATGTTATGTTTACGGCCAGGTGAAACAACAGCCCCGAGAGGAATCCTGCAAAAAAAACCTGGCAGTTTGTCCAAGTCCTTGCTAGCAAGGTTGCTGAAGGTAAGCTTGTAATCACGAGCAGCAGTGAGTGGTGTTACCTCACTGCTGACTGCAGAACCCAGATCTCTATTATTGTGAGCTCAAGTCATATTTACGAAAATTGGCTGCCACATATAAAATTATATGCAATAAGCCTATTAACTCTGCACGAGTAATAATGTCTATGCTGTGAAATACTGAGGCCATTTTATAAAAGCTTGATTGAATTCACTCAAATTGTCAGAAGTCAACCACAGTAAATCTTGGCAAATATTTTCCCTGCATTCAGTAAGATAGTGAGAAGAAAATGAAAACTTTTGCTTAACTGAGGAACTACAAAAGCACCTATTTTATCTTTAAACAAAGAACCATCAAGTTAAATGTCTATCATTTTCAACTTATCAAACCGCAATTAGACTGAAGTGAATTAGATTCCCTCAAATCATCAAAAACAGAAAACGATGAAAACGTTTAGCAATGTTTCCAGAAACCTATCCCCTTGTTTCCAATTTTTAAGATGTGCAGTGTTTTATCTTTTTTTCTTTATTTAGGGAGGTCATTTAAAAAGTCACCAAACAGCAATCTCCATTGTGCTTGAGAGAGTGCAGAGGAGATATAACAGGGTTGTTTACTGAGGAGAAAATCATGGTTGCTCAAGAGATAAGGGAAACAAGTGGAGATGTTTTGGAGAACATTCATATTACCAGGGAGGAAGTATTTGCAGCCTTACAGTGCATTAAGGTGGATAAATCCCCCAAGGCCTGACTGAGTGCATCCTCAGACTTTGTTGTGGGAGGCTAGAGAAGAAATTGAAGAGGCCCTTACAGAGATACTTGCTTCATCGTTAGCAGTTCTTGAAGACTGGAAGGTGGCTAATGTTGTTCCATTGTTTAAGAAGGGTAGCAAAGACAAGCCAGGGAACCAAAGGCCAGTCAGCCTGATATTAGTGGTGGGGAAGTTATTGGAGGGAATTCTGAGGGACAAGATCTACCAGCATTTGGATAGAGTCTGATTAGGAATAGTCAGCATGGCTTTGTGCATGGAAAGTCGTTCTTGACAAATCTTTTAAGAGTTTTTTTTGAAAAGGTAACAAAAATGGTAGATGGGGGTAGGGCAGTGGATGCTGTTGATTTGGATTTTAGCAAGGCCTTCAACAAGGTCCCGCATGGTAACTTGGTCTGGAAGGTTAGGTCCAATGGAATCCAGGGAGAGCTAGTTAGGTGGATTCAAAATTGGCTCAGGAGGTAGGAAGCAAAGGGTGGTGGTTGAAAGTTGTTTCTCCGAATGGAGGCTGGTGACTAGTGGTGTGCCGCAGGGGTAGGTGTTGGGAATCTTGTTATTTATATAAATTATTTGGATGCAAATGCCCAAGGCTTGATCAGTAAGTTTGCAGACGACACGAATTAGGAGGTTTTGTTGATAGTGAAGGAGTTTAAACTGGAAAGAGTGCAGAGAAAATTTATGAGGATGTTGCCAGGACTAGAAGGCCTGAGTTATAGGGAGAAGTTGGCCTGGCTTGGTCTTTATTCCTTGGAATGCAGGAGAATGGGAGGCGACCTTATAGAAGTGTTTAAAATTATGAGAGGCATAGATAAGGTGGATGGTAACAGTCTTTTTCTCAAGATAGTAAAGTCCAAAACTAGGGGGCATAGGTTTAGGGTGAGAGGGGAAAGATTTAAAAGGTTCCTGAGGGGAAACATTTTCCACGCTGAGGGTGGTGAGTATATGGAATGAGCTGCTAGAAAAAGTGGTTGAGACAGGGATAACAGTATCATTTAAGTACTTGGATAGGTACATGGAGGGGCAGGGCTTGGAGGACTATAGGCTGAAGGCAGGAAATTGGGACTAGCTGGGTGGGCACCATGGTCGACTTTGACTCATTGGGCGAAAGGGCCTATATCCGCGCTGCATTACTCTATGACTCATGACTGGAGAACTTTAGTTATGGGGAGAGATTGCTTGAGGGAAAACAAAACCAGCCTGTCCAAAGGGCGCTGAAGGGTGACCTGATAGAAGTAGATAAAATTATAAGAGGCATGGATAGGGTAGATAGAATCATTTTCCCATGGCAGGGATCTCAAAAATAAGAGAGTATATGTTAAAGATGACAGGAAGGAGTTTTAAAGGGAATTTGGGGGGAAAAGTTTTTTTTTGTTTACAGAGAGTGATCGATATCTGGAACTCACTGCCAAGAGTCATATACAATCACTACATTTAAGAGAAATTTAGACAAGCACTTAAATAAGCAAGGCATAGAAGGATGCAGACCTAATGTGGGCAAATAGGATTAGTATAGATGGGCAAAAAGGTTAGCATGAATATGACTGGCTGAAAGGACCTGTTTCTGTCCTGTACAATTCTGTGTGTTTTAACAAGATACCTTTATTAGCCACACGTACATTGAAACACACTGTGAAATACATCTTTTGCGGAGAGCGTTCTGGGGGCAGAATTTTTCTAATGCTCAATTCACACTATTTCTACTGCCTAAATGCTTGACAATAGATTAACAAATGAGCCACACAACTCAGTTAAAATAAATTATGATACATGCTGCAAATGCTGAAAAAATGAAATTGAAATAGCTTTTAAATGGTGAGAGATTGAAAGGCATTGGCACTCAGAGGAAACTGGGTGCCTGTACACAGATCATTTAAAGTTAACTTGCAACTACAGCAAGCAGTTAGGGGGGCAAATGACAAAGTAGCTTTTATTTCATGAAGATTTTAGTACAAGAGTAGAGATGTCTTGCTTCAATTACATAGGGCCATAGTGAAACCACATCTGAATTATTGAGCACAGATCTACTCTCCATACCCAAGGCAGGAAATACTTACAACAGAGGAGTTCAGCAAAGGTTCACCAGATTGATTCCTGGTAATGGCAGGTTTGTTGTACAAGGAGAATTAAGTAGACTGAACCTATACATTCAAAAGAAGATACAAATTCTTAAGGAGTTCAGCAGGGTAGATATGGAGTTGCTATTTCTCCTGGCCAGGTGTCTATAACCAGGGAGTCATAGTGTCAAATTAAACAGTTAGCCATCAAGGACAGAGATTAGAAGAAATTTCTTCAGCCGGGGGCAATTGATCTTTGGAACTTGCAACCCAAGATGACTGTGGAAGCTCATTCACTCAGTTTATTCAAGATAGAAATCAATGGATTTTTGGTTATTTAGCGATATAGAGTTTGTGCAGGAAACTTGTGTTAAAAGATAAAAGGTCAACCATGAACTTATTGAATGACAGAGCAGGAACAAGGGCTAAAGGGCTTACTATTTCTAATGTAGAACAGAAAATTCTGAATAGTCAACAGGTTAGGAAGCATATGTGGAAAGAAAAGAAAGTCTTAATGTTTCAGGTCAATGTCCTTTCACCATAACATTTTGTTTAATTAAATAATTATCTTTGATCACATACATGTCTTATTACAAATGGAGGCTTGCTATCGGTTTCCTTTTTAAATTGGTAAGGTCCTAGATTTAGGTGTGCAAGTCTCTGATTTGCTTCCTCTGAGAGTGCTGCCATTCGTCTTTTGGTATATGGTGATGGAGACCGTGTCTGGGATGCTATTGTGGGTTCCTTGTAGTGGTTATGTTTGCTGAACTTTCTCGGGCATTCTGCAAGGCAAGTTTTTCTCTTAGATGATTTTGTCATGGATTGTCTGACCGGGGAGGTCTGTGGTTCCAACTTCATATTATCCTCCTAAAAAAGAAATTATTTTTCACAAAAGCATTAATAAATAAATTTAAAGTAATCCACTGTGGACCTTTATAAACCTCTAACACTATGGTTATCTTCCAAAAGAAGGCAACTTGAGCACATATATATTTTAGACCTTCACTTAAAAATCAAGACATTACCAAAACAAGGAAAATAAAATTTGAAATAGTAATAATATTCATTCTTCAGGCTTAGCAAAATCACTAAGCACGTTAATTGCACTTGTGAAGAATCACTGCACAATTTAATAATAGCATTACATTGACAGAAAACTAAAAATAACTAAAAAGGCTTTCACTTTAAACTTCATGGAAACTTGACTACAATTCATTTTATCAAAAATAAAAACATATTCAACAGAATAAACTCCAAACAGTTATTGCATAGTGCTTGGGAACTTCACTCATATTTTCTTTGGTTCTCTTCCCTATTGATTCATTCTTAATATATAGTTTTAAATAAGTGTGCTAGTCCCCTACCTCCACTTACTTCCTGTTCACTCATTTATGCATATACGTTATTAGGAAAACAGAACAAAATAGTACAAGTGGCATTAAAATAAAAAAAAATCAAGCAGCAAAATGCATAGGTACAATAAAAAACTGAAATAAGGAGGAGGAAGAATTGTGAAAGAAATGAGTAAAATGTTAGAATTGGGAAAGTGCTGGAATACGTTAACAAGGAGGGAATAGCAGGACATTTTCAAAATCATAACCCAATTGAGTCAACATAGTTTTATAAAAGATAAATTGCGTTTAACCAATTTGCTGGAGTTCTTTGAGCAGGGCGAATAAAGGGGAACCTGTAGATATAATGCGATTGAGTTTCCAGAAGGCTTTCGATAAGGTGCAACATAAAAAGGTAACTGCACAAGATGAGAGTGCATGGGCAGGGGCAATGTGTTGCTATGGAAAAGAGTAACTAGCATAAAACAGGATAAATATGTCACTTTCAGCTTCTCAATGTGCAAGGTGCCAGAGATCAGTATTGGGACTTCAACTATGTTAAAAGTCATCAATGAGTTATCACAAAGGACCATGTGTACTGTAGGCTTGGTGGCTGATGATACAAAGATAGGCAGGTTAGCAAGTGATGAGGAGGATACAAATACCCTGAAAATGGGATAGTTATGCTCAGTTAGAGGGCAAGAGGTTGGCAGATGGAGAACAATATGGGAAAATATGAGGTTATTCTCTTTGGAAGGAAGAATGAAGTAGCACATTTTTACTTAAATAGAGCAAGACTACAAAATGTGATATGTAAAGATCTGAGGCTGTTAGTACATGAAACACAAAAAGTTAGCAAGCAAATAATTAGGAAAGCTAATGGATGTTGGCCTTTATTGCAGGGAGTATAAAAGCAGGGAAGTGTTGAAATTGCCAAACTATAGATGCTTTATATGCTCTTGCGGGCAACTTCAATAGTAGCACCCCCAATGTACCTTCACAGTTTCACTGAAAGTTTATAGTGATTTAAAAATTCAACAATATACTCCTAAGCCTCCAGGATCCCCCAAGAGAAGCAAAAATTCAATAGTATTGCCAACAAACCAGCCAAAGATTTGCTGAAGATTAGGTAAGGATGTCAGTGTAGTTCTCAGCTGGGTTTGCAGTCAATTTTCCACATTGCCAAGTAGGTAATATTGTATCTGTACTGCAAAAGCACAGGTAGGGGTACACTCAATGAAGGAGTGTAGGTCTTCATCATGAAGTGTGTGTTTCAGGGCCAAGTGAGTTGCTTTTGTTGCATTTTAACTTGACATTGAGGTTATGGCTGAGTGGTTCATCCAGTTTGATTCTTCTTTGTTTCTCTGATACAGTTAAGTATCTAAGCCACTTCAAAAATCAGCAAATAGTTAACAATAATGGCCAATTACCCATTTAGTTGCATGATGTGGCCAGTTGAGACCTCTGTCACAGAAGTGGCCACATCATGCAAACAAATAAGGTTATATCTGCCAATAGACTTTAATGAATCAATTGTGCTTCTAAGGAAAAAAAAATTCTGCTCCGTTTCTAGTTCTCAGTTTTCTAGTGCTTTTCTTAATATTGAACTCAAGTTCTAATATCCTAACGGTAGATAATAAATGCAAATCTGCTGTTATATGTAACTATATTAAAATAAAACAAAGGTTTTGTTCTGTTAATCGACAAGACTTGCAGGGAAACGCTGGCACTTTACAACCAAGTTGGTGGCATTTACTCCCTGTAAACATCAGGAAATTCAGGACTTCAGCAAAACATACAAGTTTGGAACTCACTGGCTGAACTTGACTGGGAAGTTCCTGGCTGTGCTCAGGGGATGGAGTCCACACAGAGTCCTGTAATAGAGCAAGAATTTGCTGCTATACCAGCCAGCTGAGCATCTTATTCCTCTCCTGGGTAAAGTTGCCATCTGAGTCACTAAGGGTCTCTCACTATGTTACAGTTGCCTCAAAGAAAGAGCAAGGCTGCTAATTTTGACTTGTGTCTAATACTGTAAACTGTAATATTCATTTTGTCATTTTTTAAATTATTTTTTCTACATTTACGATTTTATTATCACCTTTCTGTTAATCTTCTTAACTGTGTGGTACATCAATTCTATTTTAATCCTCGAGTGAAAGGACTGCAAACTAGCCTTCAATGCTGACAAAATTTTATTTCTAAACTATTAATGCACGAGTCAGTATGTGATGTGTGCTAAGAATTCAGGACTGATAAAAATTAAGGAACTAGCTGTTTTAATGAGGAGGGTATACACAACTGACGGGAGCCTTAATCCAAAACACATTAGGCAATGTGGACAGATTTATACGACCACATAAATAATAAATATTTTCTAAAAAATTCACCCAATATTATTTTTATCCACAATACAATTAATCAATGCAAAGCTCACCCCATATTCTACTTGTATAGGGTTGAGTGGGCATTCTTTGATAATTGACGTTGTTGAGAATTCTAGTCGGGGGGCTATACCCTGAAAGAGAAAAGACAAAATAACAGATTAAAATCTCCAACTCTAACATAATATCGTGAGGAAAAGAAAACATGGGTTATCAGAACATATCTAACCATTTCTGCACTGATCTACTGTTTACATTTCCCAATTACAGAAAATTGTTTATTCACTGTAACTAGTTTATAACTCTCCACCTCTGAAGGTCAGTGTTTCAAGCATCTCCCCAGTGCTCGAGGTCATCTACTAGAAGTTCACTAAAGTGAGTGCTGAGGGATTGTTTCTTAGTCAAAGGTATCATCTTCTGATGTGTTGGTTAAATTAAACTAAAAAGTATCATTTCTGGAGATAAATATTCTTCCAATATTATACCCAATATTCCTTTCTCTAACCACCACTAAATGCATAAAAGATTACAGCACAGTACAGGCACTTCGGCCCACAATGTTGTGCAAACATTTTATCCTGCTCTAAGATCTATCTCACCCTTCCATCCCACATAGCCCCCATTTCTCTATCATTCATGTGTCTATCTCAGATTCTCTTAAATGTCCCTAATGTATCTGCCCCCACAACATCTGCCGGCAACACGTTCCATGCACCCACCACTCTCTGTGTAAAGAAGTTACCCCTGACATCCACCTTATACCTTCCTCCAATCACCTTAAAATTATATCCCCTTGTGTTATCCATTGCCACTCTGGGAAAAAGTCTCTGACTGTCCACTCGATCTATGCCTCTTATTATCTTGTACACCTCTATCAAGTCACCTCTCATCCTCCTCCTCTCCAATTAGAAAAGCCCTCATAAGACATGATCTCCAATCCAGGCAACATCCTGGTAAATCTCCTCTGCACCCTCTAAAACTTCCACATCCTTCCTATAATGAGGCAACCAGAACTGAACACAATACTCCAAGTGTGGTCTAACCAGAGTTCTACGGAGCTGCAACATCACCTTGCACCTCTTGAACTCAATACCCCGACCAATGAAGGCCAACACACCATACGCCTTCTTAACAACCCTATCAACCTGCACAGCAACCTTGAGGGATCTATGGACATGGACCCCAAGATCCCTCTGTTCCTCCACACTGCTAAGAGTCCTGCCATTAATCTTGTATTCTGCCTTCAAATTCGATCTCCCGAAGTGTATCACTTGACACTTACCTGGGTTGAACTCTATCTGCCACTTCTCAGCCCAGGTCTGCATTCTATCAATATCCTCTTGTAATCCACAGCAACCTTCTACATTATCCACAACACAACCAATCTTTGTATCATCAGCGAACTTACTAACCCACCCTCCCACATCCTCATCCAAGTCATTTATAAAAATCACAAACAGCAAGGGTCCCAGAACAGATCCCTGTGGAACACCACTGGTCACCAACCTCCAGGCAGAATACACTCCATCTACCACCACCCTCTGTCTTCTATGGGTGAGCCAATTCTGAATCCACACAGCCAAGTTTCCCTGGATCCCATGCCTCCTGACTTTCTGAAGGAGCCTTCCATGAGGAACCTTATCAAACGCCTTACTAAAATCCATGTACACCACATCCACTGCTCTACCTTCATCAATGTGCTTTGTCACATCCTCAAAGAATTCAATCAGGCTCGTGAGGAATGACCTGCCCCTCACAAAGCCATGCTGACTGTCCCTAATCAGCCTATGCTTCTCCAAATGCCCATAAATCCTGTCTAAGAATCTTCTCCAGTAAATTGCCCACCACTGAAGACTCACTGGTCTGTCGTTCCCAGGGTTATCCCTACTCCCTTTCTTAAACAAAGGAACATTTGCCACCCTCCAATCATCTGGCACTACTCCTGTGGCCAGTGAGGACACAAAGATCGTTGCCAAAGGCGCAGTAATCTCATCCCTCGCTTCCTGTATTAACCTTGGATATATCCCGTCCGGCCCCGGTGACTTATCTATCCTAATGTTTTTCGAAAATTCCAGCACATCCTCTTTCCTCGCGTTGACATGCCCTAGCATATCAGCCTGTCATATGCCAGCCCCACAAACATCAAGGTCTCTCTCTCTGGTGAATACTGAAGCAAAGTATTCATTAAGGACCTCCCCTACCTCTTCCAACTTCAGGCACGTTTCCTCTTTTATCCCTGACCAGTCCTACCATCACTCTAGTCATCCTCCTATTCTTCATATACGGGTAGAACAGCTTGGGGTTTTCCTTCATCCAACTCGCCAAGGACTTCTCATGTCCCCTTCTAGCTCTCCCAAGTCCATTCTTAAGCTGTTTCCTGGCTACCTTGTAACTCTCCAGAGCCCTGTCTGATGCATGCTTTCTAAACCTCAGGTAAGCTTCTTTCTTCCTCTTGACAAGATATTCTACATCTCTTGTCAACCACAGTTCCTTCACATGTCAAACAGCTGTTTATATCATCTGAATTTTTGGGGACTTACTTGGCTGCCAAATCTGTCTACATGTCACACTAACTTCACTTTTTAAATAAATTCTATGTATATCAAAACAAGTGTGATTTCCTGAGAATCTTTACTTTATTTTATTTATACAGCACGATCACAGGCCCTTCAAATGGTAATGAGCCAGCGCTGCCCAATTACACCCATGTTAACCTAATAGACAGTACGTCTTTGGAATGTGGGAGGAAACTGGAGCACCCGGAGGAAACACAGGCAGTCACAGGGAGAACGTACAAACTCCTTACAGATAGCGGAGGGAAGTGAACCCCAATTGCTGGCTCTGTAATAGCGTTACGCTACCGTGCCACCCTCTTGATCTGATTGCACTATGATATAGGGTTATGTAAATACCAACTCTTCCACAGAAATGAGGCTGAATAAATATTTGCAACCTGAAAATCATGACTAAATTTCTGCAAGGACTGTTCCAATGATTTGTAATAGGTTTGGTGGAAGATTCCCAGAAATCACCTTTTGCTGTTTCTATGATTTTTGCAGAGCTTTGGCTTAAGATACAGGAGAGCAACAAAGTTTGTACAGAGCACCACTGAGGTGAGATGGCCTCGGTGTGTCCTCTTGCTCATCTGGCATCTTATCATACACTTTACAATTAGAAAAACCTTGACTTATTTTATTGTCACTGCTCACCCAAGACCAATGCCAAGCTTCTCACCAAATATCCACAGTTGCTTTTCTCCCCCCTTTATCATTGCCCCAAGTGACTTCAATCTCCAGCTCAACCCACTGCCACTCTCCCTTGCATTCACTGCCCTCTCAGCTTTGCTTAATTTTGCTATCCAAGTAAACTTTACCACCTCTTCTCACAGCTGCCCACTTTGCATCTTCCGTGACCTCTTTGCTTCCACTACCCGAATCACAGAAAATACATCTCCGATCACTTTTTCGTATCTTTCCCCAGTCACATCCCTCGTCCACTCTAATCCTTTTTCCTATCAGCCTCAAAAGAACTTCTCCAAGTTACTTACAAAAGAAGAGTCAAATTCCCTGAACCCTTTCTCCCTCCCATAATACATCTACAACCATTGATGCCTAAGTGTACCCTCATCTCTATCTTGGTTCCTTTATATTGATTATATTCCTCTTCCTGGCCACCGTGTCGGGCTGTTAAAAACTTTGTTTTATCTGACCCCACATTGAGCTTAAAGTGACATATGTGTGTTTTTACCAAATTGCTCCATTCCTTAACAATGCCTTAGCTCTCATTTGCTGTTGAATGCTCATGCATATCTGTTGCCTCCAGACTTGACTACTCCAATGCACTCCTGACCGATTTCCCTCATTCTACACTCCGCAAACCCGAGTTCCTCCCGATTCAGATTCTCTACTCCTAAACTGTAGCAAACTCAATTCACCCATTAACCCTTTGCTTGCTGACTTACATCAGCTTCCAGTTACAAACATCTCAATTTTAAAATTCTGCTGCTCATTATCAAAGCACTTCATAATCTTGTCCCACCCTATTTCCTTCAGTCTAGGATATCAGCACTCTTCTAATGATGGCCTCTCAACTCCAAATTTAATTTGTGTGCCATTGGGTAGTTGTGTTATCAGCTGCACAGCCTCAAGCTCAGGAATTCTCTCTGAACCACTCCACCTCTTTTCTCCTTTAGGATTCTCCATATACCCACACTTTTAACAAAACTTTTGAAAATTGTATGTGGCCCTCATATTGTTTGATAGAAGTTCCTAGGTATGTTTTGCTACATTAAAGTATTACATAAATATATACTGCACTTGCTATTTTCCTTTTATGATCTTCTGCTCCCATCTTCACTAAATACTTTTCCTCCAACAGCTTCTGTGCTGCTTTAGAAGTAGTCAGCTGCCATCATGGCTCTGCCAACAGTGGCAGGGGTTTCTAGTTTATATCATTCTGTGGCCACTCACCGTTTAGTCGGGCGAACCGGCTCGGCAGTCGGGTCGCGCGGCGTCGGAGCGACGAGGCCCAAGATGGCGGCGGGCCTCGTCTTTCCGAGCGACGGGGAGAACCCGCGCGCGGGAAAGTCTTGATGACGTAATACTTACGTCATTGCCGGTTTCATTGGGCGGGAACAGTCTCCCTTAAAGGGCCCATGCAAGGCGGGAAAATAAACCAGTTCTTGTTCGGCAATCCTCCGACTAGCGTCTTGTTTTATTCCGCGGTAGCAACCGCTACATTGGTGACCCCGACGGTCCAAACGGCTTTTGGACCCGCGCAATGGACGACAGCGCAGCAGCCAACGCAGTGGCCCTCAAGCTGCCCACCTTTTGGACACTTCGGCCCAGTGTCTGGTTTGACCAGGCCGAAGCGCAATTCCACCTTCGGCAGATCACCTCCGACTCCACGAAGTACTACCATGTGGTTAGCTCTCTGGACCAAGAGACAGCTGCCCAGGTTGGAGACTTCATCCAGTCGCCTCCGGAGGAAGATAAGTACCCGGCTTTCAAAGACCTTTTGATTAGGACCTTCGACCTCTCCTGTCGTGAGCGCGCCGCCCGCCTACTTCATCTGGATGGCCTGGGGGACAGATCCCCATCCGCCCTAATGAATGAGATGCTGGCATTGGCCGAGGGACACAAGCCATGCCTGATGTTCGAACAGGCCTTCCTCGAACAACTCCCCGATGACATCCACTTGTTGTTAGCTGACGCCGACTTCAGCAACCCCCGTGAGGTGGCCGCCCGGGCAGATGTCCTGTGGAGGGCCAAGCGCGAGAGCGGTTCGTCCATCAGTCAAATCACCAGGCCGCGAGCCCAACGCCCGCCTCGCCCGGCCCCAGCAACCGAGCAGCCACACCCTAGGAACGCAGACGACACGGGTGACCAGCTGTGCTTCTACCATCAGAGGTGGGGTGCAGAGGCCCGATGCCGCCCACCCTGCAAGTTTCAGGGAAACGCCAGGGCCAGCCGCCGCTGATGGCTACGGCGGCTGGCCGCCGACAGAGCCTCCTCTTCGTTCAGGACAAGAAATCTGGACGGCGTTTCCTCGTTGATACTGGAGCGGAGGTCAGTATTTTGCCCCCGACCGGCCGCGACACTCGTGCCAGGCCACCAGGTCCTCTACTCAATGCCGCCAACGGTACAACGATACGGTCTTTCGGCACCCGTACACTTCAATTACAATTTGGCGGCAGCCGTTTTACCTGGACCTTTACCCTTGCCACCGTCGCCCGACCACTCCTAGGAGCCGATTTCCTTCGGGCCCACAACCTGTCAGTCGACCTGCGAAGGAAGCGGTTAGTCCACTCTAGCACTCTCCAGACCTATCCCCTGGGAGAAATCAGCCCACCAGCCCTGCGCCTGGACTCCATTTCCCTGTCTGGCGACGATTTCGCCAAGCTCCTAGCCGAATTCCCATCGATTTTGGCACCTTCATTTACAAATTCTAGGCCCAAACACGGGGTACGACACCACATCATTACTACAGGGCCACCCCTTCATGCCAGAGCACCACGATTACCTCCAAACAAGCTCCGCCTGGCAAAGGAAGAGTTCCGTCACATGGAGGAGCTGGGGATTGTTCGCAGGTCAGACAGCCCCTGGGCCTCCCCCCTGCACATGGTCCCCAAAGCCACCGGAGGGTGGAGGCCCTGCGGCGACTACCGCAGGCTGAATGACGCCACCACCCCGGACCGCTATCCCATCCCTCACATCCAGGACTTCGCAGCGAACTTACACGGGGCCCGCATCTTTTCCAAAGTGGACCCCGTTAGGGGATACCACCAAATCCCGGTCCATCCGGATGACGTCCCCAAAACTGCGATTATCACCCCATTCGGCCTGTTCGAATTCCTTCGGATGCCGTTCGGCCTTAAGAACGCCGCGCAGACCTTCCAGCGGCTGATGGACGCGGTAGGCCAAGACCTGGACTTCATGTTCATTTACTTAGACGACATACTGATCGCCAGCCGTAACCGCCAGGAACACCTTTCCCACCTCCGCCAGCTGTATTCCCGCCTCCGCGATTTCGGCCTCACGATCAACCCGTCCAAGTGCCAATTCGGACTTGACTCTATCGATTTCCTCGGCCACAAAGTCACCAGCGACGGGGCAACACCTCTACCCGCCAAGGTGGACGCTATCCGCCATTTTGCCCGCCCCGACACAGTCAAAGGCCTACAGGAATTCCTTGGGATGGTCAACTTTTACCATCGGTTCATCCCTGCAGCAGCCCATATCATGCGCCCTCTGTTCTCGCTGCTGGCTGGTAAGGGCAAGGACATCACCTGGACTGACGAGGCTGCGGCTGCTTTCGTTAAGGCCAAAGATGCCCTGGCAGACGCCACGATGCTTGTACACCCTAGGACTGACGTCCCAACTGCCCTCACGGTAGACGTATCCAACACCACGGTGGGTGGGGTACTGGAACAGCTACTCGAAGGCCGCTGGCAACCCTTGGCATTTTTCAGCAAGCACCTTAGACCGCCCGAACTGAAGTACAGCGCTTTTGATCGGGAACTTCTAGCACTGTATCTGGCGGTCCGGCATTTCCGATACTTTCTAGAAGGCAGGCCTTTCACCGCTTTCACCGATCATAAGCCTCTGTCCTTTGCCTTCTCCAAAGTCTCCGATCCCTGGTCAGCTCGTCAGCAGAGACATTTATCCTACATTTCCAAATTCACAACTGACATCCAACATGTCTCCGGAAAGGATAATGTCGTTGCTGATGCACTTTCCAGACCAACCATCCACAACCTATCCTCGGGTGTCGACTACGCGGCCCTAGCTGACGCACAGCAAGCCGACGACGAACTGCCCAGCTATAGAACCGCAGTCTCGGGTCAGCAGCTCCGAGATTTCTTGGTTGGTCCAGGTCAGCGGACCCTACTTTGCGACGTTGCGACTGGTCAGCCCCGCCCTATAGTCCCTGCAGTCTGGCGGAGACGTGTTTTTGACTCGGTACATGGGTTGGCGCACCCGTCCATCAGATCTACCGTCCGACTGGTCGCCAGCAACTTTGTCTGGCATGGCCTGCGCAAACAGGTCAGTGAGTGGGCCAGGACTTGTCCGCACTGCCAGACGTCAAAAATCCAGCGACACACCAAGGTCCCACCACAGCAGTTCGAGCCTACCCGTAGGAGGTTCGACCACATACACGTCAACCTCGTGGGCCCTCTGCCGGTTTCAAGAGGAGCCCGGTACCTCCTTACCATCCTGGACCGGTTCACGAGGTGGCCTGAGGCAACCCCCCTGACTGACATCACAACTGATTCCTGCGCCCGGGCGCTGCTCACAACTTGGGTCTCATGTTTTGGTGTTCCGGCCCACATCACTTCAGACAGAGGCACCCAATTCACTTCCAGTCTCTGGGCTGCATTAGCGAACCTGCTAGGGACGCAGCTGCACACCACCACGGCCTACCATCCTCAATCAAATGGGTTGGTGGAACGTTTTCACCGCCATCTGAAATCAGCCTTGATGGCCCGCCTGAAGGGTCCTAACTGGGTTGACGAGCTGCCTTGGGTCCTGCTCGGCATACACACTGCCCCCAAAGAAGACCTCCGCACTTCGTCAGCTGAGCTTGTGTACGGGGCGCCCCTAGTTGTCCCCGGGGATTTCATACCTGCCCTTCGGGACCAAGGGGAACAACCCCCAGCAGTCCTGCAAAGACTGCGCGAGAAGCTTGGCGACTTGGCCCCGATTCCCACGTCACGGCACGGTCACGCCCCATCCTGCCAGCCCAAGGAACTACGGGACTGTAAGTTTGTTTTCATTCGCAGGGGCACACCTCGGGCACCATTGCAACGACCATATGAGGGACCGTTCCGAGTCATACGGAATAACGGATCCACCTTTATTTTGGACATTGGAGGCAGGGAACAGGTTTTCACGGCGGACCGCCTCAAACCGGCCCATTTGGATCTGCAACAACCTGTTGAGGTTGCAACGCCGCGACGCAGAGGCCGGCCCCCTAAGCGGCAGCTGGCACAGCCCGCGGACCTTGGGGACTGTATCGCCGGTTCTAGGGGGGGTTGTGTGGCGACTCACCGTTTAGTCGGGCGAACCGGCTCGGCAGTCGGGTCGCGCAGCGTCGGAGCGACGAGGCCCAAGATGGCGGCGGGCCTCGTCCTTCCGAGCAACGGGGAGAACCCGCGCGCGGGAAAGTCTTTTCACGTCATTGCTGGTTTCATTGGGCGGGAACAGTCTCCCTTAAAGGGCCCGCGCAAGGTGGGAAAATAAGCCAGTTCTTGTTCAGCAATCCTCCGACTCGCATCTTGTTTTATTCCGCGGTAGCAACCGCTACAATTCCTACATTCAATTCTTATGCAGTTTTAGGGAAGTTAAAGCTCAGCCTTAATTACTAGCTCCATAAGACATTTGCTGCCATCTTTTAGGACATGCAGTGCAGCTTAGCTAAATAAGTCAGCCCACTTTGGCTTGTGCTAAGATTATTGTCTGTAGCGAGACCTTCAAGGCAAAAAGTCATCCACTGTGGCCATCATAAGTATCTCTAATAGAAACACAACAATATCCCATCTCCCAAACTATGTTGCCTGGGATAGATAAATGAGCAAAAACATTGAGAAAGGGCAATTCCTAATTAACAACCAACTGAAAACGATTTGAGTAAGTTTTTCTTTGTTCTAGACTTGATGTTGATGGCAATGTTATAGTAACAAGAAATACTTATGTGGTTGAATGACAGGAAAGCAATCAGACTGCAGAAAGGCAATCAAATATTATGACGTACACACAGTGCCCTTGAGAGGTTATTTTAATTTTGTAAAGTGTGTCCTCTAATTTCTAGGTTACTAATGGAACCTGAGAAACTGCACATTGTAAATTGAGTGTATTTAATCCTGCCTGTTGAATGACAGATCTTTTTGAGCACAAATATGAAGCCCAAACAAGTTACTGTAATAGGCAAATGTTAATTTTAAACATTAAAAGATATAAACAATTCAGCCACAAACGTGATCATATTATGACAAGTGGAATATGTTGATTATTAAAATTTTGTTTAGAAATGATCTTGAACGTTTTTTTTTCCAAGAACTATTTTAAATGCCTCATCAATATATCATGATAATGAAAGGGTGAGTTGTTTCTTCAGGGTTCTTCCAATACATAAATATTCATAAAGTGTTACTGGAAGTAAGTTTTATAGACAGAAAATCTAACTAACTTTTACATACAAGTGAATATATAATCCATCATGTACTACAATGTTGTTGCCCTCATAACACATTTTCCTTAACCCACTGTTACAATACCAGAAGAGATCTAACAAGCCTTTTACAATTTTAGGCTAAAATAGTTGAAGTGGCCTTTCAGCTCCCTATAAACATTGAAGTTCAACTAGAATTTTGAAGATGTTCCCAGTGTTATGCAGGTCTGCCAACTCCGTTCAGGTCTCAAACCTTGCCTGTGAAATGACATCAGTCTTCCAATCACTGATATGTTTATGCAAAGGATTGCATCAGCCATGCCTCTGAATCACTGTTTTTAATGTCAATCAATGTCCACCAAAAGCAAAAAAGACAAACAGCAACCAACAATTCATAATATCATTAACTTCTTAATTTACTGAGCTAATCTTAGGTCACAGACATCAATGGCATTGTTGTGAAACTGTGGCACTGCTGATACAAGCACATTCATAATAATAGCTCAATTTGCAATAACGTCAAAAACAATTTTCTAACACATTTCAGCTGGCAGTCTACACTTAACCTACACTCACTTTAGCAATACGTTTCCAATATGTACTGAAAAATCTCGCAAATAGCTGTCAGCAATTTGGTCTTCAGATGACATTGCAAAATATAACCACTTAGTTTAAAAAACTCAGCCAGAGATTGGTTTGTGCAATAGGCAGATTTCCAGATCATGAAGCTAATATCAGAGCCCAGTGGTTCACACCAAGTGAATATTCTGATGTAGTTTCCCAGGATAGTTGAGGCATCAAGCCAATCTGGATGTAAGCTCTGTGGGTAGGGAGCTGGTGTTGAGGAGTTGAGCACAGGCTAACTTAAGCCCATAGTTTTGCTGGGACGGCTATGGAATTCCTGTTCCTACTGGTACACAAGAAGAAACAAGCCTTGAGTACTTTCCAGTGCTCACTTTAGTTCACAGCAAACTCCAAAAACTCATCATTGCATCATATGCTACACTTAGCGTCTGCCTAATTTGCTAACAGGCAACAAAAACAGCTGCTATTGGAACTGGATTGGCTTTGGTTCCAGTTAGGAAGGGAAACACTAAGGTCATCAGCTGTCAATTTGGAGCCATGGATCTCCAGAAATCTAGTTCTGGAAATCAACTTCTCCTTCAGCTGATATAACTTGAATTGTGCATTCACAAAATGCACAAAAAGAAAACAAGAAAGAGTAATACCTCTCTCAGTTTGTATTCAAATACAGCCTACCCCCAGGTTACGACTGTTTGGGTAACAGAAATTCACCCTGACAGAATTCATTAATCATTATCCAAAAATCTGAGACACATAATAAAATTCACTCAATAAAAAGTAGATAAATAAATACAACACATTGCCTTCAACTCGCATTTCTTGACGCATGCCATTTAACAGCTTTGCATTGCATAAAACCATGACAGACTGTTTTCTAAGAACGCAGCTCCCGACCACGTTCCCCCCCCACCATAACATAGAGGTAGCCTGTAAAGATTGCAAAGTGTTACCGTGTAAGATTGCAAGCTAAATATTTAAAATATACTTTGTCAAAGTGGCACAATGAGCTACTGTAATTATAAATAAAGTACAACAGTTTCCACTAAATTCAGATTCTATTTTAAGGGTCAAATTTAAGGGTAGCTAAGAAGCTTTAGGTTTATTGTTTGGTATTATACTGTTGGAAAATACCAGTTTAAATTAAATTTGACAAATGCAAAATCTTAGTAATTTGCATGCAATTTTCAAGTGTTGTATCCTATTTAGTTCTTCATTCTTGTCTCCTGTGCATCCCTATTTTAAAGTATTCCATCAGTGGTAGGTACATTTCCAATTCCTAAGCCCAATAAGCCCTACAATACCCTCTCTAAATGCAAGTCCCTCTTTCACTCTGACCATTCCTTCTCCTACAGATGCTTCTTAAAATGCACAAGCCAAACAATTTAAAGCAATGATTAAAATATTTAAATTGCTATTTCCCTGCTTTAATTGGCAGCTCTTTTGCCTGACCTTCCACATGGTTCATTTTCCTAGCATGACTCTGCCAACAGGAGAGTCATATCACTAGTGCTATTTAAAGAGATCATGAAGTACTTACGGGTTAGTTCTTGCTTTGTCAGAAAGCAGAGTACAGGAGCAGCTCTGATGTGAGACAGGAAGAAGAGCACTGTGTATATTGAGTTGCATACTAAGTTAGCATACCAGATTTATTACCTTCAGGAGCCAGGTTTAATCTAGATCACTAGTCAGGTAAAAGCTTCCCAATTTATACAAGATGTCATGCTTATGTAGAGGGGTGATAATGCTGTCACAAAGTAAAAAAATACTTTTTTTTCTAATATGATATGCCTAAAATGATTTCTTGCCCCTTTCAGCAGCAATACCATTTCTGAACTTGATAAACCTTAAATTCACCTTCAACTTCTTAAAGATAAACATGATTATTTGCTGTAAAGAAATTTTGGAAAATGTGTTGCAATGTAACATATATCCTGCATTAACCGTTCATCAATACTCACAGGGAAATTAATTGATCTTTTCATTAACAGTTCTCTGTCCATTCCTGGATAGCTTGGTGTTAACCTGCGACCAGGATATAGAAACTCCCGGGTGTTCTGCTCATAAATAGATAGCGTTTCCCCCACTGCAAAGAAATATTTTGAAGATGTCATGCCTTAAAACTTATGACCCACTTCACTTCTGTAACAATAGCAAATCAGGACTAATGCACAGCAGTAAAATGCTTGATTTTACAGAATTACCAGATTCAGACAATATGTTGGCATGCCAGCATGTATGCCATCAGGACTCCTACTAGGTGAAGAATGTTTGGCAATGGACACGTGAATAAGGGCGAGAGTGGGATAAAGACGATACATAAAAATAACAAGAACAGTAAGTGATAATGATAGTAAAATCTTTAGAGTAACAATTCATAATATCAATCTGACGCACCCATATCCTCTGCTAACTTATTACACAACTCAGTATCCACTGTGTTCCTCTTCCTGCCTCACAACACAGCTGCTCCTGTTCTTTGCTTTATGACAGAACAAGAACAGACAAGTTCTTCATGATCTCTTTAACTAGCGCTAGTGATGTGACTTCCCTGTTGCTAGAGTCATGCTAGGAAAATATATCACGTGGAAGGTAAGGCCCAGTTCAAATGTGTCAAATTAGTGTATGCCTCCAAGGCAAAAACTTCACAAATAAAGGAAATCCTGTTGTATTTTAAAACAAGGCCATTGCATTTAATCATGGTATAATGTTTGTTAATATTTACATTGGGAATAAAATGAACTCAACACAAATTCTATGACAAAAAAAAGAACTTCATATGTCCTTTATCATATAAGATGTTCCAAATGCTTTCTAGCAATGGTTTATCAAAGGACTGGAGTCACTATTTTTATGTTGGAAAGGGTGGAAATCAATTTTGCACAATTAACAAGATTTTAAGCAATTTAATTAATAATTTGATCACCTTCATCTTTTAAGTGATGGCTTTAGTATAATTTCTTGCTCTTCAAATATTACAACATGATTTTTAAAATCTAATTTTAAAATCTAATTTTAGCAAATGTGCATGGACTTAGATTGTTTCATCTGAAGGACTGTATCTCTGATAATACAACATTCTCCTAATACTGCATTTATATGGGCTCTAACTCAGGGGCTAACCAAACCAAGCCATGCATTCAAACATGGGAATTTCTTTAATGATGAACTTACACCTAGTAGTGGTGTAGTACATGAATTTTTCTTGCTCAAATATAGGAGATGCAATTTTACCTCAATTTTTCCACCATTCAGTGCTCTAAATATTGCTTCCAAGTGAAGCAACAATTTACTTGTTCTTCTTTCAATTTAGTACTATGCACTTGCTGATCCATGCAGGACCTTCTATATGGGGCAAAAACTCTTTGTGGAATGCCCCAGTTCAGTCCAGATGACTGAGCTTCCAGTCACTTGCGACCTCTCATAAAAGCAGAAGTATAACAAATAGGAGCCTTATGAGTTGCTCTGCCATTCAAGATCAGGGCTCATCTTCTACCAGCACCATTTTCCGGCAGCATCACCATATCCCTTTGTTTCCTTAATAACCAGACATCTAACAAACTGTTTTCAATGACTGGGCCTCCCACGGCACTCCAGGAAACGGGTTTCCAAAGGTTCACCAATCTGAGTGAAAAAAAATTTTCCTCATCTCAATCCTAATTGGTTTACCCTTGTTCTTAAATTTTGACCCCCAACTCTTGCCCCTTAGTCAGGGCAAACAACCTCCCTGCATCAAAACTGTCAATATCTTTAATAACTTTAAAAGTTTCAGGGTGATCTCCTCTCATTATAGTTGGTTCTTATTTTGTCATAAAGCAGAGAATAGAACAGCTGTGATACGAGCCAGGAAGAAGAGCACAGTATAGCATATGGGTGCATCAGGTTTGTTTTATGGATTGTTACTCGAATGATTTTACCATCATTATCACCCCCCCCCCCCCATCCAAATTATTGTTCTTTCCTCTTACAGTGAATCCCTGGAATCAGTCTAGAAAATCTTTTCAGCACTCCCTACTGTTGTGAGAAATCCACATGGCTGTCATGTGACAGTAACGACAATGAACCCCGCTGACCGGAGGACAGCATTGCTCCTCTGATCGGAAGTGATACTACCGTCAATCAAGGTACGGCTCCACCCACCCCTCAGGTGTGAGAGTACCTTTTACCTCTGAACTTGCCTGACCACTCTGAACTTGCCTGACCAGTACCCTTTGTCTCTGAACCTGCCTGACCATTGGCTGTGGCAGGAACCTTTGTCTTTGACTCCCACACCATTGACTCCTTTAAATCTCAACAGTGAGGCTCCACCCAGCCTCCTAGCACCATAAAAAGGGCTGCATTCCCTAGCCCTCTCTCTTTGACGACCCCAGGAGTAGTGAGACAATGCTGCAGAGATTATTGGTAAGAGTACACCACCACATGGTCAGGGAGCATTTCACTCAGACTCAGGGAGCGTTAAGGGTCAATGCTAGTGTGGGTCAGGCATTGAAGTGTTATATCCTGAAGTTGTACATTGTTATTGTACGTGTGTGTGTGTGTGTGTGTGTGTGTGTGTGTGTGTGTGTGTGTGTGTATTTTACCCCAGTTATTCCCCTCTCGTGTTCGTGGTATCCTGTGCGTGAGTGAGCGTGTGTCTGTTCACATCCATTCTGTCCCGCATTTGCCTTTGTGATTAAACTAGTTTTGGTCTACAAAGCTCGTGTCCAGAGTCCTCGATCCTTAAGACAGAAAAGAACAACTTCACACAACACCTACACAGCAGGTACACCCTTTCTTAGATAAGGAGAGCAAAGCTCGACACAATATTCCCAATGACATCTTACCAAGGTTCAAGACAATGTAATAAGACTTCTTTATTCCTTTAATTAACCCCCCTCAGTACAAAGGGCAACATATCATTTGCTCTTCTAATTGTCCACTGGCTTCAGTGACTTATGTATAAGCACACCCAGATCCCTTATTCTACAAAGATTTGACTTTTCTATCATGTGCGCCAAAGTGAATAACCTCACACTCTTCATGTTATATTCCATTGCCACGTTCTCGCCTACTCACTCAGTTTGTCCATGTTACCCTGAAGCCTTCTTATATTGTTCTCCATACTTATAATCCAGTCTAGTTTAGTACTGTCAGCAAACTTGGAAATATGGCATTTGGTCACCTCCACCAAATTGTTGGTGCAGGTTGGGTCCTATGCATTGATCTTTGTGGTTCTAACAAAGAGACTTAGATTTGAGATGTTGACTCTATCTCATCCCATAGATGCAGCCTGACCTGCTGAGCTTTTCCAACATTTTCTGTTATTGTTTCAGGGTAAAGAGGGTACATTTCTGCCCCTAATGGGAGAATCATGTGAAGTTTTAAGGCTACCTGGTGGCTTTGTGGTCATCTAAATAATGTAACATTGCAAAGTTAAAAATTTCTGCATTATTTAGTCATGATGAACAATAAAATTAGAAATTAAAGTGAAATTCCACTGAAAGTGTATTGTGATAGAATTAGTCTAGCATTTAAAATTCTTTGAGAGGTTAGCTTATATGTTGGGCTCTCACGTCAGAACTTTGTCTTGTTAACAACTGCAATTCTGTAGAAGAATTTTAAAATTTGACAGGGATATGGATGGCTTTTACTAAAATACCATACTTGAGCCAAAACACATCATTTCCATGCTGAGCAGCAAACAGCAGTTGAGAGAATATTTTCTTTAATACTTCCTTCTGCTCTATAATCTATCTATTACATCTTGGCTCACACTTTCAATTACATTTATACTACTGGAGATTATTTAAATAAAATTGCATTTTTGTTGCATGCCCTGTACACTAATTACAAGGCTTGACCAACACTTATCATCTTTCTCCTTCTAAAGCATTATGGTCAATCAGGAGCTAGAAGTAACAGAAAGTGTTTAATTTGAGCTCCAACCCCTCCCCCATCTTCCCTTGGTGCCTCAGCAATTCACAGCATCTCATCTCTTTAACCTTGCCAAATATTGTAGGAGTTTCATATTTGGGAACCACAGGCTTAAATATGGTTAAAATTTCTACATGATTGGATTGAAAAATAGCAAAGCTGTTAACTGAGCCTGATTGGTGTTATCTCATTGCTGCAAAAACGCAGAGAGGATTTTAAGCTTGGTCCATTGCCTGGTTAGTTTTAAAGTGCAAGTGACAAGAGTTCATTGAAACAACATTTTTTCATTATTGTCTGGCGAAATATAGTGACACAATCCATGAGAATGTTTCAGAATAATACACAATAATTAGATGCATCTGAGGAACTTTAAATCAAAACTGATAAAGGTAGATAAGAAAGGCTTGTTCCATTAAAAAAAATTACATAGATTTTCTTTCTTCTATTATTTATGATGGTGCATGTTTTTACTTATCAGCTGCATTGGCTTATTTTACGTTGCTTTATTATTCAGTTTCTATGGCCTAATTAATTAAAATAAACTCCTGTATTGCTTACCCTGATATACTTTTATTCACACATTTCTTTACTAATAAAGAAATTCAGGTGTCAGACCTTGCCTATGAAGTGGAAAGAGGTACTAGATTTTGGGGTGAAGTGTCTTTAACAGTGAATCACTCACATGAGAACCAGTTACTAGCATGGTGTGAGATTTGCTGGAGGGAGAAACTGTAGAACCATGATTTAGGCAGGGTGGCAGAGCATTCACCAAGTGGTTAGCATTGTAGCTATCACTTACCAGTAAGAAGCTGGTGAATCATTGCAGCCCAATGACTCTGTAAAGGCACCAGCCTTCATTTTTTCTATTTGTCAAATTATCAGACAGGAGTCTGCAGAAAATTGTTTAAATATGATTCTATTAGATTGTCAGCAAACATGCAGAGTTCTTTCTGTATCACTCTGCTCCTCTGTTGATATCCCACCTATATGTTAATATTGGGCCTTCATGTGGAACAGAAGGCAAGTTATGATATTTTGAAACTAAGTGAGGTTGTGGATACATTATTGAGCTAGAGTATAAAGTATGAATAGTTGTTCTTGATGATGGGAGAATACTGAGTTTAAAGTTCAGCTCAGAGTTATCAGGATATAGAAGTTAAACAGCTAACCAAGGAACTGGGAAGACAATAGAATCAACACTAGGGGTACAGACGTATTGGTGGCTGCAAATGGTTTAGATTTTACCCTATTGCAACACCAGCATTACATATGACGATGAGATGAAATATGGATCACAAATCCATGCCATCACAAGAAACATTTATTTTCACCTGACTCTACTACGTTTCACTCAACTGATTTACCATTGAATTCCTTATCCATACTCTTTACACCTCTGGACTTGTCTATCATATTGCATTTCTGGTCGATCTACCTCGATATTCTCTCTGTGAACTCTGCTACTTGTGTCCTTATTTGCACCATCCCATTCATCCATCAACTCTGTTCTTGCTTCAGTATATTCTTAGGAATTACCTCAACGGTGTTGACTGACTTCCAGTCAAGAATGCCCCTAACCAGACTGCAAGAAAGTACAAAAGACTGAAAGGTTGACTGAGGATGTAAGCCTGCTTACTTTTCTTTAAGTTGTGGATTATCTGATTCTGCACTCAAGGTATGCAGCATATAAAAGCAAAATACCAAGTATGTTGGAAATTGAAATAAAAATAGAAAATGTATAAAATACTCTGCAGGTTAGGTAGTATCGATAGAGAGAAAATCTATTAAAAGGGACAGATCAGAACCAGAACTTGCAACTTATAAGCAA
Source organism: Pristis pectinata (assembly GCF_009764475.1). Classification (NCBI taxonomy): domain Eukaryota; kingdom Metazoa; phylum Chordata; class Chondrichthyes; order Rhinopristiformes; family Pristidae; genus Pristis; species Pristis pectinata. Next base: position 32,873,788 of record NC_067407.1, on the reverse strand, counting down.
GTACAAAGAGAAGGGACGTGTAATGGGGGTGCATGGAAAAGACAACATAAGCAGCGAATCATAGAGTTACACAGCACAGAAGCAGGCCCTTTGGCCCATCATGTCCATGTTGACCACCAAGTACCCTTCTATACTATTCTCATTTACCACCCCTTGATCCGTAGCCTTCTATTTTTTGGCAATTCCAGTACACATCTGATTCTTCTTAAATACTGTGAAAGCATCCTCCCTCCACCCCCTACTCGGACAGTACTTTCCAGATTCCAACCACTCTGGGTGAAAAAGTTCATCCTCAGATCTCCTTTGAACCTCTTACTCCTCACCTTACACCTCCGTTCTCTAGCTTTAGACACTTCTGCTTTGGGAAAAGTTTCCTACTTTCTATCCTTTCTCGGCCCCTCATAATTTTGTACACCTTTTATCAAATCCCTCCCCTGCTCCCAGCATACCCTCTAAAAGTGTAAGGTCATTCATTTTCCTCATAACTAAAATGTTTAATCCCAGCAACATCCTGAACCTCCTCTGCACCTTTTCCAATGGTGTAGTGAAAGATATTCAATAGGATTAAAGAAAGAAGTATTTAATGACAAGGATAGTGGTGCAAAGCAAGTGGGATGGTAAATGGTCAAAGAAAGTAACAGAATAGATCTTGAGGAGCTGTAAAATGCAACACAGGATTGTCATCAGCAACTGTTGTCTGAAAACCAACAGGAGCGGTCATTATGACCTTGAATCCTTGAACTCAAGTATTGAATTTGCAAGTCTATAACATACCTAAACAATAAAAATAAACTGAGGTGCTTTTTCTCCAAACTTTCATTGCCTGCATTAAAACAGAGGAGGAGGTCGGGGCTGATGTGATTGGTAGAATAGATAATAAGGAAACCAGTGATTGTAGTGTACTTGGAGCTCTGGAATGATTTTGATAAAGTCCCACATAGAGATTAGTCAAGACTAGATTATGTGGAATCTGAGGTAATATACTAACATGGATAGAGAATTGGTTATGAGATAGAAAGCAATAGTGGGAATAAACAGCACCTTCTCAGGCTGGCAGGCCGTGACATCCAAAACTCGATGTCGTCGCAAGATGACTGAGAATGCAGAGAATGCTTTAGGACTATACAACATCCCAAATGAAGAATTTATTTCAGAAGGTTGTGCCAGTACAATTACATTAACATCTAGCCAGCAAAATTAAAAATTGCTCAGGTATATCGGTTCACAAATAGCTGGACAAATTTGATCAAAATTACCGCCTAGTCAGTCTACAACCAGTCATTACCAGCCATTGATAGTGTAATCATTTGGCACCTATTCTCTGAAAGTGCTCACAACGCCCAGTTTGGGTTTTGTCAGGAATACTCAACTCTAGACCTCATCACAGCCTTGGTCCAGACATGGACCAAGCAAAAAGCTAGATTCCAGAGGAGAGGCAAGAATGACTGCTCTTGACCTTGGCAGCATTTGACTGACTGTGGCATCTAGGACCCCAGTAAAACTGACACAATGGATGATGTCACATGTTGTACAAAGGAAGATGGCTGTGATTGTTGGAAATCAATTACTCCAGCCCCAGGATATCATTGCAGGAGTTCCTTTATGGCAGAGTCCGTGGTCCAATAATTTTTAGCTACTTTATCAATGACCTTCCATGCATCAAAAGAGTAGAAGTGGGGAAGTTGGCTGAAGATTGCACAATTTTAATTGCATGCACAACCTCAAAGAAAATGAAGCAGACTATGCAGCCAACAAGAAAGCATAGGCTGATAAATAGCGAGCAATATTTAGACAACAAAATTTACAGTCAATGACCATCTCCAACAAGTTGGAGGCTAAGCACCTTCCCATGATATCCAATGTCAAGTCCTCCACCATTACCACCTCTCGGATAATCATTGACCAGAAATTCAACTTGACCATCCATATAAATATTTTGGCTATAAAAACAAGACAGAGACTGGGTATCCTGTAGGAAGTGGCTCACTTCCATTGCAAATACTCCATCAACTGCAAGGCATAAGTTAGGAATGTGATGGAATACTCTCCACTTGTATGGATGTGCAACTCCAACAACACTCAAGAAGCTTGACACCCACAAAGGCAATGCAGCCCACCTGATTAAACTCATCTACCCACTGTAGCTACCTTATATATATCATCAACAAAGTACACTTGCCTTGGGTCCTCTGACAGCAACTCTCAAACCAGTGGTCACCTGAAGGGAAAAAACCATCATGTGCATGGGAATGCCACAACTTGCAGATTCCCTCCAAGATGCACATATCCTGCCTTGGAAATATATTGTTGTTCCTTCATCATTGATGGGACTACATCCTGGAACCACCTACTCTAACAGCATTGAGAGAGTATCATGAGAAGGAGTGCAACAGATCAAAATGGTTCATCACTACTTTCTCAAAGGCAATGAGGGATGGACAGTAAATTTTGCATTTGAACATATCCCAAAATATGAATAAGTAATAAAGCATACCAGAACACTATATACTTAACTGGAAACTATGGAAGTACTTAACTGCAATTCATCTTTTATGCAGGTCTTTTTAAATAGTGTCTCATAGGTTAATAAAAAAATGGGTAAGCAGCTTTTGTTATCTCACCACGTGGAAACAAACTACAAGAAATGGCATTTAAACCTGGTATTGTGCCATTCCCCTACTTCACAGTACCCCAACAACCAGCCCAACCCCTGTCATGGGATAGTTTGGTTTATTGCAATATTTTAACCAGACCATCCTGTCAGACAGAGAAATTACTTAGTGACTTTCTGGTCTGCACTGTTCACCTATTCCCTGGATAAATTCATTGATAAGTTATGACAGTTACTAGCATCCTAAAGCAACCCATGTTTGCTGAATGGGTCCATGTTTTCCTCCAATGGCAAACTGGGGACATCCTTACCGTAAGAAATTGCTATTGTGGTTTTCTCCCACTTGATGAAGCATTATAAGATGTCCTGTGTGTTCACAGATAGCTGCTGCTTAGGCTCACAGCTGCCATCTCATTTGTGCAATGCTGGATGAGAAATGGATCAGTGTTGATAAAGAGTATTCTCCACTGAAGCTACAGAGGCTGTCAGAGATATGGGAAAACAGGATAGGGAGGGTGAAAAATCAAGAAGGGAATAGTTGAGCAAGGGAAGGCTGAAATGGCAGTGTGTTAGGTAATGGGGGCCTCCATGTTATGGAGCAGTCCATTTGGACCCTGCGCTGCCACTGCAATCATCAGGGGCAGATTGCAGCATCTACACACTAATGTCCAGATTCTGCAATCTTTTTCAAAGCTGCCTGCCTGTAGAAAAGCAACACTTGTAAATAAATGTAGATGAGTCAGTAAAAATAGATGTCCCAACTGGAACCTTTGTGGTCCCTTGGATGTACCTGATAATTCAAAGTGAGTGAATAACAGAAATAATAAGCTTGAACCATTCTCTTTGATATGAAATGCACAAAATATGGAGGAACTGGTGTCATATTTCGGGTGAATTATGAAAGGAAGTGCCAAGTCCAGGATGGTTGGGACTTCTGCTGGAAATGGGCTCAAACAATTCAAAACATCTGAATAATGCCTGTTGTGTGATTTCCATGTAAAAACATGCATAATTTTCTTTTTCCAATCCAATTTCTAAGCACACCTCTTTTTTGCTTCTACTCATCTGTTTATTTCTATTCACATTGTGGATTACCTTACAAAGTACTTCTTCCATTTTTTTTCCCCACAGCTTATTTTTAAGAGAGAAATTCATTTTCAGATCTCAGGACAACCACTGGCTCACTGTGCATGTATAATGGCAGTAGCGCTCAACTGCTGATAGCAATCTTCAGAAAATACATTTCCATTGAGCAAATAACTGATAAGTGAACATTTTGATATTTTTGCAAATTTTCATAGTACCTGGAGGAGTCAGTTGTATCAATTCAAATTTTGTTGTGTCCACTGTAAAAGAAAAAGAAAATCAGAGTAGCATAAGAGAACGTCAATGATAATTAAATGATAAATGAGTGTTAGAGGTGTAATGCATTATTCTTACTTTCCAGCATGTCTGCAACATCCCCTGGATTCATAGCTTCTGGAAAGCTCTGTTTTATATGAAACAGAGTAGAAGATTAACTACAAAAACAAACATGCTAATTCATCACTTGGACATAATCTTCCAGTATCAGGAAAGATATAATTAAACTGTAATTGCTGTCCTCAAACCACCAAATGGTGAGACTTTAGAAGACACATACAAATCTGGACCAATATTAATTTTAACCTAAACATTTAAGTGGTCAATAGTAACAATTTTCTGCTTGAATCAATAAACTATTACATTCATACAATACATCTTGCAATTAATTTAACTTGTGGAATGTACTAAACTACTCATAATTTCAAGTCAGATCTCTCCATTTTTTAAAAAATTTATTTAGAGTACAAATGATGTCACAATGAAGACAACTTCTGTTAAGGTTTCTATGAAAATAGAATATCCTGAAATTAGATTTAGTGTAGATCTAAAAAAAGTCAACTGAATCGCATGAATTACAGTTCCACATTATAGTTGATAAAGCTATCTGCTAAATTGAACAGGAAAAGCTGCACATTTCCAAACCAATTACCAGGAAGAAAAAGGTGGGTCTGAGGAAGGTCAGATTTGGCAATGGTTAAAAAAAGATGTTTTGAGTTTGAAAGGTGGGATGTCATGAGCCAAATAGCTTAGGTTTGGGGAGGTAATTCCAGAGCACAGCAACATAGCCAAGGTTGAGTAGAGAGAAGGTGAACAGAATAGTTGAATCAAATGACAAAAGGTGCACGATGGAACGTATAGCAAGAAAGGTTGTACAGTTCAGCTGTAGTCCATAATCCCTCCTGAGATTTGCTAGTTTTATCTCAAATTAATACTCAATGAATTTAAGACAATTTTTTGACCTGGTTCGGAAGTACACAAGGGGGCAAAATAATGAATTTCAGCAAAGACAGGGTTAATAGTCATTGGATGCAATACAGGCAGTGGAGCATCGGACAAGATGGAATTTCTGCAAGATTCGATAATGTAAAGAAGCAAGATATTCGAGAAGTCAAACACATATGTAACCAAGATATGGGAAAGGTCATCTTTAGCAGTGACTACAGTTGAGGGAGACAGAAAGAAACAGAAGGGATAGCAAACTTGATGGAGCATGAAGTTTCACCTGATGGGGATAGTAGGGATGGTCAAAAGACACCATGATTATACATCAGTGACTTCACTTGAAGGTAGCATGTAGCCCTTCAAAATTGTCTTCAGTTTTACATTTCCATTGTAATTTCTTATCATTATAATTACATCTTTTTGAAGTAGTGTTATCGCACATGCATACGTTAATCACTGATCATAAAATGAGTGATCTGGATGGAAACTGCAGACTATGATTGGAAGAGAAGGCTCTAACTAGAACAGTATGAAGGTTATGCTGAAGAGAAGCTTCTATCAAAGCCACAGTAAAAGAGAATGTGAAAGAAGTGGCATCTGAAAGCAGAAAAGAAGTTATCTTTTAATCTCTTACCTCACATTCACTCCTTCAGTTCAATATGTCTCCAATCCTATTTCTTCCCCTTATTCGCACCCTCTCTCTGAAAAGGCTCACATACCCTCTGTATCTACCAATCATCCTGTCACTTCCCACTCACTCATTCCATCCTGTCACCAAGCAACACAGATTCCCACATTTATTTCAATTGCCTCTCTTCATTTTCCATCCTAATCCACTTGTTTGAATAGTTTCTATTGCCTCTTTGCTTTATAATTACAACATTTAGCCTCCCGTTTCTCCCCCTCACATTCTTGCACTGCTTTCCCTTACAGCTTCAAAGTTGCACCAACAATTTCCTGCTTTTCTTCAAGAATAGAAAATAAGTACAGCAAACAGCATGTGTACACCAGATATAAAATATTTATTTTAGAAGCAGATCTCTTGTGGTGTTGCTCATAGTAAATACACTGCAAGGATGGACATCAAGTTAACTGATATTTAATTTGAGTTCACTGAATTGTTTAAAAATACAGGCAAGAGAACCAATTGTATCTATGGAGTGTAGCATCACAGGCAACCGAAGCTGTGGTGACAATGATGTGACATTCCTAACATTTAATGTTCCACATACTGTAATATGACAAGAAACTGGTACTACAAGTACACAGATGAAATGTAATTGTAATGAATGAAATTTAATATACAATAGCCTAACACAGTTGTAAATGCAAAGAGTTAGTAATAGAAATATAAAAATGAAAACAGCTTAGGCTTTATAATGAAGAATGAATTTTACCTGTGGGCCTCATCCCAATTACCCTCCATCTCTATCTCTACCTATACACTTGACCACTATTCCATTTCTGCTATGTCATAAGAAGCTGAAGTACAAGCAAATCACAAAAGCAGTATGAAAATTGCACACATGGTGCCTTCATTGATAGTTCTGAAAAGTTATTTATGTAAACTTAATTACTTTGAAATATAGAAACTGGTTTATAAATTCAATTAAATTTAAGTATTACAAAACTGAACTGCAAAAGAAAATGAAGTCCTTTATGTTCAGAAAATACCAAAATAGAAGCAGAAGTTGAATTACACAATGGCACACTAACACATCAGAAAGTGAAAACATGTTTAATAGTCTCAGTGGAGGGCCTTCTTCAGAAAGGATCAATTCTGAACCATTGTTTTCCATTTACTGACTTTCTGTTTAGTTCCATTATTTACATTTCCAATGTTTAATACAACTCCTTTCTTTAGAAAATGCTTGAACATGATATTTTGTACCTTTTCAAACTTCATTTTGTCATTGAAGGTCAATGGAAAGACAGAAGGGAGAAATCTGGTTTTCTGGAATTTTCCTAACATGCATACACTGACGTAGACATCATCCTTTTCCAGTAGGTATACTCCAGGACATGTAACCTATAATAAATTATTTCAAATGAAAAGACTTACAATACTGATATAGATTAATAAAATCTAATTTTGAGATCATTCATTTTTGACAATATTGCAATTTTAGTCCTTTAAATTATTCCATCGGGAAAGCTCCTTTGTAATCTATCCACAACTTATATTGCATTTGCCACCAGTTTCCATCCCTTCCCCTTTTTATGGCAATTTTGTCTTTATGTTCAGGCCTTAAAGCAATTAAGAATCCTGATCAATGTCTATATTAAGCACTAAACTTGCTAAATGTAAATTTTCATTAACAAAAAAAATAAAATGCTCAAAAGTTCAAACCTTGCAGTTCCTAAATGTTATAGAAAAAATACTTGTAACATACAAAAAGTAGTTCAGGAGCTTTTTTTTCTACTGGATTTTCAGTCAATTTGAAGAGAATTGGTTGCTGTAATTGAAAAAGTGCAGCTACCAATGAAATAATTGAAATGTGTCCTCCATCCGGGTTTAAATCAAACAGGCAAGGAGAAATCCTCTTAATTGTTTAACTGACACGAAATGTATATTCAGAATAATCAATTTTTGTTGGTTTTCTGTCTACACATTCATAGGTACTCCAAATTGCAGAAGTGGCAACCAAGGTTGTAAATGGACCAAATTAGATGGATTTCCCCCAACTGCCTGGATTCGATGTCTGTGATCCTCCTTCTGCCTGCACTTAGCTGGGCCAGACTTGAGGGATGCACGAGCTGACCCCCTGCACCAGGGAAGTGCACAGAAAAGAACAATTAGAATTCATCAATGAGTTGGCCTCAGTGTATCCAGAATGCCTTGGCAGCTTCCAATTATTAAAATTGAATTAGAAGTTAAAAAATTTAAATAAAATTAAGACACTAAAAAACTAATGAGAAAAAATATTAAAGGAAAGAAGTTAAACAAAACTGCACTTAGCTTGTCCCATCTTTTCCACAAGGCCAGGAATCCCCATTGAAATGAAGAAGGGTGCTGCCTCTACAGCAGATCTGCCCGGTACATGAATAGAGAAGCTGGCAGGCCAGTGCAGCAATAGAAAAGCCCAGCACAATTGGTGTCATTTGGTGACCAGAAATGACAGAATGGCAGCTGCCCACACAGCTCCATTCAGCCCAATATGTTAAGTACAAGGGTTTTGTGAAATAAAGCTGCAAGAGTTCAATATTCTTTCAGTGTTTTCAAAAAAGAACCTCACAATTCCTCATAGAATAAGGGAAGAGAACTAATGTGGAAATCTAATTCTGCAAACAGTATATGCTTGTGGGGGTGAAGGGAGGTGAAGAAAATTTGCAATGGATGAGAAAAACTCCAACCATTCTGTGGAAATATATCAGTCAAAACCTCTGAGACATTCTGAGCCCCTTAACTAAATACTTGGATGCCATTAAGAAAGATGATCATTTTATTATGAAATCTGATTCTGCCGTAAATGTATTACTTTGCTAAAAATCTTATTATGGATAGTCAATTTAGTGAGGAAAAATACACTGAAAGTTAATTCATTTAAGTGTCTCAATTGATTCCTTTGAGACTTTTCCCCTTTTTTTTAAAACAAAAAAGTAGCTTTTCCTGATGAGTCATTCAAATCTGGTTACTTTTATGAAAAGCAAAAAAAGTACAGAAACTGGAAATCTGAAATAAAAACAAAAGGTCAACAGCTGAGACAGCAAATGTAGCGAGAGAAACAGAATTAACATTTAAAGTCAAAGACCTAACATCACAACTAGAAAAAATTAGAAATCAAATATTTTTTTAAATTGCAGAGAATATGTTGGTGGAGAAGGCACAAAGGGATGCTCATAAAAGGGTGGAGACCAGAAAGACTGAATGAAAGAAGTAGTGATGGTGCCAACTTAGAGGAGGAGATGCAAACTTGCTAATAACAGTGAATCTGTCTGATTGAAATGTAAACAGAATAAGATGAAGAGGAACAGAGAAAATAACAATGCTGGCACTGAGATGCCAAACACAACAACTGCTGGAAATTTGAAACAAAAGAATTCTGGAAGCATTCAGCAGGTCAGCAGCATTGGCAGAGAAATAAAAATAGAGTTAATATTACAGTTGATGATGTTTCATCAGATCTAGCCAATTTTGATGCAAACTCAAATATCTTGATACCTAAACTTGTTGAATTGTATGCTGAGTCTTGAGACCTGTAACATGCGTAGTCAAGAGAGGAGTGTTGTTCGTAAAGTTTACAATGGGCTTCACTGGAATAGTGCGAGAAGCCAAAGACGAAAGGTCAGAGTGGGGATGGGATGGAAAATTTAACAGTCCAGCAAATGGAAGCTTAGGGTCACCTTTGCAGACTGAACAGAGGAGTTTGTAACAAAGGGTCTGACGAAGCGTCTTTGACCTCAAACGCAAACTGTTTCTCTTCCCACAGATGTGGTCTGACCTTGAGTATTTCCAGCATTTTCTGTTTTAGTTTTAGAGATATCTGTAGTCACCCAATCTGTGTTTAGTTTCTCTGGTGTAGATGAGACCACATCATGAATACCAAATACAGTACAATAAATTTGAAGCACAAGTGAACTACAGTTTGCCAGGAAAGAGTAAAGGTCTCTGGATAGTGAAAAGGGAGGAGATAAAAAAAGGACAACTGTTGCATCGCAGAAAGAGACAGTTACACACAGAAGTCTGGTCCGGTGCATACTGGCTCCACACATAAGCAGGGTTTACAATGTTGCTCATTTGTGTCAGCAAAAATGGATATACAATTTCAGCCCATTATCTAAGTTATTAAAAATATAGTAAGGTACCATTAGTCACATCCAGCCATTTAAAAAAGCTGCCCATTTTCCCTATTCTTTTTCTTGTCACTCATTTCTTAAATTGATCAAAGACATGTCTTCAATACGATGAACTTAAATTTCACTTTGTGTGGGACTTTATGAACTGGTCTCTGGAAGTCCATATAAATAGCATCCATAGACATTTCCCTCTAAAATAAAATTCACATCAGTTTTGTCAAGCACGACCAGTCTTTTACAAATCCATGCTGGCTCTCAAGTTATAGAAAAAAATCAAGGTGTTCTGACACAGTGTAAATTGCAGGCTCTATTAATTTGCCAACAAGAGATCTTAAACTAACTGATTTATAATAACCTGTTTTTCCAATTTTCAGATGTCTTAATAACAAAGTAATGTGCACAATTTTCCAATCAAAAGGAACAATTAGTATATCGACAGATTCTGAATAATTATAGCTAGGGTATTTGCAAAATTCTCACCTACTTTCTTGAAAACCATCTGGTCCTGGGGTTTTGTCACTATTTTCTTCATAACTGTTATTTTGCTTATATATTGCTTTTGGAGAGCCCTGTCCCTGTTTCATTTTTAGTTTCCATGTGATGTCTGGCATGCTATCTTCTTCCTCTACAGTAAATACTGAAGCAAAGTAATTTTTGAACATATATGTAATTTTCTTATTTATATTTACATTATCACATCAGTTTTCAATGACCAACTTTCTCTTGATCATTCTTTTCATCTCACATAATTTTTATAAATTGTATTGATATTGTTAACTCTTCAATGTTTATTTTCATACACACTTTTATTAGGTCTCTCTATCTGTTTTGTCACATTTTGTTGTTCTTTGCATTGCTTCGAAGGGGCAAAACCTGAGCTAGCGTTTGCATATTCACATCCTTTCTCAACTGCACAGTAAGAATAACTCTTGCTGAGGAATGCAAACTGGCTGTGAGCCATATTCAATGCCTTTTTGAACATCTCCCATTGACACGTTTGGCAAATTAGCCTGGACAATCTCTGCCTTATGCTATAAAACTTTGTCTAAATCGAAAATCTCAAACAGTTGTCGCAAAAGTTGCTATTTCAAAATTTTTTGTAATCCTTACTTTTGATTAGTTATCTTATTGTTACCTGGGCTGGATTCTCAGCTGATAGTGGTGCTGTTAGTAACTAAAATACTAAGGGGCCCCACAACTTATAATTTTATATTAATCCTGAATTTAGCTTGCCGCTATTAAAAATCTCGTGTCATAGGCATTCATCTCCACCTCAAGTGCCAGTCAATTCTCTGTCCAAAGCACTAAACACCTAAGCTTTGTATACCACCATTATTGGGCCTTAGCTATTTATATTAATGAGTCAGAGGAAAAGTCAGAATACAATGTATACAAATTTGCTTTTGATATGAAAGTGGAATATTTATTGAGGAGAACATACTATAAAAAGGTCTATGGACATGTTAACCATGGACAAGAGAATGTGAGACAGAGTACAATGGTGGAAAATATGAAGTTATGCATTTGGTAGGAAGAATAGAAAAACAAAACTTTTTAAACAGTGAGAAGCCAGCAGATATTGGTATATAGAGGGATTTTAGTGTGCTGGTTCATGGGAAGCAGGAAGTAAACATGCAGGTACAGCAGGCATTTAACAGCAAATTGTGTTTATTGAACAAGGCTGCAGTGCAAAATTAAGTCTTGCTGAGAGTGTACACAGTTTTGCTGAGCCCTTTTCTGGAATACTGTGTGCAATCTCAGTCTCATCTAAAAACAGATGTGCTTCCTTTAAGTCAACGCATTACACAGTTCCATAAAAAGGAAATGAGCCCTCTTACGAGGAGGACCCGAGGCTGCTCCGCCATGAGCAGTGATGTCTTAGGGGTATTCTACAAAAAGCGAATGAGTTAGATTGTTCTACACTCACAGGAGTTTAGAAGAAGTGATCTCATTGGGACACGAAATATTCTCAAAGGGATTCAACTAGGTAGATGGTGAGAGGCCATATCCTCCATTTGGAGAGTCTGCAGTTGGGTGAACAGTCACAGGGAGGACCTAAGTCGGTGGAGGTGATAAGATTGTATCCTTTAGCAAATGCAGAAGCAGGCCTTGACTTTTCAGTTAAGCTATGTAATGCATGTTTTGATGCTTATGCACAAGTAATGTCAAAACATGTGTTGTACAGCTTTAGCTCATGCCAAGGTAGTCTCAGCTACTCCTCACGGAAAGACCCAAGATAGTATTCATGAATGTTTGCAGTGGACAAGAACAAATGCACTATGCCAAAGTAAACATTGTATTTCAAAATAAGCACTGTCATCTCCTGACTTCTAAGCATTCCCTCCTCAATACAGAGATTAATCTGTTACAGCAGTAGAAATTCTTCCATTCAATGCAATAATTATGTGCTCCATGGAAAATAATTAAACTGAATGATCTTCCTGGAGCATTAATTTGACTCTGCACCTTTTGCATATATGACATGCAAATTCAGAGAAGGCTGGCACATGCAGCACATATCACGTCTCTTACAAAAACTCACCTTGTTGTGCATGGTCCATATAGTGGACAGGCCACTCGAGCAAATAAAATCGACCAGCCTGACCAGAATCACGGACATGGGTTTGAACATATGGATCATCCTATGGGTGATCTGACAAAGGGTCTTCTGACTGAAACACTAGCTCCATTTCTCTTCCTACAGATGTGGCCTACCCTGCTGTATTTCCAGCATCTTCTGCTTTTATCCTATGGGTAGTTCTCTACCTACCTGCACTCCCACCAAACCCCTGCAAATGCACATTTTCTTTGAACACCAAACTCTCAGACATCACCCAGCCTAACAGCAGAAGGGCTTCCAGGACATACCCACCATCCAACTCCACCTCATATGCCTGAGGACCTGCAACATGACTGAGTTCTTCCTGCAGCTCCACATCAAGGAACCACCTTTGTGCATATTTAATGAGGCAAGGTCTGTAATATTGTACACGATACCTTGGACCCCTCACACAAACACTGTCTGTGCACAAACTATGTTAAGGCCAGTATTTTATCTGTTTAATGCATAAATAAATGCTTGACCTTGGTATTCCTTTGGAAACAGGACAGACTGCAACTCTTTTCCCTGGAGCATAGGAGGCTGAGGAGTAACCTTACAGGTGCAAGGATAGGAAAGGTTTAGAGGGATATGGGCCAAACACAGGACCAACTCAGGTAGGCAACTTGATCAGCATGGATGATTTGGGCTGAAGGGCCTTTATCTATGCTGTATAATTTTATGACTCTACCTACAGTCATACATCAGAGAAACAGGTCCTTTGGCACACAAGTACATGCCATCTTTCAACCAGTCATTTACACTAATCCCATTTTATACTCCTGAAATTCCCAGCAACTCTCCCCATATTCCACAATTTATCTACAAAGGAGGGGCAGTTTACCATCCCAGGCATTTTGGGACACGGGAGGAAACTGGAAAACCCAGAGGAAGCCCAAGATTCCTTAACATAGTGAACCATCCCAAGACCCTTCACAGAAGGACTATCAAAACAAAAAGGCTGTCACCAGGACACCCAAAATGCCATTTGGGCAGATAATCAAAAGGAAAGTCAAAAAGGATAGGTTCTAAGGAGCTTCTTAAAAGGAAGAAATGGAGGGATGCAAAGATTTACACAAATAATGCTAAAGCTTAAAAACGCAGTTACTTTGACTACCAACTTTCTCCAGGAAAAACCCTAATACCACAGTGTCTTCCTTCCAATCCAGCACTTCATGTGTTAAACTTCAGAAACTACCCTGATCAGTAGCAGATCCAAAACCCAAGCCTCCCTGGACAGTGCTATTTTCTACTTGAAAAGCATCCTCAGAATTAATCACTTCTCCAAATAAAATGAAGAAACTGAATTCTATGGGTGAGCAGCAAAACGTTAGACCAGATGGTTCAAGTGTTGGGGGGGGGGGGGGGGGGGACACGCTAATACTGGGGCAAAAATGGCCTGTTTTCTGCAGCAACAGTTGTCCTCGGCTCCACATATTCCCCGCCCCCAGCGCCTCATCATTGGATTAACACCACACAATCCCAACAAAGAACAGCACTTTCCCGCACACTATTGGTCCGAAGTACGTCAATCAAACAACTGACCAACCCGCTGCCTGCTGGCTGTGGCCCACCCACCGCGCAACCCTGCCAGAAACGAAATACTTCGCCGGCTGGCCCCACTCACCGCCTGGATTTTCAGATGCACTGTTAATTTCAGAACTTTCTTCGGCATTTCTCTCCGTTAAGAAACTTATTCAGCTTATTAAATCAGTCTCCGGAAGCTGCGGCTTAAACCAACGGTTCAAATCGGTGGAGCAAACGGCCCCCAATCGAATCCCAATGTTACCACGTTGTCATGGTGCCTATCTACTGTGTGACGCCACATAAAGGAAGTGACGTTTCGTTACCGTAACGACCACTGCAGACTGTTGTAAGTGGTGCCTGGTGTGAAGGGTTGCAACCTCCTGGTGTAAACAGGTTGAAATATACAGGTTGCCAGAGTGCTGCAGGCATCTTAAAGACCTTAAACAAAAACCTCACTCAAATAAGGCTCAAAAACACCACAGGATTCGACCACGGATTGAATCGAAGAAAAAGTTAATAAAGTTGCCAGAACTTGGAGCCAAGAGTGAAGATTGTGACTTTTAGAATTCAGAAAAGGAATAAGAAAGTTACAGAGGAATTAAATATTTTTTTCTCTGGTGAACAGAATAAACCTCCCAGAAATACTGGAGAACCGAGGGTCCCGTGCAAATGAGAAAATAAAAGAAGTTAATACTGCTGAAAAAAATAGCAGAGGTGTCAGCACTTGAAAACTAATGAATCTCAAGAAGCTCTTAATCCACATCCCGGAGTTTTGAAAGAGATAACTATAGAGTAGATTCTGGAATGATTCCTACAGATTGGTGCGTATCAAAAATCACCCCACTGTTTAAAGAGGAGAGAGAAAAAAACATGAAACCACCGAGCTTATTAGCCTGATGTCAGGAGGAGAAAAAAAGAATGCGGGAATCTTTAACAAAGAATGTGATAGCAAGATATTTAGAGAACGACACAGGCCCTCCCTGGGTTACAAACTCCTGACCTATTGACACCCCATACATATGAATGAGAAATAAGAAAGTTTACATGAATTGTTACTCTCCCTTACCATGTGAAAAAAACCTGTTCATGTAAAAAACTGTTTACATGTAACCCCCTTGCAGTAATCAGACACCATTGCCTCTTAAGAGCAAAGGCTGCTAGTTCAACCACAGGAGGCCACTTAAGAGTGTTGCTTTGGAAATTGACAGGCAATCGCTTCTATTGAAACTTATGCACTGATACTCTATTAAATGATGTAACATCCACTGATACTTCAAGTCCATCGAAACCAGCCATTGAACGTGGGACATCCTGATTCTGCACCATTGTAACAAGGCAGGGGATGAGAATAAATAAATGTTCATGTTAATTGGCCCTCATCAACACCATTCATTGCAATACTGTGGAGGTATGGTTACCGTATTGTGTGATTTTGTGCTTTTTGTGACTTATGGATAAAATCAAATTATGGACGTCCGTAAAATGGAACCTGCTTGTAACCCTTGGATGGCCTGTAGGGGTTTGTGAGAATGGTTCTGTTTGATTAATGTATTGGAATACTTTGAGGACTTATCTAGTGGAGTGGATGAGGTGGCACCAGTGGATATGGTGTATTTGGACTCTCAGCTTTCAATTAGGTCCTCGACAGGAAGTTACTGAAGAAATTTAGAACATATTGAATTGGGGATTATGCACTGGCACAGAATGAAAGTTCATTAACTGATAGAAAACAGAGTAGAAACAGAGGTTCTTCACAGATGGACAGGGTGTGACCAGTGGGATACTACAGGGATCAGTGGTTGGGCTCCAACTATTCACAATCTATGTCAATGATTTGGCTGAGAAGACCAAATATAATATTTTCAAATTTGCCTTTGACACAAGATATGAATGATGATGAGGATGCAAAGAGGCTAAGATATAGACGAACTAAGAGAGTAGGCAACAATTTGGCAGATGGAGTACTGTAGTAGAATGAGCATTGATGTAATTTGGTAGGAAAAACAGAAATTGAATATTTTTTAAATGGTGAGAAATTGAGAAACATTCAAAGGGACTTCAGTGTCCTTGTACCCAAGTCACTAAAAGCTAAAATGCAAGTTCAGCAGGTATTAGGAAAGAAATTGGTATGTTGGTCTTTATGGCAAGAGGATTTGAGTACAAAAGTACATTTGTCTTAACACAGCAGTTATAGGTCTATAGTTATATTGAGTTATACAAATCTGAAGAAGGGGTAATTGACATGAAATGTTAACTGTTTCTTTCTGCAGAGTGTTGCCTGATCTACTGACTATTTCCAACACTGATTTTATTTCAGGTTTACAGCATCTGCAGTTTTTAAAATTTGCAATGAGAAAGAGCCTTGGTAAGACCAGACCTGGAGTATTGGGTACAATTTTGGTCTCTTTTACCTGAAAAAGGATGTGCTTGCTCTAGAAAGAGTGCAGCAAAGATTCACCAAACTGGTTCTTGGGATGGTACGTCTGTCATATGAGGAGAGAGAGTAGGCTAGGCCTCTATTTTCTAGAGTTTAAGTGAATGAGAAGTGACCTCTTTGAAATGTATGAACTTCTTAGAGGGCTCATCAAGGCTTACAAAGTGAGAATGCTTCCTCTGGCTAAGAAGCCTAGGACTAAGGGTCACAGTCTGGACTGAATGACTGAAGTGTCTTCACTCAGAAGCTTTGAAACTCTTTACCTCAGGCAGCTATGGAGATTAAGCCATTGGTTATATTCAATCAGAAATCATTAGAAACTGGTTCTTGGGATGGTAAGTCTGTGTCTGAGGTAAAGACCAGCTAAGACATTGTTGAATAGCAGAGCAGCTCAAGGGGTTGAATAGCCTATTCCTGATTCTATTTCTTACATAGAAAACCTGGGAGAGTTAACTAACCCTGAGATCCTTCAGGTTGCAGGCTCTAATCCGGTGCATTTACAGCTAGTGTTATCAACAGTCTCATACCACAAGGGATGCCCAATGTTTAAATGGAATAATGATTGTCTTGCCCTAAATCAGTATGGGACATCCTTTTCCCAAATTTCAATATATTTTCTCAGCCAGACTGCTCCATTCATACCACCTCCCATTCTCAACTTACCTTCATGTCCCATATACCAATTCAGTCCTCTCCTATCTCACTTTTTCAACTTGTTGGAGACTACTTGGTCCAGAATGTTTCTTTAACCAATCTTTTAATCCCATTTTCAACTTCACACAAAATATAGCTATCCAATTGGTTTCACACTGCTCAGTCATCTAAGTTTACCACGGTCTTATTATGCCAGCAAAAATTTCAAAATATATTATCCCCCATAGATATGAGAAAAATAGTCTTCTTCCTTTCTGCAATATCATTTGGTGCTGATAAACTGTTTCCTTCTTTCCACAAATTCAATCCACATTTAATTGAATCGTAAAAGAATATAAAGAACCAGTCTTCTTAGCTTGTACCATAACTGATGCATATGCGAAAGAATGAGGCAGTGAAATCCAAACTGGTCTCAATAAAACATACAGCCTCACACCTCCAGAGAAATCAAAATCTTGTGAAAGGCAAGTATCACTTCCTTCTTTTATCACTCTTGTTAAGCTTTTTTCATCCTCAGTCAATTATCACAACAGACCCTCAGCATATATAAATCAAGTAAAGACAACATACATTTTAGCAACTGGTGTTTCTCTATGTCCAGAGCCATTTTATTTTATATCAATATCTGACCACTAGAAAGTGTTGATAATAATAGAATTACAATATTTCTTAAAGGGATCTCTCCCAACAAGGATTACCACACCATTGTTGCAGTTTTGTAGCCTGATGCTCCAGCTATCATTGCTCTGAACCCCTCTCAGCTGAATACATGTTCAGCAGTATGAAGGACCCTTCTCTAGAATTATTTAAGAGGATCATTAACTAGTTTCAGTCAGCCGCTAATTAAATTCTGTTAGTCAATGCACCAATTCTACAAGTGTTTGTGCTTCCTAGAGTTCTTTATAGTCACAAAGGTCATAGGCAATGGCATGATAACCAGTGAAACATTCTGTCATCATACAAGCTTTAAATGACTCATTAATCTGCATTCAAGTGGTATAAAGCAGGACTGGCAGAATAAAGAGAGGATGACAAGCTGGTAGAAAGAGGATGGGAGAAATGTTCTCAGCAGGACACCATATCCATTCAGGGTGTTCATGTGCCTGAACCTCCATTTGATACAGTGTGGATGACATCCATACTTGAGTAAGGATGTCCTCACTGAAATCATCTACCTACTGCAGCTGTGATTGCTACTTCAGAGAACATAAATGGCATTTCCATTGTCTGTCAAGTTTACTTTTATACAATGGACAATCCAAGAGGGAACTAGAGATACTTAAAAAATCATCTTGCATTTTGTTGTTCACTCTGTATAAGATACAATCACATCAAAGAGATCTGACTACATTTCACCAGAAACCAGCACACGGAACAAGTCTGCTGTTTTGCGAAGAAGATAGGCTTCCCTAGAGTTCAAGATGCCACTGTTTGCATACATTGCTTTGTAGGCAACACATGTCAATTCAGAAGGTGCACTGCAAGTGAAAAGGTCCCACTTCATTAGCATCCAGATGGCACACAACCACATGTAATCCATCATGCAGTTCAGCACCTGGTATCCTTGCATCAATCATGCTGCTTAGATTTACAGCAGTCTGTTTACCATAAGGATCTGAGCAAACATCTCAGTTCTAGGGGTAGCATCTGGGCAACAGGATCTAATTGCTTACAGCATAGCTCTTGACTGATGTGTAAAGCCACACACTCATTTGGAGCATGCATTCAATAAAAGCTAAGCTGTGATGGAGCAGACCATTGACTTATTGAAGCATTGCTTCCACTGCCTGGAAATGACCTGCAGCATCCTGAGAGTGGGTGCCAGGATTCAAGTTGATCTATGTATACTATATGGCCTTGCCATTAATGTGGTACAGATTTACAGAGAATAAGTGAGGAGAAGCAGAAAGTGAGGAGGAAAAAGTGGAGGAGGAGAAACAGGAAAGGAGGACATGTCTGAGAAAACCCTTCTCAGATATGACACCAATAAATACAAACCATATTCTCCATTCACCAACAATTCACACCTTGTCTGTGACATCATCATAACTTCAGTTTACATTGTAGTGGATGCTAAGACATCAGCTGGTTGTTAAAGTGGCAGTCACAGCTGGTAGTACCCCACTTCCCCTTTACCTAAAAGGCATGGTCATTTATGTAAAGCCTTCATGAATGCAATCCAACATGGGAGAAGTTTATTTGCAAGACAACACACTCACAGTTTACATATCTTGGAACTCTGGATCTAGAAGGCTTGTCTTTAAACTCCATCCCACACCTATCTGACCTCTCCTCTCCTCTCCTCTCTGGCCTCCAACAGTTCCAATGGTTAACGTAAGATCAAAGAACTGTATCTCATCTTCCAGTCAGGGACATTGCAGGTTCAGAATTAAATATTGAATTCAACAATTTCTGTGTAGAAGTGGCCTGCACCCAGAGCAAGAGGAAAGGTAACTAAGGTTCCAGCAACTGAAGTCACATTTGACTTCCACTGCAGGGGATTCAAACATAGACATTGTGAGTAACAGTAGAGAAGTCAGCAGCTGGATATGAACAGAGAACATTACAGCACATTACAGGCCCTTTGGCCCACGATGTTGTGCTGACTTTTTAAGCTACTCTAAGATCAATCTAACCATTCCCTCCCACCCACCCCTCCATTTTTCTATCGTCCATGTGCCTTTCTAAGAGTCTTTTAAATGTCCCTAATATATCTGCTTCTACCAGCACCCCTGGAAGTGCGTTCCACGCACCAGCCACTCTGTGAAAAAACTTACCTCTGATATCCCCCTTATACCTTCCTCCAGTCACCATAAAATGATGTCTCCTTGTGTTAGCCATTTCTGCCCTGGGAACAAATCTCTGGCTGTCCACTTGATCGATACCTCTTATCTTGTACACCTCTATCAGGTCACCTCTCATCCTCCTTTGCTCGAAAGAGAAAAGGCTTAGCTTGCTCAACCTATCCTCATAAGACATGCTGTCCAGTCCAGGCAGCATCCTGGAAAATCTCCTCTGCACCCTTTCTAAAGCTTCCACGCCCTTCCAATAGTGAGGCAACCAGGACTGAGCACAATATTCTCAGTGTGGTCTAACCAGGGTTTTAGAGAGCTGCAGCATTACTTCACGGGTCTTGAACTCAGTCCCCTGACTAATGAAGGCCAACACACCATACACCTTCTTAACAATCCTATCAACTTGCTTGGTAACTTTGAGTGATCTATGCACTTGGACGCCAAGATCCCCCTGTTCCTCTGCACTGCTAAGGATCCTGCAAGGATCCTAAGGAGCCTTCAAAGTTGACCTTCCAAAGTGAATCACTTCACACTTTTCCAGGTTGAACTCCATCTGCCACTTCTCAGCCCAGCTTTGCATCCTATCAATGTCCCATTGTAACCCTTGACAACCTTCATGTTATCTGCAAACTTACTAACCCACCCTCGACTTCCTCATCCAAGTCATTTATAAAAATCGCAAAGAGCAGGGGTCCCAGAACAGATTCCTGCAGAACACCACTGTACACACCAACCCCCAGGCAGAATACGCTCCATCTACAACCACCCTCTGCCTTCTATGGGCAAGCCAATTCTGAATCCACACTGCCAAGGATCCCATGCCTCCCGACGTTCTGAATGAGCCTATCATGAGGAATCTTATCAAACACCTTACTAAAGTCCATATACACCACATCCACTGCTCTACCCTCACTGTGTTTTGTCACATCTTCAAAGAATTCAATCAGAGCCATGAGGCATGACCTGCTGCTCACAAAATCTGCTGCTCCTTAATCAGACTATGTTTCTCCAAATGCTCATAAATCCTGTCCCTAAGAGTCTTTTCCAATAATTTGCCCTCCACTGAAGTAAGACTCACTGGGTTATCCCTACTCCCTTTCTTGAACAAAGGAATAACATTTGCCACCCCGCCCCTCCCAATCATCTGGTACTACTCCTGTGGCAGTGAGGATGCAAAGATCATTACCAAGGGCTCAGAAATCTCTTCCCTCGCTTCCCGTAGTATCCTGGGATATATCCCGTCTGCCCCCAGGCACTTATCTATCCTAATATTTTTCAAAAGTTCCAGCACATCCTCCTTCTTAGAATTGACATGTTCTAGCTTATCAGCCTATTTTACGCTGTCCTCACATATGTCAAGGTCTCTTTCATAGGTGAATACTGAAGCAAAGTATTCATTAAAGACCTCCCCTACCTCCTCCGACTCCAGGCACATGTTTCCTCCTCTATCCCTCATTGGTCCTACCTTTACTCTAGTCCCGTCCTCCTGTTCTTCACATACAAGTAGAAGGTCTTGGGGTTTTCCTTAATCCTACTTGCCAAGGCCTCCTCATGCCCCCTTCTAGCTCTCCCAAGTTCATTCTTAAGATCCTATCTGGCTGCCTTGTAACTCTCCAGAACCCTGTCTGAACCTTGCTTCCTAAACCTTAAGTAAGCTTCTTTCATCCTTTTCACTAGATATTCCACATCTCTTGTCAACCATGGTTCCTTCACCCTACCATTCTTTTCCTGCCTCAATGGGACAAACCTATCCAGAACCTCATGCAAATGATCTCTAAACAACCTCCACATTTCAACTGTGCATTTCCCTGAGTATATCTGCTCCCAATTTACACTCTCAAGTTCCTGCCTAATAGCATCATAATTCCCCCTCCCCCAATTAAATACGTTCCCTTACCATCTGCTCTTATCCTTCTCCAAGGCAAGGGTAAAGGTCAGGGAGTTGTGGCCAATGTCTTCGAAATGCACACCCACCGAGAGATCTGACACCTGACCAGGTTCATTGCCTAGTACCAGATCCAGAATGGCCTCTCCTCCAGTTGGACTGTCTACATATTATGTCAGGAATTCTTCCTGGACACACCTAACAAATTCCACCCCATCTGTTGTGAGACAAGTTCAAGGTCTCAAAAGTAAAGGACTCTGAACACAGCCTTAGGATTAAATGATTTATTTACAAAAGTAAATGCAGGGAAAAGGTAACGGGGCAACACACACACAACGAACTGGGTACAAACCATCAAGGAAAAGCAATACGTTACCCGCCACCCCTTGACTCAGTGCAGGCACGGCTCTATGCTCCCAGGAATACTAACTAATTTCTCTTAAACAGTGCACAGCTTACCAACAAGGCATCCCTTGGAGACAAAAGAGACAGAACCAAGCATATGACACTCTTTATAGTGTTGAAGGGCTGGGGGGTCCAGCCCAGGTAGTTCAAACAGGCCAATGGCCTGAGGCCTGGTACAAAGGTGCTTAAAGTGGCCAATCGTCAGGTGTGCCCTGATGGGTGGGGTGGAGCCAGGCCTTGATCGACAGTGGTGTGTCTTTCGATCAGGTAGGGGCAGTGCTGTCACGTGACAGCCATGACCTCCATAATACACTATCCAAACCTTTTGCACCAAGGAGGTGCCAATCAATATTAGGGGATTTGAAATCACCCAAGACAACAACTCTGTGATTTTTGCACCTTTCCAAAATCTGCCTCTCGATCTGTTCCTCAGTGTATCTTTTGCTATTGGGGGGGGGGGTCTATAGAATACTCCCAATAGAGTGATTGCTTCCTTCCTGTTTATGACCTCCACCCACACTGACTCAGTAGACAATCCCTCCAGGACATCTTCCCCTCCTGCAGCTGTGATACTATTTCTGATCAGCAAAGCCACTCTCACCTCTTTTACCTCCCTCCCTGTCCCTTTTGAAACATCTGAACCCCAGAACATCCAGAAGCCATTCTTGCCCTTGTGACAGCCAAGTCCCTGTAATGGCCACAACATCATAGTTCCATGTACCGACCCATGCTCTAAGTTCATCACCCTTGTTCCTGATACTTCTTGCATTAAAATAGACACACTTCAACCCATCCAACTGACTGCAATCTTGCCCTATCAACTGCCCATCCTTCCTCACAGTCTCCCTGCACGCTGCATCAACCTGTACAGCAACTGCCCCATTCTCTGACCTATCACTTGGGTTCCCATCCCCCTGCCAAACTAGTTTAAACCCTCCACAACAGCTCTAGTAAACCTGGCTGCAGGGATTTTGGTCACCCTCCAGTTCAGATGTAACCCATCCCTTTTGTACAGGTCACAGCTTCCCCAGAAGAAATCCCAATGATCCACAAATCTGATACCCTGCCCCCGCACCAATTCCTCAGCCACATATTCATCCACCAAATCAACCTATTCTTACCCTCATTGATGCGTGGCACAGGCAGCAACCCGGAGATTACTACCCCTGAGGTCCTGCTTTTCAGCTTCCTACCTTGTTCCCCATATTCACTTTTCTGGACCTCATCTTTTCTCCTACCTACATCGTTGGTACCAATGCGTACCATGACTTCTGGCTGTTCACCCTCCCCCTTTAGAATGCTGTGGACCTGATCTGAGACATCCCTGACCCTGGCACCTGGGAGGCAACATACCATCTGGGAGTCTCTTTCATGTCCACAGAATCTCCTGTCTGCTCCTCTAACTATAGAGTCCCCTATCACTATTGCTCTCCTCTTCTCCCCCCTTGGGCAGGCATGGTAGTGTAGCGGTTAGCGTAATGGTATTATAGCACCAGCGACCTGGGTTCAATTCCAACTGCTGTCTATAAGGAGTTTGTGTGTTCTCCCCATGTCTGCATGAGTTTCCTCTGGGTACTCCGGTTTCCTCCCACATTCCAAAGATCTATGGGTTGGGAAGTTGTGGGCATGCTATGTTGGCACCAGAAGAGTGGCGACACTTGTGAGCTGCCCCCAGAACAGTACACAAAAGATGCATTTCACTGTGTTTCAATGTACATGTGACTAATAAAGCTATCTTATCTTCCCTTCTGAGCCACAGAGCCAGACTCAGTGCCAGCGACCTGACCGCTGCGGCTTTCCCCTGGTTGGTCGTTCACCACCCCCCCCCCCCCCCAACAGTATCCAGAGCGGTACACCTGTTATTGAGGGGAATGGCCACAGGGGTACTCTGCACTGTCTGCCTATTCCCTTTCCTTCTCCTGACAGTCACCCAGCTACCTGCCTCCCGCAACTTAGGTGTGGCTGCCTCCCTGCAGCTTTTATCTATCACCTCCTCATTGTCCCGTATGAGCCGAAGGTCATCCAGCTGCTGCTCCAGCTCCCTAACAGTCTGTAAGGAGCTGTGGCTGAATACACCTCCCGCAAATGTAGCTATCGGGGAAACTTGAGATCTCCTAGATCTCCCACATCTGGCAGGAAGAACGCACTACTGATCCTAGATCCATTGTCACTGTCTAGGCACTAATAGACAAAGAAAGAAAGAAACTTAACAGAAACTTACCCTCGCCTCTTCTCGCCGAAGCCTCTTGAGCCAAAGCCTCAGCTCCCCACTCCAACACTGGTCCACTCCTACAATGGCCGATCTGCTTGACACTACCTTCTTTTACTGGTTGTTGCAAATTGGCTAATTTCCCATTCAATTATCACCTGTGCTTCTTATATCATCTGGAAATACCTGGAAAAGAACTGGGTTGCAACACTCACCTCTTTATATGTCTCCCACTTCTCGCATCGAGAGCCCTGCTTCTCACTCCAAGTCACAGCCCTCGCTACCTGGAAAAGCTTACTGCATTGCTTACTGATATACTTACTGCATTGGCAGAAAGTCTGCATACAATATCGGGAGCATGAAGGATTCCTGCAGCAAGTTTGCACAAGGCTTTCCTGAAGTTTGGAGCCCATCCTTTCCAGTATGGAAATGATGGACAAATCCATTGGCATACTTGTGGGCCCAGAAATGATGGTCTGATAGTTGATGCCCAGCTACTATTGTAGAACAGGCCAGGTTACTCCAGTGGGAGCTCAGGCATGTGCCATACAAGTTCATACTGGTGCTATCATGGCTCTGCATATCAGGGCTTAAAAGTGGGCTTTGAAAGTCACTCAATTTAGTTATCTACCTTCCAATTGACTTGCAGGACTTCTGAGGGCAGTGGAGTGACTCACCTATCCTCTCTCAGGATGGTAGTGATTTGCAATCTCACCCCTGTCAGCTGCCAGTCATAGCGAGGTGGTGCAGACTAAAGCTGAGCCTTTGTCCTGAACTGCTCATATCTTCCTCCAGTTCCACCCATCCTCCTGTTCCTTTGTGCCAACTGTGCCAGTGTGCAACCATTGGGGGAAACGTGGTGGACAGTAGTTCAGGAAAAGGTACATAGTAAGTGGGAGAAAATAAAATATATTTTTTTTATATTTATATATTATATATATGTATATATAAAATATATAAATTCTGACGTATAAATATGGCTTGTAATGTTAATTTGGTTTGGTCTTGCTTTCATTGATTTTGGACAAATGAAAACTGGGATGAATTGCAGCAGAAGTAAGATATGAACAGTAATTTTTATTTCTATTGAGAATGTTGTTTGCTCATAGGGCAAAGGCACTACTAGCAAGATGGGCATTTAATACTCATCTCCAAATGCCTTTGAAAAGATGCTGGAGCACCATCTTCTTTAACCATTACAGTCCCAGCAGTGAAGCTGTGTGTACAATTCTGTTAAGTAGGCATTTCCAAATCTTTAATCCAGGGACAATGGAGATGCTTAGAGATATTTCCAGGATGATGCTGGACTTGGAGATAAATTTGCAGGTATTGGCACCTGCTGAAGCTAGGTCAGGAGAGGTTGAGGGCCATTAAAAAAAACGTGGAAAGTTGCAGCAATGTACTGTGATGCCATGCTGTGTCCTTGCTGAAGGACAAAGATGTTTGGGATTGTGGCACAGGTGACAATGAAGTAAGCTGTTTCTTTCTGGACAATGTCAATCATCTTGAGTGTTTTGGGGCTGCACTCATCCTGGAATGTCCTGACTCATGACTTGAAGATGGTGGAATGGTTTTGGGGAGAGATCAGGAGTTCAGTCACTTGATACAGTATACCTAGCTTCTGGTATACTGTTGCAGTCACAGATATTATATGGCTGGACTGGTTAAGTTTCCAGTCAATGGTGACCCCTAGGATGTTGATGCCTATAGATTTGGTGAGGGTTATATTGTCACGTGTGAGTAAGTGGATAGACTCCTTGTTGGGTGTTCTTTTCCAGCTTCATAATGGTGTGAATGTTACAGTCCAGTGATCAAAAGCATAACCCTCCATGGATCTATAAATTATTGAAAATAATTAGGGAAAATCACATCTATTGTCAAATATTTGCTTTTCTGTGAAAACCATAACAAAATCTGTCCATGCTGAAAACACGTGACAAATCAATCACACTTCCTTAAAGTAATTGCCATCAAAAAGAAAAGCTGCATCACCTCAGCTAAGTGGAGAATATAGTATGTGGTGACTTGATTAATTTAGATTTTATCTTGAATATTCACCAAAAACCAGCAATTTGTTTTTATTTTGTTTTCAATTTTGAGTGTGATCCCACAGTGTCGCAAGTATCATTATTCCCTTCTTCACTGACTATCAGCATCAAGCATGCCATGGTAAAGGATAACAGAAAAGGAAAGAAAATCTTGAATTTATTAGATCTTTCACCAATGTCTCAAAATATTTCACATTATAACTTTGGTTCAGTGACTGTTGTTATATACGTATACATGGCAATTCATTTTGTTCTCAGAAAGAGCCTATAGCAAAGAAATGTGTGACTAGTTAATCTATTTTTGGTGGTGCTTAAAACTCCATGCTTCAATAATCTCATCATATTTCTTTGGATGTGATATATATAAAAAAAACATGCCCTAGAACAGGCAGACATATGGGCTGCAATGTTAATTTGGTTTCATCTTGTAGTGTAACATCACATTAAAAAATAGCACTTCTAACAATTCAGCAATCTCTCAACATCATACTAGAGACTCAGCCTAAATTACAAACTCATAACTGCAACTTTCTGGGGCAAGGAGTATTTTCTATACACCCAATTTCACACAAGATATCCTCAGGCTCTTTATAATATTGGGAACAGAATGAGTGCCAATATGTGGTCAGTTTTATTGGTGTGAACCCGTGACTAAATAACTGTGTAATGATAACTATCTTTCACCCTTATCCTCAGACCATTAATTAGATATATACTTTCATCCCACATTCAAGCAAGGGAAATTACCTCATCGTACCTTAAATTTTCCCTCTGTATTTTTTTTTATCATAAGCATGGAAATTGTAAACTCTTCTACAAATGATCCTTACACCATCTCCTGTCTCCCTTTACACTTCACTAATATTGGTTTCTTAATGTGGCTTATAAAAAGTTTCTTGAAAACACCAACTGACACAGCCTGAGGGAAATATCCCTTTGCGTAATAGCAAGCTGTTTTTATGAAAATGCACCAAAGGGAAATATTTGTCTTCTGAATATAAATGAGGACTATTGAAAGTACAATATAGTTAGTGAAATAAAATTTGATGTTATCTTCTTCAGTATTGTCCAATCACATCTCAAATATAGATTAGAATTTTGAAACATAGTAATTTAGTTCTTTTTTAAATGAGAGGCTTTTTTTACTTATCAAGTCTCAATACCTCATAAATGGTGCATTTAATTGCCATTGGAATAAATTACCAACAAAAATACATTCAGAAAAAAATGTTTTTGGAAAAATGAAATCAATTCAACCAACAATGTTGTTCATCATTATATATAAAAGTTATCTTAAAGGAGATTTTGAAACATGTTCTGTGTAATTACACAAATTATGGAACATAAACAGAATTACAGGTTATCTTTTTTTAGTTGAAGCTAATAAGTCAGAAATAAAATATTTTGCTTTTGTATATAAACCTCTTTAAACCATTTTGCTTAATGAGGTACTGTCTTTATAATTAGACCCAGAAGGGGATAATATCCTGTTCATTGGTCATGGTGATTATTAAGACAATTTATGCAATTAAAAACGTTTCCTATATTAATTGTTCTGAGAAAAATATACACTCTTCTATGTGATCAAATTGCTGAACAAGCATTAATCTCATCCATGGCCACTGTTGCACCCTTATCCCATTATGTCCCAGGAAATTAAGTAATTCTAAAGTAGAATTTGTAAACAGAATTTACATATAAACAATGTTTTTTAAACCTGGCTGAAAATGCAATTTATAAGAAAAATAATAAAATGAAAAACATTATCAAGTTATTCTTGTAATACTGATGATCTAAAAATTAACCACTGTGTATTTCTGAACCCATTTTCTTTTTCTTTATATTTACAAAAATATGTTAACACATTTGTAATGTATAACCCTCCATGTGGTTTCAGACAAAATTAAATACTTTTCAAGCAACTTGTCTTGATTGCCAGTTTCTAAAATAACAATTGCAACATTTTCCCCGAGGCTTTAGATCTAATACAAAAAAGTAGGAATTATCTAAATGTAATGTATCACAAGTTTGTGCGATGTGAATTCTTTAGTAATTAAGCAGCAGAGCAGCTTTTTAAATAAACATACTTTTTATCAAGTTTCTTTGCATTTGTTGACAGACACACAAATCATTAACTAGATTGCAATATTATTCATGGGCATACAGATTTTACATGCAAACAACAAAAAACATAAATATTTTTCAAGTATTGCCTGCTTTTAGTATTTTTTGTGATGGTTACATTTTCCAGTACTTACTGATATTTATATTAAAATACTGGCAATGACAAAATGCAAATAAGATGCCAATAACAGTGAAATGAATTGTCCTGTTAAATGTTTCAATGCCACTGTATCTTTTGTCACTGTATACAGGAAATACAAGGAAGACACCAATAAAAAAACCTCATATATACAACTGAGACAGTCTGCTTTACAATCAATGCTGTAAGAGGTGCTACAATGAAGGGAAGTGCTACATTACTTATTATCTTGTGACATGAAAGGCATTTAACTTGCTTGTACATTTGGAAAATACTGCTGATTAAGGAATCTGTAAAAATATTCTTTTGGAGGATATTCAAGAGCTAAAAATAAACTTGGTATGGTCACAAGCAAAATCATTGAGGAGGCAGGCTAGGTTATCAAAATTGCAAAATTATTTTTAACGTGTGTTTCTCTTTACTGAGATTTTGAAAGATTTTGTATTTTTTGAGCTTTTCTGAACCACCATATAATCATAGTAAATTTCCAAAGCAGAAAGAGACCATTCGGCCCATTGTGTCTCCATCAATTGAAAAGGTGCTCTCCAATCTAGTCCTACTTTTCAGCACTTAGTTCAGAGCCCTGCAGGTGACAGTTCTTCTAATACACATTCAAATACTGTTGAAATGTGATGAAGATTTCTGCCTTTACCTTGCTTTCAGGCAGTAAGTTCTAGGCCACTAGGTGAACAAAAAATCTCTAATTCTTCCATCGATTACTTTAAATTTATGTCCTCTGGTTTTTGACCCAAATGCTGAAGAAAATAGGTCCTTTCCATTTACTCCATCACAACATCATTAAGTATCTCATCAGCCTCTTCTGTTCTGAAGAGAATCTTAGTTTATTCATTCTTTCCTCATAGGTACAATTTTCTAATCCCAATGGCATGCTTTTAACTCTCCTCCATATTTCCTCTGGTGCAATCACATCTTTCTCATAATACGATGACCAGAACTTTATGCAGTCCTCAACTGGTGTTGTATACAATTCCAGTATAACTTCTCTGCTCTTATAGAGTCATAGAATCAAATAGCGCTGAAACAGACCACAGTCTGCATTGACTATCAAGACCCCACTTACATTAATCCTTCTATACTTTCCCCACAATCCCGTCATCTCTTCCCAGATTCCACAACTCACCTACACACTAAAGGCAATTTACAGTGTCCAATTAACATACTAATGCATACATCTCTGGGGTGTGAGAGGAAACCCACAAGGTCACACAGAGAATGTGCAAACTCCAAAAAGACACCATCAGAGGTCAGGTCACTGGACTTGTGAGGCAGTAGTCCTACTAGTGCCCCACTTCCACCCCAGCTACTAATGGACAGCATCCCTGACAGCTTTTTAACCATCTTATTGACCTGTTCTGCTATCTTTAGGGATCTGTGCCCATGCAGTCCAAAGTCCCTCTACCTCCACAACATTCAACTATCTTCCCACTTATAGTACATTCTCTTGCCTTGCAGCATCTCCCTTAAATGCTTTACCCCACACTTCTCTGGACTAAATTCCTTCTGCTATTTTTGTATCAACTGAATAGACCATCTATCTGTTTCTGCAATCCAAAGCTTTCCTCTTCAATGCCAATTATATGGCCTATTCTTGCATCATCTGCAAACTTCTTTTCCACGCCCCCTACATTCAGGTCTAACTCATCATTATACATTACAGAAAGCAAGGGATGGAGGACTGAGCCTCAACCTGTTGGTTCACAAAGGGATTGTATTTCTGATTGTCACATAATACAAGTACTGTTATCCCCAGAATTCCCTGAATTTGAGTTTGAGTTTAGCATCTCATCTCACCAAATCAAATATCACTGGACCTCTAGCTTAAAATATATATCTGCCAATCTTCATTTTCTTTAGCATGCAGCACAGAGGAATCTAAGAAGGCATATTGCTCTTTGGCTACAAATGAGAGTGTCTAGAGTAAAGTTAGAGAATATGTTTACTCAATTGAGTATAACATTATCAACAAGAAGATCACAGTTTTGAGCCTTGGAGCTGTCAGTCACTCAGAAAAAAATAATCCACAAAGAGGGATTAAGGAAGAAGGAAATCATCAGACTTTACTTCAAAACTACCAACTGTTCAAATGGCTTACAGAACCATTACATCAAAAGCAAAATCAGCATAAAATGTAATAGAACAGA
Organism: Pristis pectinata; assembly: GCF_009764475.1. Taxonomy (NCBI): domain Eukaryota; kingdom Metazoa; phylum Chordata; class Chondrichthyes; order Rhinopristiformes; family Pristidae; genus Pristis; species Pristis pectinata. The sequence goes on along the minus strand of NC_067407.1, from coordinate 32,843,092 downwards.
TAAACACAAGTCATTATGAAGCTCTGTAGCAAAATATATCTTTCCAGATATATTTTTGAAGATTTTAGCGATGGAAACAATTTAAATGAAATGATTTAAACTAAGACTTCTGTCTCTCTTTTACATAGGAAGGGAATCACCATGCATTAACTATCATTTAATTTCCCTTTGCGCAGAGATACAGAGATGAGAAAGAGGCATATATGTGATTTGAAATTCATTGAAGCACATCCCTTTCCCTCTTTTAAATACTCTATTTAACCTACAAACTTTGAAATCTGCAATATATAAACTTCTGAGCTTCAAAAAGATGGTCATGGCCATAAGTATGATTTAAGCTGGAAGTGCATATGATCACATACATAGTTCCTCTCTTCTGATGATATATCTGGACTTATTTTACCACACTATCCCTTTCATAGCTGTTCATAAGATGGTTATGATGCCTGGGAGCAAAAATCCTTTCAATTTATTTGGTGATCTTGAGCTTCACTGATTGTTTATTTACTGTTTTCTAAGCTGTTTCCTTTGCTTTGAAGGTGTGTGTGTTTGAAGCAAGGTGATGTTATCTGTTGCAAAAAGTATGCATTATAAGAAGAAAAAAATGCATTTGGTTATAGTTTTATCATTATCAATGACTTTTAATGACTGCAGAGATCAATTAATTGTAGGATAAACTAAAGATACAAGCTGACAATGGAAATTATATTTATGGTTCATACTGGAAGAAGAGTTAGATATCATAAAGCTTCAATCTAGTCTGAAGAGAAAATGTATTATTTTATTTGTTTCATTTGTATGATATACTTGTTGGCTTAAGGCATTGTGCTGATAATTTGGGCAAAGTTAGAAAGCATAAACGAGACTGGGAAAGCTGAATAAAAGCTAGTTGCAGGTAGTATGGAGACTGAAATGTTATGTTGACCAGAAAAGGAAACTGAAAATGGAAGTTACACCAATTTCATAAATTGAGTCACAATATAAAGATTTTGCCTTGACTAGCTTTCCAGACACATCCCAGATAAATCTACTTTTATATACATGTTACGTGTCCAAAAATATTTGAGTAAAAGAGAGAGAAAATATGTGTTAAGCTAGTGCAAATCTTCCTTCTTTGATCTGGCCAATGGTAGCAAATGTAAATTATTTGGTGGCATTAACTAATCATCCCCCAATGCTGAAGACAGTTGAATAAAGAAATGTGGTATGGGAGAAACTAATGACTGCAATTTTGAAGTGGCCAATCATTTAAATTTAGATTTCCATCACAAATTTTGTGCCATTTTAAAATTTCTTTTCTCTCATTTGGTAACTGTGTATTACAGAACATTAATCAGATGAGAGACAATGCAGACAGATTAATATAACATCACATTCCAGGAGACTTTATAAAATACTTGTTCTGAGAATTTATATAAATGGAATCAATACAGTATTATTATAAACCTTTCAGAATACATCTTGCCAGGTTTCAAACAATCTTCATAAACAACAGCAGAAAACTGAGGCCACCTTCCTCCCTTAAGAGACATCCAATTCTGAAAATCAGTGGATAATTTCTCTAATTGTGGCTGCCACTCAGTCTGGTTGCATAGCCTAGTATTAAGTTCTTGGGTAGGGAACCACAGTTTAAATAGTGGAAATAAGACTTCATGCTTCCCAGCAGCAGAATAGTAGTTCTCACATAGTTTTAAATGAAATATGGGAATCTCAAGAACATTTTCTTACTGCCAGGTGTATTTCTAGGAGCCAACTTCAGGATTATCTAGAGAAAGGAGATTAGAGGAAAATTTCATTTTTTTGTAATTTTTATGCCGTAATAGCTCTAGCATTACATATAGCAATAGTTTTCTTTCTGAAATGGAGTTACATAGAGATAAGAAACATCACTGAATGGGCCATTTGACCCAACAGGACAATGCTAGTGTTCACTCTCTGTCCTCTTTATCTAATCACTACCAAAGTAATCTTCCAGGTCTTCCTTACCCATGTGTTTATCTGGATTTCTGTTAAATACATCCATGATATTCACCTTAACTATTCCTTTACCTCATAAGTTCCATGGTCTAATCTCTGAATAAAGATGTTTCTCCTGGTTTCCATATTGGATTTAAGAGTCACCATCTATTTTTATATTTCCAGACTTGGTTTCGATTATGTTTGACTTCCTTCTCAAATTACTAGGCAACCGAAATTTCACAAAAAAGCTCATAAAATAATTAAAATGGTACAGGTTCAAAATTCCATTCTTGAGTTCCTTTCCTGTAGCAAGATTTCCAGTGATCCTTGCTTGAACAACAGTAAAGGTCCAAGATACATAGCTTAAATAAGACAGAACGAGTTAACACACCAAAACACAACAGAATATTCATAACAAAACATCAGATAGTGGTCTAGATAAATGCTCACATATTATCTGAATATTATTGTACAGCAAGCACTGACATAAGTATTCAAAGTGCTTCACTCACATAAAATGGTGATTCAGTCAACATATCGATTCAGTTGCCATTGGTAGCATAATTATTTGAATGAATTTAAGAATGTTTCCAGCAAAACCTGACTAAATAATGAATGTAATCTTACTCAGAATCTATACAGAATAGTGAAATTATCAGATGTGGGAAAAGGATTGGTCTATGTCGCTCCTCAAGCCTGTTCAGCCATTTAATATTATGACTGATCTGTGACTTCTCCATAGAAGGGGCTTATTTCTGTTTGTCTTAACATCTTGTACCAACAAAATCTGTCAATCTCAGATTTAAAAGCAACAACTCATTTGGTATCAATTGTCATTTTTGGAAGAATGTTCTAATCTATCATTTTCTGTGTTTCTTGTTTTCACTCCTGAAAGGCAGGGCATTAAATTATAAACTCTACCCACTAATTCTAGATTCCCCCACCTGTGAATAAAATTTAAAGAAATTGGTCAGCAGTAAACAAACAGGTTATGTCTGTGGGCCTGCTACCAGGACGCTCCTCTAAATTGTTGGTAGGTAAGGAGAGGTCTTTCTACTCTGCTCATTTTGACAGTGCAGAAATGAGTGGATGGACTGAAAGAGAGCCAAGTAAGTAAGCTTGGTAAAGGGAGTCCACCTGATTCAAGTTCTGCACACTGCCCTCAGATCAGATCAGGTAGTGACCGCTGTGGATCAGGCTTCAAGAGGCATTGTGAATAACATCGACTGTCCATTTCCCTCCACAGATCCTGGCTGACCCACTGAGTTTCTCCAGCATCTTGTGTATTGCATTGTGAAAGCCATCCCTTGCAATGAGTGGTCCATGGACAATGGGGGCCACACATGCCATTGAAAATCCTGGATGTGGCACCCAGATGTGCATTAAATGTTGTTGTATACCATGTATTAAATAATTAAATACACAGAGGACTCAAAAAGAAAACAAATAGATTTAATCACCATTTTATGTGAGTGAAAAACTTTGAATATTGATTTCAGTGCTTGCTGTACAATCATATCTAGATAATATCTGAGCCTTTATATAGACCATGATCTGATGTTTCATTATGAATATACAGTTATAGAACATAGAACAGTACAGCACAGGAACAGGCCCTTTGATCCACAATGTTGTGCTGATCCAATTACTTAAGTAATAAAATGCTCAACCAAACTAATCCCTTCTGCCTACACAATGTCCATATCGTACCATTTCCCTCACATTCATGTGCCTATCTAAGAGCTTCTTGAACACCCCTATCATATTTGCCTCCACCACCACCCCAGGCAGCACATTCCAGGCACCCACCACTCTCTGTGTAAAAAAACTTGCCCCGCACATCTCCTTTGAACTTACCCCCCATCACCTTAAATGCATGTCCTCTGGTATTCGACATCTCAGCCTGGGGAAAAGATACTGGTTGTCTATTCTATCTATGCCTTTCATAATCTTATAAACCTCTGTCAGATCTCCCCTCAGCCTCCGCCGCTCCAGAGAGAACAACACAAGTTTGTCCAACCTATCATCATAGCACATGCCCTCAAATCCAGGCAGCATCTTCTTCACCCTCTCCAAAGCCTCGACATCCTTCCTATAATGGGGTGGCCAGAACTGAATGCAATACTCCAGATGCGGCCTAACTAAAATTTTATAAAGCTGCAGCTTAACTTCCTGACTCCTGAACTCAATGTCTCGACTAATGAAGGCAAGCACGCCATATGCCTTCTTTACCACCCTATCAACCTATGTAGCCACTTTCAGGGAGCTATGAACTTGGACCCCAAGATCCCTCTGCTCATCAACACTGTTAAGGGTCTTGCCATTAACAGTGTACTGTCTCTCTACATTTGATCTCCCAAGGTGCAACACTTCACATTTGGCTCCATCACATTTGGCTTCATCCACAGTTGAACTCCTTCTGCCATTTCTCCACCCATATCTGTAACTGATCTATATCCTGCTGTACCCTTTGGCAGTCTTCTACGGTATCCTCAACACCACTAATCTTCATTATGCTTTGGTGTGTTAAATAAATCTTTCTGCGTTATTTGAGTTATATATCTTAGCTCTATACTGTCATTAAAAGCAACTATCCCTAGAAAACCTTGCTCCAGGAAAGGAACTCAAGAATGGAATTTTGAAGCTATGCTATTTTAATTTTATTTTGTTTTGCATAGAAATTTGTTAGTGTACCAAAATGTGAAGCTACATTACCCAAATTCTTGGCATTTCTCAGCGTATGGCCTATCAGTTGTCATGAATATCTTAAAATTTCAAAACTACTCTTGACTTTTTAAAATTAGAACCTACAACTTTAATTTGTTTCATCTCTCCAAGATTTCTGAAATAAAATGAAAATGCTGAAAATACTCAGCAGGTCAGGCTGATACTGATTCAGTATTTTCAAAGCAAACTGTGGATGACGGCATTTAATTTTGAGGGAAACAACTGATAACCTGGATAATTTCATAGCTTTCCAAGAGTGAAATAAACTGAAAATTCCAGAGTTATCTATTTAATATTTAGAATAATAGAATTGTACAGTACAGAAATGGGTTTCTTTGGCCCAACTTGCCCATGCTAATCATGATGGCCAAATACACTGATCCTATTTGCCTGCATTAGGCCCATATCCCTCTATGCCTTTTCTATCTAAGGACCTGTCCAAACTCCTTTTAAACGTTGTAATATTATCTGTCTCTACTACCTCCTCTGGCAGCTCAGTCCAGAAAGCACCAGATAAGAAATGTTCATTCAGGACTTCACTCAATATCCCTTGTCTTCAAGCATAGATTGGTCCCTGAGGGGATATATTGTTTACTTAGGTACCCTCTTGCTTCTGATATAGTGATAGGAGATTTTTTTAGGATTCTCCTTAATCCTACTTGCCAAGGTCATTTTATGTCCCCTTTTTGTCCTCCTAATTTATTTCTTAAATTTTCTCCTATATTCCCTATAAACCTCAAAGGACTCATTCAATACCAATTTCCTATAGCTAACATATGCTTCCTTCTTTTCCCTGCTTTGTTTACATTAGTGAATGGATTTGGTTGCAAAGAAGTGAAAGATACTTTGTTTTATAATGAGAGGATAATCTCATCACTTAATGTGTAATACATATATAATATATGAAATTCTTCCTTTGTTTCAAAGGAACTTTAATAATCCCAGATGGAGCCTACACCACAATGAAGTCAGGGTACAACTCACAAGGCCTTCTGTATGCGGAACGTTCATACTCAACATCTAAACTGAAAAAAAAATGTAGTTCCAAATTGACAGAGGAATCAAAGCACCCAATTTACTAAGTGAAAGATCTAAAACTTGACCCAGGTCCTTAAGAGTGCTGGAAATCGCCAGAAGAAAATATTGCTGTAGATATTTATATTATTTAACTTTGGAAATCTAGTTTGGGTATCATTTTTGTTAATAAACCTTCACTTTTTGCTGGAAACGATTTCACAGGCAAAACCAATCTGCTACTTTTGGAGCATTTAAGTGGTGGCTTTGTGTTACTTGCTGCTTTGTGATTGCTTTAGTTTGAACTGTTGGTTGTTATTGAATGTTTCCTTTTTCTTTCTGTTCGGTAAATGAGGCTGATTTTGTACAATGCCAAAATTATGCCAATCAACATGGTTAATTGAACCGATCACTTTTTTTCTTCTGAATCTTTTGAAATGTGATATCAGTTTCATCTGTGTTGCCAGTTATGCAAAACTTTTAATTATAAAAATGATATGTGCAGATGGCAAAAAATTAAATTCAAGTCATTTTAATTACTTTAATGAGGACTATTAAAAATGCATAGGTTGCTTTACTGCATCTCAGTAATTTTCTAAGTGGTCTTCTCACTTTCCCTGGTACAGAGCTACTGACGGCGTGAAAATCAATTATTTGGGTAAGGATAAAGATTTAACTTCAGTTCTCTCATTTCAAAACAGCTGCAGTGATGAGTCACTGAGGTATAACTTCATATAAAGGGAGACGTTTGTGTATAAAATATGAGCACTGTCACAGAAGTAATTCTGAACTATTTTGAAAAATATTTTTATATTTTCCCTTCATATGTAGTAAACTGAAGATTACCTTGATTTGTGATTCATTGATGTAATAGTCTCTCATTTAATTGAGCTATCTCTGTGTCAGTTTTTTCATCTCAAAAGGGTTTTCAAGACAGTGCCAGCTGATGGGGCATGAAAATTTATGATTAACAATCATAATAGGAGAACATTTTCTAGTCCTGAGGCTGAAAGAGTAGCCAGAGGGAAACTGTCCAAGCTGATCCTTTCAGTTCAGCAGGATCATCCCTCACTTTCTACCAGAGCTGCACTTTTCGTCTCAATTGCTCCTAGTATGAGAGTTTTCCACAGTAGGCCATAAACCTGGCATGTTACCAACTCTTAAAGGACTTCATCTCACAATTCAAAGGATCCCCTCTGTTGTCAACCAGTCACCTAGCTAAGCATGTTAGTCTACAGGTGAGATGGGCCAGTACAAAGCAGGACCATTTAACCCTACAGACCATACTACCATCTGCAGTCTCAGCTGCACTGACAGGCTTGTTGGGGGTTGGGGAATGAGTCACTTCTAGAATAGGGCAGGCAAGGGCAGCCAAGAACACGGGCACCAATTGGGATTACTCAGTGCTTATGTGGTTCTGCACTTGGCTGAAGTTGTTTGGCATGTTGAATTTCTTGGTCCTGTCTTTTATGATTATGCAGAAGAGGATAATCAAATGATCAGTAATAGCTGGCAACATGGGAACTGTGTCATAAAGAGGATTTGGCACCATGAATGGTGGGTAATGTTGAGAAGGCAGCATTTGATGTTCATTTATTGATCTTTGAGAGTTTTGTGGAGGCACTTTCCTGACACACTCTAGTGCCTGAGGTAAAAGAATTATGAATCCAACAAGAATCCAACATAGCAAATGGGTGACCCCAGGCAAAGAAAGAATACAGTGTGAATAACTTGAAGTCCACATTGCCCAGTACCCAACCAACAGCGGTGCTTGCCTTCCTTGGTGATCCAGGTCATGGATTCTTCTTATGACAAAGAAGAAACTTTCAATTCAGTCTTCCTGCTGTAAAATGATAACTACTGCAGAATTACATTAATGTTGAATTGAATTGAAAACTCAGAGTGGCTCATGGGAATTTGTTTTGCCTTGTGTTGAATGAGATAGAATATTCCTGCATTCAGGACTGTAGAGAGAAGTAAGTAGAGATCATTCTTCGGAGTCTTCCAGTGGTAGATAATATTCTTTAGTGCCTTTGGAACTTTTGAGAACTGCTCCTGAAACCTAGATTGACTTTTCCAGATAATGTGCTTTGTGTGATAAGGAGTTGTCACTGACCATGAAATTCATCTGTATTTTAGCTAGAGTAATTGCATCAAGTTCAAGTAAATTTCTGATCAAAAGGGATCCACTAGATGTTTCTATTTGGAAAAAGGTGATGATACAGTTAATGACCTGTGTGTCCAAATCACTGTGGTAATAGACTTTCCAGTTTTAGGAAGAACTCCCCCTCACCACCTCTGGCCCCTCTCCCCCATTGACTGTCTAATCTGTTTACAGGGATAATCAAAAATTTGCAGATCAGTTGCTGATTGATTTGGATGCAGTTTTGGTTGGAGTAAACAAATGTTTGATATTTCCAGTCTTTGTTGCAGTTTATGGACTCTACAGGAAGTGGTGTGGTAGAAGAAAGAGTCCTTTAGTTAGCCTTTCCCTAGGGTGCAGCACAAAAGGAGTTCAATTATTTCAGCATGCACCTGGAGAGCTTTCTGGCCCTGCAAGTAGAAGGCTTCCCTCCTCCTCTCCAACTCATCAACTAAAGCCAATGCCCCAGTTATGGAGATCCCACTCACTCTCTTGTAGGAAATTGCAAACACTTTTAAAATGACTTCTAATGTCTTCCACAGCTATGGTTCACCTCCTGTTATAGTGCCTAGGCTGGCTTTAACGGTTCAAGCAAGTTTAAATTTGTGCAGGCTACTCTTGAAGTTCTACCTCATGCTGATGCACTAAAGCAATCTACAATGCAGTTGGGCTGGCCAGACACTAAAATTGTGATAATAAGCAGGCAATACAAATTTTGTGTATAGCTGCTAGTGGTGTGAATAGAAGTGGGTGAATTCCACATCATAATCCTGTACTCATTTTCCAGCACAATTCAATTAAGCCACCCAGAGTAGTCCAAATTAGGGGTTATTCTCTACACAGCCACAGAAGAAGCATGTAATTCAAGGATATTTTTGTGTCAGTCATGCATTTAATTTTTTTTGTGTGTATTATATAGAAGGAGGCCATTTAGCCAGTCAGGTCCAACTCAGGACCCTAGAGGTATGAGGCAGTAATGTTAACGGTTATGCCACCATGCTGCCTTTTGAATTATGCATGTTTTTTTTAATGTGGGAGGAAACTGGAGCAGTTGGCACTATCGCAGGGTAAAAACGCCACATTGACTCTGTCCAAGGTCAGGATTGAACCCAGATCCCTGGATCTGTAAGGCAGCAGTGCTAACCTTCTCACTCCCCAGCTGCCACAGAGTCTTTGTTGTAGCTATGTCCTTCAAGACTCAGCCAACTCAGTCAGTAATCAACAAGGAAGAGAAATGATTCATTAGCTGGGAGAGATTGGTAGGTGATAATTAGGAGAAGGTTTACTTAGTGCTGATTGATCTGATCATGGAGTCAATGTTGGGGATTCCCAAGGCTGCTCCTTCTCCATTGTATGCTACTGGGGGAGCTGTCCCACTGCTGAAATATATCATTCCCAGTAGACTATTCAGTTATAATGCTGTGAGAAAGATTATGCTACATTTTCTTCCATTCACCATTTTTAGTGAAAAGGAAATCTGTGATGCTAGGGATAAAACTAGGAGAAAGCTTTATACTAATATAGTATATTCTGACCTTAATATTAGCTAATGGAGGGAAAGATATCATGTGTCTAAATTAGAAAATGTTGTCAATTTTGAAAAAAAATTCTGTTCCCCTGCATTGCCATCCCTCATCTCAATCAGTGGAAGAATGTAAAAAACATGTTAACATAAGCTTCAGATTCAGCAAATGGTTTGTGGCAATCATTTAATATTATATGCATCTCACTTCTACCTCTGATATTGGTTTCAGAGGAGCCCATACTTATCTGATGGGTCACACCTCAACCCATAGTCATTTCTAAGTCTAATATTTGCTTATTTTTGAGCCTGAACAGCATATGTCCTACTAGTGAACCAAATTATATCATTGGCAGTGGATAAGTAATTAGAAGCAGACAGCTTTGACAGATTTTCCATCTTCCTATCATAAATGTGTCAAGATTTATTGTACTATCTCTGCCTCAGTTGTGATCAGTTAACAGTATAGGCTGCCAATTAAAACTGGGATTTGCTTTGGGCAGGGTTCCACATAGGCAATGGATTTACTAAGGAAGCAATTGCAGAGAATACACTACTAACCAAGGAAAGAAATATTTCTCATGAAATAACCAATATGACTGTATAATATTTTAAAGGTAACGAGACCTTTGTTTCGTAACATTACTAGGATATTTCCATTAAATTCAGAACAACAATCATCATGAGATTAGTCAGAAAACTGAAATAATCAGAAATTGGTTTTCAGAAATAAATAAGGAAACATGTTACTACATTCTTAAGCATTACTATCATTCCATACCTGAAGGTAGCTACTGATGTTAAGGATTTTGTACTGCTCACATTATTTGTTTTATAGTAATCCATGAAAGTTCTAGCAAGGTTGTTTCCAAGTTTCATATCTGTAATACTGTAGTTAAGGATTTAAATATCCATATATAGAACAAATGCAATAGCATGGAAACTCTCTCTCCAAAACTCAAATGTCTTTCCTAGTTTTTAAACAAAATATTCATAACAAAAGTGGGCTTCAGTGGAACTTCAATGAGTTTTTAGTGCAAGCAATTAAGAAATCCGTGCCATCATTTACTAGTTCTAAGCTGGTCTGAACATAAGTACTTTTTGAGTCTGACAAAAATCTTACAGTTGGAGAAAAAATGCAAGTCTCAGAAATGTTCCTCTTAAAAATAATGCTAATGATGTATTCCAAAGTGTTTGTCCAAATCCTCCACATATAATGTAAAAAGGGTGCAAAATAATTACTTAGAGAACATTTGTTCTATTGAATATCATTTTTATCACTGTTCTTGTGATCGCAAATTTATGTAGGAGGAACAAAGGCTGTGTGAAACATTTTTCATTGTTTTATCATACCTTTGAGACCACTAAATAAAATAATATTGATGGATATATATACACAATAGTATGGCAGCTTGCAACAGAAATCTAGAATGTGATAAAGATAACATTCCATATTACCTTTAAAGAAAACAAACATGGATGAACACATAAATAGCTGAATTGCTTCTACATAGCAGTTTTCAGAAGGAATGATAGATTTTGAAGACATGAATGAAATTAAGACTGTTGAAAATTTGAAAATATATTAAATTATTAATAGTATTTATAATTTACAACAGATTAGAATCTACCCCTCGCCTCAGTTCCCACCCCAACATCCACCTTGTGACCTACCTTGCTCGCAGCAGCCAACCTCCAGGCCCTATAATTTTGACGTGCCTAAAGATGACCGATTACCTCATTCTGCTGGGTGAGCAGCTGGCTGTCAGTATGCCAATGTGACCTGACCATTAAAATCTGCCAAAGCCTGTCATTTGGGAGATAAAATCCAGCCTTCAATATTTAGGCTACAGATGAACATTAAATTCAGCTACTGTGGCACGTAAAATGTTTATCAAATATAATAATTGGGAGACCCATTGAGGATGATAAGGGAGGGTTGCTTAAGGCAGGTTGATATTTTGTGAGGAACTTTAGAGGCAAATTTACATTAAACATACAAAGAAACAGAAGCTTAATTGTCTACTGGAGCTTTGCCATTTTACTTTCATGTAAGGGTAATCAATTTTCCATTCTAGTATTGCTGGTCAGCCTACTACATCTGTCAGCTTAGCAGACACTAGATGATGTCCTGCTCAAATCACTAAGCATATCAAATAATCTAACATAGATCAACCACGTCTTAAATAAGGGCAGATAAAAGTAAAATATGGATTGCATCTTCATTATATAAGCTTAGAACTACCACTATGCATTTTCTTTGGGCATGATAACTGTGCTGACAATAACTAGTTACAGAATGATGTGTTCCACAGATTGGCCAAGCTAAGTAAAAAAAAGTGCAGAGATTTGAAGCAATTGATCAGTCCTGATGTCAGCTTCAAAATTATTCACTTCTTCATGTAGATGCCACATAATAGATTACTTTCTGTAAATGGCTATTCGATAAATTTTAACTGATTAAAATTAAAAATCAGCCTCCTAAAAAGATCTTGAGGTTATATTCCTGCTCTGCATTTATATGAGGCATTAAAGGAATTTTTTTTTAATATGCAATTTTAGTATGTAGCAAATCTCTAATCATACAGATAAAATTCTGGTGATGCTCTGGTACATAAAGGCAAATTATAATCAAGTTCCAGTTTTCCATTTTAATGTATTTTGTACCCTTGTTCAGTTAATCTGATATATGTAAGTCTTGCTGCAAACTTATTCCTGTTTAAATCATAAATATGTGCTTTGACATTACTAAACTTTAAAATATGTTATACCCTTTCCTAAATAAGTAAGTACCACTCATTTTCAGTGTAAAATATTGGAAGTATTTCACATCTAAGTGGAAAATGTTGGATTATGGTAATGAAGGGTATCTATACTAGTCTACTTAGACTAGACTAATTTTCCATACATATGTAATTTATTTCAAATTAAACACTAGTAACATTAGGAAATATAGTTCTATGCCATAGATTATTTTTCTCTGTTCTTCTGTTCATTATTTATCTGTAAGATATAACCTGTCTATCAAAATCTCATCCCCATCATTTAAGAAACTAAATATGCACTTCAATAGCAATACATTCAAACTAATTATTAATCAGTTAAGGGCTTTAATACAAAACTTCAAATCATTGATGTATTTATTACCAATTTACATTTTGAGCAATTTGGTAAAGTTCTTGCAATGTCAGACAGAACAGTATGCAAGAGAATTCAATACTTCTAACAAAAGTATGTCTTTCTCCCCCTACATTTCACATCAGAAAAATGATTATGACCCTCACCCTGTGAAACACACCTCAGGGACCAGGATATCAGTTTTCAGCTCTATTGACCAGCACTGTGTTGGATCAACATGAAGGGTAGCATCATCATCCTGAAATCTCCTTATGACACTAGTAACCTTGGCCTGTAAATGTACTACTTCAATCATGGTCATTCCTCAATCAACCCCTTGTCTGAGACTTAGCTCGAGCCCTTGAATGGCAGTATTTACAGCCAGTCTGTCTGACACAAATACTGTTCTCACTCAATATTGAAATTAAACTCCCTCTGCATCATAACACAATTTGGCTTTGACTTCTTTCTGTTTGGTGCATATAAGCAAGTGGATCTGTATAGTTAGGTACATTATCGGTATTTATTGTGCACTGGATTCTTTTCCATAGAAAATCAATGTAAGTACAAACATTCAACTGTTTTCACATTTTAAGCACAAACTATAGAGTAAATCATAGGAAGGACAGGAATTTTAACAGAATCTACTTAGCAGAATGCGAGTTAAAATCCAAGCAATGCAATTATTGACTCTTTCCATTCTGCTTTCTTGGACAGCATATGCACATACCAAGTTTCTCAGAAGTGTAAGCAAATTTTAACTACCTGTCAGTTAAGCCACTCAAGGAAACCTTCCCTTCCCAGTTATAGCTAATCTGATCGACAGCCAGCCAATCAATACAGCTTAAGTTGGCTAACTGCCTCTAGGTTCCCATTGTAGGTGTGGGGAGGTGCTTTGGTTGGTGGGATATTAATTAAAATGGATTGCAGGTTTGTTGGGCTGGCCACAAAGCCAGAAGACCCAAAAGGTGCCAACAAGGTGATGGTGCTGGCATGAATTGGATATTGAGGTGAGGACCTGGTTGAAAATACTGTAGAAGTTTTAAGAAGTCCCATATATTCTGGGCACCTCTGCAATAGCAAGTATATTTAGAAATGTGGCTAAAAGGTGGTGATACATTTCCTGCATGTCTATATAGTTCATCCAAGGCTTCCTCCTCGACTGTAGGAGGAGAAACAAGCCTTTGACTTCCAGACCAGTTAAGAAAATGCAGTGGCCTGGTAATTTGATTGTGTCATTCAGATGTTCGGGAATAACACAGGTAGCAACAGATTGAGTGGGATGATGCAAGACCATCATATATTCTATTTAGATTAGTTGTTGATTTGTTCTCCAAGACTGCAAAAACAGAAAAGGTGGAAGGACTTAGCAAGTCAAGCAGCATCTGTGGAAAGTGAAACAAAGTTAGCATTTCAGGTACAAGATTCTTTGTCAGAACTGGGAAGGAAAGACATCAAATTAATTTTAAGTTGCAAACAATGTGAGGAGGCTTGGAAAGGACATAACATTGACTGATTTCTCTCTTCATAGATGCTGCTTGACTGGTTGAGTTCTTCACCATTTCTGTTTTTGTTTAAGATTCCAGCATTGGCCATTTTATTTGTTCCCCTAGATTAGTTGTACATTTGTAGGTCTTCTTTTATTATTAACTGATTTTTCCATTTTATTTCTAATAAAAACTTTGTGTGGCTGCTGGACTGCTTTGTAAAGAATTGGTCTCATCCAGGAAATGGTCTGATAGGTCAGCACACCGCTTGGGTAACCAGAATGAGGAGGAGTGGAAGGGTGCTTAGTGGCAAATTACCATAGTAGGTTTTAATGGAACATTTCTCATATCTAAGCACTGCTAAAGAACAATGTGCAAGGTGCCTGTGCATTACTGAGCTATGCCATTACTGTTGTCACAACTGAAGTGAGTTTACAACCAGTGCCTGGACAGCAGATCTAAGGCAAAATGTGGCAGATGCTGGACATGTAAAGTTAAGCAGAAAATGCTCAGCATGTCCAGCACCATCCATGGATGGAGAAAGAAAGTTAACTGTTTAGGTCAACAAGTTGACATCAAAAGTCATTGATAGCACCGCCTGTGGCTGCTAAAGTCATCTTAGTCTTCAGGTTTTTACAAGTTATTTCACAGGACTGCAGTGTTGTGAATATATCATGCGGAAATACAAGGATGTCCACTTCAATATGAAAAGCAGAATATTGTTTAAGTGGAGAGGGTTTGTAGAATGCTGTGCACAGAGTGATCTGGATATCTTCATAAAACAGATAAAATGAGCATGCAGACAGAACAAATGAAATATTTGCCTTTATTGCAAAGTGGACAGAGTGTAAAACTAATGAAATCTTTCTATAGCTGACAGGGCTTTGGTGAGGCCACACCTGGATTACTGAATACAGTTTGATCTTCTTACTTAGGGCGGGATATATTACATTGGAGGCAGTTCAGAGAAGGTTCACAAGGTTGATTCCTAGGATGAAAGAGTTGTCTTATGAGGAAAATTGAGCAAGTTGGTCCAACATTTATGGAATTTAGAAGAATGAGAGATGATCTTATTGAAACCTGCAAGTTTCTAGGGAATTTTAACAAGGTATTTGCTGAGAGTATGTTTCTCCATGAAATGGAATCTAAAATTAGTGCCCATAGTTTTAGAAAAAGGGATCACCCACATAAGACAGACTCTTAGAGGGTAATGAATCTCTTGACTTCTGTACTACAGATAGTTGTGGAAGCTGAAACATTGTCTGTTTTGGCCTGTCATATATTCAATTTTTAATCGAGAGGGATTGGGGATTATGGGAAATAGGCTGGAAAGTGGAATAGATGCGAAAATCAACCAGGATCTTTTGAGTAGCGGAGCAAGTTTGAGGGGCATATGGCCCCTTATTGCTCCTTTTTTGGTATCCTTCTGTTTGTGTTACCTCTTTTTGACACAAAATAACCCCTTTGAGACCTAATGCAGGGTTTTGACCCAAAACGTTGATAATTTCTTTCCCCCTACAGATGCTGCTTGACCCACTGATTTCCTCCAGCAGATTGTTTGTTGCCCCTTTGAGTATGGTTCTATAATAATCCACGGAACACCTCTACTTGCAAGTTCCCCTCCAAGTTACGCACCATTCTAACTTGAAAATGTATTGTGCTGGGACTAAATCCCAACCAAACGGTTCTGTGGAAGTACCTTCATCAGAAATACTGCAGCTGTTCAAAAAGGTGGCTCACCACTGCCTTCTCAAGGGTGATTAATATAATGATATGGAGTAAATTCTGGTCTTGTCAGAGATGACCACATCACAACAAATAAATAAATATAAAAGGGGGTAACAATGAGAAATGTAAAACTACCAAAAAGATACATGAAAAAATATAGATATCTTTAAGCAACAGCTCACTGTCTGGACTAATGGACAGTAAGAAGTACATGAAGAAATAGCAGCACAAAGTGTAAAGCTTTCTGCTGGAACTCATAAAAATGAAATAAATGTCACCTATGGCACCTGATGGGAAATTCACTACTCTGGAAAAATAGAAAGCCTTTCCTATTGCCTTGTTGTGATGCTGTAAGTCATGAATTCTATTAACTCTTCTTTTGTGTGTGTTAGTCTTCCAATGAATGGATGATTATGCTCTTTCTGGTTGATGTATGAATGGCCTGTGACGATCAAAAATGAAGTTTTACTATAAAAGCTGAGGTGGTCATCAACCACAAAGCCACAGCCTGGTGAGATGATTAAGGCTGTAGATCTTCTGCAAATGTCTTCCATTGCCTATTGCACAGAAGTTCTCTATGACATATGTTTCCTGCAAATAAAATGGGATGATCACTGCTACTTCAATGTCAATTAAAACCTCTTAACTCCACCTATGTTTTCCTTCTTCCAACTCAATTATACTAATACACAAAAGTGTTTGCTGAAAGCAGACACCATAACTGCTTCAGAAAAGCCTTCACGGTCAATGAAAGCAAGATGGGAGCAAGCAATGAAGGAAGGATGGGTGGTGATTCAAAGTCTCATTGTGGCTATGTACATAGAAATCTCCTGTGTAGGTAGAAGTCTGAAAGATGTTTACAAAGGCATTCCCACTTGCAGAAGTTGCGCTGAAATTCTTCACATTTCTCTGACTTGCAAAATCCTGACTTCTGCCTATCACAAATGATCTGGAAAACCTTGCAATTTTCAACATAACCTTCCCTTGGTGCATTGTGAACATGGAGAAAAAATTTTGGAGATGCAGTGTCATTAGCTTTCATTACAATATATTCAAATGAACCTTCACTTGACTGAGCAATGGGAGAGGCTTGGAGGAAGGGATGGCATTATAGGAAAGAACAGAAAACAGGAATTTTAAGGGAATTGGAATGGAAGGGGATCCTATCCTTTTTTGCTATCAAAAGAACTTGAAATGATATACAGTGCAGCAATGATAAATACAGTGAAAAATGTTGACAATATAATTACTATATCTTAAAATTAATTTTCTGAGCATGAGTTCTTCATGAGTTTTGCAGTACTGGAATAAGTATCCAAAAACTGCTATTTATTCATTGTGATTAAAAATACAGCAATGTCTGATTGTCTTCTCACTGGATTGCAAACAATGCTTCAAATAAATTCATCTTGTTTTCAAAAGTATTACTATTGTTTATAGAATATTGTTTCTGTAAGGAACTTCATAGAATCATAGAAACATATGGCACAGAAATGGACCCTTATGGCCCACCTCATCTATGCTGATTGTGATGCCTATTTATGTTAATCCCACTTGCGTGCATTAGGTCCAGATCCTTCTATTCTCTTCCTATTCAAGAACCTGTCCAAATCTCTGTTATACTCTGTTAGAGTATCTGCCTCCACAACTTCCTCTGGCAGCTCGTTCCAGATATTCACCACCCTCTGTGTGAAAAACTTACCCCTCAGATCTCCTTGAAATTTCTCTCCTGTCACCTTAAATCTGTGCCCTCTAGCTTTAGACTCCTCGATCCTGGGAAAAAGATTCCGACCATCTCTCCATTCTATGCCCCTCATAATTTTGTCAACCTCTATAAGGCACTCCTCAGCCTCCTCTGTTCAGGTGAGAATAAGCCCAGCCTATCCAATACAGCCCTCTGTTCCAAGCAACATCTTGGAGAATCTATTCAGCACTTTCTCTATTGCTACCACACCCTTCATGTAGTGTAGTGATCAGAACCGTACATGATACTCTATAAGTGCGGTATAAGCAGTGTTTTGCCCAGCTGCAATATGACATGCCAACTCTTATCCGCAGTGCCTAAGCCTATGAAGGCAAGCATACCAAGTAACTTCTTCACTACTATATTCACCTGTATTGCCACTTTCAACATGCTATGGACTTGCATCTCAAGGTCTCTCTGTACATCAACTCTCCTAAGGTCCCTGCTATTTACTCTATATGTCGTGCCAGTATCTGACATCCCAAAATGCCTTACTTCACACTTGTCCAGATTAAATTCGATCTGTTATCACTCCACAAACCCTATAGCTGATCTATATCCTGCTGTTTCTTTAAATAACCTTCTTTGTTATCTACAACTCCAAATATTTTCGTGTCAATCTGCAAACTTACAAACCATACCCTCTACATTTTCATCCAAATCATTTATATATATTACAAACAACAAAGGTCCCAGCACCAATCCCTGAGGTACACCAGTTGTTATAGGCTTTCAGTTAGAAAAAACATCCATTCACCACTAGACTCTACCTCCTAATACCCAGTCAATATTAGATCCAGTTCACCAACATGCCTCGGATCCCTTGTGTCTTAACCTTCTGGAAGTGCCTACCACGAAGGATTTTATCAAAAGCCTTACTGGCGTCCATATGGACAACATCTACCATTCTACTTTCATCAGAAGATTACCTTCTCAAAAAATTCTACCATATCAAAGATTTCTTAGAGCGGTACAGAACGTTCTAAAAGGGGAGTGTGAACAGCCACACATCACAGTCCATATTGGTATCAATGACACAGGTAAGAAGGGAGATGGGGTCCTGCAAAGGGAATTTATGGAGCTAGGTAGAAAATTGAAAAGCAGGACCTCTAGGGTTATAATCTCCGAATTACTCCCTTTGCCACATTCTAGTGAACATTGAAATAGGAAGATAGGACAGGTGAATGGCTGGCTACAGAGCTGGTGGGAGGGCTTCAGGTTTTTAGATTATTGGGTCCCTTCTGGGGCAAGGGTGACTTGTACAAGAGGGATGAGTTGGACCTGAATTGGAGGGGGACAAATATCCTTGCATGGAGCTTTGTTAGTGCTACTTGGGAAGATTTAAACTAGTTTGATAGGGGGTGGGACCCAAAATGACAGTACTGCAGGTAGGGAGGATGAGTCATAGGTAGAAATTAGAACAGTCAAGTTCAGTGGAAACAGTAAGGAGAGACAGGAAGGGAAGCATGAGAGGGCAGGGAGGCTTAAATGCATTTACTTTAATGCAACGAGACTCACAGGTACGACGGATGAACTGAGAGCATGGAGCAGCACATGGGATCATAATATTGCTATTAACATGGAAACGTGGCTGAGGAAATGGCAGGACTGGTAGCACAATGCTCCAGGGAATAGAGGGACGTGACGGGGAGAGTTGCAGAAGAGGATGGGGTGCTGCACTACTGATCAGGGAGAGCATTACAGCTGTACTTATGGAGGATATCCTAGAGGGATTGGCCAATGAGGATATGCAGGTAGAACTTAGTAATAAGAAAAGTTCGATCACTTTGATGAGGTTACACTATGGATCTCCCAATTAGTCAGCAGGAATTAGAAGAAGCAATATGTAGGCAGATAGCAGAAGGGCATAAAAGCAATAGGGCTGTAGCAGTAGGGAATTTTAATTTTCCCAATATTGACTGGGATTGTCTTTGTGCAAGGGGCTGAGATGGAGGGGAATTTGTGTAGTGCATTCAAGAGGTATTTTGAAGCAATATGTAGAGAGTCCTACCAGGGAGGGAGCTGTTTTTGATCTTACCTTAGGGAATGAGGACAGGCAATTGATTGAAGTTTCTGTGGACCAGCCCTTTGGGAACAGTGACCATAGTTTGGTAAGTTTCAGCGTAGTCATGAGAAAGATAAAGTTGATCATTGATGTAGAGCCCTAAATTGGGGGGAAGGCAGATTTCGATAGAACTTACATCAGAGCTATAGCCAGCATTTTAGTAAAAGTGTTTTTTGATTGATATTTTCAAATTATTCCTTTCACAATACAAATGACATTGATTCAATACTTTTTACATCCAGCTGCTTGGTAATTTAAGGAAGATAGTGCATTGTATATCTCTGCTAGGAAATGCATTCAAACGTTTACAATCCGCTACTACCTAGATTAGTCATACTGTGTCGCTAAATACAGCAAACATCCTGGCATTACAAACAGCTTGGCTGCTGCACTCATTTATAAGGCTGAATGACATGCTTTATCAAGTGCCAAAACACTAAAAGCAATAAAATAATACATACTTTTCAATATTTCCTTCATTACCTATATCATTAAAAATCAGATAATAAAAGGTGTTTTAAAATAATTGTATTTGCAAGGACATCTGCCAGCTGAAGACAATCTTCTCTCCATATTTGGTTTCTTAGATTTAACATCATGATCAGTATTTCTTGACAATAATCAGGACAACTGACAGCTGATCATTCAAGGCAATAATGTTTCCAGGGGCAGGTCTTGAAATGAGTGTGAGCTTCCTTTATTAGCCTACTCAAAGTGCTTGACACCTGTTCTAGGTCGCAGCTCTATAATCTAAACCAATATTGTGGAGGAACAGAGGGATCTTGGGATCCACATCCATAGATCCCTCAAGGTTGCCACACAGGTCGATAGGGTTGTTAAGAAGATGTATGGAGTGTTGGCCGTCATTGGTCCGGGTATTGAGTTCAAGAGCCACAAGGTGATGTTGCAACTCTATAGAACTCTGGTCAGACCACACTTGGAGTATTGTGTTCAGTTCTGGTCACCTCATTATGGGAAGGATATGGAAGCTTTAGAGAGGGTGCAGAGGAGATTTACCAGGATACTTAGATAGACACATGAATGATAGAAAAATAAGGGGCTATGTGGGAGGGAAGGGTTAGATAGATCTTAGAGCAGGATAAAATGTCGGCACAACATTGTGGGTCGAAGGGCCTGTAGTGTTCTATGTTCTCTGTTCTATAATATTGGCATGGAAAATGTTTTGACATTGTGAGGAATTGACTCCATAAATAGGAGTTTTTATGCCCCACTTTCTACATGAAAGATGGCTGAATCAAATTCACCCCTCATCCACAGGATCCCCACCTCCACCCTGTGTGCTAAAAATAAATTCCTGGGAAATGCAATGTTCTGTGGCCTTTGCATCATAAAAAAGTCAATACCACAATCTATGATTATCAGAGAGATTTATGCATTATAACGGTATTTATAATACTGTTTAATTTTTGAAAATAATAGATTTCAATTCTGTTGACTACCTTTACATCTTGGTGCAAAGTTCCAATGTGGACCAGAACAAACTGCCATTCATTTTCAGTGGGAAATTATGCACGCAAGCAATTCAATTTCTTATTTGGACGAAACTGCTTAAAACATGATAGCAATCAAGATTTCATTTTATTAAGAGATAAATGTCAAAGGATGAAAGAAATGGCAAGGTGCATAAATTTGAAACCAGATACTATTTCACTTATCACTGCATGGATGCACCTTGCTTTGGTTGGCCAGTATTCACGGAGTCATACAGCATGGAAACAGGATATTTGGCGCACCAAGACCACACCAACTATCAAGCACCCATTTACATTAATGCTACTTTAATTCCATTTTACTTTTCCCAAACCTGGGTCTCAACACCTCCCTTTGCAATTGGATCCTTGACTTCCTGACCAACAGACCGCAATCAGTAAGGATAGGCAGCAACACCTCCGCCACGATTATCATCAACACTGGTGCCCCACAAGGCTGTGTCCCCAGCCCCCTGCTAGATTCTGCTTTAACTCCACCTAGTGGGCTGGATCTCAAATAACAGTGAGTTGGAGTACAGGAAGGAGATGGAGAGCCTAGTGAAATGGTGTCATGACAACAAACTTTCCCTTAATGTCAGCAAAACAAAAGAGCTGCTTATTGACTTCAGGAAGTGGGGGGGGGGGGTGCGGTGCACATGCTCCTGTTTACATCAATGGTGCTGAGGTCAAGAGGGTTGAGAGCTTCAAGCTCCCAGGAGTGAACATCACCAATAGCCTGTTCTGGTCCATCCACGTAGACGCCACGGCCAAGAAAGCTCACCAGCGCCTCTACTTTCTCAGGACACTAAAGAAATTTGGTAAGTCCCCTTTGACCCTCACCAATTTTTATTCATGCACCATAGAAAGCATCCTATCTAGATGCATCATGACTTGGTATGGGAACTGCTCTGCCTGAGACCACAAGAAACTGCAGAGAGTTGTGGACACAGTTCAGCACATCACAGAAACCAGCCTCCCCTCCATGGATTTTGTCGACACTTTTTGCTGCCTCAGTAAAGCAGCCAGCATAATCAAAGAACCCACCCACCCTGGACATTCTCTCTTCTCAGACCTCCCATCAGGCAAAAGATACAAAAGCCTGAAAACACGTGCCACCAGGCTGAAGAACAGCTTCTATCCCGCTGTTATAAGACTATTGAATGGTCCCTTAGTATGATAAGATGGGCCCTTACAATCTACCTTGTTATGGCTTTGCACCTTATTTGTCTGCCTGCACTGCACTTTATCTGTAACTATAACATTTTATTCTGCCTTCTGTTATTGTTTTCCCTTTTACTACCTCAATACATTGTTGTAATGAAATGATCTGTATGGATGGCATGCAAAACAAAGTTTTTCACTGTACCTCGGTATATGTGACAATAATAAACCAATTTACCAATAAACCAATTTATCAATTTACTCATCTACACAGATGGGATAATTTACAGTGGCCAATTGCTTACCATCTCACATGTCCTTGGGATGTGGGAGGAAACAGGAGCACCTGGAGAAACCCCATGCAGTCACTGAGAAAATGTGTAAAGTTGACACAGACATACTGGAGATTAGGATAGAATCCAAGTCAATGGATACTGCTGAAATGAAAAGACATCAGACAGGATCACATGTGTCATTGAATATAAAGTTCTGTGACCGATTTTACCACTGTGTAAACAAATAAGAGGTATGGACTTAGAATAAGATATCTTTATTAGTCACATGTACATCAAAACACGCAGTGAAATGCATCTTTTGCGTAGAGTGTTCTGGGGCAGCCCGCAAGTGTTGCCACGCTTCCAGTGCCAACAGAGCATGCCCACAACTTCCTCACCTGTACGTCTTTGGAATGTGGGACAAAACCAGAGCACCCAGAGGAAACCCATGCAGATAAGGGGAGAACGTACAAACTCCTGACAGACAGTGGCCGGAATTGAACCTGGGTCGCCAGTGCTGTAAAGCATTACGCTAACCGCTACACTACCGTGCCATGAACTGCAACCAACCATGACAAACATTCATTTTCAGCTACCTAATATTTTTTTAAGTAACTTCCCACTAAGTTAGCTTACAAATTAGGATTTTATTATGTCTCAAAGTACTTCACAATCAATTTTTTGAAGTAGAGAAACAAAGGACTGCAGATGCTGGAATCTAGGTGAAAAACACGATGATGCTGTAGGAATTCAGCAGGCCAGGCAGCATCCTTGGAGAAAAGCAGGCAGTCAACATTTCCGGTCAGGACCCTTCTTCAGGACTGAAGATAGGAAAAGGGGAAGCCCAATATATAGGAGGGGAAAGCAGAGCAGTGATAGGTGGACAAAAGAGGGGAGGCGGGGTGGGCACGGGGTGGTGATAGGTAGATGCAAGTAAGAGATAGTGATAGGCAGGTGTGGGGGAGGAGGGGAGAGCAGATCCACCAGGGTATGGGTCAAAGGTAAGGAGAGAATGAAAAAACATTTTAAAAGATAAAAAAGGGGGTAGAAAGGAGCTAGGCTAGGAAAAGGAAGGAAAGAAGAAGCATGGTTGGGTGGGGGTGGTGTGGGGAAGGGGTGTGGGGATTACTTAAAGTGGGAGAATTCAATGTTCATGCCGTTAGGCTGCAAGGTTCTAAGATAGAAAATGAGATGCTGTTCCTCCAGTTTGTGCTTGTAATTCTCCTGGCAGTGGAGGAGGCCGAGGACTGACATATTTGTGATAGTATGGGAGGGGGAGTTGAAGTGACTGGCAACAGGGAGATGCAGATCGCGGTTACGGACAGAGTGCAGGTGTTCTGTGAAACAGTTACCATTTCTGCATTCTGCATATGGTCTCACCAATGTAGAGGAGGCCACACTTGGAGCACCAAATGCAGTAGATAATATTAGAGGAGGTGCAGGTGAATCTCTGCCTCACCTGAAAGGACTGTTTGAGTCCCTGGATGGAGGTGGTGTAGGGGCAAGTGTTGCATCTGTGGCGGGGGCAGTGGAAAGTTCCTGGGGTGGGAGTGAGATGGGTGGGGGGGGGGGAGGAGTGAACTAGGGAGTCATGGAGAGACCAGTCCCTGCGAAAGGCAGAAAGGAATGGGGAGGGGAAGATATGCATGGTGGTGGGGTCCCGTTGGAGATGGTGGAAGTGGCGGAGAATTATGTGTCGAATAAGTAGGCTGGTGGGATGAAATATGAGGACAAGGGGGATCCTATCCCTGTTGGGTCTGGGAGGGGTGGGGGTGAGAGCAGAGGTGCGGGAAATGGCAGAGATACGGTTGCGAGCTCTCTCGACCACCATCGGGGGTGGGGAAGGCCCGGTTAGAAAACTTGGACATCTCGGATGTCCTGGAGTGGAAAGCCTCATCCTGGAAGCAGATGTGGCAGAGGCAGAGAAATTGAGAAAAAGGGATCATGTCCTTGCAAGGGGCAGGGTGGGTGGAGCTGTAATCGAGGTAACTGTGGGCGTCATTGTGTTTGTAGAAGATGTCGGTGGATAAGGAATCTCCTGAGATGGAGATGGAAAGATCAAGGAAGGAGAGAGAGGTGTCAGAGATAGTCCAAGTGAATTGGAGAGCAGAATGAAAATTAGTGGTGAAACTTATGAAACTGTCAAGTTCCGCACGGGTACAAGAGGTGGCATCAATGTAGTCGTCAATATAGCGGAGAAAGAGTTGAGGAATGGGGCCAGATTAGGCTTGGAACAGAGACTGTTCAATGTAGTCAATGAAGAGGCAGGCAAAGCTGGGGCCCATGCAAGTGCCCATGCCTTTGCCCTTCGTCTATAGAAAGTAATAGGAATCGAAAGTGAAATTGTTTAGGGTGAGGGCAATTTCAGCCAGGTGGAAGAGAGTGTTAGTGGAAGGGGACTGGTTCTGTCTCTGGTCAAGAAAGAAGCAGAGGGCAGTGAGGCCATCATGATGGGGAATGGAGGTATACAGGGACTGGACGTCCATGGTGAAGATGAGGTTGTGCCTGCTGGAGAACTTAGAGCTATGGAAAAGTTGGAGAGCATGTGATGTGTCACGGACGTAGGTGGAAAGGGATTGGATCGGGGGGACAGGATAGTGTCCAGGTACGAGGATACGAGCTCAGTGGGGCAAGAGCCTGTGGAGACAATAGGTCTGCTGGGACAGTTCATCTTATGGATTTTGGGAAAGAGATAGAAGTGGGCAGTCCCAGGTTGAGGGTCCACATGCTCTTAACCCACAGAAGACCTATTGTCTCAAACAGTCCTTTCAGGTGAGACAGAGATTCACCTGCACCTCTCTTAATATCATCTACTGCATTCGGTGATCCAGGTGTGGCCTCCTCTACATTGACGAGACCAAATGCAGACTAGGTGTCTGTTTCACAGAACACCTGCGCTCTGTCTGTAACCACGGTCTGCATCTCCCCGTTGCCAGTCACTTCAACTCCCCCTCCCACACTATCACTGACATGTCCGTCCTCTGCCTCCTCCACTGCCAGGAGAATTCCAAGCACAAACTGGAGGAACAGCACCTCATTTTCCGTCTTGGAACCTTGCAGCCTAATGGCATGAACATTCAATTCTCCCGCTTTAAGTAATCCCCTCACCCCTTCCCCACACCAACCCCAACCATGCTTCTTCTTTTCTTCCCTTTCCTAGCCTCTGTCTCTTTTTACTACCCCCTTTTTCTTCCTCTCTCCTTACCTTTGACCCATCCCCCAGTGGAACTGCTCTTCCCTCCTCCCCCGCACCTGCCTGTCGCTATCTCTTACCTGCATCTACCTGTCACCACCTTGTGCCCACCCCGCCTCCCCTCTTTTGTCCACCTATCACTGCTCTGCTTTTCCCTCCTATATATTGAGCTGCCCCTTTTCCTATCTTCAGTCCTGAAGAAAGGTCCTGACCAGAAATGTTGACTGCCTGCTTTTCTCCACAGATGCTGCCTAGCCTGCTGAGTTCCTCCAGCATCATATTGTTTTTCAATTGTTTGAAGTGTCATATTGGCAGACATTTGCACTATCAGGTTCCCTTTGCAACAAAAAAAATGAACATCTAGTTAATTTTTGTGGTATTAATTAAGATAGAAATATTAGTGAAGATATGATGAAAAATCCTGAGTCATTTTTGAATGAGACCTGTTTCTGTACCATACTGCGAACCTGACTCAGGTAGATACTGTTCAAGTAATTTAATTATTGGCTCTCCTTGTGGACCCCTTATATAGCATGTTGCCTGCTTCCTCTCAGGTTTTTATTTGTCCCCAGGATGTGGACCACTTGCAAGGCCTGCTTTTATAGTCAATCCCCAATTACCCCAAAACCATTTCAGAGGATAGTTAAAAGTCAATCACATTAGTGGCTCTGGAGTCACATAAAGACCATGTGAGAATGCCATTAACAGTGCTACATTAATGTAATTCTTCAGCGCTAAAAAGAATATTTCCATTAGACATTTTACAATAGCACCACTGATGTCTATGGAGAAAGAGTCAAGACTGCAGATCCTTTCTAATGAAGGACATGGATGTCTATTTAAAAGGGCTTCTATGCACTTGTTTTCTTAAGCTGGCTGCTTTTTGTACAAAAGAGCAATGTGCACACTCATTGGACACCGTCATAAATCATCATTAAATTATTATAAATCTTAACAGTCCCTTTTCACAACAGTATGTACATTAAACTCCACATGCTAAAGTGCGTGAAGTAAGGTATGTTGCCGAACTTATTAATGAATTTGATTGTAGATCAACCACAGGAAAATGGAAGATTTACTCTATTATATGGGGTCTTTTGGTTCCACCTGTAATGTACATTTAAGTACCCAGGGACCAAGGCAAGCACTGAACTTAGAAAAGAAACAACCCTATAGAGCTTTGCAAAACATTAAACAATCCTTCTGTATTTTGTTGTAAACCATGGAGTAATTACGCTATGTACCCTCATCTAATTTTAGGATTAGTCTGAAAATGTTCACTCCAGCATTTAAGTGACAATGGGGAGAAAAAGCTGTGAATGAAGAGAAGAACTACTGCATTGCAGATCTTTATAAAGAACGAATCTATATATATGTGAAATGATATCATACTATTATGTGTCATTTGCATTTAAGGGATTATCTGCAAAATTGCTGACCCATGTTAATTAGCCCTGAATCTTCACTTATCTTGAGTGCTTTCCTGAATGATTGTTAAACTAGCCTGCTGGTCCAAAAACATCAAGGGATCATTTTAAGAATCCTCTGAATGCTGCAGTGAATTAAAATCCTGTAACTGCAGAAGTGCACTTATCAAAATTCCATTCACATTGTTCCACTGAACAGGTTGTGAGCTATTTGTCACACATGGCTGACACTCAAAACCCATTAGGTAGCATGACATTATTATTAAAAGGAAACTAGTAAAGCCTAATGAAGCTCAATTTGTTAGCCAGCTTTAAAAAAAAAGTCCTGAAAACACTGAATTCCTTTCTTTTCACGAAAATATTTAGAGGTCAACAATGATTTATGAAACTGAATCTGCTGGCATTTGTTATTAAACAAGCAAATTTAACTCTGCTAGTATTAATGGATTAGTACTTTAAATGGAAGGCTACATTCAATAGATTGAAAGCTCAAGGTTAACAGACAATTTTGGAGCTCCACTAGAGTATAGTAGAGTGTTCTTATACCATTACTGGTGGACTATCCTGTACTTAAATATAAAAGAATGTTTTAAGCACCTTTTGTACTTTAATTTTCAAATCTTGTAATGAATTTTTACAGAGCAGGAGCAGAAAGCAAAAAAGGAATTTTAATTCCTGAGTGGAAAAGTGGTCCACCTAAAAGAAGACATGTTGGCAACATCAGCAGTCCCCTCAGGTGATTTAAATTGCAAAACTTCAGGGGCACATAGCTTGTCAAATTCCCAATCAAATCTGCTGGAAGTTCATGTAAAGATGTTACCATTATTAAAAATTGGCTGGACTCGAGATAAGAGCAGGATTGAAGTGACAGGGAAGTTACTGGTTTGATATGGTGGCAAGATCTTGGGAGGGAAGGTTAGGAGAAAAGGTTTTAAAATTATGTCCAACTCTAAATGATGAGATTTGATCTGCTTATATGAAGAAGAGCCTCAGGCAGATTTCATTGGCATCTTCAAATTTTAAAAACTGTAGTCAGGAGGATTAAGGCAGGATAGATTTCTCATAACATTTTACCTGTTCACTTGATTTCTGCAGGAACTGTTGTTAAAAATTCGAACTGCACTGTAAAAGTTCTCCGGAAAAAATTTGCTGAATCTCATTTTAACCAAAAAGTCACTGTAACAACAACTAACCTTTCTTCATACATTTAAAAACATCATATCACTATCAATTAACAAAAAATGTCGTCGTTTTATCATTCAGAGATCAATGTCTGTATTTAAACTAGAAATGGCATATATAGTCTCAGAATTATTAAAGTAATTTTCACTGGTATCAAGTACAGGCGTACAGTAGCATATATTAGAAATCTCATACATAGATCATACCGAAGAAAGTGTGACCTGGATTTTTTCTCATAGTAATGAAGGGATAACCCTAAATGTTGATCTCTCAAAAGTTACCAGGTTTTAGAGCATGTATTTCCTTTATTATGATATAACTTTGATATTGCCATCTTATAAAGAGGAACTGCTGTGTACAGCAACAGTGCACAAATCAGACAGGCTTAACAACCAATTTGGTTGAAACATTCTAATAACAAAAATGAAGATAAAAAGCAGGGATTATAATTCATCATATGCAGAAAGCAAAATAAAGATTGGGATATCTTGAGAGAGAAAATTAAATATCGTAATCAAATACAAAAATATGTACCAATGTTTTTACAAAGTTTGCAGTTTTGAAACATACTTTGACTGCATTTGCAAATTTAGTTTTTCAAGGCCAGAGAGGCTTTTCAGCTGGAAATATAAGTAAAATTAGACAAATAGTACAATCAGCTTACTTAGTTACATCTGACTGAACAAGACTTAACATATTCAGCAGTTTTCACAATGAGAATAGTGTGCAAAAAGATGAAATTTAGGTCAAATTGCTAATTGTTTGTTGGCTGCACTTACAATGATTATATCAGTGCAAACCCATGGATTTCTGTGTTTTACTTGCAAGTGCAGATTATAGCAACTTCTGCTATAATAAAAATAGAAATTGCTGGAAACACTCAGTAGGTCAGGCAGCATCTGTGATAAAGAAACTGAGATAACATTTCAGGTCTTCAACATGAAACGCTCACTCTGATTCTCTTTCCATGGATCCTATCTGGCCTGCTGTTTCCAGCATTTTCTTCTTTTATTTCAGATTTTCAGCATCTGCAGTTTTTGATTTTCATTCCTAGAAAATGCTGTCAGCTTTACACATTAATGACATCAACCTCTAAGTCAAGCCTTCATTACAATCACAAAATCACATTGTATAAACAGCAACAGCCCTGATCAAACTCTTCGTGGTAAGTCCCAGCAGCACAATTATAATCATTAGTTTTAATGACCACTTACAGAGTAATCTAATTGCAAATTGATCCTTAATTTTTTATCATTATTTCAGTCACACTGATTTGACAACCATAAAGCAATCAATATGATGAGTAATTGGTACAGTCAATGTCAGATATGCTAAAGTATGATCATAATTGTGATCTATTCATGGAACTTGAAAATAGAACACAAACTCCTCATCATTCTTATCACACAGATTTGTTAACCATAGAAATTCCAAAAGCTCCATGTGCTGTCAGAGCATGGGATTTCTCCAGTAAGTTGTTTTTTCTGCTAACCCGTTTTGCCTTTGCCATTCCTTTCAAATCCCAAGTTGCAGGTTATTAATGGAACCTGGACTCCCTTCTGATAGAGGCATTGGGAGAAACAGGGAAATGTAGACAGTATGGGCATAATTTCTAAAGGAGCAATTTCTACTTCTAGTTATGTACACAGGTGGTTAAGAAACCCATCAAGAGTAGATATGTCCTTTCTTAGCCCAGTATGCAAATTCTAGGCTATAAATATCATGTATGAAAAAAATCTCATAGTTCAGTTTTTACTAATTGCTATGCTATAAATTGCAGATATATTAAAAAAAACTAAACCAAGGTAAATTTGTTTAATTTCAAAGAAATCTTGTCATGCATTGGCTGCATAAATAGTTTTAAGGATAGTGTATACCATGTGGTATGACTTCTGATATGATGTTGCATTAGCCACTGCTGTGAACTTTTTTTGCATTATTAGCCATAAATAAATTTAGCTTGAAAATCTACCTTGTCCACTTACCTTACTGAACAACACCATGACAAAGAACCAACAAATGCTGCATCAGCAACAAAGAGGAATTTGTGAAGTAACACTGCAAATGCAAAGGGAAAAGGAATGAGGTTCTCCATATAGAGCAGCCATGAGGGCAAGTAGTATGATGGTGAGCTGGAGAAGTATTAGAGTTGCTGCCACTATCTCTGTATGTGGAATGAGGGGGCGGTGGGGGGGGGGGCTAGATTTTGCAGAGAGCAAATGATATTGTCAAGGTCCTGGGAGAGGACAGAGAACAGAATGTCTTTTAAATGCTGTAACTGTACCTGCCTTCAATACTTCCTCTGGCAGCTCATTCCAAACATTCACCAGCCTCTTTGTGAAAAATTTACCCCTCAGATCTCCTTTAAATTTCTCCCATCTCACCTTAAACTTATGCCCTCCATTTTAGACTCCCCTGTCCTGGGAGAAAGACTTTGACTTCCTATCCTATCTATGCCCCTGATAATTTTGTAAAACTCCATAAGGTCACGCTCAGCATCCTACATTTCAGTGAGAATAAACCTAGCCTATTCAGTCTTTCCTTTACTATGGCCATCCATTTCAGGCAACATCTGGTAAACCTCGTCGGCTCTTTCTCTATTGGTATCACATCCTTCCTGTAGTGTGGCAACCAGAACTGTATATAATATTCCAAATGTGGTCTAACCAATGTTTTGTACAACTGCAACATGATGCCCTAACTCTTATACTCAATGCCTCAGCCTATGAAGAGAAGCATATCAAATGCCTTTTTCACTCTCCTATCCACCTGTGTCATCATTTTAAGGGAGCTATGGACTTGCATCCCAAAGCCTCTCCATATGTCAACTCACCTCAGGTCCCTGCTACTTACTCTATATGTCCTGCTAGTATTTGACATCTCAAAATGCATTACCTGACACTTGTCTGGATTAAGTTCCATCTGCCACCGCTCTGCCCAACTTTCCAGTTGATCTACGTTCCACTGTATCTTTTGACAAACTTCTTCGATATCTATGACTCCATCAATTTCCGTACTTGCTATGATACCACGTACATCCTGATATGTCACCAAAGGTCCTGTCATTGATCCCTGCAGTACACCACTTGTTTGAAATTTCCAGTCAGAAAAACAGCCATCCATCACTATCCTCTGTCTCCTATCACCAAGCCAATTTTAGATCCAGTGCACCAAAACACCATGGAGCCTTTGTGCCTTAACATTCTTGACCAGCCTACCATGCAGGGCCTTGTCAAAATCCTTACTAAAGTCCATGCAAACCATGTCTACAGCTCTGCCCTCATTAATTTCATCTTTAAGGCTGGGTCATGTCAATGCTACAAGTACATTTGGTGGGAAAAGAGTAAATCATGGGAGTGTTAAAGACAGGAAGGCTGTGAATCATGTGGGTGGAACAGGCCAGAAACTTGCTGCGGCTTGTTATGGAACCTACCCAACCTTGGAATGTTTATATTTTAATTGCCACCAGCTAGGGTACATTGCACGTGTGTGCAAGTTCCTCAAGAAGGTGACCTCTTTTAAGGAAGGTAGTTCTTGTTTACTTGGATACGAGGTGGAAGAGGCCTAGAAAAGTCCTCTTGGGGTGTCCTCCAGATCCTGGAATCAGAGAGAAAATGGTGGAGTCTGGTGTGTTAAATGCGTTAAGTGCATTACTGCACACCTGTTTCAGGAGCAACCAACAAGACATCAGTGGTCTCCTTATCATTTGAAGACATCATGAGCAGCATGTATATTGACACTTGAGTTTAGTGACTTAATGTTTCAAAAAATTAGAGTATGGAGCAGTGATGACAACCTGGAGCCACTCAAGCTGGAGGTGTACTGGCCCCACTCAAGAAAACCATCATTTAGATGCATTATAGAGGTGCCAAGAAGATGAGGACTCACAGATATCGTCACACAAGGACTAACACCTCCAGCTCTAACAAGGTAATTATGAAGAATGAAGTACACTATTCCATGATTTGGGAATGGAATGACACAGAGAAGCGAAGCATTAAAAAAATAAGTAGGAAATGTTACTATTGAATTTGTAATAATTGTGTGATACTTGAGAATATTTTGGGAACCATGTACAATTGAAATTACTTTAGTAATTAATGGGGAATTGGTCTATGTTCAGTTACAATTGATGTTGAGAAATCCATGTGATAGAATGTATTTAAGGTTTTGTGTAGGTAAAGGGACTCTAAGTACAAGATGTGAGATATATCATATGTGTTGTTTATTGAGAAGTCATTTATTGGGTCTATGGGTATCAGGGCATAGTCTGTTGAATTGCTAAGTTGCGTTTATTTTGTGGTGTTACAGTTGAGACAACCAGGGAAGAGTAGATTTACATTCAGGTAATCAGTTATTTGTGTCATGTTTTATTGAATTAAGATAGTTAATTGATAAAATAATTTACTACATGTAGACATTTACTGAGATTTTTTAAAACATTTTTGAAAAAGGTAAAAGTAATGTGTGTGTGTGTGTATATATATATATATATATATATATATATATATATATATATATATATATATATAAAACTTTTAAGAGCTTTGTGTAACATGTGCTATGATTTCTGATGCATTGCTATATCAACCACTCCTTTTGGTTGGTTGGTTGCTAGCTGTCAATATAGGATATTGGGCTCAAAGCTCTTTTACTGACTTGCCTTGCTAATTAGAATATAGAGAAAAGCCAATAAGTGGGACAAGGTTGTCCTACCTAAAACAAACCTTGATCCAAACAACAATAACGACCAGAGAGCGGAGAGTGCCAGAAATTAACGAGGAGCGATTTTTTTTTTCTTTCTAGCATTCGGGATAGCGGCGAGTGACTGCGCAGGCGCGTGACGTCACTCGGAAGCGCGCGGGCGATTTAAATAGTAGACCAACATGTCTAGCGGGCAGTGTCGGAGCGGGCAGCGGAGTGAGAGGGAGCAGAGTGGGTTAGGCTTTGGCTCAATGGGCTTCGGCGAGAGCGGGAAAAAGGCGAGACTAAGAGAGAGAGGGTAAGTTATTACTTTATTTGTTGAACTCAGTGGTATTCAGCAAGATGCATCTAGGGTTGGTCTTATGTTTGGAGTGTCAGATGTGCGGACCCTGGGAGACTACCAGACTCCCCGATAACTACATCTGCGCAAAGTGCACCGAGATGCGGCTCCTTAAGGAACGGATTGAGAGTCTGGAGCTGCAGCTTGATGACCTTCAGTTGGTTAGGGAGAGCGAGCAGGAAATAGACAGGAGTTATAAAGAGTTTGTAGACAGCACCTCTGTGGCGGTCCCCCTCAAAAACCGATATCTCATTTTAGATTCGGTGGGAGAGGATGACCTGATAGAGGAAGACCTCAGCAACCGGGACCTTGGCACCGTGCCTGGTACTGTGGTCCAGCGGAGGAAGCAAAATGCAGTGGTTATTGGGGATTCTATAGTAAGGGGTATGGATAGCAGATTCTGTGATAGCAACAATGAGTCTTGGATGGTGTGTTGCCTCCCTGGTGCCAGGGTACGGGATATCACGGACCGGGTCCAGAATATTCTGAGGGGAGAGGGTGAGCAGCCAGAAGTCTTGGTACATGTAGGTACCAATGACATAGGTAGAAAAAGAGAAGAGGTCCTGAAGGAGGAATACAAGGCATTGGGGAGAAGGTTGAGAAGTAGGACCTCAAGGGTAGTAATCTCAGGATTACTACCTGTGCCACGTGTCAATGATAGGAAGAATAGAAAGCTCTGGCAGATGAATGCATGGCTGAGTGACTGGTGCAGGGGGCAGGGCTTCAGATTTTTGGATAATTGGGACCTTTTCTGGAGGAGGCATGACCTATTCGCTAAGGATGGGTTGCACCTAAACTCCAAAGGTTCCAATATCTTGGCGGGAATGTTTAATTTAGTTGTAGGGGAGGGTTTAAACTGATCTGGCAGGGGGATGGAAACCAGGATGTTAGGTTACAAGATGCTAAGGTAAAGGAGGAAGTTTATAGAAACAAGTCCAATGAGGATGGCAAGAAGGACAGGCAGGTGAGAAGTCAGGATAATTTGCTGAATAATAGAAGTACAACAGGTCAGGATGTTAGGATACAGAATGTTAGGATAGGGGATGAGGTATATAGGACCATGTCTAAGGTAGTATGTAGTGAAGATGGTAAGAAGGATAGACAGGTGGAAAGCCAGGATAATCTGCTGAACAATAGAAGTACAACAAAATTAATAGCAGATACCGGACTAAACGTACTATATTTAAATGCACGTAGCATCAGGAATAAAGTAGATGACCTAGTGGCACAAATACAGGTTAATAAATACGACATTGTGGCAATCACTGAGTCATGGCTTTATGATGGATGTGATTGGAAACTGAATGTCCAGGGGTACACAGTGTATAGGAAGGATAGGCGGGTAGGCAGAGGGGGAGGTGTGGCCATGATGGTTAGTAGTGATATAAAATCAATAGAAAGGAAGGATATTGGGTCAGAGGAGGTGGAATCCTTGTGGGTGGAGCTAAGAAATAGCAAGGGTAAAAGGACAATAGTAGCAGTCATATATAGGCCCCCTAATAGCAGTCAGCAAGTGGATGATAAGTTGCAGTTTGAGATAGAAAAAGCATGCCAGAGTGACAATGTGAAGATAATTATGGGGGATTTTAACATGAAGGTGGACTGGGAAATCCAGAATGGCGGTAGTACTCAGGAGAGGGAGTTTGTGGAATGTCTAAGGGATGTTTTTCTAGAGCAGCTTGTTGAAAAGCCCACCAGGGGATCGGTTGTTTTGGATTGGGTGCCATGTAATGAACCAGAGGTGATTAGGGAACTAAAGGTAAAGGAACCACTGGGAACCAGCGATCACAATATGATTGAGTTCAGTTTCAAGTTTGAGAAGGAGAAACTGATAACTGGTGTATCGATATTTCAGTGGAACAAAGGAAATTACAATGGTATGAGAGAGGAGTTGGCCCTAATTGATTGGAAGAGTAAGCTGGCTGGAGGGATGGCAGAGGAGAAATGGAATGAATTTCTACAGGAAATAAGGAAATTGCAGGATAGATATATTCCAAGAAAAAAGAAGGTTTTGAATGGAAAAAAGGCACAAATGTGGATAATGAGAGAGGTGAAGGCTAAAAGCAAAAGGGGCGGCGTACAAAGAAGCAAAAATTAGTGGGAAAACAGAAGACTGGGAAGCTTTTAAAAACCTGCAGAGAGAAACTAAGAAGGTCATTAGGAAAGAAAAGATGAATTATGAAAGGAAGTTGGTGGATAACATTTGAAAGGATACTAAGAGTTTTTTTAAATACATAAGGTGTAAAAGAGAGATACGGGTTGATATAGGACCAATTGATAACGGTGCAGGAGCTATTATAATGGACAATAGAGAGATGGCAGAGGAATTGAATGAATATTTTGCATCGGTCTTCACCGTGGAGGACATCAGCAATGTGCCGGTTAGTCAGGAGTCTCACAAAATAGAATTGAGTTCAGTTAAGATTACTAGGGAGAAGGTGCTAGGAAAACTAAATGGGCTAAAGACTGATAAGTCTCCCGGACCAGATGAGGTGCATCCCCGGGTTCTGAAGGAGGTGGCTTTAGAGATAGCAGAGGCATTGGCGATAATTTTCCAGAAATCGATAGATTCCGGCGTGGTTCCGGAGGACTGTAGGGTCGCAAATGTAGTTCCATTGTATAAGAAAGGTGGGAGGCAGCATAAAGGAAATTACAGACCTATTAGTCTGACGTCAGTGGTGGGAAAGTTATTGGAATCTATCCTCAAAGATGGGGTTACGGAACACCTAGAGGCGCAAGGCCAGATAGGTCCTAGCCAACATGGTTTTGTGAAGGGAAGATCCTGCCTGACCAACCTATTGGAGTTTTTTGAAGAAATCACAGGTAGGGTGGATAAGGGAGAGGCGGTAGATGTTGTGTATTTAGACTTTCAAAAGGCCTTTGATAAGGTGCCTCACAAGAGACTGATTAATAAGATGAGAGGTCATGGAATTACGGGTAGGATAACAGAATGGGTGGAGCATTGGCTGGTTGACAGGAAGCAAAGAGTGGAAATAAAAGGATCTCGTTCTGGTTGGTTACCGGTTACTAGTGGTGTGCCGCAGGGGTCGGTGTTGGGACAGCTCCTTTTTACCTTGTACATTAACGATTTGGATGATGGAATAAATGGTTTCGTGGCTAAGTTTGCAGATGACACCAAGATAGGGGGAGGAGTAGGGAGTATTGAAGAGATAGGAAGGTTGCAGAGGGACCTAGACAGTTTAGGAGAATGGGGAAGGAAATAGCAGATGAGATTCAATGTAGAGAAATGTGCAGTTGTACACTTTGGAAGCAGAAATAAGCGGGCAGATTATTATTTAGGAGGAGAGAAAATCCAAGGCACGGAAGTACAAAGGGACTTGGGGGTACTCGTGCAGGATACCTTAAAGGTTAACCACCAGGTCGAATCGGTGGTAAAGAAAGCGAATGCTATGTTGGCATTCATTTCGAGAGGTATAGTGTATAAAAGTAAGGAAGTGTTGATGAGGCTCTATGGGGCACTAGTGAGGCCTCATTTGGAATATTGTGCGCAGTTTTGGGCCCCACATCTTAGGAAGGATGTGCTGACGTTAGAGAGGGTTCAGAGGAGATTTACGAGGATGATTCCAGGACTGAAAGGGCTTACGTATGAGGAGCGTTTGTCGGCTCTTGGACTGTACTCACTGGAGTACAGAAGAATGAGAGGGGACCTCATAGCGACATTTAAAATATTGATAGGAAAGGACAGAGTAAATGTGGCTAGGCTGTTTCCCTTGGTGGGTGAGTCCAGGACCAGAGGGCACAATCTTAGAATTAGAGGGTACAGTTTCAAACAGAGATGAGGAAAAATTTCTTTAGCCAGAGGGTGGTGAATTTGTGGAACTCCTTGCCACGTACAGCAGTGGAGGCCAGATCAGTGGGGGCGTTCAAGGAGGAGATAGATAGATATCTAAATAGTCAGGATATCAAGGGATATGGGGATAAGGCCGGAAATTGGGATTAGAATAGTTTTTTTTTCTTCTTCTTCCCCCATTTCTCATTTCTATTTCCCTTTCCTTGGAGCAGACTCAATGGGCCAAATGGCCTGCATCTGCTCCCTTGTCTTGTGATATTGTGAATTTGATGCCAATTACTTTGGCAAAGTTGTAATGTACATAAATTCAGCTATCTCTGCCCTTACAACAAGCAGCCATGTACACAGGAAGGGTCAGAAAATCATGGCAACGATGTTGCGTAGATATTTGTGCACATAATTTTCACTTTACAGATAGCTAACATTTTCACTTGTGGATCAAGGGCTGTAACAATGCAATCACACTGCATGTTCTTCATAATTATGCAGTTATTTCTGCTTTGGATCAGTGGAAAAAATGCAATTTAACTCAAGCAAAATCAGCATCAGTTCAGCGTTTTGCAATAGATGCACAGCCACTTTGGGAAAGTAATTTCATTTCACCAAGCATCATTAGCTGCATTGTATTGCATTGCGTTCCACATTCATTTATGAACACAAATTAATACTTTGCTCTGTTTTAACTAGAGATGAAAAAGAACAGTATTATTCATTGACATAGTCTTGTACCAACCTAAAAGAAAGTTTTGGGCTCATATATGAACATTACCACAATGTCAGAGAAGAAAATATGATTGCCCCAAATTACTAAACTTGCCCTTGTATCAACCCTCCCAAAGTTCAATCACAAGCAATATTAATGATAATTGTAATACAAGTTCCAAGACCAGTGACCTACACAGCAAAAGAGAAGGCATTAAACATCTGGCAGATCCAATTTGAAGGTAGAAATATAAAATATTCCTAGTAAATATATAATCATCATAATAAGACTTTTCAAGCTTTGTTCAAACATTTGGCAAATGTTAGTACTGCTATCCATTAATCTTTTATTCAATAATTCAAAATAAACATGCCTTAGTTTTATTTATAGTTTACCAGTTCCCAAACAACAATAAAGCTAATGAAGAATATTCACAACAACAATCATTATCACAGTTGCAGTTCTGTGAGAGCAATCACTCAGTCTTGCTTGTGTATAGAGAATAATGAATGCCCAGGAGTGATTACAAGGCAGTAATCTTATTGAAGATCAAATAACATCATAAACCACTGGATGACATTTCAGCCCTGAAATTATTCCCAGGAGTCATTTTTTCCTTCTGATTTGCTGTGAATTTCATGCAGACAATTTGAAAGCATGCTGAGATTATTTTTTTGTTGTAGAAGTGGCAGTGGCCAGCTTTACTATTATTTTTCAATTTTTTCACATCAAATGCTACCATCTGAATCATGGTTTTGCATAAAGTTCACTTTCAGGAAACCTGCAAATTTTGTGGGTCCATGGCATTTGCTTTCAGACAGGGTGAATTTTTGATTCCAATGTATGATAAGAATACAAAAAATAAAGGCAGAAAACACTGGCAATAGTGAGTGGCCAGGCAGCATCTGTGGTGAGACAAACAAAAGGTTAACAGTTCAGACTGATGACTCAGAACTTTGCAGAACTTCTCATCAAAAGTTTGCAGATGACACTAAAATAAGTGGTGTCATAGACAGTGAAGATGATTGTCAAGAATTACAGTGGGATCTTGATCAGCTGGGGAAGTGGGCCAAGGGATGGCAAATGGAGGTTAATTCAAATAACTATGAGGTGTTACATTTTGGGAAGACAAGCAAGGGAAGGACTTTCACAATGAACAGTAGGGCCCAGGAGAGTGTTGCAGAAGTAGGAGTACAAGTACATGGTTGCCTAAAAGTGACATCACAGGTAAACGATGATGAAGAAGGTTTTTGCAATGCTGGATATGAAAGTTGGGATGTTATATGGTAGTTGTGCAAGATGTTGGTGAGGCCACGTTTGAAATATTGTGTTTAGGTTTGGTCAGCCTCCTATAGGAAAGATGCCATTAAGCTGGAAAGAGTGCAGAAAAGATTTACGAGGATGTTGCCAGGATTCAAGGGACTAAGTCATAGAGAGAGGTTGAGCAAGCTAGTACTTTATTCATTGGAACATAAGAGAATGAGCGGTGATCGTACTGAGGTGTATAAAATCATGAGGGCCACAGACAGGGTGAATGAACACAGTGTTATGGAATAAAGAACTAGAAGGCATAGGTTTAAGGTGAGAGGGGAGAGACTTAGTAGGAACCTGAGGGGCAACTTTTTCATCCAGAGGATGGTCTGTATATGGAATGAGCTGCCAGAAGAAGTGGTTGAGGTAGATGCATGACAACATTTAAAGGGCACTTGGACAGGTACATGAAAAGGAAAGGTGTAGAGAGATATGGCCCAAACATGGGCAAATGGGACTAGCTTAGATGGGCATCTTGGTCAGTGTGGCCAGTGGCACCAAAGGGCCTGTTTCTGTGCTGTTTGACTCTAAGACTCTATAACCTATTAAAGGTCATCCACCTAACAAGTTAATTTTGCTTCTCTATCCATTGATGCCTGTTTCCTTTGCCAATAGTATTTTATCTATTGAACTGATGCAACGATAATAGGGCTGCTCTCTAACCATAGCAACAGATCTCTATAAGTTAGAATACGATTGACTCAAACCTGAGATGAGGAAAACATCAATGGTGGAGGACGTTGGGAAAAGGGTCCAAACTCATCTGTTCTTCTCAAGCATGCTACCTATTTGAGCCAATTTCCTTGCATGTAGAGAAGGAAAAACTAAAATATACAAAATTTGTTCTCTTTAAATAAAGTCTTTCCAAATGTGTGCATGAAGTAAAGTGACTGTCAAACAAAGTGGGCTGGATCTGTCTAGGCCTAGCCCACTACCTGGATTACTGTGGTTAGAACTGCCTGCACACAACAATCATGTGTCTATGCTGTACAATTCTGTGACTCCATGAAAGGGCAGCACTAAGTAGTGTACTGTTGTATCAGAAACAAGGGAAATGACTTAACTGCACATTGTGATCTATTTACATGGTTATGCAATTGACCATCAAGTGATCTTTAGGAGGAACATAGAATACAGTTCTATGAAAAGTCAAACCCAAATATCAACTTGTTTTTCCTCTTTATGATGCTGATCATATTACTGCGTATTTAAAATATTTTCTAAAACAAGTCTTGAAATTACTGGTGAAGTTATTACCAGATGAATACCTTTTGATTCTGTTAAGAAAACTTGTAATAGAAATATGCTGACAGTGAACATTTATAAAAGAATAAGATGCATTAAGCATGGTTTCCAAGGGTGGTTGAATTTTGTGACCAGATTCCTTCCAGTAATACTATAATATACTATACTACTATATAATACTATAATACTACTATAATAACTATTAATGTTAGCTTCAAATTTCCCCATGGATATCAACTGCTCTAATATGGATTGTGCAGATTTATCCCTGGTTACTGCAAGGTAACAAAAAGATCTCCACTGTGAACACGTATATAGACAGAAAACTCATTTCAGAATTGCAAAGCATCATTGGCCACTACAGTTTCCTCACAAACAAGCTAACTGATTGCATCACTCATAATGGAAGTAGACTGAAGTAAAATACTAAACATGATCTCCTAAGTGTAACTCTGGACATAAAGCTTATCACTGGCGTACTTTTGCTTTCTCTTATATCTACAGACCGGGTAACTTTACAAATGCAGTATATGGAATGCAGAATTAAAGACAGTTACGTTTTTGTGCCTTGCCTTGGAACTTACTTATTAAAAAATCTGGCCTAGAAGAAAATAAAACTTCACACAAAACAATAATTGGGAATAATGCAGGAAGTACATTTGAAAAAAAAAAGTAATTTTTAAACACTGCATTTAGCAGATATTTGCTATATATAATTGTTTCAGGAAGGAAAACAGATATAATTGCAACTCTTAGAAACCACCAGTATCTTGACATCATTTTGGAATCACATTTATGTGCAACTAACAGTGGGGAAATATTGCCTGATTAAATTTTACATCTAATAGCTTTCATTTCCATCAGCTAATCAATCTTTCTGGTTAACATTAAGTTCTGTTGAAAAATGCTGTTTTATAAAATGTTAATTCAACAATTACCTCATGGTTGGCAAGAATGCAGATCGGAAGTGTATAAATATACTCCTTCAGGCACGTGGTTTATTGAAGACCACAGGTGAAGGAAAGATGGATTGCAAATGCATCAAGCAATGGAATCCATGGACAATCTATGTTCTTCATAAAAAATGTGGATAAAGTAGAAAATTACCAGAAGCTACATGGTGAGTTATTCTATATTATTCCACGTCTGGACTTATTTCCAATGGTTTTTTATACCATCTCCATAACTTTCACTGTTGAAAGACGAATGCAGAAAACTACTTCAGTTCTATGACTAATGTACCAGTGTTGTTAAGAATAGTTGCCCAACATATATATTGATTAACTCACAGTCAGTTTTCAGATCTTTTGTTGTGTTATTGTAGATCAGTCAGTGAAAAAGATAAACAAAGCACGGTTCAATGGGGTGAACTAGTCAGAAGACAGGCCTGTATTCAGGAGCTTATTGGACGTGGCATCATTCTGAAACATTTCCCAATAATACACAACATTGCTTCCTGTCTATTATTGCAGAAATGTTCACTGCCATTTAAATGATTTAATTTGCCGAATAATTTGATTATATTTAGAGCTGTCAACAATAATTTTAAGAAATATTTAGTGCCAGGATACTTTCCCCACAGGAATACCTGATTAGTAAGTTAAACTCAATGCACAGCACAGTCACTAACTGGCCACTGATCAACCGCAAAATTGAAGCTGTTGATGAACAGCCTTATTAAATTTTGGACAAAATTCCTAGTTTGCTGCATAATTGGGGGAAACAAAACCTTGCTATTTTGTTTTCTAGCAAGCTTAGTTTAGAATCATTCAGACTTTGTAAAGCTAAACTATAAACATAAATTTCACCAAGGAAAAATGTGATTGTGATTGCTTCACAATACATTCTGGGTATGCATTTCTTTATAAAGCACCTCTAGACCTATGATGCATAAACAGGGAAATCCATCATGCCTATTGCAGTTTGACTTTTTACTAACAGACCATCTCATCCAATGCTCACAGGGACATGGCAGCTTCTAAATTGTGATCTTTGTTCATAGAATTAACAGAGTAACCTGTCAGAGGATGAACATTAACAATTATTCTTTTATTCATACAGTATATTGCATGTCTTATTTCTACTCTCTTTTGAGAGATAAAAAATTACGAGGGCCATTGTTAGGATAGTTAACGAGTAATGTTTCCCCATTGGCAGAAGTGTCTATTACCCTAGGACATAGATTTAAGACAAGGGTTAGAAAAGTTACAGGGCATTTGAAAGGGTGATTAGAATCTGGAATGCATTGCCTGGGGAGTAGTGGAAGATTGCAGGCAGGTACATTTACCATAATTAGATGAGCATCTGAAACAACATGGCATCGAAAGCTTCAGAAGAGTGCTACAAAATGGGATTAGTATAGACAAGTACTGTAGGGCAGGTTTCCCTCCTGTATATCTCTAGTACTCTTAAATCTGAACATGCTCGGACATGGTTCGAAGTTCCAGAGGTGGTTGCATTAACCTTAATGGTTAATATTGATAACATTAATTTCTATTGAAAAATGCTGTTTTATAAAATGTTAATAATTCAATAAGGTGACCCAGCTCAGTGAAAGCTACTTTGCAGGTATAAACACGTTGCTCCTCTGTGAAGTTGAAGTATTGATGGTG
The DNA here is from genome assembly GCF_009764475.1 of Pristis pectinata. Lineage (NCBI taxonomy): Eukaryota > Metazoa > Chordata > Chondrichthyes > Rhinopristiformes > Pristidae > Pristis > Pristis pectinata. The sequence continues at coordinate 32,800,132 of NC_067407.1, read as the reverse complement.
CTTGAAAACTCACAAGGTGTAGTCACAAGTATTTGCCCTCCTTTTCCCTCTTCACCCAATCAAATCTGATCTTTCCTATATTCTTGAGTGCCCACCCACATCCCTACTGCTGAAGGCAGATTTACCAGATGCCCAAAATGGAAGAAAGGAGTGCAGCATTACCAAAAACTCCTCAGGAGGTTACTGTTGCAGTATCTGGAATTGAGGCAAGAAGAATGCCTGGACTCTTAACCAGCAGTCTAAAAAAACAAGCCAGCTACTAAATGATACACAGTCAATGAAACACTGTAAACGTGCTGCTGAAATGTTCTTGTTGTCTGTTACTATCACTAATTGCCGAATAAGTTCATGATGTGGTAACTCAAGCACCGGGAAAACTCAGTATCCTAAAAAATTACCTGAAACAAACATAGGATTTTTATGACAATTTGAAAAAAATGCAGGTGCTGGAAATCTGAAATAAAAACATAAAATGCTGAAGAAACTCAGCAGGTCAGGAATAATCTGTGGAAAGAGAAACAGAGTTAGTATTTCAGGTCTGAAACCCTTCATCAGAACTGGGAAAGAGAGAGAACAAGTTAGTTTTTAATTGCAGAATGATTGGGAAGAAATGGGAAGAACAAAGGGGATATCTCTGATGGGATGAGATCAAATAATCATGGCTGATCTATACTGGCCTCAACTCCTCTTCTGTGCCAGTTCCCCATAACCATCAATTCCTCAATCTTTCAAATATCTATCTGTTTCTCCCTTAAATATATCTAATGATCTTGCTTCCACCATCCTTGGGGTCAGATAATTCCAGAGATTCACTACCCTCTGAGAGAAGAAATGTCTACACATCTCAGTTTTAAATGACCAGCTCTTTATTTGGTAGCTATGTCCTATCTCAATATCTCCCCTTAGGATCTTATGTGTTTGAAAACACCTCTCATTCTTCTAAACTCCAAGAATACACAACCAAACTGCTTAGTCTCTCTTGCTTAGTCTCTCTTGATAGGAAAATCCTCTGGTCCCAGGAATTAGCTCGGTGAGTCTCCTCTGGATTGCCTCCAGTGCTATTATTTCTTCTTTAGACAAGGGGACCCAAACTGTCAGTAAAAACTGTCATTCATGTTATCCTACCAAGAACTATAATACATCAACTTGTAACAGATTGAATATGGGTACGTAAAATAATTTGTAGTTTCATGTAAGCTTATAAAAAATCCCATTTGTTTCAGTTCCGACAAAAAAAATCACATATTGATCGAAGAGCTCAACTTTAAACTGCCACCACATCTTTCAACTAAAAGTATCCATTGTTAAACTGTATTAAAATTTTGAAGGGTAAGGTTATAATTCTCATACCCATTTTACACAATATCCAAAGCGATGTCTGATTAAGGCATACTCAAGAATAAAAGACAGTGAGTTGTTCTTTTCCACAATTTGCGTGGTCTGCCAACAAATGACTGAATCTGACAGCTCACAATATCACAGTCTCCCAAACTGTTTGCAATTTTTTGTTACAAGGATTTCTACACTCACTGCATAAGGCTTGACATTTTGGGCTTAAATTAAAGCTCATATTATACACTAATTTTAAATGTAGCGATAGCCTCAGGAATTACTTGGTGACCTTCAATAAAATCCATCTAATTTAAAAAAAGAAACTTATGAAGGTGGTCTCCTTTCAACCTTGGATCCCTCAGGCTGGAAAATAATAGCTATTAAAATGTTAGTTCCATTTGTCTAATGCAATTCCACACTCAACATCCATCTTTAGAGATTTGCCTTGCATTAACAGTTCAAACATAATTTAAAGCCTTTCCATGAAGGTTATCAGACTTTTTCTACTTAGTTTTAATATGCTACAGTGTGTATTTTATAAAGACCATAACTTTTACTTATATTAAGCTAGATCTTAATCCTAAACAACAAGAATTCTTATGATAAGGCATGCTAGTGACCTGTTTGGAAGAATATGGTTTAGAGCTGACTAACAAAGAGATAGCTCTCACATTTCATCCTACTGTCATCTTTGAATCTAATTCTTAACAAATACAATCAAACTAATCTATACAGCATAAATAATTTAAAACAGTTAAATCAATAAAAAATACTGTTGGATAAGATGTGCATAAATTAACCAATACATCAATCATGGTTCACTATGACATCTTTATTCCTTACTAAATAGAAGTGTAGCTTAAATGTTTATTCAGCAGTTTCTTGTGCTTACTGATACTAAACAAGTATACTAAATTCAAAGCTAAATAAATATATACCTTATTCAAGTACAAATTTTAACTTAATGTCAACGGATATGTATATAAAGCTTCTAGCAAATTAGTTGTGTTATTGCAGGACAAACTGTTACTTATTCTGCAAGATACATGGTGAAACTATTCAGTGCCTGGTGTTCAGACACTTGATATCTACTTAACTGAATCTTAGAGGCATACAAATGCAGACTCCTACCACTTGTTTCACAGAATGATAAAGGCTGATCTTAATTCTGCTTCATTTCAGGAGGAAGTGGAGTTTGTTACTGACGCTGGTGCTTTATTCAAATATGTACAAGAATAGAAGCTGTATATTTGCAATCTGCCAAGTAATTGGCTTACCATGGGAAAATGCTCTTCAACATGTCTTACACTCCTGTGTCTACTTATCCTGGCGTAAGACGGTACAATACCAATTCACAGACTATAGACTCACCAATAAATCCAACAGCAGCTCCAACACATATTAAGCTGAGAGGTCAGATGCACCGCATCTGGCCTCAGCTTCACACCATCCATGTCTGGTATCCAAGCAACAACCTCATTTATTTAAATATGGTTGTTGACCTCCATTCCTTTTATTTATTTCACAGTATATTAATGTTATGAATTAATTAAAATTGTCTAATATTTTTAATCAAATGCACTCATTTTAATTATTTTTTGATTTATTTTTATTCATTTTGATTGTTTTTATGTCTCTGACTCTTAGTGAAAGATACTTCTGAGACCAGCAAGGTATCAAAGTTGAGGATGGGGCCTCAGGTTCTACTGTAAGTGGCACTGTGGTCATTTGTAGCCTGGTGCACTTCACAGAAGAACCGCGGAGTGGAGCCACCAGCCAAGTCATTTCATGGATGCCACAGCAGTTAAGTACATCAAATCATTAGCTCAGGAGTTGAGTGCAGGTGGCAGGTTGGATCAAAAACGATCTGGCCTAATAATAGGCAATAATAGTCACCTCAATTTCAGAGTGAATATTCCTTTTGGGTTAATGTGATGGTTATGAAAGAAGAAATTTTCATGAACCTTTGACTACATTTTCATCTTTAACTGCTTTAAATTTCAAGTCTGTTGGCTAATATGAAAGAAACACTTAAATGAACAATGATGTTGTAGAGATAATATAATGCCACTGTTTTACTGTGTGGATATGTTTGCCTACCATATGTCAGATGTTTTGTTCCTCATTTCTGAATTCTAGGTTTACTTACTGGCAAGCATTGTGTGTTATCTGTTGCAGTCCGAACTAGATAAATTTGATGCAACCTATGAATTATTTTTTATCTTCCTCTATTATTAAAACAAGTGTAAATGACATTTTTTTCATTCTAGCCATTAACAAAATCACTGGTATGCACAATTTTGATGCCACACAATAATTTGATGCCACACAAGTTTGACTTAACTGAATATTTACAATTAATGTCCAACAATTCATATCCTGAAGATTGAGCATTCATATGAACAATGTACTTACTTATTCATAATGTTCTATTTTCGCTCTTCTAGCAATTTGCAAAGAACTTGACTCACATGAATTCCAATTGTCACCACCCAGTAACTCCCAGTAAATGTACACTAACTGTACACTAACTACAGCAGAAAATAATAGTAATATTCAAGAGGAAATATGAGTTTAACACTAGTGATGAAAGGATGAGAGTTATGAAACAGCAAGAATAAACATACATTATGGTGTTTTCTTTTAAATTCTTCTGTCACTAATGAAATATTTTCTGATTATCATAAAAATATCTATCTTTTCTTATCCTCCTTGACATGTCACCACCACCTCCTTATCCCACTCATACTTGTCCACTAACTTCCAGCTAAGTCAGACCAGGTGTATCTACTTCCACATTTATTTATCTAGTTGTAATCAGTGAAACAAGGGCAATGAGCAACAAACAATCACCTGAAGGAACTCAGCAGGTCGAACAGCATCTGTGGGAGGAAAGAAAGTGTTGATGTTTTGAATCGAAATCCTGCATCAATGCAAGAAGCCTGACAGGTGACATGTTGGTGGTAGTTGATCAAAGACTTCTTCAAGCTGGCCTGGTGTGGGTTCACACCAAGGAGAGGCCATTCACGTGTTCGGAGCACGGGAAGGGGTTCACACATTCGCCCCACCTGCTGAGGCACCAGCGGGTCCACACCGGGGAGAGGCCATTCACCTGCCCCGAGTAGGGAAGGGGTTCACCCAGTCAACCCACCGGGTGGTACAGATTTGATCAAGTGATGATAGAGGAATAGGAATGTTTCCAAGTCCTGTTTCCTTTGTAACTTGAAGAGGAACCTTCTTACTCTATGGCACCAACCAGTGCAGTTTTCCCTTTAATCTCATTGACTTCCATTTTACAGAAGCTCCTGAATATAGTGCAAGGTCAATTGCTGCTTTGATGTCCAGGGCAGTCAATCTCACTTCATTTCTGGAATTCAGCTCTTTGTCCAAGTATGAGGCTAGGCTTACTGGGACGATGGGCATAAGTGAGCAGGTTATTAAAGAGTAAGTGTTCACTTAATAGCATTGTTGGTGACCTTTCCCATCATTCTGCTGACGACTGAGATTAGACTGACGGGGCAGTAATTAGTCAAATTTATTTGCTCTCCTTTTTGTGGACAGGAGGCACCTTAGCATTTTCTACAGTGTTAGGAAGGTTCTAGTTTTGTACTTTGGAGAGGTAAAAACCCTGAGTGGTGAAAAGTTTTAGAAACTTTGTTGTAGAGTTCTAATATTCCTCGTTCTTAATATTCTTATTGTTGTCTGGCATAGCTGCTCAACTCCAGTATTATTCCATTCACTCGCTGATATAGTGTGAACTGCGCTGCATTCATCATAATGAAATTATATAGCAGTTGGAAGCTAAACTGTTGAATGGCTGGGATTACCTGCTTTTAATTATCCAAATTCAAAAGGGATTTATCCTATTTTAGGAAAAGCGTAAATTACAGTTAATCATCCATAAACAAATCCTTCTGGCTTACTCTGTGAGGCGTATGATATAGCATTGTGAAGACATTGGCTGTTAAAGCTCATCTCCTGGCAACCTTTATTGTTTCATTGCTTCATTGTGAGTGCTTAATGCAGCTACTTTGTACCTTAAAGTGGATCATGAAACTGTCAGGATTTTGCTCAAAAATACATATTTTTTTTAAAGGAACAGCCAAGAGTTCTGAGGATTACTTACAAAAACAGCAAAGACCCATATGGATTCAAATAAGCACTGGGCAATTGAAAAAAAGCTGGCAGCAAAGAAATAGAAAATAGATTTGTATGGTAAACTTTTACTTCATCAAGTTGCTTTTTTTCTCTGTCCTACAATTTTTCTAAATTTATTTCCACTACTCTAATTATATAATCATGCTGAGTGCATGAATCTTTATCGTGTCTGAAAATTAAAAAAATTACAGATACAGGAAATCTAAAAAAAACAGAAAATGCTGGAAACACTGAGCAGATCAGGCAGCATCTGTGGAAAGGGAAACAGTTAATGTTCCAAGTCTGGAACCCTTCATGTGTTCCGGATCTGAAACGTTTCTCATTCCACAGACACTGCCTAACCTGCTCAGTGTTTCCAGCACTTTATAGAATCATAGAGAAATGCAGCATGGAAATAGCCCCTTCAGCCCACTGAATCTGCATCAACCTTCAACCATTCATTTACATAAATTCTACACTAATCCCATTTTTTATTCTTCCCACATTCTCACTAATCCTTCCTCCCATCCACTCCCACAGATTCTACTACTCACCTACAAACTGGAGGCAATTTACAGTTTTTTTTAAAGCTCACTATTATCAAGAAAAGTTAAACTGCAGCCCTGTGATAAAACTGCTGCAGACTCTCCAATTCCAGTTTTCTTTACTCAATGCTTTATTACTTTCAAGACAGAAAATCAATCTTCATACCTTCTTTTCTGTTTAGATTACATTATATCCTGCCTTCAAGTGAATACATATGATTCTCTGTATTTGCACTGTCCTCTCAGTTAAAAGTAAAGTGTTCAGTCAAGTAGATGAAATCACCAAATAACAGCATAACTTGAAGATACAATGTTGATAGAATGGCCAGCTATCTTTAATAATTCCTTATTTGGATCATCACAGTCTATCATGTCACAGACCATCCTGTACTTAAAAAGTATGTATCAAAAATTCCTGAAAATGTGCAATGATCTCCATTCTTTGCACTGGTGACGGCTAATGTTTTGTCAACTGATTTATTCAGCATAGTCGTATTATTTTATTTGATACTGAGGTCAAGAATTATTACAATGTACAACTCGAGATTGCTTTCACAGAAATGTGCAATATTGCACCTTAGATCACCCTATGCTGGGAGGCAGCACAGTGGTGCAGCTAGTAGAACTGTTGTCTCCCAGTGCCTGGGACCTGGGCTGATGGATGGCCTGGACTCAATGGGCCGAAGGGCCTGTTTCTGTGCTGTATCATTCTATGACACAATGTTTATATTTTAGCAGAAATCATGACAGCACAGCTGCTGCATCAGCTGTAATTAATTGAAAGAGTCACAGACCTTAAGCCTCCCTGGTTTTACCATTACCCATGCTGACTGAATGTGCAGTTAGGATTCTAATGAAACCAGTGAATAATTTAAAAATTCTTCCAGGCGTACTGAGAAATCCTTATGGACATAGAGTCATAGAGCATTGAAACAGGCTCTTGGGCCCAATGAGTCTAACAACCACCCAGCTACACTAATCCTACATTAATCCCATTTTTAATTCTCCCTACCTTCTCTTCACCTCCCACCCCCTCCCCCCCAGATTCTACTACTCACTTACACACTAGGGGCAATTTACAGTGGCTAATTAACCTACCCACACACACATCTTTGGGATGTGGGAGGAAAACAGACTACCTGGGGGAAACCCACGTGGTCACATGGAGAATGTGCAAACTCCACACAGATAGTACCCAAGGTCGGGATTGAACCCCAGTCGCTGGCACTGAGAGACAGCAGCACCACTGAGTGCACCACTGTGCCACCCAAAGGTGCTTCTAAAAAAAGTATCTCCGGTGACTTTCGTAAAGTCTGAGAATCCTTTTCAATTAAATTAAGTGATGCCTTCTTCACATGTTTATCATTTTTCCAAAGCTGCCTGAGGAATGGTTTCTTCTGTACACCGTCACGGTCAGCTCAGTGAAATTGGTTGTAGTATTGATTCTTGATATTGGTGAAGGCTTGCAGAAATGAAATTAAGCAAGATCTACCATGGCTGAAATATAAAATCTAAGTTACACAGTAACTTAGTGACATGGGGTCTTCAGCACTTTAGTGACAAAACCAAGTGATGGGAAGACAATTCACCAGTTCATTATTCCTCTTGGTCAGGATGCTAACCCCATGGTATGATGTCCTCAAGAGACTATTTGGACAGTAAGCTTCACCGTGACAATGTATCTACATGGGGCCTTCCTTCATCCCTTCCTTCCAATATCTTCCTCTCCTCCAATGTTTCTTTCTGCTCTAATTATTTGTTTTCTTATTCGCCAAACTTATTCCTAGACAAACACTGAGCTCTCTTGATGGTAAGGTTATGGAGGATGCAACAAGTGACAACAAAGTATCTAATCATTTTTGCAAAGCATTGTAGGCCATGCTGTATTGGTGCAGACACTGGAAACATCATTGTGATGACTCTGACGGCATTCTCCACTAGACTCCTAGTGATCTTGTGATTGATGTAAAAGTGCTATGTTGTGCTAGATAAATCACAGAAAGGAAGGAATTTTCTTTATACCCCCTGGTGCAGCTGAAATATACAGCCTAAGAATAAAAGAGTAATGCAATCTCCTGAGACACATGACATTGAGAAATGTTGTCTCATGTTCACACACGAGTTTGATGCTCAGGAAGAGGTAGCCTTTGTGATCCACATGGAGCTCCAGGTTCCCAAGGGGAGGATGGAGAACCACAGGAGTGCAATCTATCATTCTCAGAACCAGGAAGCATCCAATTCTGCACCTGCATGCCTACTCAGCCAAATGCTTTATACTCAAGGAATAGGAAATACAATCCTTCTTACATGAGCAGAAAGCATCAATCATCTCTTTAAAATTGTGGACTGATAAAGAGCCAGGTACTTCAGGATGGCAGTGGCTTTGATCCCTATGGGGTAAGCAGTCCAGGCACAGGCACATGGCTGAAATTTTGGTACCAGAAAATCACCAAAGTCTGTCAGCACTGACTCTAAAAACCATAGGCTCCAGATACAATACTCTTGGAGAACTGGTAAAAGGACCATTCCTCCCTGTACACTCTTCAGGTATTGTGTCTACACACAAAAGCATTTCTTTTCCTCCTTCCTTGGGATACCTGGATATGTCTGTCTTGCATCCAAGGACTATACTGCAGCTCCAGCTGTGCTGCACACAGAAGTGCCTGTGGCAAAAGGTAATAACTGGAGAAATTGGTAGTACACCTCGCCCAAACAGTTGGGAGCAGCTTTCTGAGTCTCCCAAACAGCTGCAGCATAATGCAGAAGTGCCAACTAACCAAAAAGACTTTTAAAATGAGCAGCTGCAATGAATGGTGTGTTATGAAAATATGGTCCTCTATGAAAAATGAACAGCATTCCTAAAGCTGAAAATGTGACCTGATTTCTGATGTAAGTATTTCAAATATGCATTACATCACGATGCACGTGTAACACATTTGTAAGTAGCAGGTTGAATTACTGAAGCTGCCCAATTTGAGCTGAATGATCATGTTTCCTCAACGTATGTCGAAAAGCATCAAAATTCAATTATGGAAAAATACAGCCTCTGTCATCCAATGTGTTCTACAAGAACACAAGAAAAGAGAAAATTCATACAGACAAATCAGTTTGTCAATCCTGGCCCTGTACCTATAATATCTATTACACAGTATGCCTAATATTTAATTTCCTGATGGGATTATTCAAGAAGTACTTTCCAAATTCCAAATGTAAGGAAGCTACACTACAAAATCTCTATCCATCCCTGCAATTCAATATTCAGGCATAGTCAGCTATCATTACAGATAATACTTCCCTCATTTTGATTTCAACAGTCAAGGAACAACTCTGACTTATGAACTTCAGGAATTACTACATCATAATGTCACATAAACATCATTAAAAATTAAGATCCCTTTGCAACCATCATCCGAACTTGCGCACATATTACTACCCAAACTCGCTGCTGTGAATTTTAGTATGTATCATGCATGTAATTGTGGTGGATGTTTACTGTGTTTGTGGGTGCCATGGCAGACCAAAAGATCATAAGATACAGGAGCAGATTTAGGCCATTCAGCCCATCGAGTCTACTCCACCATTCAATTGTTGGCATGCTTTGAGCACTGTGACTGTTTATAGAAAATGCTAAGCACTTACAAAGGTCTCATTTAAAGCGTTCTCTTTAATCAAAGCATCATCACACATATTGATTCTTTTCCTCCTTACTATCTTTTCCATCCCCCTTTAGAAAACTTTTGTCATGTAAATGGAAGATGAGACTTTAAAAATTTGTATTTCATTGTCCGCACCACATTCCTGGTAAAACAGGATCTCCCCTGACACCATTGAAGCCATAATTATTTAAAATAATAAAAGTACTACTTTAAATTAGCAATATCTGTGGAGGTAATGCATGAATGAACAAACAAAAGTGATGAATCAGGAAAAGAGACACAGGAATGCACTCATTTGCATTCAGAGCTAGAATGATTCGTTAAGTAAAAGGTAGAAGTGATATAAACATGAAATAGGGATAATAAGATACATAAAGAAGATGTCTATTGCTAAAGTTATGATGATGAGGTAAAGAGAAGGGGTAAGGTTAGATATTTAAAGGAAAAAGCAAAGGTCCTTGAGCAAAGTAACTACTGGAATAATGATAAGCAGAGTGCCAGGGAAGAGTGGGGCTGACACCAGGGCCAATGAGGATCGGAAGTTTTGCACCTCTGAACGTCAGCGGGTTGAGCCAGTGATAACTGGAGGGGGAGGAGAGGGTTGAGATGAGATGGTTGTCTGGGGTGATGGGGTGCAAAATGGTGCTGTAGGTGTCCAAAGAACAGAAGATAAGGATGGAACTCATCTCCAGAGCATTTTACAAGAAACTTGTTGTTGGAGGGGTGACCAATGAAAGGTATTCCTGGGACAATTTCCCAGCAATGCTTCAAATTTCAGGAGTGGCACAGTACATTCTGTCAATTATTGTATTCATATTTCACTCTGGGAAAGTGGATTTTCAATTGTATAGTCCTGGGGGACTATTTGTATAGCACTGGGGGAATGAATCTTGAGGCCGGAGAGTTTATGAGCAAGAGTGCATCAGTAACCAAGTCAGTTGCATTGTATTGGCAAATAAATGGAGATTCAGATCCTGCCTCAAATCTGGGTGGTGTAGAATCTCAGATGTGAATATTCCTGAGTAATGCTGGGAAATCCTGGAACAATCACCTTCCACCACTGGAGAGAGTGGAGTTGAATGACAGCTGTGTAATTCTGGGACACATTTACATACAAGCAGCTGATGCCAGTGGTTCCCTGCATTGATAAAGAGGAAAATAGGATATAAGAATAAATCAACAATAAACAAAATTTATACACTGGAAAAGAACAGCAGAAATAAATATATGTCCCTTAAAGGCAAACAAAGAAGAAATTATAATGGAGAATAAAATAAATGGTCTAAGAGCTGAAACATATATTTTTATCTGTTTTCACTGCAATACGCAATGAATGTGGTGGAAACAGTGAGGAATCGAGGATTTGTTGCCAGGGGAAAAACAAAGTGATTAATATCACTAAAGGAAAAGTACTGGAAAAATTAAGATTAAAAGATCACAGATGTTATGAACCTCACAGACTGCATCTCAGGGTTCTAAAGGAGCAATACTGATAATCTTTCAAAATGGTATCTAGCATGGCATTTAACTCAGCCCGCACGGTAGCGTAGCGGTTAGTGCGATGCTATTACAGCGCCAGCAATCGGGGTTCGATTCCCCTCGCTGTCTGTAAGGAGTTTGTACATTCTCCCGTGTCTGCGTGGGTTTCCTCCAGGTGCTCCGGTTTCCTCCCACATTGCAAAGACATACGGGTAGGTTAACTGGGTTTAAAATGGGCGGGGCAGACTCATTGGGCCGGAAGGGCCTGTTACCACGCTGTAAATAAAATTTAGATTTTAAATTTAAATTTAAAAGGATACAGGCTTCTTCAGTGTAAGGAACTGTGCTGGTAGTTCCTCCTACAACATAACTATAAAAGGAAACTTCCAGTGTGTAGCAATAGGAGGTATCATCCAGAAGACCACCAAGGAAACGGCGTCCTGTGCCTGCCTTCAGAGCATCTCGATTAAAGCAAGTACTAGACTAAAAATTAAGCATATTAAAATGAAGAACTTTAAAACAAATCATTGTAAGTAATGCCATCACTGTAACAGTTGCATCGCACAGCACATCAATGGTGTGACAATCCCACATTTTCATGAACTCAATATAAATTGAACCACACTTCTAATGAACAAATCCCAACTGTAGAATTTCCTTTGCAATATCATTGAAAAATGAGCAATAAACAAACTGGAGGAACTCAGTGGGGAAAGCAGCTTCTGTGGAGGCAAATGGATAGTCGACGTTTCAGGATGAGACCCTACATCAGGACTTGATGCAATGTTTTGACCTGAAACTTTGATTATCCCCTAGCTTCCACAGATGCTGCATGACCCACTGAGTTTCTCCAGCAGTTTGTTGTTTGGCTCCAGATTTCAGCATCTGCAGTCTCTTGTGTCTTCATTAAAACATTACATTGGAAAATGTTATATGCATTTTGTATTATGTTTAAATAGTGTGTAAAAATATAAACTCCTCAGGGTTATCAAGGTCAGTGAAAATGTTGTAATTACTATGTATTTCTTTTGAAACCTTCTACTTATCCAAGAGTTACCAGGATCATACATTACTGCTTTCTTTCTTGTTATTGAAAATGGCATAAAATGGCTATATATAAAAATAGCAATATGAGATAATGGCAGAATGATAAAAGGGATTGTATGAAATGTTAATCAAATATGTTAATCAAATTCCATTTGTACCATGTAAATTAATGAACTATTGTACATGAGCCTTATGAAAAGATGTAATTAAAAGAAAATAGCATTGCAAAAAAATGGTGCTGGAGAAATTAAATACACCGAAGTTGATAAATCCCCAGGCCTGATGATCTGCATTCAGAGTACTAAAAGAGGTAGCCATGAAAATAGCGGATTCATTTAGAGTCATAGAGTTGTACAGCACAGAAAACGGCCTTTCGGCCCATACATGTCATGCTGACCAAGCTAATACCATTTCCCAGCACTTGGCAGATATCCCTCTAAACTCTTGTCATCCACATACCTGTCCACATACTTCTTAAATGTATCTAATGTACCTGCCTCAACTACTTCCTCTGGCAGCTGGTTCCATATATCTACTACTTGCTTGTAAAAAATGTTGCCCCTTGGATTCTTATTAAACCTTTCACCTCTAACTTTAAAACTATATCCTCTAGTTTTCAAATCCCCAACCCTGGAAAAAAGACCGCTCACCCTATCTATACCCCTCATGATCTTATATACCTTTATGAGATCACCCCATAGTCTCCTATGCTCCAAGGAGTACAGGCCCGGCCTGTTTAACCTCTGCCTATAACTTGAGTCCTGGCAACATCCTTGTAAATCTTTTTTTTGCACTCTTTCTAGTTTAATTACATCCTTCCTATTACAGGGTGACAAAAACTGAACACAATACTCCAAGTGTGGCCTCACCAATGTCTTGTACAATCGCAACATAACCTCTCAACTTCTGTATTCAATGCCCTGACTGATGAAGGCCAGCATGCCAAAAGCCTTCTTCACTGCCCTGTCTACCAGTGACTCCACTTTAAGGGAACTATGAACCTGTACTCCAAGGTCCCTCTGTTCTACAACAGTACCCAGGATCCTTCAGTTCATTGTAAAAACCCTACCTTGATTTGTCCTTCCAAAATGGAACACTTTACACTTATCTAAATTAACTTCCATTTGCCATTCTTCAGCTCACTTACCCAGCTGATCAAGTTGTATCTTACAAAATTCTATAGATTATTGAACAGTTCCTGTAGATTGGAGGCTGGTAAATTTAACCCCACTATTTATAAAAAGGAGGGAGAGAGAAAATAGGAACTACAGACATCATTATTAGTAAAAATTATAAGGGACATGGTATCAGAGCAATTACAAAACACCAAAAGGATTAGATAAACATGAATTTATGAAAAGGAAAAAAATAGACAATACTGGAAATGCACAGTAGGTCATGCAGCATCTGAAACTAGAACAAAAATATAGGGTGAGGCCATGGTTGCCGTGGAGATAAGTTGCCAACAGATTAATGGCAGCAGTCACTGAGGGAAAATAACAGACAAAATGTTGCAAAATGCAGGGCTGTCAGACATGTCCAGTGGGTCAGGCTGTGCCAATGGAGAGAGAAAAAATGAGCCAACATTACAGATGGATAACTTACAGTACAGTTTGGATAGAGACCGAGAAAGTGAGTTTCCAGAAGTTGCAGAATTTGATATTGAGTCAGGAAAATTGCAACCTGCCCAGGCAGCAGATGAGGTGTTGTTCCTCAAGCTTGCATTGGGCCACACTGTAACAGTGCAGGTTACAGTCAAGCCACATGTCAGAGTGGGAATGGGATGGAGAATTAAAGTGGCAGGCAACAAAAAGCTTAGGGTCATGCCTATGGACTGAAGGTAGCTGTTCTGCAAAATGGTCGCAAAATCTGCATTTAGTTTCGTCACAGATATTCCATTTGTCCTATCTATGCCTCCCCCAACTTCTCTGCAATTTAAAACTAATTTCTTTTTCCCTCCTTTCCAGTTCTGATGAAGGGTCTGCGACCTGAATTGTTAACTCTGTTCTTCTTTTTATAGATGCTTCTTGTCCTCCTGAGATCTTCCAGCAAATTTGGTTTTTTGTTTCAAGATTTCCAGATTCTACAGATTGTTTTGGATTTGACAAACTGATTGGAGTTTTTGAGGATATAAGAGAGTAGAAAAGCGAGAACCAGTGGATGTGGTGTTTTGAGATTTGCAGAAGGTATTTGATTTTAGAGAGCAAACTTAAAGTACATGGGCTTCGGGATAGTGTATTGGTATGCATTGAAAGCTGGTTGAGTCAGGAATCAGAGAGTGTAACTATATGGGACTTTCTCAGGATGGCAGGTGGGAATTAATGGGCTATCAGTGCTTGGGCTCCAGCTAGCCAAAACATACATTAACAATTTAGATTAGGAAACCAAATGTAATATTAATAAATTTATCAATGGCACAAAACTGGGTGGCATTTTGAGCTGTGAGGAAAATACAAAGAGGCTTTGTGATGACTTAGACAAGTTTAATAAGTGGGCAAATACAAGACAGATGCACTATATCATGGATAAATGTAAAGTTATCCACTTTGGTAGGAAAAACAGAAAGGCAAATTATTATTTAAATGGTGATAGATTAGGAAATGTTGATGTCCTTGCACATCAGGCACTGAAAGCAAACATACAACCAGTTAAGAAGGTAAATGGTATGTTTGCCTTCATTGCAGGAGATTTTGAGTACAGGAGCAAGGATGTCCTGTTACAATTATACAGGGCCTTTGCGAGACCACTGCTGGAATATTATGTACTACCTTTCCCAAGAAAGGATATGCGGGTCTTTAACAAGGGCTCAATGTGTCAGGATGTAGGATAAGACATTTAGAAATCAGATGAGCAGCTGGTGAACCTGAGGACTTCTCTACACTGAAGGCTATGGAGACCAAGTCACTGAATATACTAATGAAGGAGCTATATAGATTTCTGGACACATAAGGCATCAAGGGGTATGGGAAGAGAGTAGATATATGGTATGGAGAGAGATCAGTCACAATCAGATTGAATGGAGGACTAGGCTCCAAGGACCAAATGGCCTATCCTGCCCTAGTTTTCTAATGTGTCAATGTTTCTTCAGCCAGCTTTAATTCATTCTAATAACTCCTTTTAAACCATCTAGTCCTTACAACATTTAGTTTGTTCAAATAATAGTTGCTTAAAAAGTATGATTCTTAATATGTTTCTGAACATACTATATGTTATACTTTATAACCAATATAGTTTTGGTAGAAGCATTTAAAATCTATTTGCTTCTCTTAGACAAAAAAAAAATGAAAGTAAGTTCTTTAAAGGATATCCAAATGCCACATTAGATTATCAACAAATGACACTTTTACAATTTTTGCCAAAATTATATCTCCAGAAGGCCAAAGTTTTGTTCAAATTATACTATAAGGCATTCTTTAAAAGAACATTTTCCTCTCAGGCACTGAAGTGACCACATCTGTTAGATTTGCCAGCTTAAGCTGGAGATTTCCAACAGCAAATCTAACCCAAGGGAATAATAAAATTAAAAAAACTGCATTTATCATCTGCCAACTGCTAAAATTCATTTTAAATAAATAGGTATCATAGATTTTATAATGTTGTCTCAGGGTGTTTATTATTGTGTTATAATGTGTGATATGATTTTTGTGTCAGAGAATAACTTTCTCAATTTATTTTTAGAAGAAGACAGGATCTTTCAACATACAGCAATGACTGTGACAAATTTCAACCCTGATCTCCCTGAAACACATATTTATGTGATAGCAATTAAAGCAGAACATTTCAGATGGCAGAAATGTATAACAAAGAATAATCTGAGTGGCTCCTTTTAAGTATATTCAAATGAAATCATGTTATAAAGGAATTGCAATAGATATCTAAGCCGGGACAAATCAATTCTTGTGGAATACAAATGCTTGTGAATGTAGTATTCATTAATTCAATCTCCATAAAGCTCTTTTTTGTTTTTAAAGGAATGTGCCATTAAGACCTGACATGTACTGAAAAATAAGCTGTTATGGTTTTTAAAAAAGTCCTCAAATCAATTTCTAAAGGCAAATAATATTACATTCACTGAGATAAAACATCATCAGCAAAAGGTAATCTTTAATGTGCTTATTTACTTCTATTCTGCTGGTAAATCCTGAAGATACACAGGGAACAATTTTAATGGAGACCAGGATAGGTGGAGTAGGGGGCTAAGGGAGACAAGAAACCATTTGGTCATTTTCAGTGTAAAGCCTGAGAAATTTTAATCTTATGAATACCTCCAGTCCAAGTCCCAGTGTTGGTCTAGGTAACTGACTTGAATTTCAATTTTTCAGCTTTCACAGATTCACAATTTTTAGATTTGATTGTGTGTGTGTGTATGTGGCTGTGTGTCTGGGGGAGGTGGGTGGTGGGTGGGAGGTGCGGGAATAGGAGTTGATAATTTTCATCAGAGCTTCCCTTACTCTTTTGTAGATGAGGTGAGGTTTGGGCCAAGTTAATGCAGTGAATAGGAGAATCCAGAGTCGATCCATTGAGGAAATTTCTTCCCATAAATTTTCAAACTCCTATTGTTTAAATTTTAAAGTTATGTTCTCCATGAAGAATATCAAACATAATTCCTTCACTCAAAAATGGATGAAGACAGAAAGCAGGAAACTACAGGTCTCTAGGTATGGGGAAAAATGTTATATTATTGTTATAGCAGAGCACTCAGTAATGACAATCAGTCAAATTCAATATTTTCTTAAGGGGAAATCATGTTTGACGAATTTATTAGTGTTCTTTGAAAAAATAGCATGTACTGTGGATAAAGGGAAAAATTTGACAAGTTGGCGTATAAGAGGTTATTGCAGAAAATAAAAGTTTGTGATGTGGGAACTATCATATTCATGTGGATTGAAGATTAGTTGATGAGAGGAGAACAGGTATACATAGTTCTTCTTTGGTTGGCAAAATGTAATGGATAGTTTGCCACAAGTTTCAGTGCTGGGCTTCAACTTTTTACAATTTATATAAATGTCTTGGATGTATGGTTGCCATACTTCCTGATGCCACAAAGATAACTAGGAAAGTAAGTTGTGAAAAGGATATAAGGAGGATACAAAGGAATATAGATAAATTGGGGAATAAAGTGGGGAATAATCTGGCAAATGGATCTTGAGTATAATGTGGGAAACTACAAAGTAGTGTTTTTAGCAGGAAATATATAAAAGTGTATTATCAAAATGGTGAGAGATTGCAGAGGAAGTCCTAGAGCATGATTTGCAAAAGGCCAGTAGACAGATGCAGTTATTCATCAAAAGGTGGTGGAAGCAGAGTCCTCAAAAATTTTTAAGGCTGAAGTAGATAGATACTTGCTAAGCAAGAGGCTGAACAGTTACCACGGGTTGATGGGAATGCAGAGATAAGTTTACAATCAGATCAGCCATGCTCTTGTTAAATGATAAAGCAGGTATGATGGGCTGTAACAGGTCTACAGTGGATGCCATCTCTCTGGCCCTACACTCATCTCTGGAGCATCTGGACAGTAAAGACACCTATGTTAGACTATTGTTTATTGACTACAGCTTCGCCTTCAATACTATAATTCCAAGCAAACTCATCACCAAACTCTGAGACCTGGGACTCAACACCTCCCTCTGTACTGTAGCTGTGGCACTTTACTCTGTATTCTGTTATTGTTTTTACCTTGTACTACCTCAATGCTCTCTGTACTACCTCAATGCACTGTGTAATGAATTGATCTGTATGAACGGTATGCAAGACAAGTTTTTCACTGTACCTCAGTACAAGTGACAATAATAAACCAATACCAATACCAATACCTGCTCACAATTCATATTTTTGTATGCTTAGAGTTTATTTAAAATTTAGTTTGCTTTCTTCATCTATTGTTAGTTGGCACTGATAGCACTCAGATGTAGTCAGTCCACTAAATCTGACAATGAGTAACGAACTTCCCTACCTAACTTCCCTTGCCTCTCGACTTCTCTGTCTTCTTTTGATTCCTAAAAACCCAGCACTTTGGCTAAGTTCTGTCCTTGTACCTCATTATGTGGCTTGATATATTTTGACTGGTAATGCACCTGCAAAGTATTATGCAATTTGAATGGAAGTTACTGTTATTGTTCAATCGGCCAAAAAGACCCAATAATCATTGCAGTAGGAGGTCATAGTGCTATTATGTCAAGCTCAGCTGTTATCTCTCTGTCACAGAAGTGACTCTGTGCTTGCAGAGTCAGCAAGGGACAGAGCAGAGATCAAGGATTAATGGGAATTGATTGTTGAGTTCATTAACGTAGTCAGCATGAGTTTATCCAACCATTGACTCTACTAAAATCAATGAAGAGCAAAATCAGGTGGGATATACGTTGAACCGTTGACCCAAACTCATTTAATTGTCATCAGGGTTAGATTAAAACAGCAGAAAATCTTTTTAGACTCTTGTAGAAGAGAGGATCGTAGAAAATGGATTGGTGCAAATTTCAGATTATTTTGTTGTATATCAATTTTTTGAGTTCCTCAAATATCTACTTTCCTTTTCTGATTTTTTTTTAATGACCGTACATTTCTTTCCAGACTGCTGTCCTTTCTAAGACTTTGACACTACTGCCAAGCTGGTGCTCTATTAACAGCAGATGGTGGGCTGTGAGTATAAAGTACTAGATCAAGTTTTCTCTCCTTAAGATAAAATAGCTACATTTCAATATGTCCAAACTAGCAGTCAAACCTTTGTACATAGGGAGTTTGCAAGTTGATATTTACATATTAAAAATTCATGTAGAAATAAAGCAAAACCCACAGAAGTCCCCTTGTGAAAGTCTTGGGACATCACCAAAGGATGTGTCAAAACATTTCATGGAAAATAGTCTGGCTTCCAACATTTATTATGAAGTGAAACATTTATGTATATATTGTAATACTACTTCTGTGCAAAAATATTGTTGATAAAAAAAATGAGGACAATGCAAGAAGTCTGCGATAACTTTTTTGGCTATTCCTTGCATCTGACATGCTAGCTCAAGGTGGGACCTGGACATGCACAGGGGCATTCAACATGGGTGCCAATTCTGGAAGTTCTTATCACTTATGAATGGCCCACGTATGATGCAGGTTTCTTATGCACAAGAAGGCTTCACAGTACAAGTGAGAGCTGCCTTGATGCAGTTAAAGAGGTCCTGGCTAAGTAAATCCCAGACAACTGAGTCTGGGATTGGGACCATGCCTTTGGTAGGTCCCCTTTAAAGTATATAAGCAATGGCTCACCCTTATAATCCCTATTATCCCCTCCTATTATCCTCACCAATCACGAGCACAACCTTCATCCCACCAATCAAACATAATTTTCCCCAATAACCTGACATGATTCACAATAGTCCTGAAACTTCCTCAACTGCCTAAACATTTTGTAACCAGCCAATCAATATTATGTCAGCCATGGCTGGTACATTTGAATGGGTACATTAATCTTCATTTAAATGGTAAAAATAGTTAAGTTTTTAAAATTTTCATTTTAATAATTATTTATATTCTTAATTAATTAATGATAGTGTTTAAGTGTCTTAAATAAATTTATGACCATAATTTTTTCAATGTTTTTTCATTTCTTTCCAAATACCTCTGATCACTGGAAATATATAGGAAACAATGTCAAGGCCTCCTGACACCATTTGGGCAGTACAAGGGGTGAGTGTTATTTCCTGCTGTTTACAGCCTAGTCATTGCCGTCAGATAACGATGCCTAGCAGAAGGGATCTGATTATGACACTGCGACTGCATTCAGAAACATGCGACTGCAAATGTTTGGTGTGGGCACAGAGCATGAGCCATAGTCCGAGCCAGTGTGATCCAAACATACCGGTCTGTAAGGATTGGGAAAGAGAAAACGACAAGTTAGTTTTCAAAAGATGAGGGAGAGGTGTGTAGGACAGAGAAAATATCTTTGATAGTTTGAGTCTAAATCAGTTAAAGGGGGCAGTTACTAGCACAGTCAGCTTCTTTGTCTGTATAACGTGTTGTAAATGGCAAGACTGTGGGCTATACAGTTAGAATAAGAAACTAGCTTTTATTTCAGACTTCCAGCATCTGTGAAAAAAGAAACAGAAATAACATTTTAGAACTGAATGAAGGGCCTTCAAACTGCAAAGTTAATTTGGATTCTCTTTCCAAGTATCTAGCCTAATGTTACCAGCATTTTCTATTCTTTATTTCCGATTTCTGGCATCTGCAGTTTTTTGATTGTCTTTTACGTTGTATAACTGTTGCTGCTATGATCTGCTTGCGAGTCTTCTCAAACTAGGGGTGCAATCGTTCATCCATCACCTTTTAATTATTTCCTTGAAATGGCCCCATATTCTGAGTGTGGGGACTTATGCAACTTGTTAAAGGTTCAAAAGGCATTCCAAAATTACAAATTCACTTTGGGGGGCTGGCAACGGTGAAACAGTGCCTATTTGGTGAAATTCAAAATAGAAGAAGCCATTATTACATGATGATTATATATTTAAGGTGAAGGCAACCTTTATGTCCCAACGTCACAAAAGTAAGATTTATGTTAAATTATGTAAATCCTATATTTTCATGAGTTATCCATTTATAGATGGATATATAACATGGTAATGATTTCAGCAAGCAAAGAAATGGGCAGAGAACAGCCTTATTTCCATTCATGGCCAGCCTGAATATGTTAATAAGCTGACCTACACTTGAAGACATTTTATGTCTTATGATAAACTTTGTGTAAAATAAAAAAAAGAACAAAAAGGTATCAGAAAGACACCAAAAAACAAACTGCTGGAGGAACTCAGTGGGTCGTGAGGCAGAGGGATAGTCGACCTTTCAGAACAAGACCTTGCATCAGGACTAAGAGTGTAGCGAGGAGGTGAGATGAGGGGCAGGGGTGAGGCAGGAGCTGGCAAGCGATGGGTGGGTCCGGGTGAGGAAGGGTTGACGGGCAGATGGAGCCAGGTGGGACAGGGAAAGGTGTAGATGGAGACGGAGGCCGGGAGGTGATAAGTGGAGACAACAAAGGGGTAAAGATTCTGGAATCTGATAAGTAAGGAAGGTGGCAAGTGGAATCAGATCAGGGTGGGAGGGTTCACAGATGAGAACAATAGGGGGAGGAGACGGAGGGCCCAATGGGTTGAGTGTATGAAAGACAGATCAATAAAGCCAGGTTGGGGAGGGGAAAGAAACTGGGTAACAGCGGCCTGGGCAGGGGGTGTTGGACAGAAGGTGGGGGTGAGACGATCTGGGTGGAGCAGAAGGAGAGAAAAAGGAACACCGGGGTTGAGGATTACCTAAAATTGGAGAAATCAAATGCCATTGGGTCGTAGATTACCCAGGCGGAATATGAGGTGCTGTTCCTCTAGCTTGTGTTTGGCCTCGCCCTGGCAGTGGAGAAGGTCGAGAATAGATAGGTTGGTGTGGGAGTGGGGAAGGGAGTTGAAATGGCTTGTAAACGTGAGCTCAAGATGGCCGTTGTGATTAGAATGCAGGTGCACAGCAAAGCTGGGCCTAGTCTGTGCTTGATCTCAACGACATAGAGGAGGCCATATCGTAAGCACTGAATGCAAATGACAAGGTTGAAGGAGGTGCATGTGAATCTCTGCCTCACCTGAAAGGACTGGTTAGGTCCCTGGATCGGGCTCAGGGAAGAGGTGTAGGGACAGGTGTTGCACCACCTCTGGTTGGAGAGGAAAGTGCTAGGGGACAGGGAGGGATGAGCAAACCAGGGAGTCATGGAGAGAGCGGTCCCTGTGAAATGCAGAAACGGGTAGGGAGGGGAAGATGTGACTGGTGGTGGTATTCTGCTGCAGCTGGCGGAAATGATGAAGGATGATGTGCTGGATGCGTAGGCTGATAGGGTGAAAGGTGAGGACCAAGGGAACGCCATCTAAGATAAGGTAAGATATCTTTATTAGTCACATGTACGTCAAAACACACAGTGAAATGCATCTTTTTGTACAGAGTGTTCTGGGGGCAGCCTGCAAGGGTTGCCATGTTTCCTGAGCCAACATAGCATGCCCACAACTTCCTAACCTGTACTCCTTTGGGATGTGGGAGGAAACTGGAGCATATAGGAAGCCACATTTCCTGAAAAAGGAGGATATTTCAGATGCCCTGGAATGGAAAGCCTTATCTCAACAAATGCAGTGAAGATGGAGAAAATGAGAGAAAGGTATGGCGTACTTATGAGAGACAAGGTGGGAGGGGTGTAGTCAAGGTAGCTGTGGGATTCAGTGGGTTTGTAGTGTATGTCGGTGGATAGTTTGTCTCCTGACATGGAAACAGAGAGATTAAGAAGGGGAAGAGAGGTGTCGGAAATGGCCCAAGTGAATTTGAGGGTGGATGGAAATTGGTAGCGGTGATAAAATTGACAGGTTTCACACAGGTGCAGGAGGCAACACCAATACAGTCATCAGTATAGTGGAGAGCGAGTTGGGTAGTGGTGCCAGAGTAGGTTTGGAACAAGGACTACTCCACATAGCCACCGAAGAGGCAGGCATAGCTAGGGCCCATACAAATGCCCATGGTGACACTTTTGACTTGTAGAAAGTGAGAAGAATCAAAAGAGAAGTTTTTCAGGATGAGAAAAAGTTCTGCCAAGTAGAAGAGAGTGTTAGTAGAGGAGAACTGGTTGGATTAATGTTCCAGGAAGAAATGGAAAGTCCTAAGGCTTTCCTGATTGGGAAGGGAGGTGTACAGGGACTGGACATCCATAGTGAAGATGAGATGGGTGTGGGGGGGGGGGGTTTGGGGGGGAGGGGGGCAGGGAATTGGAAGTTGTTGAAATGGTGGAGAGCATACGAAGTGTCCCAGGTGTAGGTGGGAAGGGATAGGACAAGGGGAGGTAAGATAGAGTCAAAGTATGAGGAGATGTTCAGTGGCACAAGAGCAGGCCAAAACAATGGGCCTACCAAGACAGTACTCTTTGTGGATCCTGGATAGGAGATAGAAATGGGCAATACGGGGTTAGGGAACTATCGGGTTGGAGACTGTGGAGGGGAGATCTCCTGATGTGATGAGATCTGTTATGGTGTGGGAGAAGGTGCTCTGGTGTTCATTGGCGGAGTCGTGATCCAGGGGTAGGCATCGTTATCAGAAGGAGACCAATTGACTAATTTAGCTAAGCAGATAGTATCTCCTTTGACATAAACATTTTTGGCTGACCTTTTAAAGAACACAAGATTGAAGGAGATTGTAGGAGTAGGTCATTCAATATGATTATGATCAACTCACGCAACCAAGCAGCATGAAACCAATTTGGAAGAAGAGGCAACAGGATGATACACATTAACTGTAGGGAGTCGGAGAGCTATACAGCATGGCAACAGGCCCTTTGGCTCAACTCATCCATGCTGACCAAGTTGCCCAGTCGAGCTAGTCCTTTTTGCTTATGTTTGGCCTGCATCCTTCTAAACCTTTCTTATCCATGTACCTGTCCAAATGTCTTTTAAATGCCCTAATTGTACTCCCCTCTATAGCTTGTTCAATAAATGCACCACCCTCTGTGTGGGAAAAAAAGTTGCCCCTCAGATCCCTTTTAAATCTTTCCCCTCTCACTTTAAACCTATGTCCTCTAGTTTTGGACTCCCTTACCCTGGGGAAAAGACTGTAGCTATTCACTTTTTCTATGCCCCTCATGATTTTATAAGCCCCTCTAAGGTCACCCCTCAGCCTCCTATGCTCCAGGGATAAAAAGTCCTAGCCTGTCCAGCCTTTCCTTATAATTCAAACCCTCTAGTCATAGTAACATCCTCATAAATCTTTTCTGCACCCTTTCCAGTTTAATGACTTCCTTTCTATAGCAGGGTGACCAAAACTGTATGCAGTACTCCAAATGTGGCTTTACCAACATCTTGTACAGCTGTAACATGACATCCCAACTACTGTACTCAATATCCTACTAATAAAGGCAAGCATGCCAAATGCCTTCTTCACTACCCTATCTATTTGTGTTGCCACCTTCAAGGAACTATATATCTGCAAACCTAAGTCTCTTTGTTCTATAACACTCCCCAGGACCCTACCATTTACTGTGTAAGTGGAAGAAGATGGTGACCTAGATACTGTTCACATTGTCAGAATTCTACTGAACATATCTGTATGACTGAATACATTGAAGAAAGGGGACTGTCAATGGAAATTGGCACTGGCATTGCAGTAATTGTGATGTGCCAGCTGGAGTTTAAATGACTTTTTATAGATGGTACACTGGTGCTCAAGGGATCATCTGCCTTCTTTCGTACCTGCACAGGGGAAAGGATCAAGGCAATAGGGATTCATGAATTCAGAATGAGAAGAAAGCAAAGTGAAGCAGAACTATCTATTCTGATTGTTTCAGGTCAAGTATTGAATGTGATAGGCTTTCAAAGATAAAGCTGGAATGAGGAGGCATCAAGAACTGGTAGAGAATGTTTTCAGTAGCTAGAAATAGATGAGCAGTTGACAGACACTAGAAGGAACATAGGCAATGTCAAGAACATCACAAGAATCCACCGCTCACTTCTTGGCCCTGATTGAACAAACCTTGGTCAGGGATACACTTGTTTGCAATATACAGTATATAAGTGACTGGGATGAGAATGTAGGGGGTATGATTAGTAAGTTTGCAGACAATACAAAAATTGATGGAGTTGTAGATAACAAAGAATGTTGTATAAAAGATACAGCAAGGCATAGATGAGTTGGGCGGAGCAGTGGCAGATGGAATTTAATCCAGACAAGTGTGAGCAAATACACCTTTGGAGGTTTAGAGTAAATGGCAGGAACCTTAGGAGCATTAATGTACAGAGACATTTTGGGGTGCAAGTCCATAGCTCCCTGAAAATGGTGAAACAAGTGGTGGATAGGGTTAGGAAAAAGGCATTTGGTATGCTTGCCTTCATAGGCCGAGTATTGAGTATAAGAGGTGGGGCAATATATTGCAGCTGTGCAAAACATTGGCGAAACCACACTTAGAATATTGTGTACAATTCTGATCGCTACACTACAGGAAGGCTGCGGTAACATTTGAGAAGGTGCAGAAGAAGCTCACTAAGATGTTGTTTGAAATGGAGGGCTGCAGTTACAAGGAGAGATTGGATAGGCTGGGTTTATTCTCACTGGAATGTAGAAATCTAAGGAATGACCTTATAGAGGTTTACAAAATTATGAGGGGCATAGATAGGATAGATAGTCATTATCTTTTTCCCAGGGCAGGGGTATCTAGAACAAGAGGGCACAAATTTGTTGAGAGGAGAAAAATTTAAAGGAGATCCCAGGTGTAAGTTATTCCACACAGAGGGTGGTGAATATTTGGAATGAGCTCCCAGAGGAGGTAGTGGAGGTGGACACTATTACAATGTTTAGCAGGCACCTGCACAAGTACTTTGGACAGAAAAAAAGCTGAGGGGCATGAGCCTAATGCAAGCAAGTAGGATTAGCACAGATAGTGATGAGGAAGCTGATTATTGGGAAGCATCATTGATTGTACTGGACTAGTTGCATTCATAATTCATCTGCTTCTGGAACTGGCACCATTAAAGAGGACACACATTGGAAAAACATCTAACCAACTTCTCATAATATTCAAGAACAAACTGAACTGCACTATTTGCAACGAATAAGGAAACCGGCAGACAGATTGAACCCGAGAATGTGGGAATGTTAGTTTCACAGTTTTGTTTTAATGTTGCACCTTTTTGATTGTATTTTATGTATGTTTGTTTTCATACGTTTTAAGGGGGAAGGTAATGTTCTAATCGTTTTAGAGAAAAGGTTACTATAAGAGATATTGTGATTCTATTGTATCAACTCCATGAATTGAGATGAAAACAAAATGGTTTTGCACATGATGGAGAGTGATCAATTTTTAGATATTAAAGGGCATAGAGGATATGAGATTAGTGCATGCAAGTGGCAAGGAGCTAAAAGAATCAGCCATGATCTTATTAAAGGACAGAACAAGCACAAGGGGTTGAATGGCCTACTCTTGCTTCCATTTTATATGTTCTTATGTTGAAATTATACCTTTTCCTTAATTCATTAAATATTCAATGCACTGTTAAGACTGGAAGGAAATTCTTCTGTTAAATTACATAATGCAAATTAGAAGCTGATATTGCTAGGTAAGTTCACTCATTTTCTGGAGGCCTATTCATGAATGGCAGTAGTACTGCAAAGAAATATCTGCCATTTCATTTAATGGGAGTGCTACAGGTTACTTTTATAAAAAAATACTATAATTTAATAAGTACATTAACATTCTTATGAAGACAGGTTAATTGTATTATTACTCAATGAAATGAGGCCTAGAAATTCCTGCAGTTTGAAGAAAAGAAGATTTATGCTGGGCAGAAATCTGGCAAACAACTTGGTTACACTATAATCCCATCAAATTAATGAATTTCAGAGGGTGGAGGTTGAAGAGTGGAGAAGGATTGGTCCTGCACTGTGATCATAGGAAAGGAAGCAAGAGTGTTAGGAGCTCTATGGTATGTTTCAGGTTGAGTGTAGGGGTGAGTGGCGATTGCAAGGGATGGGAATATGTTGTGGGGGGAACAATGAAAAGGATTGGGAGTTATTTCAGGGGTGGTAGTTAGGTAAGTAACGACAGGGTGCAGTAGTCTGAGATTGATGTCTCCGGTAGAGGTCTTGAAGGATTGTGCAATTAGTGGGTGGATCATCAAAGCCCTGGAATTTATGAGATCAGAGGTCACGAGCTTAGATTTTGGGGGTTGAGGAATGTAAGTATGGAACTTACCTGAAAGGCTTCTAGTCAAGGGCTATGCTGGGTAAACTTGGTTGACTCAGTCATGACCAATTATGGTTGCTCCAAGGAAAACTTGGTTTAAATTCTGTAATGCTCCAAAAAGAGCATGTAATGGGAATTATATCATTTCAGGTGTTGCTGATGTGGCAATCAAATCAGAACTTAGTGGTAGCTTATGGCTGGAAACTCATGGTCAAATTTCCAGTGTGGTGCCAAAAGAAATGATCATTATTGCCCTTTATTTAGAAAACTAAAAATAATCATTTGCATAATGCTGATAAAAACATTATACACTTGAGGCATGTAATTGAGTTCATTAGGATTACTTCCAGCCAGCACTTTAAACCAAATTATTAGCATATTTTCTGTAATCAAGTTTACATTTTTCTGGAAAATAGCAACTAGATCAAACATTACAAAAGGCATTGATCAGTTAATGCACAGAATATGCAAACACATTATTTTCTATGTTTACATACTAATTATTGAGTAGAGAGAGTTATTTCAGCAAAGACAGATCCAGTAATTATAAAAAAAAGTCATGAATTAAGAACACATTATTTTCTAAATATATGGATAAAAGTATGTTAAGATATGGATAATAAGAATGTTGTGTCTGGTGAAATGAAAACAAATCTATAAAAATCCGATATTCTTCAAAATTTCTACCAATTAAAGAAAAAAACTGCTTACGAAAGAAAAGTCCTCTGCATTTTGACAAAGAAGCTTGGGAAAGATGGCTTGCCTCTGGAATCTCTCTTCATCCTCAAAGATGTTTCCATACATAAATCCATTCATCATAGTTGAATGAGCATGGA
Organism: Pristis pectinata; assembly: GCF_009764475.1. NCBI lineage: Eukaryota > Metazoa > Chordata > Chondrichthyes > Rhinopristiformes > Pristidae > Pristis > Pristis pectinata. Next base: position 32,772,375 of record NC_067407.1, on the reverse strand, counting down.
TATCAATGTAGAATTCCATGCTTGCTTTCTGTTGGAGAAGGTAAAAGTCAATAGGTATCAAATGCAACTTGAAAATTAATAAACCAGCTCCAAGGCTGTAATATTTCATGAAAACACTTTAACTTTTATTCCTGAATAAATAAAGGTCAAGGTTTCGTGGGATTAATCCAAATAGGAATCAAAATAAACAGTGATAACTGATTGTGAAATTCCAAGAATGGTGTGGTGTATAAAATTAAGGTAGTGCTGTTGTTGATGTGATATTCATATCAGAGTTCAATGGCATTTTGTGGTAGATTCACATTAGATTTTTTATGGTTTGGGCGAATTATTGAATATACAATAGATATTTTCTAGGAGTCATCTTAATGTTTAACTCCCAGAAGTGGCACTTCCATCAGCTGTGGACATAGTTTGCTGAAATAGTAATTACCTGCAAGATGATAGGATGCTGGGGATAATATGCCCATTTTTATTCAATGAATGAAATAGTAAAATTCATTATAGAAAGAAAGAACTTTTATATAAAGTGCACCAAAAATTCTCTTTTTGAAGTGCCTTCCTTTGCTCTTAAATAGGATTTCCACATAACCTTTCCCAATGTTCTTTTAACAGTTGTCTTGGAAAGCAGTGCAGATGCATTGAGATATTATCTGTATCAACAGCTGTACTGAGCTTTCTGCATTACTGGACTCAGTTCTGCAATGCAGGATTTTATATAATATCATCTTTAATATATTTGGTATGAACTTTTAAGTAATAAGTAATGAACTCCTCTGTGATGTCTGTCACTTTATACAGACAAAATCCAGCATTTTAAAAGTCCAAGACCTCATTTTCAAAATAAAATTGCTTTACTTGGAAGTATGAAAGCAAGAAACTGTTCTTATCAAAAAAGACTGAAAATTGTAGCTTAAAAACTGGTTACAGATACTATACATGAGCATTCCAAAATTATCTATTCATGACAGCACTTCTAGTCCTGAGGGTCATAAACACATGGTGGAGCACAAGCAACTCTGTTTTAAATTCAGTCCACAGCAGAAGCAATTTCCTAGTGTGCAAAGTGCTGTCAGGAGCTCTGATGTTTGTGTATGAAATATAGACAAGATGACTGGCCCATCGGCAGCCATGTCAGGCTGATGGATGGCGCCTGTAAAGAAGTAAAGCGGCTGCTGTTAGGGCCAGTCTATCAGCAGCTTGAAGGAGATTCAGACTTAATAGAGGTAAAACTCTTATAATCTGCAAATTTCCTCAGGTGATGCAAAAAGTACAAATCTAAAATATAAAATGCAATTTCTGCGTCAAGAATAATACAGCACAACATTGACAGACATAAAATAGAATGGGTATGCTCATAAGCTCAACTAATTCAGAACGTGTTCAAGGATAAATTAAACTTGCACACATTACAGTTTATTTATATTTCATATGCAACACCATTTCTTAAAAATAACTGAAGCTGTAACAGTAGGTTTGTATGTGTCAAACTGCAACTGATGAATTAAAGATAAAATGGCTCTAAGGAATTGTATTCATCTTTTGAGACAGAACAAATACACTTGTTTCTGTGAAATTAATTTTTAACATTTGAAAAAGGTCAAAATGAACTACAAAAAAATCTCAGTTATTTCTTCTTTCAACAAATTATCTCAAATGGTCTCGTCAGCTACAGGGGAATATATATTTTGATGATGTATGTTGGAAAGAATTGATCAAACTGAATTCCTTTATAATTTTAATAAATATAGCAGTAGCTCTAAACAGGAAATGGCTTGAGTCTTCACTTCAGGGGTATTGTGTTGGAGATAAGATAATGTTTATTATATTTTTTGCCTCTTTGCTAACTTGCTCTGGGATGTGCTCCTTGTTTTACTGGGAATTAAGAAACAAATGTCTTGGTGTTGTGCATTATAGATGCAATTTCCATCTAAACATCATCTAAACATGAGGATGAGGAGAGGTTCCTGAGGCAAGCAACCTTTCCCAAGCTTCATTGCTAAAAATGCTGAGGACTTCTCAGTCATTAGCAGTTTTTTTTTCAATTAGTAGAACTGTTATTTCAAGGGCATCAGATCTTTATAAATGTTGACTTGGCCGAACAATGTTTAGACATCAGTCAACTAGATGGCAAATATGGTCGCATATTGCAATTTTAAATAATACAAATAAAATAAAACATTTTATCATGGAAAGTGATCCAGTTTAGTATGTGCAACACACACATGAAATCCATTTTAAGCATGTTTTCATATGATGGTGACCATATCTCTGGAAATCTCATCCACCGTAAAACCATGAAATTGGACCAGGCATTTTTGGGTCTGATTCAGCTCAGTACACTTGACTGTTTTCCAATGTATTTCACACATGTATGATGTCATGTGTGATACTCAGCACTACCTTACTCAAGTCAGCAAGGATACTCAAATTAAAAGGTTACCAATGGGGTATCCATATATAGCTGTCTACATCTGTTGCCTGTTTTTTTCTTTAATGTTTTACATATTTTACACATCATATTGCAATTTCTGCCATTTGATAAGTCCATACCTCATAGCAGATTGGACACATTGGTGGTATGGAACATGATCTGCACTGATGATTGTGAGGCCAGAAACCGTGAAATCATGTGTTCTTCTTGCCCCACATTTACCCTCAACTTTTTAATTGCCTTTTACAGGGCTGTACTTGTTGCTGCCATTTTCAAATATTCTATGATGTGCATATTCTAGATGGCAGCTGTACAGTGACAGTACAACATACAAAAGTGATTACGTCCAACCATTTATTACAGCAGGTAATGATAATGGTAATGATAGAACTGTTCACTAAATAAATCTGGTTATTTATTCATGAAGCATCTCCTCTTTTCATAAAGGAAAAGTAAAATCACTACTTCATCTGAAGTTGAGGAACAACTCACCAGAGAAATAGCTATTAATACCTATCCCTAAAGCAAGCATTTAGACAGAATCTCACATTCTGAAGATGATTCACTGTGATATTGCGGAGGAAGAGTCACATGAGAAAAAGAGCTGTGGTGATCACTGGATTGCAGAAATATTCAATGAAGTTGGTGACACAGCATAATGGTTACGTTGAAACAGAGAAAGCTACAGTAGCATGTGCAAGAAAGGGAGGCAAATTTTAAAGGTACAACTGCACACCTTTTTGCAATCTGATTGTTACAAATTCAAATCTGCTGCTGACACCCAAGTATAGTCAAGACAAGTGCTTCCAAAAGCCATCTTATTCTTCTTCTCTTCTTAGGTTTCCCTCAGGATTGAGGATGACTTACTTCCACTCCAATCCTGTAGGTTTTGAGGTGACTTATAGGTCAATGTGGGACTCACAGACTTTACTTTGGACATGGCAGAAGGTGTTTGATAAGAACAGGTGGACAGATAGTTTGTGAGGTAAGTGTTGTTTATGCTGGGCTTCTGTGTGCTCAAGTCTCCCAGTGCCATCCAAATACTTCTTCTCCACTTTGAATGCTCATGAGTCAGTCATTTCCAGGAGTCAGTGGGGATGCTGCAATTCTTCCAGGGGCTTTTGAGGATATTCTTGAATTTTGTTCCTCTATCTTCCTGTCAATTCTTCCCACCAGGAAAAGAGTGTAATTAGAGCCTCAATGATAGGAATGTTGGATTGGGAGAGGATTTTGTGGAGAAGGTGCCTTCAGGTGTCCATTTCAGATTTTACAAACCACAGAAGCTTGTAGAAGGAAAGGAGTCATTGTTACCTGGTAGACCATGAGTTTTGTGCTGGGTTTGAGCTCTTGATCTTCAAATTCTACCACTTATTCAGATAGCCAAAGGCTATACTGGTGCACTAATAGTGAACCTCATCATTGATGACTATCTTCACTGACAGAGGTCCACATTTTCGAGGATCTTGCTGCAGACCTTTATTTTCAGTGGATGGTTTTATACAGTAGTAGCAATTTGGCTAAAGACCTTTGTATTACAGATGTTAAATGTATGGTTCATCCTCTTCTATGCTTCAGTGAACAAGTTTACAATAACGGAGCTTAGCCTCCAAAGGCATTCAATACAAATGTCACTTACATATGCCAGCTCAACTAGTGCAGCTGGGACGAACTTGTTTTTGGAGTGCAGGCCACATAGATTAAACAGTCTTCTATTAGGTTTGTAGATTAGTTCCAGTCCAGTGGGAGATGGAGGAACTGGGAGAATGCAATGGAGTCCTTACAAGAGACGGGGTGGGACAAAAAGTAATTGAAGGAAATCTGTAGGCCTGTAATTTATGTTTGTTGCTAGCTCATCCCCTTAAATGGAGACAACTGTATTAGTGCTGCTTCCTGTGCTCACTACGCTGCTCTTACCTTCACCTGGCCCATCTCAGAGGCTTTCATTAAGTTCCCAGGAAGTAGGTCAACAAAATTAGAGCATATGGATTTGTGAGTAATACACAAGCATGGATTGAGAATTGGTCAACAGGTAGAAAACAAAGAGTAGGAAAAAATGGTACCTTCACAGGTTAGCAGGCTGTGATTGGTGAGGTACCTCTGGGATCAGCGCTTAGGCTCAACTATTCATAATCTATGTGAATGCTTTGACTGAGAGGACCAAATGTAACACTTCCAAGTTCACTGATGTAACAAGACTATGTTCGGATGTGAGCAGTAATGAGGATATAAAGAGGCTTCAAGGAGATATAAACAAGTTGAGAGAATGAACAAGTTTGCAACAACATGGCAAAAGGAGCATAATGTAAGGAGATGTGAGGTTAGCCATTGCAGAAAAAAGAAGCAACATTAAAATTGTAAATATGACAACATGCCAGACAATATAATTTTGCCAGCTGGGGACTCACCTCATACCTCCCTAAAGCCTTCTAAATTTATGTTGCACAAGTCAAGAATGTGAAGAAATATACAGCAATAATGCTTAAGAAGCATAACACTAGAAGGAACAAAGCAAGCAATTTGATTAGTCCATTCACCAGCATAATAAGCACCCATTTCCTTCACTGGCATACCATGGCTGCAAGTTATACCTTCTACAAGATGTCCTGCAAGCACTCAAGGCTACTTTGATTGTATATCCTGAACAGTAAGTGCTTGGGAATAAACTCATCTGAAAATCCCTGTGGGAATTGCACACAATTTTGACTTGGAAATGTATTGCTGTTCCTGCAGCATCTGTGTCAAAATCCTGGAATTTCCTGCCTATTAGTACTGCGAGAGTACCTTCACCTCACAGATTGCACCAGGTTGAGGAAATGATTCACCAACACCTTCTCAATGGAACTTAGAGATGGACAATAAGAGGCATTAACAATTACACACAGATCCTGTGAATTAAAAACATAAATCTAGGAAGTATTTCTGGAACTCAGGCATGAGCATGTAAGACACATAGATTGAAATATGAATGTGAGTCCTGATAGTTAAAGGTCAGAGGCCAGTTGCTTTACTAAGAGATGCATAACAATGCAAGATAAAACATAAAATGTTCTGTGAAAATAATTATTTTAATATATTGTACTGAAAATAATTATTACAAATATATTAATAAATGACTATTTCTATCAAAAAGAAGGGAATACAATTCCAATTTGGTTCCTGTATAATGCACTCTGCCATAACAAACAAAAAAATTAAAGAACCAGAGACAGTGCCAATAATTATGAGAAACTTTATATCTCATAAAATATTTATCACATTATATTACAGTTAACTGTTCCCTATACCCATAGCTTAAAAATATTCAATGCGGTTAAAAGACTGGTCTCTTGGGCTTTAAATGAATTAAAGGAAATGGAAAAGGGAGAAGTGAAATAAAATCTGAAATGCGAACACACTATCAGATTAAGGAGAAGATCAGGATACAGGAAGGTTTTGGAAAGTGCATTCTTATATAAAGCTGTCTCCAGTACATTGCAGGAAATAGAAGGGCAATTTCTCTACTGCCAAAATTTCACTCATCTGCAGGATTTATCAATTATTCAAATAATCAATATTTCCCCATTTAAACTCTCTCCCGGGCTTGATAATGGAAAAGGAAATGGAACATTATAATGTAAGTAAACTCTTCCTTCTGAAGAACAAAAAACAGAGAAGTTTTTCTCAATGTACCAGTATGGCTTTGTGCAAGCCTGCGGCGGTTCTCTTAAAATAAAACATTCAGAGAATGTCATATTCAAACTACAAATTACATTTTCTATTCTGCTGAGATGACACTGTCTCCATCTTTTCATCATTATTACTCACCGGGTTATCATACATTTGCACAATCAGCTGCTTAACTCCATAAAGTGTAGGGTGAGCCCAAGCGGAGGGATCCTGCCAGTGTCGATTTAGATCAAACCCCATTAAAGAGCACCTAAATAAACAGTAATGCAGGATTTTGTCAGAGGAGGCTTTTACACTCATTATACTCTTATTTCATGTAGTTGAAAATGAAGGACAAGAGTAGTTTTCTGGTTCATATAAGCAACATCACCATAAGTTGAGTAACACTTCCAATTAAATTCTGAACAATATTTAAACATTTTAACATTAATTTACATACATTTTCTTATGTGCATACAATTTTGTTATTGCTCATATCAACTTAGCACTCTTTTTAAGTGTTATTATTCCTTATCATCTAGCCAGTACACTGAAAACAGGACCTGCTGCAGTTGAAGCCTCTAAGATAATTAATTTTCTTTCATTACATATAACTGAATGAAATCTCAAGAAATTGTTCAAACGTTACAAGGTGCACTATTCAATTCTGCTTTGTTACAATCTTCAGGCAACAGCTCCATCCTTAATGGACACACAAGACACTGGAGATGCTGGAATCTGGAGCAAAAAACAAATTGCTGGAGGAACTGAGGGGGTTAAGCAGGCAAAGGGATGGTCAACGTTTCAGGTCATGATCCTGAATCAGGACTGAGATTGTAGAGGAAAACCAGCCAGTGGAAAGAGGTGAAAGGGGGGGCTGAGACAGGCTGGTAGGTGATAGGTGGAATCAGGTAATATAGGGAATTATGGGCAGATGGAGCCAGGAGGGGGAGAAGGACAGGGCAGTTTAGAGACAGAGGTTGGAATCAGCAGCTACATGTAGCAGTGTTGTGTGTTTCATAATGTCTTCTACAATCTGCATGAAGCCACAATTTGAGATAGTAAAAGGATTTCTGCAGTCTTCTCTACTCCGATGAATTCCATAGAACTTTAGAAATTTATGACACAGGAGACCAGTTGGAAGCCATTCAAAGTCTTCATGCCTCTGTGGTGTCTCAGACCAATCCAGTCAGAGCTCTGCTTGCTGTCACGTGGGAGCAGATTGCTTCTCGAACAGATCAGAGCAAACAGAGAGCTGACTACTGAGAGAATACTGTTGCACTGATCATTCAGATTTATTGAAGAATTTCGTCACTGGTGTTGTCACAAGTCTTGACGATTGAACAAAAGGTATGTGATCTTTGCAGCAGATATACAGCCCATTGTCCATCTGATCCCAGCAGAATTGTATTGGTCTTTTGAAACCTAAAGTGCTGTTCTCCCTCACAATGTCAGCATTGCTTCTCCTATCACCATTCCCAAGTTATAGTACACAGAACAGTACAGCACAGAACAGGCCCTTTGGCCCACAATGTTGTGCCAACATAGCTATTCCCTCCTGCCTACAGAATGTCCCTATCCCTCTATTTTCCTCTCATTCATGTGCCCATCCAAGCCCTTCTTGAAAGCCCCCAATGAATTTGCCTCCACCACCCTATCAGGCAACGCATGCCAGGCATCCACCACTCTCTCAGTAAAAAACACCCCTCACGTCTGTTCTGAACGTACCCCCTCGCACCTTAAATGCATGCCCTCTAATACTGGATCGCTCAATAGTGGGAAAAGCAATTGTATCTGACTCCACCACATCCTCTGGCATATATATCAATATTTCATATTGATTCAAAATTTCATATATCACTCTGTGCTTAAAAAAAAACTTCCCCCTCAAATCCTCTTTAAAACTCTTTCCTCTCACCTTAAACCTATGCCTTATTGTTTTTGATCCCCCCTACCACGGGAAAAAGATTCTGACTAGGTACACAAACTTATAATTTTATAGACCTCTATCAGGTCATCCCTCAGCCTCCTTCAGCTCAACGAAGCAAGCACAGCCTATCCAATCTCTCCCCATAAATCTTCCAATCCGAGCAACATCCTGGTGAATCTCCAGTGCAACCGCATCCTTCCTATAGTGTGGCAAACAGAACTGCATATAAGATGACGAGTGTGGGTGATAACTCTGGGAACAGAGTGTGTGGGTGAAGAGGCATCGAGTCAGAGGAATTGGTGGACTGGGGTCATGGCAGGAGATTGTCATCAGGAGACTAGACTTCAGGGACTAGTGTGTTTATACATTGTTGGGTGAGAGGTGCAGGAGAGACTGTAGATGCTGGAATCTGGAGCAACACACAAAGCACTGGAGGAACTCAGCGGGTCAGGCAGCATCTATGGAGGGAAATGGACAATGGATATTTCGGGTCGAGACCCTTCATCTGGACTGGGTGGTGTCGGGGAGGGCTGTGAGATTGGGATGGAGGTAAGCACCATGGGTGAGGTGGGGGGAGCAGGAGAACAGCTCAGTAAATAAATTACAGTGTTCTTTTCTCAGTCCAGTTCCCATCACTGCACCTGGATCTGCTCACATCTACCCTTAACTTGTGCTGCTACGGAGGTAGCAGCACTTTCAAGAAGTGATTGGGCTGACGATGCCTAAAGGCAAGTGTACTTCGGAGCACATGGGCAGGTTTCACCCAGACACAAGAGCTACAGAATGAATGGCATCACTGAATGAGTGTTCCAATGTGGAAAATGTGTCATTGATGCAAGTGTCCAATTCGCAATCCGAAGCATTCAGTCAGCTTTCTGCTGTGGCGCATTTTGACCTGGTAACGATTGTAATCATTTCCACTCTGGAAACATTAATCGACTTTCAAATATGTGGTGCTGATTAAAAAATGGAGCTGCATGATTGAATGTCCTGGCTCCAAGGGACTTTATGTTAAATGAGTTGATAGTTTCCACGATGATGTAGATTGCACAGAAGTTCTCGGACTGAGCTGAATCATAGCTTGGTACTTTAATCTTTATTATGTCTTTCTTCTTTAGAAATTTCAGTGCCTAATAGCTATTGACAGCTTCCTTATCAACCATGTATTTAAGACACCTTGATCCAAAATATTTTATGCTCTCAGATCTACTCCTCAGCTGGCCACCTAGATTATAGCCCCCATTTTCTGCATATATTCTCATTCTTCTTGTTGCAATAAGGTGCAATAATGTTAAGTCTATCAGAGAAGTTCCTCATTGGTCACGTCCAGCTTTAAGTGACCTGCAGACATGGCTAAAGGCTTATAGCAGCATCCATATGTGAGATGCACTATAACTGAAGGGAAGAATAGCCCCTCGGGATGGAAAATGATTTGTTTCCAGTATAGATCTACGGGTTCTGAGGTGGTTGATGAGGCCAATGTGAAACTTGAGGACTCTGCCACAGGTGGGGCAAGAGGTGCTTGATGAGGCAGGTGGGTAGGTTGTTCAGATGGTGGCTCACTCTTTCCACCTTTAATATGAGGGTTCTGCATGCGCATGGTGCAGGAACTTGAGGTTTTCACTTCCATCCCATATGTACTCCTTCTCTATTTTGAGCAGTAATGGGCCAGAGATTCCAATGAGTTGATGAAGATTGACGAAGATGTTTCATTTTTTTTTGGAGTGCTTTGAGAACGCAGCCTGCCCTCTGGAACCAACTGAATGTAATTAGGATCTCAGTGTTGGGGTCATAGATGTTGGTTTGACCCAAAGTTTTCTGCTGGGTTTGAGATCTTGATCTTCAAACATTCCACTCCATAAATGGCCAAGGGCTCTGCTGGTGCACTGGAGACAATGGTAAAATTCATCATGTTAACAGGTGACTCCTGAGATATGTGGTGTTGTCTACATTTTCCGGAGAACCATTGTGGAATTTTATGTTCAGAAGGAAGTACTGTGCAATGTTGTGCAGTAGGAGTAGGATGATAGAACACCTCTGATTTACAGATGGTAAGGCCCATTCTCTCATACAGTGGCATGCAAAAGTTTGGGCACCCCTGGTCAAAATTTCTGTTACTGTGAATAGTTAAGTAAGTAGAAGATGAACTCATCTCCAAAAGTCATAAAGTTAAAGACAAAACATTCTTTTCAACATTTTAAGCAAGATTAGTGTATTATTTTTGTTTTGTACAATTTTAGAGTGAAAAAAAGGAAAGGAGAACCATGGAAAAGTTTGGGCACCCCAAGAGATTTGAGCTGTCAGATAACTTTTACCAAGGTCTCAGACCTTCATTAGCTTGTTAGGGCTATGGTTTGTTCACAGTCATCATTAGGAAAGGCCAGGTGATGCAAATTTCAAAGCTTTATAAATACCCTGACTCCTCAAACCTTGTCCCAACAATCAGCAGCCATGAGCTCCTCTAAGCAGCTGCCTAGCACTCTGAAAATTAAATAAATGATGCCCACAAAGCAGGAGAAGGCTATAAGAACATAACAAAGCGTTTTCAAGTAGCCGTTTCCTCAGTTCATAATGTAATTAAGAAATGGCAGTTAACAGGAACAGTGGAGGTCAAGTTGAAGTCTGGAAGACCAAGAAAACTTACCAAGAGAACTGCTCGTAGGATTGCTAGAAAGGCAAATCAAAGCCCCTGTTTGACTGCAAAAGACCTTCAGGAAGATTTAGCAGACTCTGGAGTGGTGGTGCACTGTTCTACTGTGCAGTGACACCTGCACAAATATGACCTTCATGGAAGAGTCATGAGAAGAAAACCTTTCCTGCATCCTCACCACAAAATTCAGTGTCAGAAGTTTGCAAAGGAACATCTAAACAAGCCTAATGCATATGGAAGCAAGTCCTGTGGACTGATGAAGTTAAAATAGAACTTTTTGGCCGCAATGAGCAAGGTATGTTTGGAGAAAAAAGGGTGCAGAATTTCATGAAGAGAACACCTCTCCATCTGTTAAGCACGGGGGTGGATCGATCATGGTTTGGGCTTGTGTTGCAGCCAGTGGTACGGGGAACATTTCACTGGTAGAGGGAAGAATGAATTCAATTAAATACCAGCAAATTCTGGAAGCAAACATCACACCATCTGTAAAAACAAAAAAAGCAGAAGATGAAGGGAGGATGGCTTCTACAACAGGATAACGATCCTAAACACACCTCAAAATCCACTATGGACTACCTCAAGAGTAGTGCATGCAAGAATGCCCAAGAATCTCACAGAACTAGAAGACTTTTGCAAGAAAGAATGGGTGAAAATACCCCAAACAAGAATTGAAAGACTCTTAGCTGGCTACAGAAAGCGGTTACAAGCTGCGATACTTGCCAAGGGGGGTGTTACTAAGTACTGACCATGCAGGGCGCTCAAACTTTTGCTTTGGGCCCTTCTCCTTTCTTGTTATTTTGAAACTGTAAAAGATGGAAATAAAAAAGTAATCTTGCTTAAAATATTAAAGAAATGTGTTATCTTTAACTTTATGCCTTTTGGAAATCAGGTCATCTTTTACTCGCTTAGCTATTCACAGTAACAGAAATTTTGACCAGGGGTGCCCAAACCTTTGCATGCCACTGTATGCTTCAGTGAGCAATGATGATAAATTGGATACACAAACAACTTCTGCATACTGCAGCTTGATGACTGAGGACAGAGTGACCTTGATTACGGAGTGAAGGTGATGGAAATTGAAGGATTTACCATTAGCTCCACTCTAGTAGAAAGTATCTTGGAGGTGCTGCGTATCATGGAGGAAAAAAATGGCAAAGTGTTGAGGTAATGTCACAGCCTTGCTTGACACCAGTGTGTAATAAGTTTGGTCGTTGGGTCAAGATCACTGCTTGAGTGATATCATGTAGCAGGCAAAAGATGGAGACAAATTTCTGAGCAAATCCCTCTTGACTGACGGAATCAAACACTTTTCAGAGGACCGTAAAGGCTACGAAAAGTTATTGATGATTCTCCCTACGTTTCTCTTGAGTTGTCATGCAGTGAAGATCACGTCTACATGGACTGAACCCACACTGTGATACATGAAGCAGCTCCTCAGCCACTGGGAGCAGATTGTTCAAGAGAAACCATGTATAACTTTGCCTATGGCAGACAGCAGCAAGACTTCTGTAGTTACCACAATAGGATTTGTCTCCTTTCTTGAGTGTTTTCTCAGTTATGGAGACCGTGAGATCCCCAGGTATGTCCCTTTCTTCCCAGATGTAGAAGATGAGGCTGTGAATTTGTGCATGAAATTCTACTCTGTAAAGTTTTAGAACTTTAACTCATTCCTCATGAAGATGATTTGCCCTTCCAGAAGAAAAATGTACTTACTGCTTTCTTCTTTGAACTGACAGTCTCCTGCCTGTCATTTCACACTCACACAGGCAATGTCAATGCTTGAGGAGTGATGCTGGGATTATCAATGAGGATCCAGATGTTGCAGGATCGAAGCTTCATATTTAGGGGTTATAATGGCTTCTTTTAATGGAGGACAGCCTTAGCACACAATTATGGGCTTGACAGAAGAAGGTCTTTTGTCCTGTGACAATGTCCTCCAAGGTGACTGGAGACCAGGCTCTGCTGCATGGACATTAAAGTACACATGCCCTTTGGCCAAATGTCAGCACAAACACACTTGCAAGCACATACAGATGGGTTCAGGCATGGACGCCTTTGCCCACTGTCTCCTCTTTGCCCCTTCTCACCCATCCTCCCCTTGACCTCCCTCACTCTGTCCTCCTTGTCCTTTAACCTCTTTTTTTTAAGCATTCATCCCTTCTCCTATTCTCCTCTTGCCTTCCCTCAGTTCCCCTCCCTCAGACATTTTTTCCCCTTGCACCTTGCTATTCAGCTGCTCCTACCTGCCTGCTTAGGGCATCCTTTCCCCTCTCTTTTCTCTGACACTCCACTCTCTCTCCTCTCTGCACCTTCTCCTTCAGTCTTCGCCACCTGCTTACAATGTCTCCGACTCTGCAGCCTGAGAAAAACCTTGGGAAAATATTATTTGTCTGCAGTGGATCAAAATCTCAGGTAAGATTGCAATTGGCTATGCATTGGTATGTGAGCTGATTGAAACCTTAGGAAAAATTTTAGCTGGCCTTCATATTCCTCTGTACTAAATAAGAATGACCTTGGAGTTATGTAATGAGAAACTTGCATTCAAGTAAATTGAAGCAGGTTCTACTAACATAGGAGGAATAGAAATTTTAGGCAAGTCTTCGGATTCTATTTCAAGCTGTAACTTCAAGAGTAAAACTCTCTCCTGACCAATTGATCAGCATTAACAGTTTGTTAAATTATATTCAGCAAAGTCTTAGTACCACCACAAAATAAAAACAACTTTAAATATATTTCAACTCTGAAAATTCATGCCCTACCTCTTCAGGCTGTGTACCAATAGTTTAATTTCCTGCCTGGTTATACCCAGGTATCTTTTTACTTTGAGCTCTTTCTACCTGCAAACAATATGGCTGCTTATTTCAACCCTAATTGGAAGTGTTAAGACCAGAAATGTTGCTGAAACTCTGAAAATTTGACTTGTGTGGACCCCAGCGTCTCCACGGAGGTTTCACTAATCTCCCTGCTGGAATTGGAATGGGAAATCTGACTAACCATATTAAATTTCAGAGCTCACACTTTTAAGTTAATGAATTCAGGTTGAAAGTGAACTGTGCATCTTTATTTGGCAACCAGCATTAATTGCTTTATGATTTTAAAGTTGTATTCATTTTCTTATCAATTATTTTCTGTTATATTCACGAAAAGTTAAAAACATCAATTATAATTTCTCACACACTGTTCCCTATCTTTCGGGCACACGTACTTTTCATTTGAAACATCACAACTAATCCAACTGAATCAATGATTATTTTAATTTTATATGTTGAACTCACTCAAATTAGGTCCATGTGCAATCCATGTTGTTTTTTTGAGTAATCCATTCATATATGGAGAACACCTGTTATTATTACAAAGATATCTTTATTTTTCCTTCCAATTTTCATCCCTTTTCCTCCGAAAGACTCTTTTTCATCCTCTCCAATCTTCTTAGAGATAATGACAATTGGCCACTTCATTCTTTTCCCTTGCTTCTCCTCCCACTCACGGATACTATGGCGTGATTCTCCCATAAATTTAGCCTTATAGGTTGTTCCATATTTTTTCTCTGCTATATATCCCAACAACGTCCTTTGCTGCTGCTGCAGGGCTCTCTGTTTGTAACAACAGCTAAATTTTTTTCCTCAGATTTGGATGCAAGTTACCTTCATTGGGAGATCTTGCCAGAAGATATCCATTCTTTGGTTAAAATCTGAACCCATTCATATTGAAGGATACAGGCCCATTTAGGAAGAAATCATTTCTGAAGCTACATTTAAGTACAGCTGTATGGAGTAAGCTTAGCCCTGTTGTCTCCTCATATTTGCTATTCTCTTTACTTCAATACCATTTAAAGATGTTGGCCATTTTTTGTTCTGATCATCACTTCACAAACCAAATAAAAGAATTCACTTTGTTTGAATGGCAATGTCATTGATTCTACTGAAAGTCTTTTTAATTTCTGATCTTATAATTGAAGGGGCTGAATCGTAATTTCTGCAACTGAATGTTGGCAAAACTAAATCACATGCTTTCCCTTCAGTAACACATGTCCATATATTTGATGGTTTCATATTTAGGTCAGAGCTGCAAATTCTTGGTGTTCAGTTCAATATCCACATCCAATCACTGCTAAGAATTCTCCGTTTCATCTCAAAAATAATTTGAAACCTCATTTTAGCTCTGCTATGATTCTAATCTATTCCTTAATTATTTATTGGCTTCATGAATCTAATATTGTCTGACTGACCTATTCTCCAAAATCCATAACTTTATCTAGCCTGCATAAACTGAAGCAGTTGTGTGTCTTTTCCACACAAAGCACAAGACTTCAATAAATCCTATCCTTGCTCTGCCTAAATTACCTCAGCAGGCATACATAAGAGACTGGATTTGCTGCAGAAATAACAACAAGATTATTGTTAATATGGAGTAAATTAAAGACCAATTTAAGGCTTGTGCACATATGCAATTAAATGTGGAAATCACGGGATCTGCCCAGGTAAGTTCTTAAAT
Organism: Pristis pectinata; assembly: GCF_009764475.1. Taxonomy (NCBI): domain Eukaryota; kingdom Metazoa; phylum Chordata; class Chondrichthyes; order Rhinopristiformes; family Pristidae; genus Pristis; species Pristis pectinata. The sequence continues at coordinate 32,757,222 of NC_067407.1, read as the reverse complement.
TTCTTTCCTAAACCTCACAAAATAACTGTACTATACACAGGCAGCATCTAAGAAAGTTAACACAACTGGTCCATTGCATAAATGGGCCAAAAAACAAACTGCTGGAGGAACTCAGCAGGTCGAGCAGCACTTGTGGAGGCAAAGGGTTGGGTTGATGTTTTGGGTCGTGACTCTGCATCAAGAGTGGGAGTGTGGAGGTAAGATAGCCAGTATAAAGAGGTGAGACAGGGGCTGGTAGGTGATAGAACCATAAAACCATAGAAAAACTATAGCACAGAAAACAGGCCATTCAGCCCTTCTAGTCTGTGCCGAAACATTATTCGGCTAGTCCCATTTACCTGCCCCCAGCCCATACCCCTCAAGACCTCTCTTGTCCATGTATCTATCCAATTTACTCTTAAAAGTTAAGAGCGAGCCCACATTTACCACATCAGATGGCAGCCCATTCCACACTCCCACCACTCTTTGAGTGAAGAAGTTCCCTCTAATGTTCACCCTAAACCTTTCCCCTTTCACCCTAAAGCCATGTCCTCTCGTACTTATAGGGGTGATAGGGGCATGATAGGGGGAAGCAAATGAGGTAGGGGATAATGGGTAGATGGAGCTGGATGGTGGAGTGGGAGAGGGGTTTGAAGGGTAGGTGGAACCAGATGGGGGAGTGGATAGGGAGGATGGGCCAGAGGAGAATAAACACAGGAGGATAGGTGTGTGGGTGATGGGAAGATGGAAATGGGAAAGGTGAACAAAGGGAGGGAGAATCTAGGTGGACTGGTAGGAGTGGGAAAGAAACACAAGGGGATGGGTAAGCTGAAGTTGGAAAACTCAATGTTCATACCATTGGGTTATAGGCTACTCAAGTGTGGATGCTGTTCTTCTAGTTTGTGTTTGGCCTCACCATGGCAGTGGACAAGGCTGAGGACAAACAGGTCAATGTGGGAATGGGAAGGGGACTTGAAGTGACATGCAACCAGAAGCTCAAGATGGCCATTGCAGACAGAGCATAGGTGCTCAACAAAATGGGCATCTAGTCTATGCCTGGTCTTGATGATGTAGAGGAGGCCACATCGAGAGCACTGAATGCAGAAGATGAAGTTCGAGGAGATGCATGTAAATCTCTGTCTCACCTGGAAGGGCTGTTTAAGTTCCTGGATGGTGTTGGGGCAAACGTTGCACCACCTATAGTTTCAGGAGAAATTGCCAGGGAGGGGTGGATGTGGAGGGATGAGTGGACCAGGGAGTCACAGAAAGAGTGGTCCCTGCAGAAAGTAGAGAGTTGGGGGGGCGGTGGAGAGAAGACGTGACTGGTAGTGGGATCTTGCTGCAGCTGGTGGAAATGGCAAAGGATGATATATTGGATGCAGAGGCTGGTGGGGCCAAGGGAGCTCTATCTCTGTTCTGTCTGGGGGCGGGGGGGGGGGTAGGGGTTGAGAGCACATGTCTGGGAAATGAAGGAAATGTGAGTGAGGGCTCCATCAACTACAGTAGTGGGGAAGCCACATTTCCTGAAAAAGGAGGATATTTCAGGGATCCTGGAATGGAAAGCCTCATCTTGAGAGCAGATGCAGCAGTTACAGAGAAACTGAGAGAAAGGGATGGTTTCCTTACAGGAGACAAGGTGGGAGGAAGTGTAGTCAAGGTAGATTTGGGAGTCAGTGGGTTTATAGTAAATATCCATGGACAGTTTATCTCCTGAGATGGAGACAGAGAGATCCAGAAAAGAGAGAGAGGTGTCAGAAATGGTCCAAGTGAAATTGAGGCAGGGCGGAAGTTAGTAACAAAGGTGATAAAATTGATGAGTTCCGCACTAATGCAGGAAGCAGGACCAATGCGGTCATTGATGTAGTGAAGAAAAGTTGGGGAGGAGTGTAAGAGTAGGTTTGGAACTTGGACTGTTCCATGTAGCTGACAAAAAGACAGGCATTGCTGGGGCCCATGCATGTGCCCATGGTTACACCTTTGATTTGTGGAAAGTGGAAGGAATTAAAAGAGAAGTTGTTGAGGGCAAGGGCAAGTTCTGCCAGGTGGATGAGTGTTAGTGGAAGGGAAGTAATTGTGTCTTAGTTCCAGAAAGAAGGGGAGGGCTCTCCTAAGACCTTCCTGATGGGGGATGGAGGTGTATAAAGAATGGACATCCATGATGAAAATGAGATGGTTGGGGCCCACAACCCTCTGGTGACAGTCTTCCAATCACAAAAACAATCCTCCACACCACCATCTGCACCCAAATACAAAAACCAATCTAGGATCCAATCTGCCAACTTGCCCTGGAAACCATGGGCTCCTTTAAATTACTCCTTAAAACATACTTCTTTGACAAATCTTTTGACAATCTGTCCTACATCAACCTGTGGTCATGCATTAATTTTGGCTTCAGAGCATCATTATTAAGCACATTGGGACATTATTACAATGCAATAGCTTTATAAATGGAACATGTCGCTATTGTGTGATTAGATAATAGCTGAACTGTTCTTACCCTTTGCCATAAGAACTTGAGAAGCAGGAGCTGGAGTGGGCCAAATTGACAGTCAAGCCTGTTCTACCATTCAAAAAGATAATGGCTGAAGTGACTTTTGCCTCAGTTCCTACCTCTTTCCCACAGCCCTTGACTCTCTACAGATCAAAAACCTGTTATCCCTGCTTTAAATATATTCAGATTCAGCTTCAACAACACACTGTAAAGAAATTCTTTCTCATCTGCCTTAAATGGGCCAACCTCTTGTTCCAATATGTCACCTGGTTCTAGGTTTCCGACAGGAAGAGACCTCCAAGTTGTTAAGCCACAGATTCTCATCTCTCATCCTTCTTAACTCTGAGTATTTGCCCAACCTGCTCAACTTTTCCTTATAAGATAACCTCGTCACCTCAGGAATCAACTTAGTAAATCTTCTCTGATCTGCCTTCGTTGCAAGTATTTTCTTCCTTAAAGGAGACTAAAAACCGCATGCAATAGTCTTGGGGTGGTCCCAATCCACCCTGTACAGCAAGACCTCTCTACTTTTATACTTCATCTGGCTGAGTGTTCTGCATGGGTCACCTTCCTGACTTCCACCTCTATTGGCCAAACATTCCATTGCTTAGCTCAGCATTGTGTTCGTGGGTGAAGCACTAATGTCCTGAGCTGAGGGGCTAAATACATTTGATATCTGACCCCTCAGTTTTATGCCAATCAAGGCTGCAATATCCAGCATGAACCCATTTATTTGAACAGGGTGACTGACCTGGAAGAAAAAAGGTTTTATTTTCTTTATTTTAATTAATATTAATTTTAATTAATTTACATCAGTTAAATATGTTTAAAATAAATTTATACTTTAAAATTTTTAAAACATGATTTTGAATACTTTTAATTATTTAATTTTACCCCACCTAATTTTACATTTCTTTGAGGGGCCTAAGGGTTGGCCACAGCAGCGAGGCCTCAACTCTGATAGATCTGTGGACCCACAAGAAAGTTAGAGCAGTTGTGGGGATCACGTGGTGGGGAGGAAGGGGCCTCAAGGTGCAAGATGGGCCAAGCAAAATCTGGTCCATTAACTTCGGTCTACCAGGAAGCTCTATCTTGGATTCTCTTTTCCTCCTCACTGGAATATTTCTAATCTGTAGAAAAATAATTTCTGAAGGAGTTCCATTGCTAAATTACTATTTACCTTCTCACCTTTGATTCTAATCCACCTGGAATGTATCCCTTTCAATAATCGACTGAAATTAATCTTCCTCCAGTGAAACATTTTCAAATTTGATTTCTCCTTATCCTTTTTCAGTAACTACACCAAATTTAATGTTTCCCAAATGCTCTAATGCTGAAACATGCTCCATGCTCATTACCCAGACCTCGGATATTTTCTTTCCTCATGAAGCTAGGCACAAACTGATCAACGAAACACCCCATTAACCAAACGGAGTTAATTACTGCACATATACCTAAAATGAACTCTCTCTTCATGTCAAGCTACATGATTTGTTACAGATGATTTCATTATTCTTAACTGCTGCTACCAATTCTGTTTTAACACTATGATTTCATCAGGAGATAGAGAACATTCTTCAATGGTGGCATGATGCTGCTGCTTCACAATTCCAGGTACATGGGTTCATTCCTGACATCTGGTGCTGTCAGTGTCAAATTTATATGTTCTCTCTGTGACCATGTGATTTAAGCTGAGTGCTCCAGTTCCCTCCTGCTTTACAAAAGATGTGCTGAGAGCTTAATTGGCCCTTCATATAGAAAAGTGGTAAAAGAATCAAAGGGGAGTTGTTGGGCATGTGAGAGACAGTAACTTGCAGGGATAAAGGGAAATAAGGAGAGGGGGAATTGGATTGATGGGATTGCTTGTTCTGAGCCAGCATGGACGTTTGGGCCAAATGGCCTCCTTCTGTATTGTAATATAAGTATAATATTGTTAATTCAAATGACCTTCAAAGAAATGAACACCTGATTTGATGACATGACCCTTTTCTTATCTATTTAAGCTGTTTGCAATCCCATTCCTCCTCCCATTCATGAACAGTTTGCCAAGAAAGCAGTTCTGCAGAATCTTGCTTGATTCATTTTGAATAAAAATAATTACGAAATCTCTCAAGGCATTCTGGTTCATGCTTCTTTCCCCAAAGAATCTCTCTTTAGTCTCACTTCTAAGAAATACATTATTCTCTCCAAAAGAGTCTCTGGCCATTCAACATTTGCTTCTCTCTTGGGGAATTTCTTTGGCTATCACAGTTCCTACTTACCAAAATGCCAAGACTACATTTCACGTTGAACTCTGTGACATCTTCTCTATATAATTAATCAATATGATGTAATATTTTCAGAATTGATCAGTAATTAGTGGTGTATTATTACACACATAAAGCAGATCGTTATCTTCTCAAAATATTTTGTGGACTTTCTTCAACTGTTAATGTCAAGAGTGATGTTGGAATACACCAACATGTTTACACTTTTGGCTAAAATATAAGTTGCTCACTAAATTCAGCTCTTTATTTCTGGTTTTGAACCAATGAATTTTAATAATTGATTTATTTTGAAGAGTCTGTCTTATATAATTTTCCATTCATCCTTATAAATACTTACTTGACATCTCTAATAAAGAAAAATAAGACAAGTGTATTCCCTTCTACTTCTATAAAGAGTCGTTCATCGTCTGCAGATCTCCTAGCATACTAGAACTGTTTGGATAATGAATTTCTCAATGGTTATCAATCAGGAAAGCCAACTCCATCTTCTCATTAAAAGAACATGTCCCACTTTGGGTAATAACTAGCAAAACTTTCAAATAAGGTGAGCAATCCTAGTCACTTAACCTAATTGCTAGACCAAATAAAGATCCCTCTATGTACACTTTCACATCAAATTGCATTTATCTACTGTTATGTGCCAGAAAAAATGCTACACAACAAGGATATTTACATTAGATTTTCCAGTATAACTTTAATATAGACATGAATGGAATTTCTGGCTTTTATATTTCTTGTCCTGTGAAGTTTGCAATGATACCACCATTGTAGGCCGTATCTCAAACAGCGATAAGTCGGAGTACAGGAAGGAGATAGAGAGCTTAGTGGAATGGTGTCATGACAACAACCTTTCCCTCAATGTCAACAAAACTAAAGAGCTGGTCATTGACTTCAGGAAAGGGGGCAGTGTACATGCACCTGTCTACATCAATGGTGCTGAGGTGGAGAGGTTTGACAGCTTCAAGTTCCTGGCAGTGAACATCACCAACAGCCTGTCCTGGTCAAATCATGTAGATGCCATGGCCAAGAAAGCTCACCAGTGCCTCTACTTCCTCAGGAGGCTAAAGAAATTTGGTTTGTCCCCTTTGACACTCACCAACCTTTACTGATGCACCATAGAAAGCATCCTATCTGGATGTATCACGGCTTGGTACGGCAACTGCTCTGCCCAAGACTGCAAGAAACTGCAGAGAGTTGTGGACACAGCCCAGCGCATCACGGACACCAGCCTCCCCTCCTTGGACTCTGTCTTTACCTCTCGTTATCTTGGTGTAGCAGCCAGCATAATCAAAGACCCCACCCACCCGGGACATTCTCTCTTCTCTCCTCTTCCATCGGGTAGAAGATACAGGAGCCTGAGGGCACGTACCACCAGACTTAAGGACAGCTTCTACCCCACTGTGATAAGACTATTGAATGGTTCCCTTATACAATGAGATAGACTATGACCTCACGATCTACCTTGTTGTGACCTTGCACCTTATTGCACTGCACTTTCTCTGTAGCTGTGACACTTTACTCTGTGCTGTTATTGTTTTTACCTGTACTATATCAATGCACTCTGTACTAACTCAATGTAACTGCACTGTGTAATGAACTGACCTGTACAATTGGTTTGTAAGACAAGTTTTTCACTGTACCTCGGTACAAGTGACAATAATAAACCAATACCAATACAATTTCCAGGTGAATGCAACAATACAGCTGCTGCCTTGGATGCAACCAGTTAGAATGTACTGGCTACATTCTTTCATATCCATATCTCTGATGACATCATATGGTGGGTTTGTAATGTTTCTATGATACTTTCTGGCTGGTCATACTCACACCTTAGCAATGGCATTAGGCCTGATCTGGCAGCTTCTTTTGGCTCAGCCACCTAGTGCCTCCATTAACTATCCACCAAAATTATTGTTTCTTTTATAGATATGTGTGGGTAATGACAGAACAACTCTCCTATAACTTAACCCCTGCCTGAATCACTTGTGGTTTGCTGCTTCCTTTTCTTCTTCAAATTTTAGGAAATTAATTGGGCCTGAAATTCCTGAATAGGATTGAGAAAGTGCAACAAGATGGATCACCTTATGTTCACAGCAGGCTTTTCATACTGTCCCAATTCTACTGAAAGTGGTGGATAAGCTATACATCTGCCTTTGTTATCTCTGCTGTCAACTTCAGAGGTGTGTCTATAAATATCTTAATGTTTGTGGAAATTTAAAACAGCATCTGTATTTATAATATTTTATGTTGAAGATATTGTTTTATTATATGAATATATCCCACTCATTCCTCTACTCTCAAGAAGTGCCCACTGAGAAAAAAAACATACTGAAGGAAAATGTCACCTAATATAATAACATAACTTATAAAAAGGTCAAGTAAATGAAAATCTTAAGATCTGGAAAGCTCTTACTGCATTGACTGCTTTTGTCAACTCCCTCTTGCCACACTCTTTTAACTCACTGAAGCTTTTAAAATACTGTAAAATAACTAGTTCTTCTACCTGTTCAGTAGCAGCAAGATACTAGTTCAGTAGCAACAAAACATCAAAAATAGTACTGTTTTTGGTCCAAACCACCCTGCAAACTAAATAAAAGCCAGACAATAGCCCATGTTTCTGCTAATCAATACATGGAAGAAGTAAACTCCCCAAGTTTGAACCACATATTTAAATAATATTCATTGTTTTTTCTTTCCTGCAGGCAAATATATCACATTTTAATTGATCATTTGGGGAGATTAGAAGTGATTTGCTTTCAGTTTTCAGAATTTAACCATAAGGGATTCCATATTTTACATTGTAATGTATTTCATGTAGCTAACCAAAGGAAGACAATGAGTTTTAATAAAGATCAGACCGTTCACTAAACCATTTCCTCTTTTGGAATTGATTTTTTTCTATTTATCCATTTATTTTATTTTTTATCTTGTTTCCAACATGTACTCCTTTGCTACTTTTTGCCCAACTCTGTCTTGCTCATGAACTATATTTATCTCAGACATCAAAGAAATAGAAAGGCTTAAATTGAAGCTGGAAGACAGATTTCTCACACAGCATGTTTATTATGATTAATTCAGACAGGGTGCATTTCATGCAGTTTGTGAATTGGGGAATGTACATCAGTGAGTTTCAAATAGTGCAAATAATTTGGATGCTTGATGCTTTAAAACTTAACAATGTAGATAAAACTAAGTCAAAACCCATGCTGAGTTTGAATCACACATTTCTTCAGCGTAATGCTCATTATCTTCTTTTTCTTCAGCATAACCCTCATTATTTTCATTATTTTCCAGCTGTTAGTTGTGGCAGGGATTACATGCTATAACGGGCAACAAAACTAAGTTGGGCAGCATCACCATCAACAGCGCATGCCTTCCCAATGAGCTTAACACATTCTGTGCACAGAAGGGGATTGGAATGTCACCACCCACCCCAACAGCCTCCAATGTACTTGAACCCACAGTCACCATTGTGCATGTAAGATCAGTCTTCTGGAGAGTGAACCCGCAGAAAGCATCTGGTATCCCTGGCCACGTCCTTAGATCCCGTGCAGATCAGCTGGCCGGGATATCTGCAGACACCTTTAACTTCTCCCTGCTTCAATCTAAGGTTCCCACCTGCTTTAAGAAGACCACTATCATCCCGGTACCTAAGAAAAACAAGGTAACGTGCCTTAATGGCTACCGCCTGATGGCTCTGACATCCACCATCATGAAGTGCTTTGAGAGGCTGGTCATGGCACACATTAACTCCAGCCTCCCAGACAACCTCGACCCACTGCAATTCACCTGCCGCTGAAACAAGTTTATTGCAGATGCCATCTCCCTGGCCCTATGCTCATCTCTGGAGCATCTGGACAGTATGGACACCCATGTTAGACTATTGTTTATTGATGACAGCTCCACCTTCAATACTATAATTCCAAGCAAACTCAGCACCGAACTCTGGGACCTGGGACCCAACACCTCCCTTTGCAACTCTATCCTTGACTTCCTAGCTAACAGACTGCAGTCAGTAAGGATAGGCAGCAACACATCCGCCATGATTATTTTCAACACTGGTGCCCCACAAGGCTGCGTCCTCAGCCCCCTACTCTACTCCCTATATACTCATGACTGTGTGGCCAGACTCCATCTACAAGTTTGCAGATGATACCACCGTAGTGGGTCGTATCTCAAATAACAATGAGTCAGTGTACAGGAAGGAGATAGAGAGCTTAGTGACATGGTGTCATGGCAACAACCTTTCCCTCAATTTCAGCAAAACAAAAGACCTGCTCATTGATGTCAGGAAAAGGGGCGGTCCTGTCCACATCAACGGTGCTGAACATCACTAATAGCCTGTCCTGGTCCAACCACGTAGATGCCATGGCCGAAAAGGCTCACAGTGCCTCTACTTCCTCAGGAGGCTAAAGAAATTTGGCACGTCCCCTCATCAATTTTTATCAATGCACCATCGAAAGCATCCGATCCAGATGCATCATGGCTTGGTATGGCAACTGCTCTGCCCATGACCACAAGAAACTGCAGAGAGTTGTGGACACAGCTCAGCACATCAGGAAAAGCAGCCTCCCTTCCATGGACTCTGTCGACACTTCTCGCTGCCTTGGAAAAGCAGCCAGCATAATCAAAGACCCCACCCACCAAGACATTCTCTCTTCTCCACTCTCCCATCGGACAGAAGATACAAAAGCCTGAAAGCACATACCACCAGGCTCAAGGACACCCTCTATCCTGCTGTTATAAAACTATTGAATGGTTCCCTAGTATGATAAGATGGACTCTTGACCTCACAATCCACCTTGTTATGATCTTGCACTTTATTTTCTACCTGCACTGCACTTTCTTTGTAGCTGTTACACTCTATTCTGCTTTCTGTTATTGTTTTACCTTGTACTACCTCGATGTAGTGTGTAGTGAATTGATCTGTATGAATGGTATGCAAGACAAGTTTTTCACTGTACCTCGGTACATGTGACAATAATAAAATAATTCCAGTTTTGGTATCAAATAATGGTATCAAATATCATCATCTGACAGTTTTGTGACAAAGTTTTGTCTCCCTTTTATTTATATGATTTGATACTACAAAAAAAATCTTTAGATTAAACAAAACAAATTGCACCAACATTGATATGAGGTATGTGTCACAAAAATATTTGGACACCAACAAATAGACTATCTATTTTAAATGAACATTAAAGCCAAACTACATCCACCTTGTTTGGTTTATAATGCAATATGAAATCTCTAGTACTTATTTTCCATCAGCTCTCAGTTTTTGTTTAGATGTCAATAGAACAATCACTGTACAGAGGCTGTAGTTACTACAATGGCAAACATACTTTTTTGTTTGTTATTTGGCCATTGCCAGCTGTTGCTTTATAATTTATATATCCACAAACACAAGATATTTTAGAAGGATTGTTAGAAACAAGAGCTGTCCATAAAACTACCTTTTGCACTTTCAACATAATGTCAAAATGTTGTGTTCATGACTCCCTTAAGGATTAAGAGTTCATAGACTTGAAATGCAGAACACTAATGGGAATGAAATCATACTTTTAAAGTTCTCTGTTGATTTAAGCACCGTATGTGACTATTGATTGAATGAATGAATGAATGCATGCTCAATTGTTAAACAATTATAGGATAACCAAGATAAATGTTCAGCGAGTGAAGTAAAAGCTGTATGAGTGTCTATAAAGTCTGGTAGTTTTGAGGAAGTCGATATTACAAATTCTCAACAGTTATTAAGCGAAAGTGTGCAAACATTCATTGAATTCTCATATAGTATGAAATTCACAATGAACCTTCCATACGGTCTGTAGTTAAGGCCAGTATTTATTATCATCAATCCCCAAAGTGTTCAAATGTCAAAGATCCACAATTTACAGACACACAAGGCATGGTTACTAGAACCATACAATTCTATCAGGTAATTCATTTCATAATGCAACATTATACTGACATCAAACATACCTCACAGCTTGTAGAGAATATCCAAAAAAGGGTCAATGTTTAGGTCAAACAGTCTGTTCAGCCTCCAGGTTTAAACCCAGAAAACTGGTGATGGCATGTTTATCAATTGCACAGAATCCAACATTTAGGTTACCAATTACATCAAAGTGTGAGGAATATCCTACAGTCAGTTCTGCCACCCTAATGCTAATCTCAGGACCAGTCAACTGCTGGCTAGAATCAAAGGTATGCCCATCACAGTGGCTACTAACTGGCAAATCAGTCCAGGTTTGAAATTTATATTATTATTCAATAATTCTTTCAAAAGGGGAAAGTTAATTCTAATATGGGGTTTTAAGCATGAAAAATTAACATACACTAAACTAAAGATTAAAATCACATTTACATAAAACAGCTACCATAATTTTATTTAAAAAAGCATTCAAGTAAGAATATGATTCAGCTGAACATTTAAACCTGTCAGTTCTTACCCATCTGGCATCCTAAAATAATATGTTTAAGGGAAAAATATATTTAAGATTAGGCTCAACATTAAACAATTATTGTCGATATATGCAAAATTCAGATGTTTTATGTTTCATTTTATATTATTTTAATAACTTTGTGTTTACAATTATTATGCTTTGAGTGAATTGGATGCTAATTCTTTGTCTTTGTAACAGTGTCTGGAAAAGCCTCAGTAAAAGCTGCTCAGTAAAGGGATATTTAGAACCTCTTCAATCCTTTTACACCAAAACTGGGCCAATACATATGTTAGTATCCTACCAAACTTGCCCATGGAAATGTAAACTTATCTTTACTGTAGAGTTGATGATCTATTAGAAAAGTAAATGTTTGAAAAATTTTTGGATAAACCATGTATGGGCATGTTTTCTTGTTTAGCACAATTTGCTTTACCTGGATAACTGTTTCCAAATAGAATAAAGCATTTTACATCAGTCACTACAGGCAAATGTTAGGAAATACTAAGAATTAAGACAAACTTACATAAATTAATTGTTCAAAATTTGTTATATTTTACTCGTAGCACTGGCTCATTTTTAAAGTGCATTTATGACTAATCATTTCTAATACAAACATCTGAAAGTCTCAGAATTGAAAGGTGTATGTATGAGTTAATTCTGATACAATACTGTACCATTGCAAATCAGCCTATCATAATGAGAAGCCTTTACACTATCTCTAGCATTATAGAATAAGTGTAGTTTCAGGTTCAGTGTCACATCTGAAATATGCTGAATTAGATTCCCTGAAAACAATAACACAATTCTATACCCCTTCAGTGTAATCTTGTGCCATGGTAGCTGATGTACACACAAGAACATGCCAGTGTGGCAGCTTTATAATCAATATTGAAGTTGTAGATCAGACAATTATCAGAAGATTATCAGTAATATAGTGAAGCAATAATAGTTGTGCTTAACATATAGCATTGATAATTTTTACTTACCTGTAATTACCTAAGAAAACTCCATCAGGATTTAGCATAGGCACAATTTTAAAGACTAGAACATCACGTAAAATCTTGGCCACTGAGTGCTGACTGACAAGAAAATCAATAAAACCTAGAAGGATCAAAGAAATGAGATACTTTTTCAAAATATTGTTACAGTATGCCATTTTCACTGCACAAATATTACTAATATCAGATTTTCTTTCTTAGATTATTGACTAATCTAGAAAGTTATTTCATTTTTTCAGATAAGGATTGATCTTGCCCTGGACTGAACTTCATTGGGAATAGACTATTACTTGTTCAATTTCTAACTAACAGATTTATGCAATAAGACATTGAGTAAAAGAAAAATCATGTACCGAATGATTTAAAATACTTCAGCTTCCTTAGGAATGCCAAAGTGCAGTGACTGAAAATTCAACCTGCCTTGGAATTGAAATCTATCAAGTAGAAAGTTCAATACAGATGGAAATTTTCACTCACCACCTAGCCAAAAGATTTACTTTTCAAATTAAAAACTAAGCAACATTAGACCACTTGTAAACAATTGGAATATTAAAACAAACACAAATACTCAAAAATACAAATTACCTTACTCTTACCCTTCTTCACAGCCCATAAATTTTCCATTCAGACAAATGGGCTCGTGAATCCAATGGCAGATAAGTGCTCAGGGAAGCCAGCGAATTTGTGCACTGCTGTTGAACTCAATGTAGAAATTTCCTGTTTGCAGCATCCAGGTGGAGTCTATGCAAGAGCCCAGGAAGCAGAGCACAGTCAAGAAAACTCTGATGTAGCTCTGCCAGCAAAATCAAGACCTCCACATTTGTGCAGAAGTCCTGAACTTGCTGAAACTTGATGGTGGGTTGAAGGGGCAGGGGCTTTAGTTGCTGGAGGTGGGAGATAAATGCCAGCAGTTTGCCATGAAACTGCCAGTATTTCCCAGCAAGTTCCAGCCAATTCTCTGTGGTGCATGTAGGTCTCATCTTCTCTGCTGATCAGCATTACTAAAAACTCATTATCTTTCTCTTTACATTTCAAAAATCTGGCTTTAATTAGACTTCAATTTCTCCATCAGCCTATTTTTAATTTCAAAGCCATTCACAGAAATACATTTTAAGTGTTATACTTGAAGTGCTTATTTTATTCTATGTAGAATTAAATACTCCATACAATACAGAAGACAAATCAAGCTGCAGCAACAAGAAAGTTCAGCATTAATGTACTTCTTTTACTACTGGATTTGCAACATTTTTATGCAAACTAGTTTAATGTAAGAATTACATCTAAATTACACAACAGAACTTTTTATCAAAATACTGAATACATAGTTCTTTGCTAACATCAAGACCCTAGAACAAAAGCTTCTCTTTCAGTCAACTGGAGCACAGATCCCTTCACTCTTCATTGTTCTCTTTTACTCATTTTGAATGATTTGGTTGTGAGCTTTAGGAATGACAGCAGAATTCTGTGAAACACAAGAACTATATGCACTGAATGAAGAATAAATGAACTTTGTGTTGGTAGTGGAGCACAGTTGCTTGATAAATCAGCTAATCATATACCTCTGTTTGAGCAGGGCACCCAGTAGACAATATGTTCAGAAGTTAATGTCGTTTCATAGAGCACCCAATCCAGAACTCTTACAGAAGAGTGCTGGGGGCTAAGGAGTTGAATTCAGATACGATTTCTGATCGAAATTAATTATGTCTTCCTTTCCAATGGCAGTAAGAAGCATTTAAATACTGAGCTTCAGTTAAACTAAGGACTCCCCAATTAATATGGAATTAACCATCCACCTCCCACTCCTCTGCTTCATACCCAATCCTTTTGGTCCCTGGTTGTGCCCAGACCTTTACTCCTTAATTAGTGCTAACCATTCACATGAGTCCCTGTGTATTGCCAGATGCTCCAAATTATTGTTCTTGCCTGCAAGCCAAGTGGTCAATTTGGTCAAAATTCTTGGAACATTATTTAATTGAAGGTCTCCTATTAAGATTGGCGAGGACTCCAGAGCCCTATATTCACCAGATGCACTGACTGCATTGAGATTTACACACAATGTTCTTTTTAAAAATCAGAGTCTGGATTTCACATAAAAGGCAAATTCACCCAGAGATTGAGACATAAATGTGCCCCAGGATTGAGATGCTGAAATGGCCACAGCCTGTTGCTGCACACGTAAGCAGAGTATTCCACATCATTCCACTACGTGAAGTTAACCTTTTTTTGTGTATTTTGGATGGAGTTGGTGCTGGCTGTCATACTACAATTGAAGCTGACTTCAGTAACATTGAAGAATAACACTACACATGAAAACACAAGCTCTGTGATTCCAAAGATATTGCTCAGGAAGCATTGATGTTGGGGAGGAAGTAACACTTGTGATATCAGTAACATTGGGTCTGTACTCCTGTTAAGGATTGTACCTTGAAACCAACTTTTCTCTGTTTACATATTGTTACAATGCATGTTTTGAATTGGCAAGAACCAATTGCCAATCTGGGAGAAGGCACAGAAATGCTGTCTCTCTCTGTAAGTTGCTTCATTTAGTAAAGCATTTTGCAAGTTAAACTTTGCAAGTTTAACTTTCCAGTTATCCCCTGGTTTTTCAGAGAGAGATATTGGTACTGAAGCGATGAGGTCCATCCATTATAGACCACAAGACCCTCCAAAAATTGGTAGTATAGTGGACAGTGAAGAAGGTTGTCTAAGGCTAGAGCAGGAAATTGATTAACTGGGAAGCGGGAAAGGAAGGGCAGATGGAATTTAACTCAGACAAGTGATACATTGTGGGAAGTTAAACTATGGCAATACATATACAGTGAATGGCAGGGCCCTTGGGAGTGTTATAGAATAGAGAGACCTAGGGTTACAAGTATATTGTTCCCTGGCATGCTTGCCTTCATTAGCTGAGACACTGAGTACAAAAGCTGGGACGTCATGTTACAGTTGTTCAAATGTTGATTAAGCTGCACTTGGAGTATTATTTGCAGTTCTGGTCACCACTCTACAGGAAAGATGTGATTAAGCTTGAGAGGGTGCAGAAAAGATTTACAAACACGTTGCTTGGATTGGAGAGCAAGGAAAGATTGGATAGGCTGGGTCTGTTTTCACGGGAGCAAAGTAGGCTGAGAGATGACAGAAGTATATAAAACTATGAGAGGCATAGATAAGGTAGATAGCCAGACTCTGTTTCCCATGGTAGAGGTGTCTAAAACTAGAGGGCATAGATTTAAGGTGAGAAGGAGGAGGTTTAAAGGGGATCTGAGGAGTAAAGTTTTCACACAAAGAGTAGTCGGTATCTGGAATGAGTTGTCAGAGGAGGTGGTAGAGGCAGGAACTGTAACAACATTTAAGACACCTGGACAGGTATTTGAATGAGCAGGGCATGGAGGAATATGGAATTAAAGCAGGCAAGTGGGATTAGTATAGATAGGCATGATGGTCAGCATAGATGCGGTGGGCCAAAGGGCATAATTCTATGTTGTACAAGAGTACTTCCAAGCCCCTGAGCCCTAATTTCAACAAATGATTTTGAATGATCAAAAACTGGTTTCCCCTTTGTCTGTACTGCTAGTCATAATCTCAAAAACCCCAATAGATTTTTCAAACAGTATTTCCTTTCCATAAATTCCTGGTGATTTGATTCTGCCCAATCAAATTATGACTTTATAAATACCTGTAAACAAGCCCTAATAGTGGATTCTAGCATTTTCTCTATTATTGATGTCAGGCTAACTGGCATAAAGTTCCCTCATATATCTAACTATTCTAGGACATATTTTATAGCATAATCAAATTTCTAGATAAATGTCTCTGTCATTTGCATTTTCTACATTATAATTTCTCCATTATACATTTTTCTGTCTCTGCATGAAAGTAATGGGTGGGAAGTTCAAGGGAGATATCAGAGGAAGGTTTTTTACCCAGAGAGTGGTTGGGGCATGGAATCTGCTGCCTGGGGCGGTGGTGGAGGCAGTTGGTCAAATTCAAGAGATTACTAGATAAGCATATGGAGGAATTTAAAATAGAGGGATATGTGGGAGGAAGGGGTTAGATAGTCTTAGGCGAGGTTTAAAGGTCGGCACAACATTGTGGGCCGAAGAGCCTGTATTGTGCTGTACTGTTCTATGTTCTATGAAAGAGATCTGTGTTTTGTTTTGTTAATCTGACGAATGGAGGCTTCTACAGACTGCTGTTAAGTGACTTGTTATTTTCATATTCCATTTTTCCTTTTTCAGTTTCTTGGTGATCCTTTGATAAATTCTAAGATCCTCCCAATCCTCAGGCTTGTCATTATTTTTCACAAGATTATAAGCCACTGCAACATACAAAAAACTGGAGGAACCTAGCGGGTCAGGCAGCATTCATGAATGGACATGGACAGTCAACGTTTCAGGTCAAGACCCTTCATAGTCCAAATGAAGGGTCTCGACCTGAAATGTCAATTGTCCATTTCTCTCCTTACATGCTGCCTGACCCACCTAGTTCCTGCATCTTTTTATGTGTTGCTCCAGATTCCAGCATCTTCAGACTTTTGTGTCTCTTTTATAAGTCTCTGCATTTAATTTAATACCATCTTTAAGATCTAATAAAATGTCACAAACATTAGCACTGTTTCTCTCTCTGCCTGGCCTGTTGAGTTTTATTTTATATTCCTAGCATTTGCAGCATTTGCCTTTTGATTTAACTTAAAATTCCCTTATTAGTTGTGGTTGGATCATTTTATATGGGATTTTTGTTTCTTAATCACATGTATATTTGTTGCAAATTATGATTTATTCCTTTAATCATTTATCACATTTTTTGGTCTTTTTTCCTCATTCTACTTTGGCCAAATCACCCCAATATACCTACAAAGTTTGCTGTGTTCATATTTAAAATGTAGTTTCAGAGTAAACTAAAGCACTCTCAAGGTCAGAGCAATATTCTATCATATTATAGAATTGTATTCTGGTGACTCTTCCCCAGGAATTCCTTTACTACAAGGTTGTTGCGTTAATCTAGAAAAATAGCTGAATGGATCTTCCACACTACTGCTGTAAATCTGGTTTGCCAGGTTGTACGACAATTAATTCCCTATGATTAATGTATTACCTCATTAGGTGCTTCTCCGCTTTCCTGATTTGTATTCTGCCCAACATTACAATTAATTTTATAAACTATATTAAACAGTCATTTATTTTCTCCCCCTTATTGTCTTTTAGTTCCACCCAAACTCATTCTGCGCCTTGATTTTCCAATCTGAGACACCTTTTTCCTATGTTTTTAATCCAATCCTACATTATATTTATATCAAAAAGTTAACCAGAATATTAATTTGCATTATAGTGAATCGAGGGGGCATAAAAACACACTTGAAGATGAACTGGAATTCAGTCTGTCAAGCCTGACCAGTCCATAAATTTAAGTCTGTCCTGTATCTCAATTGTGATAACTCCATTTAGTTCCACATCTCTTAGTACCTTTACTTATCAAAAATCTTATCAATCTCAGTTTTGAAATTTTCAATTGGCCAAATCTCAACAATTTTTATGGAGAAAGTTCCAGATTTGTGTGACTAAATTGATTCATATTAGCGTAACGCTATTACAGCGCCAGCAACCCGGGTTCAATTCTGCTGCTGTCTGTAAGGAATTTGTACGGTCTCTCCATGTCTACGTGGGTTTCCTCCGGGTGCTCCGGTTTCCTCCCACATTCCAAAGACGTAGAGGTTAGGAGCTGAGGGCATGCTATGTTGGTGCCAGAAGAGTGGCAACACTTGCAGGCTGCCCCCAGCACATTCTCAGTAACACAAAAAGACGCATTTCACTGTGTGTTTCGATGTTCATGTGACTAATAAATAAATATCTTATCTTATCTTAAATGGCACAACTTCAACTTTAGGATTACACCCCTTATTCTAGGTTCTCCACTCAATGAAATAGTTTATATGTACATTTGCCAGAAGATTTTTAAGCATTTCCACAAGTCACCTCTCAATCCTCCAATCTCACTGTTATGATTTCAATGTTCCAGAGTAATATAAGGAATGGTTAGTCTTTTACCGGAAAAGTTGGCCTGTCATGGTCAGCTTAGTTCAAAATGGTCATGACTAACAGAGGCAACTGTAGATGAGCTTAACGGTCGTTGAAAAGTTTAGTCTGAATCAACAGTAAGTTCTAGTCATGGGGCCGTAGTCAATGAATACCAAAACCAAGCATCTGAGTCCCAGTTGTGATCTTCCTGTCTAGGAGTGGAGCCAGCAAACTGGGATTCTCAAGAGAATCTCCAGGCAATGGGGGCCTTCTTCCTCTGGGATCTCTTCTTCCTTGTTGATCTGTTGGAAACACTTAGGCAAAGCCTGAGGCCTCCTGATGGTAAGGTTGTGGCCATTTCTGGCAAGTACTGTGGTGCATCTCCTTTGTGGAGCAAAAATCGGCATCCCAAACTGAGAAATACAAGACACTCTTTGGTGGTTTCCTGGCATTTCCAAGGCTCACGCTGTAAAGGGGCTTTGCTGCAATAGCATGGAGACACAGAAAGAAGTCAAGGAAGGACTAGATAGCCCTGGTTATCGAACAGCCAGCCCTTTTTGCAGCACTATGCCTGAAATCTAATAGACAATGTGGACTGCCTGACAATAGTATAGCTCTCCAAATAAAAGGCACTGACTATTTATATTCATGGTTGCACACATGTTGGACATTCAGGGAGTGATAGTGCTTGCAAATGATGTAGAGCTCCTCCTTGTCATAAGGAGCCTAATGTACCACAGCTGTGTATTCCTCCTCTCCTTGAATCAGGAAGTAAACAATCTTTCCAAGTCCATGTGTTCCACTCAGATCATCACTGTTCTACCTTGAAAAGTCCTTGACAAGTAAGATTAAAGAGAATCCCAAGAGATTCTATACATACATCGAGCAAGAGGATAACTAGGGAGAGGGTAGGACCACTCAGGGATAAAGGAGAAACCATGTGGTTGGAGACAGAGGATATGGACATAGAGCTAAATAAGTACTTTGTGCCAGTATTTACCAAGGAAAAGGATATGGAGGATAGTGAGATCAGTGTGGAACATGCTAATGTGCTCGAGCATTTTGAGATAAAGAAAGGGTGGTGTTGGGTCCCCAGGGTCTGATGGGATATACCCCAAGTTATTGAGAGAGACAGGAGATGAGATTGCTGGGGCCTTGATCAAGGTCTTTGTGTTCTCTCCAGCCACAGGCGAGGTCCCAGAGAACTGGCGAGTTGCTAATGTTGTTCTATTGTTCAAGAAGCTATTGGAAAGGATTCTTAAGGATAGGATTTATGAGCATTTGGAAAATCAAAAAATTAGGAACAGTCAGTGTGGCTTTGTGCAAGGCAAGTTATGTCTTACTAACTTGATTGAGTTTTTCGAAGAGGTGGCAAAGGTGATCTATGAAGGTAGAGCTGTGGATGTTGTCCATGTGGATCTTAGTGAGGTGTTCGACATGGTCCCTCAGTGTAGGCTCATCCAGAAGAGTAAGATGCATGGGATCCACGGTGACTTGGCCGTTTAAATTTGGAACTGGCTTGCCCATAGAAGACAGAGAGTAGTGGTCAATGGGATTTATTCTGGCTGGAGTTCCATAACCAATGGTGTTCCATAGGGATCTATACTGGGACCTCTGCTGTTTGTGATTATATATAAATGACTTAGATGAAAATGTGGAAGGGTGGGTTAGTAAGTTTGCAGACGTTACAAAGATTGGTGGCGTTATGGATAGTGTAGAAGATTGCCAATGGATACAGTGGGATATAGCTCAGTTGTAGAAATGGGCAGAGAAATGGCAGATGAAGTTTAATTCGGCCCAGTGTGAGGTGTTGCAATTCGGGATTAGAGGGCATATGCTGTAAGGAGAGATTGGACAAATTTGGATTGTTTTCTCTGAAGCGGCGGAGGCTGAGAGGAGACCTGATAGAAGTTTATAAAATTATGAGAGGTTTGGATAGAGTAGACAGCTGGTATCTTTTCCCCAGGGGTTGAAATGTCTAATACTGGAGGGCATGCATATAAGGTGAGGGGCGGCGGGAAAGTTCAAAGGAAATATATATTTGTTTTACACAGAGTGGTGGGTGGAACGCGCTGCCAGGACTGGTAGTAGAGGCAAATACAATAGAGGTATTTAAAAGGCTCTTAGATAGGCACATGAATGTGCAAAGAATAGAGGGATATTGACCTTGTGTAGGCTGAAGGGATTAGTCTAGTTAGGTGTTTAATTACTAATTTAGCAACTTCATGGGCTGAAGGGCCTTTTCCTGTGCTATACTACTCTGTGTTCTATAGATTCTTTTTTCTGAATACTTCAGAAACATTAGAATATTTCATTACTTAAATGTGTGATTTATCCAGCTACTGGTACTATTTTCCCTTTCTTGGACAGGGCCTGTTTTGCCTGTGCCACATAGACCACTATGACAGAAGGTGCTTTAGCCAACTATTCTAGAAGTCTGTTAGAGGATCAAAGGTAAGTGTGATTTTTTTTTCACTACTCCTTGGCCATTATTTCATTTAAAATAGTGATAATGACTTAAGCTGAGCTTTCGTTTCAACAATGTAGTGACTTCAGTTAATTATATTTGTTTAGGACATTTGTGATTGATGTTAGGTTATTAAAACTATTCAGATGCATAGCACTAGTCTTTCTCCTGACAAATCAATGGAAATTTAATTCTGAAGCTATATCATCAAGAAGAAACAGACAATCAAGAACATATGCCAGGAAATTCATTCGATCAGTTATTTGGGGCATTGAATATTAATGCATCTCAGTGCATTAGGATTGTAGTCTTAGATCAGCCCTACCCTAAGTGGATTTCAATACTTCCTGCTTAAATTTCAAAGAGCTGCAAGAACTTAGCCATGCATCAAACATAGCAGGGCTCCAACCCTTAAAGGGATCCCCTTCAGTTGACAAGCCACTGCAGAAATGGATTTAAATGCTGCCATGAAAGACAGAGAGACAGGAGGAGGGAGGATGCATGTGCCCAATTTACAAACTTCAATTTAGAATACTTGATGAATAAAATATACACTCAAAAAGAAGTACTTGTGCATCAAGGACCATAATCCGGAAAGACAAGAGATTGCAGTTGGCAAGGGGTATATGGATCAATTCTGCAAAAAGGAAGATGACCTCACAAGTTGAGGTAAAAGTTCTGATACCAACCTCCTTCTCAAATAAATTCATCTGCAGCATTCAAGCATACTCAGGCATACACTCACACTCAGCCATGTGGAGGCAGATACCTGCACACCCCTCATAGATACAATAAGACAATAATGTCTCTGGTGAACTCGTAAAAAAATACACCACTCCTTTACCTTCAAGCCAACTTTACTCCTAAGAGTCCTTGCTTCTTAAAAAGCAGCCTTCCATGCCAATTGCTGTTCTCCATATGGGCAGAGTTGTCACATGTGAGCATATTGTTTTTCTTCAAGAACTGTGAGGTGGCACTCTGAGCAATCAGAATTTTTGTTGGGAGCAGGTTGCCATTCTGCCAGAGCAGTGAACTTGCAGCCTAGGTCACTGCTGATGCATATCCATTTGGTCTATCTAAACTCCTGTGCCTATAGTGAAAAAGCACAGGAAGACAGCAGCTACAGGAGTAATAGGGGGACTTCATCAGAACAAGAGGTCAGCCAAATCCAACTGGAAGGCATTCCCAAAGTATTTTTTTATTTAAATGGCAAATCACTTGAATCATTTGACTATGATTATACAACCATATGTACACATGTATGAGGAGCACGAGTAGGATACTCTGCCCCATGATTCTGGCATTTAATAATATCCTCATTAGATTGTCAGCTCAACTCTGCATTCTTGTCTACCTGAAGTAATTGTTCAGTCCCTTGCTTATCAATAATCTAAATATACAAATATTCTGCTTCCACTGTCTTTGAGGAGGGGAGTTCCAAAGACTCAAGGGCACCTCCAAGAAAGAACTTTACCTCACCTCTGCCTTAAAAGGGCATCACCTTATTTATTAAATAGTGAACCCTAATTCAAGATTTTTCCAACATGAGGTAATACCTTTCCAAAAACATGTCAAGGCTCTCAGGATGACATATGCTTCAATCTAGTCCCCTCTCAGTCTTTTAAACCCTAGTAGATACAATCCTAGCCTGTCCAATTTTTGCTCATAAGACAACCTACCCATTTCGGGTATCAATCCAGTAAATCTTCTCTGATCTACTTCCAATGCAATTACAGCTTTTCTTGAATAAGGAGGCCAATACTGTAGTATTCCATATGTGGTCTCATCTTTATATGTGAAGCATTCAATACCACATGAAAACTGTTGGAACTACAAGCTGACAAGTCATTGGTTTCTCTTGCACCCCTTCCTGCAGTCTTTACTTGTCATCCCTCTGTACTGTCCTGACCATCATTAATTAACTATTAATTATGCTAATTAATATAATTTTGATTAGACATTGTCTTGCCAGGAATCCACTTTAACTAGGCTATGAAGTTAGTATGCACAGTGTTGAAAGATAATCTCATGCCTTGCCTGATGGTACTCCTCATTATTATACTAATCCTTCATTCACATATTTAAGGTCAATGGAAGATTAGAAAGCACAACAGATCCTTTGAAATAATTGAGATACAGCAGCTAGTAGATTTTCCCTTTCTTTATAATACAGTGCTGAAATGAGTTATGTGCAATTAATATCCTGAATATCTACTTAAGTAAGGATGTAATATAATGATCTTCACCGCGTGATTAGATGATCGCATGACATTTTCCAAATAGATGAACTGTGTGTAAGTAACATTGGCCCTGACCTGTAGTTGCACAATGAGGCAAATGCCATTTATTTAGCAATGATCCATCACTGTATGGGTATTTATGGGGGAAGCAGAGGGAAAGTAAAAATCATCAAAAGAGATCTCTGCAACCAAGCACCTGTGACTTGATGATCAAAGTGTTAATCCCGCTGAGAATTTCATCACTATCAAGCTGTTACCTTGGGCAGAAACACATCCCGTTCAAATTCCTGCAATGGCTATCTGTACATTATGATGCCTGAAATCCAAAGTTAAATGATCCACTGTTAAGATTTCCATTCTACTCAGTCTCATCTGCCAGACTTGCTAATGTGATAATGCTGTGATGTTCAAATCATAGCAACATGGACCTATTAACATGGCATGCGCAGAGATGATTTTACACCGTAACAGAGGTTTGATAATGATAAGCTATCTTTTACTGTTGAATTGCATGAGTTAGAGCTCAATAGCTCCAAGTTCTGCACATAAGGAACACTGGTATGAGAACAGCAAAGTTCAGGAAACATCTGTTTGCCAAAGCTCTTTGCACAACTCAGTGTTCCAATTGATTGATTTTAAAACGTATTCAACGCTGTGAGTGGACATTTAACTGGATCAACTGTTGCCCTTAGGCTTATAGCTGGCATTAATTCAAACAATTACTTCAAAGGAATCTCACAATCCATTCATTAGCAATAAGCTATAATGGGAATTTACAGCACAGATGTCTATCAAGGAAGGTGGCCCCAGAGCAGATAATTTAACACTATTGTTGGGAATGAGGGAGTATTTTTGATGGTAATATTTTAATCCATTGAGGCAATGCTCCTTCCCTGCTGAGTGGTGCCAATAAACACAAGTAGCATGGGACAATGATAAAGTGGATCTGATTTTGTTCTTAACGCAACCCTTTCCACCAAAGTACTTTGAATGTGGATCATGTGACGGTAATGCTTATTTGACTGTTTCCATATTTCAAGATTTTTTTGGGCATCAGGAGCACAATGTTGTGAATGAATGAGAATTCTGAACTCCGGGTTGGTCATTGCATCCTTGGGTGATGTTTTGAATATTTGCATTCTTACAATAAAGCTTTAATTTCTTTTGGCTGGTATAATGATTCTACTGGAGTGATAAGAATAGTGGATATGGCACAATCACGTTTTGCTCTATTCCCTGCCATTGAGAATGAATGCAGTGTAGTGCATGTGGAATAGTGAATATGCCACGATTTGTGGTGGAACTTTGGAGTAGGATATTCATGAGAACTGCCAATCAAATTAATTGTCTCAATCTGTTCATCAGGACAATGTCTCCCTCCTATGGCACATCACTTTATATTCACGCATTGGCACTGAGAGGGCCTATAAAGTTAACTCTTTTGGAATGAAGCAATCATGTAAGCTTCTGAGAAATGTAGCAAAATTCTTCTTGTAGTCTACCATGACTTGAAAAGTGAGCAAGTGGTAGTCCTCGTGATTCACATGGAGTTCCATTTCTGAAGGAGAGTGCAAAGCACCACTAAAGTGCAGGTTATAAATACATAAACTTTGAGGAAGCCACAATGCTGACAATTTTCTTCATGCTGATTCATCTTCTTTGCTAAAGGAAAACTACTGAAAACCCTTTTCCTTAAATATAGAGCAGTAGGTATTGTGGCGAACAAAAACCTGTGAGATATAGCAAAGATCAACCATATCCAACTGGAATAATCCTAAAGTTAGGAAGTTGAGTGTGACATTGACCTTTACTTCAGTGAATAGAGCAGTGCAGGCACAGGCCCACAGAATGTCGCATGTCCAGTTGAAAACAGCTTTGAAATAGGAATGTCAGTCACCGTACCCTTGATGGGAAAAGGGCTTTTAAGTAAGAACACTACTTTAACTCATCCCACAAAGTCCCTGTCTTTGCTTCTCATGCCAGAAAGCCTGGCTGAAATTCTGATGTGGCACCACCATGGAAGCACTCATTGTATGAAGCAATTAAAAAAGGATCACAAGTAGCCATCCAGCTTTTCAAGTTATACATTCCAGAAATTCTTCTTCTAGTACTAATTTGATTTGCCCAGTCTTTTCATAGATTAAAATCCCCCAGGACTACTATATTACCCTTACTACATGCACCATTAATTTCCTTGTTTATATCATGCCCTACCTTACTACCATTACTCAGATCCTATAAACAATGCCCACCAATGTGCTGCTTCTTAACTCCACCCAAAGAGATTCCAATCCTATATCAGGATTTGTTGAGCCATGATCCCTTCTACCAGCTATAGTAACATCATCCCTTGGTAGCAATGCTACACTATTTCTTTTACCTTTTTGCCTGTCCTTCCTGAATTAACCTGCAATTCACCAACTTATAGGCCCCACCTGCAACAGAAACTGATCCAAAAGTCCTAGAAATCTAAAGGCCCTCTCTTCAGCCACATATTCAGTTGGTCTACCCTTTCAATTCTGTACTTGTCTGCACATGGCAACAGGAACATTTCTGAGAGTGTTATCTTTGGCGCCTTGCTTTTTAACCTCCTTCCTGGTTCCCTAAACTCTGCTTGCAGGACCTCATCTCTCTTTTTATCTATGTCTGAGAACTGTGTACTCCAAGGGCCACTGCACTCAGTTTCCAAATACAGAAATGGAGGGGTCTGTAGGTTTCTCTGGTAAATTGAAGCAGGTTTTAGAATGAGCAGTTAATCTCTAAAATGCTTTTTTAGTAAACTACAGGTTAGGACTTTTAATGTGAGTGGCCATTTAAATAGTGTTGTTACAGCAAAAACAGCACAGTGAAAACCTGGTTGGGTTATGTCTTCCCAATGACAGTCATGATTTAACCAAGGTCTTCTAGTTTCTCCCAGAGATGGTCTAAAACATCCTTGCACAAGGATTGACAATCAATATGGAAAACCTATCTGTGGCAGAAGCATGTATCATGACCCAAGAAACACCTGGTCTAATTTTCAGTGCTGTGATTTGACTTGTAAATGTCTCCAATTGCATTCACTCTAAAACTTTTTTTATTCATGTTTTACTTAAAAAATGCTACAAGATTGAATTTTTCTTCAGTCATGTAATTTCTTCAGAATAAAAAACAAGTTGCAATTTATTTTGCATCAGATGCACAAATATCGCCACTGAACAGGAAGCAAAAAGGCTAACTATGTTATCATTATTAATCAGATATCCTTATATTTTCATTAATTGACCAGTCACTGGCAGCAGTTTTAAAGTATATTTCAGTGTCATATAATCAAGACTATCATAATGTTACCTCTGATGGAAATAAATCTACTCGCTACAAGCTGTAAATTAATTCCACAGCTGAGAAGATTAATTGCCATACCAATTATACTAATTTGATGAGAAGTGGTGTACACAAAGACCATTTTAAAATGTGCCATGGGTCAGGAAGGTGAAAACAAACAAATCTTCTCATTAACGGGAACTAGATTTGGATAGTACTTTTGTTATTTCTCAAAAACCTAGACAGAGCTAAACACATTAGGTCTTCATCAGGATATAATTATGTACTCAAGTATGCCGCTGACAAGATGCCAAATGACTGTAATGATGCTTGCATGTCTGGACAAAGTCATAGACTTGTATAAACCCGCACACTTGAAAAACTAAGCTGGAACAATTGTTTGCTTGAAATAATTGACCATCTGCTTTTTAAGGTACACAGAGCCAACTGATATTTCAATGCTTAGACATTTCAATGTATGCCTATTTAAATTTTCATCTTTTGTACATTTATTAATTCAGTTGGAGCTGTCATTTACTGAAGCATCTTGTTACTTACATTGATAGTCATGCTATTTTTTATTTTAAAAACTAAACAAGATTTTGTAGGAGATCTGTTGGTTGGAAGACAGGGCAAGCAAGACAAGGGAGTGCTCAATAATGATAGGAAACTAAAAACTATGGATGTGCATGCCTTTGGATCCTGTCACAGTGGGACAGATAGAAGATAAGAAGGCAGACAGGATACCTGTCCAGATATAATATCAGATCAAGGTCATGCTGGAGCACAAGAAAAAAGTACAAATTAAGCCACAATTAGAGCACTGCATGCAGTTCTAGTCATAGAACTACAAGTAAAACATAGTCACACAAGAGAGGATACAAAAAAGATTTAAGGATGTTACTAGCACTGAAGAATTTTAGCCGCGATAGCAGAATGGATAGGCTGGGGTTGTCATTGGAATAGAGGATGGTAAGGGGATTTAACTGAAATATACAAAACCTGGACTGGAAGGATACATTTCTCTTTGCAAAGTGGCAGAGATTTAAATTACTTGTCAGAAGTGTTAGAGGAAAGATGATGAAAAGTGTTCTTGCCTAGTAGATGGTGACAATTTGTAAAGGACTGCCTTAAAGGATGGTAGAGGCAGAACCTCAATTTAAAAACTACTTGCATATTGTAAGAAGTAGGGTAAAACTAATCTGACCAACTTCTATTCTTCTACATTTTGTAATGATTGATTTTACTAATTAAAATACTTAATTAAAAGCAGAAGTACAACTTTGAGATAGTTGATCAACCATGAAAATACTGAATGGCAGAGCAGGCTCGAATGGCCAAATGGCCTACTCCTGCTATCTTTCTATGTTTTCTATGTTTAACTAATTCAATAAAAATAAATGTATTATTGCCAGCTGATGATTTTGTAGCCTTTCAGTGTGTAGCTGTGTTCCCCATGTACTGGTCTAGTGGTTGGTCAACATACAAGTAACAATGTACTCACTTGTGCTTACAATGCCATTGGAACCTGGGCCCAGAATACTGGGTCTAAACAGTTTTATGATGTTTATGGGAATGCTGCTACCTGTGGATGTCTCTTCAGGTTACACAACATCCAGACTTAGAAATATGTTGCTGTTCCTTCATCATCACTGGATTTTAATTCTTGATTCTATACTCAAAGGCATTGTGGGTATACCATTACTAGAAAGATTGCAAAAGTTTAACTACCACCTTTTCAAGGGCAGTTGTGGATGGACAATAAACACTTGTTTTGCCAGCAGTGCCCACGTACCATAAATAAATTAATTTCCACAATAGATTTGGTGTTGTTATTAAATGACTGTGCTAATATACCCTAGTCTTCACTAAGATTGGTTCTGACTGCAGAGACTGCAGATGCTGAAATCTGGAGCAAAAAACAAATTGCTGGAGGAACTCAGAGGGTTAGAGAGCATCTATGGAGGCAAAGGAACAGTCGAAATTTTGGGTCAAGTTCTGATGCGAAACCGAGTTCCACCAGTAGTTAGTTTTTTGCTCTGTTGTAGACTCATTGGTATCATGGCTAGGCAGAAGGCTGCAGAACAGGATCTCAAGGGTAGCAATCTCAGGATTGCTGCCAGTGCCATGTGATAGTGAAGGTAAGAATAGGAAGAGATGGCAGATGAATGTGTGGCTGAGGATTTGGTGCAGGGGGCAAGGTTTTAGATTTTTGGATCATTGGGATCTCTTCTGGGGAAGGTGGGACCTGTACAGAATGGATGGGTTACACCTGAACTCGAGGGGGACCAATATCCTTGTAGGCAGGTTTGCTAGTGTGGTTCGGGAGGGTTTAAACTAGTTTGTGAGGGGGATGGGAACCGGAGGGGTAGGTCAGTGGAAGAAGTGCATGGAGTAAAGCCAGATCTAACATATAGAGAGGCTCTGAGGAAGGAGAAGCAGAGTATAGGGTCTGAAAGTACTAAGGTGGATGGGCTAAAGTGCATTTACTTAAATGCAAGAAGCATCAGGAATAAGGGTGATGAACTGAGAGCTTGGATAAATACATGGAACTATGATATTGTGGCTCTTGCAGAGACTTGGCTGTCACCAGGGCAGGAATGGATACTGAATATTCCCAGATTTCAGTGTTTTGAAAGGGATAGGGAGGGGGGGGAGAAGAGGAGGAGGGGTGGCGTTACTGGTCAGGGATACTATTACAGCTGCAGAAAGGGTGGATAATGTAGCAGGATCCTCTCTAGAGTCAGTATGGGTGGAATTTAGGAACAAGAAGGGAGCAGTTACTCTACTGGGAGTATTCTATAGGCCCCCTGGTAGCAGCAAGGATACTGAGGAGCACATCGGGAGGCAGATTTTGGAAAGGTGCAAAAATAACAGGGTTGTTATCATGGGAGACTTCAACTTCCCAAATATTGATTGGCACCTGCTTAATGCTAAAGGTTTAGACGGGGCAGAGTTTGTTAAGTGTGTCCAGGATGGATTCCTGTCACAGTACGTTGACAGGCTGACTAGAGGGAATGCCATATTAGATCTAGTATTAGGTAATGAACCGGGTCAGGTGACAGATCTCTCGGTGGGTGAGAATTTGGGGAACAGTGACCACTGCTCCCTAATCTTTAGCATTGTCATGGACAAGGATAGGAGCAAAGAGGATGGGAAAATATTTAACTGGGGAAAGGCAAATGATGAGGCTATAAGGCTAGAACTTGCGAGTGTGAATTGGGATGACATTTTTGAAGGGAAATGTACTATGGAGATGTGGTCGTTGTTCAGGGATCTCTTGCAGGATGTTAGGGATAAATTTGTCCCGGTGAAGCAGAGAAAGAATGGCAGGGTGAAGGAACCATGGTTGGCAAGAGAGGTGGAGTATCTAGTTAGGAGGAAGAAGGCAGCATATAGACGGTTTAGGCAGCAAGGATCAGATAGGTCTCTTGAGGAATATAAGAATAGCAAGGAAGGAACTTAAGAAGGGGCTGAGGAGAGCTAGGAGGAGACATGAAAAGGCCTTGGCGAGTAGGGTTAAGGAAAACCCCAAGGCATTTTTCACTTATGTGAAGAGCAGAAGGATGACAGGAGTAAAGGTAGGATCAATTAGGGATAAAGGTGGGAAGATGTGCCTGGAAGCTGTGGAAGTGGGCAAGGTTCTCAATGAATACTTCTCTTCAGTATTCACCAAGGAGAAGGGCCTTGATGACACTGAGGACAGTGTTGGTAGGGGTAATGTTCTAGAGCACGTTGATATCAAGAGAGAGGATGTGTTGGAGCTGTTAGAAAATATTAGGACAGATTAGTCCCCGGGGCCTGACGAAATATTCCCCAGGCTGCTCCGCAAGATGAGGGAGGAGATTGCTGGGCCTTTGGCTAGGATCTTTGAGTCCTCGTTGTCCACGGGAATGGTACCAGAGGATTGGAGAGTGGCAAATGTTGTCCCCTTATTCAAAAAAGGTAGTAGGGATAGTCCAGGGAATTATAGACCAGTGAGCCCTACATCTGTGGTGGGCAAGCTGTTGGAAAAGATTCTTAGAGATAGGATCTATGAGCATTTAGAAAATCATGGTCTGATCAGGGTGAGCCAGCATGGCTTTGTGAGGGGTAGATCATGTCTCACAAGCCTGATAATGTTCTTTGAGGAGGTGACCAGGAAGATTGACGAGGGTAGTGCAGTAGATGTGGTCTACATGGATTTCAGTAAGGCATTTGACAAGGTTCCACATGGTAGGCTTCTTCAGAAGGTCAAAGGGCATGGGATCCAGGGAAGCTTGGCCATGTGGATTCAGAATTGGCTTGCCTGTAGAAAGCAGAGGGTTGTAGTGGAGGGAGTGCATTCGGATTGGCGGGCTGTGACTAGTGGTGTCCCACAGGGATCAGTTCTGGGACCTCTGCTTTTCGTGATTTTTATTAATGACTTGGATGAGGGTGTGTTGGCAAGTTTGCAGACGACACAAAGGTTGGTGGTGTTGTGGATAGTGTAGAGGATTGTCGAAGATTGCAGAGGGACTTTAATAGGATGCAGAGCTGGGCTAAGAAGTGGCAGATGGAGTTCAATCTGGAGAAGTGCGAGGCGGTACACTTTGGAAGGACAAACTCCAAGGCAGAGTTCAAAGTTAATGGCATGATTCTTGGTAGTGTGGAGGAGCAGAGGGATCTGGGGGTCCATATCCACAGATCCCTGAAAGTTGCCTCACAGGTGGATAGGGTAGTTAAGTAAGATCATGGAGTGTTAGCTTTCATAAGTCAAGGGATCGAGTTTAAGAGCCGCGAGGTAATGATGCAGCTCTAAAAAACTCTGGTTAGATCACAGTGTCCAGTTCTGGTCACCTCATTATAGGAAGGATGTGGAAGCATTGGAAAGGGTGCAGAGGAGATTTACCAGGATGCTGCCTGGTTTAGAGAGTATGCATTATGAGGAGAGACTAAGGGAGCTAGGGCTTTACTCTTTGGAGAGAAGGAGGATGAGAGGAGACATGATAGAGGTATACAAAATATTAAGAGGAATAGATAGAGTGGACAGCCAGCACCTCTTTCCCAGGGCACCAATGCTCAATACAAGAGGGCATGGCTTTAAAGTAATGGGTGGGAAGTTCAAGGGAGATATCAGAGGAAGGTTTTTTACCCAGAGAGTGGTTGGGGCATGGAATGTGCTGCCTGGGGCAGTGGTGGAGGCATGACATTGGTCAAATTCAAGAGATTACTAGATAAGCATATGGAGGAATTTAAAATAGAGGGATATGTGGGAGGAAGGGGTTAGATAGTCTTAGGCAAGGTTTAAAGGTCAGCACAACATTGTGGGCCAAAGGGCCTGTATTGTGCTGTACTGTTCCATGTTCTATGTTCTATGCCATTATAGAGAAAATGGAAAGAAATTTCTGTGGGCAGTTGAACTTGAGCAATGAATACCGAATAGTTAAATGGCATATCCTTCAATCTCATTCAAGCTCCTTAATTGCAAGTATACTCACCTTGCTTTCAGTGGAAGCCTGAGAAACCCCTGAAATTCCACAACTAGTTAGTATATTTAAATATTGTGCTAATTCAACAATTAAACTATGTTTAGTTGGCAACTTGCCCTTCCTGAAGGGTCACATACAGTCTAATGGTCGAAGTGCATAAATCAGCAGGTTAGAAATGGCTTCCTTTGGGCTCATCCTTCATACATTTAATCAACTTTGTTCCCACATACTCCAAAACCCATGCACTTAAATAGCACAAAATCTTCCATCAAAGTGTCCTATTTGAGGGTATTCATACAGGAGGCTAAAAACCAGAGGAACATGGTAAAATGACCCAGACTAATTTGGTTCACCTTTTCATGATGCAATGAAAATGAAATTATTGGCCCTTCATAAAAATCAATTATAATGAACTAATCTACAACAGATCCAGGTATGACAGAACAAAATTCCAGTAGTAGAGTACTTTGGGAAATATTGTGGCCTGTTCCTTCAGATATGAAATTGGTCATACATTTCTTATCTCAAATTACTCATTCTGGGTAGCCAAAATGTTATTTTCTGACAGAACTCTTATTTTGCATATTGAACGAATTAACACTAATTTTTTAAATTTCTGGATGATTTGCTTTTACGTTTATTTTACCTGAAGCATGTCTCATTCCACTTCCACCATAATTAGATGTATCAATATAAAAGCAACATATTCCTGCCACCATGTTTCTTTCTGCAAGTATTGTTAATAAAATTATTGAAGCTGTACACTTGATTGCAATTTTATCATCAGTGACAATTAGTTTTATCGTATAAATTTAAAATGGCTGTAAAATAAAGTGGCATCCTGTTGTTATGTTTCAAAATTCTTACATGGTTCTATAGCCATCTTTTTAACAGCAGATGTGTGTGAATGTGTGCTATGGATATGTATTTTTCTTGGTATTTTGAGATGTCAAATATGATTTACAGAAGTACCTTAAGAATGGAGGAATTTGTGCCGTACAACCATTAGTTTTACAAGTTCTTTTATAACATTTGTTACTGTAAAGATGAAAAGTAAAAAAGTGCGTGAAATTACTGTCAATGAACCAGAAGAATGAAGGAAAGAGACAATGAGAGGAAGAGACTGAGAGAATAACAGAGATATGATGCAAACAAGAAATCTAACTGTATGCAAGTCACAGATTGTTAAAAATGTGGTAACACAACAGCTACAATAATTAGGTGAAGAAATAAAACGTGAAATTGCATCACTAAGCAGCAATTAAAAAGGAGGTTTAATGCACGTCCCAAGCTCCAGTATACAAATGATGCTGAACCATTTCAATGTCATACATTAAGGTTCGTGGCTTAGTAAAGTATCAAAACCACATCCTTAGGCAATCATTTTCATTGCCAGTGATTATCAGTACTCTCTGAAAACCACCGCAATTCACAGACATGTTAGTGGTAAAAAGGGCTCAGTAGCAGAGGCTTTT
The DNA here is from genome assembly GCF_009764475.1 of Pristis pectinata. Classification (NCBI taxonomy): domain Eukaryota; kingdom Metazoa; phylum Chordata; class Chondrichthyes; order Rhinopristiformes; family Pristidae; genus Pristis; species Pristis pectinata. The sequence goes on along the minus strand of NC_067407.1, from coordinate 32,724,092 downwards.
TAGCACATTGGCTGCTGATCTGCTCTCAAATTGTTTGTGCGCATTGTTAATGCAAATCACTTCATCCAATAATAAAAATCAAAACAGCTGCACATTCTGGAAATCTGAAATAAAAACAAATATTCTCAGAACTGCTGACCTGGAACACTTAACAGTTTTTTCTTTCCATAGATGCTGCTTGACTGGCTGAGTTTTTCCAGCATTTCTGCTTTTGTTTCAGACTCCAGTGTCTGCAGTTTTATTTGCTTTCTATCACAATCTGCAATGTATTGCTGCATTGTGAAGGTTATGGAGACTGTAGGACAGCAAGTTCATTTCTGCCTCAGGTGAAAAACATCTGACAGAGTGAGTGATGGACTACCAGGGCAGAGGTTTTTGACTGTACTCATACTGCACATGGACTACAAACCAGAACCCTGTAATGTTTATGAACCGAGAGGGTTAACACTCCCTTAGTGTGCAGCTGTCTGTGATTATGGTTAGAAGGAGATAGTGATGGTCAATGTTAATACCCAGGGAATAGCCAAAACTCCTTCATAACATAACCGTACTGTGACTACTTTTTGAGCCACCATGTCAGACCATAATGTGGCAACTTAGAGAGAAAAGATACCCAACATCCAGACCGTACACACACTCCTGACCAGAACGTGCATATATTCAGAACAACACCATTTGTCTCACAGTAATGGAACAGACAACTGGGGTCTAGTGCACAGCCTCTGCTGCCGGGATCTCTCAAGAAGGACCTTGAAATACAGCACCGAGTGAGTCCCAATTTCCAGTGACTTGTTGCATGCTCTACAGGACACATAACTGCCTGCATGACATGGGCAGTGGTGCAGCATGAAGACAGAAAAAGCAGGACCTTTGGGTATTTCTTTCTGGATTCAGTTAGATAGACAGATTGGATGATGTTACTAAAGCAAAGGCTACATAATATCTCTACTCTTCAGAGAATGAGGCACCATTTCTGGAAGGCTCAGGCCATCACCAGATTTTCACCCATCCCATCTCACCCATTCCCACCAAGAGGATCTGAAGAACAGGTGTAGCATTCCACAAGTACATTAGTCTCTGCACTATTATCATGGAAGAGGAGAAAGAGATACTAAAATAGTATTTAATAAGAGTGCAACATGTCAGATGGTAGCCACTTCATTGAATGAAACTTCCAACAGTACAGTTTATATGAAGACTTAACTGAGAATATTTTAAAAGGCTATGGACCTAATCTGGTATAGAAGGTGACACTTGGCGTGGATGTGGTGGCCAGAGGGCCTGTTTCTGTGTTGTACATCTCTGTGATTTCAAGTATAAGACCAAGAGCTTGCACACCTGCCAGGAATACTATTTCTCTGACTAGGGTTGCATTTTATGGCACTGGCTTATTTCAGATAGCCATGATAACCTTTATAAATATTTGTGAGATTCAATATGGGGATATGTCGGTCAGGTGACAAACAGACTTTACAGATAGTTGGGGATTTCAACATTATGTGATAGCAGTGAGATAAGACTAGTAATCAGCTTTGAAGGATTGCTTGCCTTCCCCCAAGGTCTAGAATGCACTGTAGATTGAACATGATAATACACAGAGGATCAAATATGTCATGCCTGATCTAGCAACAATGCACATCCTTGGAAATTCAGCCTTTCCTCAGCTCTTTTGAATGAGAAGACTGTGTCAATGGAGAACTTCTGTATGATAAACCTTATCCACTGTTCTTATACATGGCAAGAGTAGTTTGAACAGCAACAATGGAATGCTGCAAGAAAGCATTTGCTCAATAAAATTGCTTGTGTAAAGGCCATGGATATTTTAGAGATATATTTGCATTGTCTGGATAAGTCATGAGATCTGCAATATGCTCCAATGCATAAACCATGATTAATTATACTCTGCTGTGCCCTTCATAACTTGACTATATAAAAAAGATTCACCTTTGTATTGCTAATGAGGATATTGTTCCCTCTTTTGAGTCACAGCTAAGCACTCAAAGTCAGGTAACATCTGTGGAAAGTGAAACAGAGTTAACATTTCAAGTTGAAGATCCTTTGTCAGAACCTCCTAACATAGGGTCTTCAACCCAAGATGTTCACTCTGTTTCCTTTTCCATTGATGCTACCTGATCCCCTTTGAGTTTCCAGCATTTTCTGTTTGTTTTAGATTTCCAGCATCTGCAGTTTTTTTTAATTTACTTAAATAAGTTCTATTTACCTATTAAAATGCGCCTGCTGTGTGTAACCCAAGGATTAGTATTGTAAGGAGTAGATGCCTGTACATATTTCATTAAACAACTCAGGACTGAGATGGATTTCCTTTCACAACAGCTAACTCCTGGCTGTGTCTCTCAAACTTTTGACTGAGCATCCTTGTGTCATCTTCCATGTTCCATTGACATGGTGATCTGGCAGGGAAGGCAGAAGGCCAGGTATTTTTGCTGTTCTGAAAAATAGCAGTGTCATGCTAGTTGTTTACAGCAATCACCATTCATCTGGAAGTGAACCCAGTCTGTCTGGCTGGATTGATCATTGCCACCAAATACTAATAATCTGGAGAGACAATAGCATGGATTGTGACTACCATGACCTGGCAGTCCGCTCTACAATTTCTCCCTTATTGCCACCAGAGCAACAAGTCTGTCCCATTGTGTATGTGGTGACACCGATGATCTTAGCTGCTTATTAGTAGGGCTCCTGCTTCAGATTTCTATGAAGCTACTGCACATGACATTAGTCCTTGCATTCAAGAAAAAAAATCCCAAAGTTGCCATAAATTACAGCAGTGGATTTATACTGGTCAGTAGGAGCATATGCAGGGATTCATGTTAATCAGTTTTTGGAGAGATGTCCTTGAATGTCCTTAATATTCCATTTCCAATAAGTGTCCACAATTTCTGGATCCCATAATTCCAAAGGCATCACCTGTCTTTGCTTCAACACCCTTTGTCATATGGCACTCTTTTGCCCATTTGCTGCTGCTCCAGTTCCCCTGTCCCATCTGAATTACACAATGCCATATCATCAACTATCGATTCCTTCCTTTTCCCAACCATTGCACAATCACTTAACGCAGGAACCGACCTCCATCAACAACCTGGCAGTACCTGAGCTAATGTATGGAGAAAAGAGGCAAGTGATATTTAGAAAGTGTATGGAGTTGCTGGAGAGTCTACAGAGGAAGCAACAGTGTAGTGTCTTTTTAATATGGATAGATTTTGCCCAAAACCCACAGAAAAGAAATTCATCCTCTGTGGTTTTTGGTAAGCAGTCATATGTGGCAGTGGCTCTGGAATACAATCTTTTCCCCATGGGAGGGCTATCAAACACAAGAGGGGATAGGTTTAAGATGAGAGGAAGGACCTTTAAAGGGGAACTGAGGGTTAAGTTCTTTCCTACACAAAGAGTGGTTGATATCGGGAAAGCGCTGCCAGAGGAGATGGTGGAATTAGATACAATTACTGTGTTTAAGAGGCATTTATACAGACACAAACAGGCAAGGCATAGAAGGATTCTGTCCTAATATGGGCAAATGGGATTAGTGCAGATGGGCAACAACGTCAGCATGAATGTGGTTGACCAGGCATTTTTGTACTGTACGACTCTATAACACTCCAATGTGATTATATATACATATTTCTACCTGTTAATTTTTAAAGGTAACATTTTTAAAAATTATTATTTGGAGAAAGAATGAAAAATACCTCATGCGAAGAAGCAAAAAAATGGATATTTTGTTTTCAAGTGTATTAGTTCCTGGAATTCCTGGAATTTCAGTGGCAAAATCAAAATTACAATAATGTTGCATGAATGTTATTGCATCAAATCAGTACTGATGATACACATAACAATTTCACCTCAAAAGAAATGAATGCATCTGTGAAAATATTCTTCAGCAGCATAAGCTTAGAATGTCCTAAATTTCATTAACTGATACATGTTGCATCACAAAATTTCACTCAGAGTACCAATAGGGAAATTTACTCCATGGCTAGAGGGAACCAGAATTATCTAGAGTTCCAACACCTTATAACAAACCAACTATCCTTGCTACATACTGATGATCAGATGTACTGTTACTGGAAAGACATTAGCAAAGATGCAATGGGCTAAGTTGTGATACATCCATGGTCCAAAGACGTACGGGTTAGGAAGTTGTGGGCATGCTATGTTGGCGCCGGAAGCACGGCGACACTTGCAGGCTGCCCCCAGAACACTCTACACAAAAGATGCATTTCACTGTGTATTCTATGTACATGTTACTAATAAAGATATCTTAAGCAGTAAGATTACAGATGGCTAATTGTCACTTGGGGCTGCTGGAATTTATGGAATCAGGAGTAGAGAAAGAAGACATTTAAAAATATGATAAACAAATAAATTAATTATTTGATGTCTATTTTCTGTCTTCTAATTCAACCTGCAGGCATCTTTTTCCAAGAATTAAATTTGCTGAAATATTCACAGATTGGAATTTTTTTATACATCTCATGGTTTAGAAAATTATTGATTGTGGAGAGTTATGGAGATTGTCAACCGAAAAACAACACGGCCTCAGGAGGTATCCCTGCTGAAGTTCTAAAACTTGATAGAGCTTCAGAACATAGATTCACAAAACCTTTTCATAAATCTGGGAAAAGCAGAAAGAGATCTTCTCTGTGCATCAACTCCAAAAGAAATGCAGGGATCATTTTATGATCTCACAAGAGCCTTTGACTCCATCAATCAAAGGGGACCATGCAACATTCTTCTCAAATGTGGTTGACAGCAGAAGTTTGTCTTCTCATGTCTGACATATTATGACATTCAATGGATCCACAATAGACCCAATCTCAGTGCAAACTGGTATCAAGAAGATTGTGCCAACACCTCAATACTTTTCTCAATCCTTCTCTCTCAATGTTGCACCTCACCTCAATAAACTTCCTGCTGGAATGGAGCTAATCTACAGGACAATTAGAAAACTGTTCAACTTATGTTGCCTCCACTCCAGAATCAAGGTCATTGCCACTTCAGTCATTGAGCTGCAGTACACATGCGTTGCTTGCATATGCACTTGTTTGCAGGCTGAGCAACAGATCAACATCAACTCATTCACGAAAGCTTATATCTTACAATTAACATTTGCAAAACAAATTTCTCTACAACCTGACCATGCTGTACAATGCTGTCTTCTGATAAGTCTCCGGAAAATGTGGGACACTTCCTATATTTTTTAGAGCTACCTCTCAACAAAGCTGGGCATCAATGATGAAATTCACCACCACTTTCAATTAACCCGCAACAACTTTGGTCATCTGAGGAAAACAGTATCTGAAGGTCAAGACCTCAAACCCAGAGCAAAGCTCAAGATCTACCGGGCAGCAGTGATCCCTGCCCTCCTGCATGCTTTGAGATGTTGACTATTTGTAGCAGACTCCACAAGCCACTGGATGGATACCACTAAGCCTCTGCAAAGATTTAAGGAAGTTCTCAAAGCCTCTTTAAAGAAGTGTAACATCCCACCAATTTGTGGGAATGCCTGGCCCATTACCATTCAAATGGTGAAGGAGCATTAGGGTTGGCATTGAGAACCTTCATTCTATTCATCCAAAATACACAGAAGCCTGGTGTAAATGGAACCACATCCCAAAATAACCACCTTCCTGCCTCACCAAGCACTTCCTGCCCCATGAGAACCCTAGAAGTAGAGTGGAAACATGAGGAAGAAGTTTAATCATAACAACGGAAATTGTACCTGGCACTACATTCAGAATTTGTTAGCAGGATGTTGCCCTGCTGTTAAGAACCACTTCAACCTCTTATTCATTAACAATAAAGTGCTATGTCAAGGTAAAGAAAATTTACTATTAGTGGTGAAAAGCCTTCTCAAATGTTTCAATATCCATAAAGCCAGCTGTAGATTTCAAGAGTAATTATACATTCAATATTATAACAATACAAATACCACTGAGTTTGAAACTTGAATGTTTTCCCTCAAACATCGGAGGCTGAGGGGCGACCTGATAGAAGTATATAAAATTAGGAGGGGCATAGATAGGGTAGATTGTCAGAGTCTTTTTCCCGGGATGGAAATGTCAGATACCAAAGGGCTTAGATTTAAGGTGAGAGGGGTTAAACTTAAAGGAGATTTGCGAGGCAGTTTTGTTTTACACAGAGTGGTAGGTGCTTAGAACACACTGTCAGTGGAGGTGGTGGAAGGAGATACGATAACAACATTTAGGCATTTAGACAGGCACATGAACAGGCAGATGGAATTAGTTTAATTTGGCATCATGGTTGGCACAGACATCATGGGCCAAAGGGCCTGTTCTGTGCTGTACTGTTCTGTATTCTGTGAAAAGTCAGCTGATCATGGGATCATAGGATCATTAAACACAATAAAAAGGAAGTCATTTGCCCAACTTAGCTCAAGTGGGTTTTGTACAGTAGTCCAGTTCATCCGATATTCAGATTTTCCTCTAGATGCCCACAATTAACTTTCTGTCAAGTATTTATCCAATTCCTTTTTAAAGGCCCTGCTGCCACCACGTTTTCAAACAAGGTGTCACTGGCAATATCAGCACGTTGCCAAAAGCTTTCAAGAAGGTGGTAGTGAGCCTGCAATCCTTCTTGTGATGATACTCGGACAATGCTGTTCCACAAAATGACCTATCATCAGAACCAAGAAAAATGAGAAATCAAACATGTTTTAAGTTGCAGAGGTGGAGTGGTGGAGAGAACAAAGAAAATGTCTGCAATAGAGTAGAGGCCAAGAGAGACTATACAATATAAGTGGTAACAGAGCCAGCTGGGAGAGAATGGCTTCTTGCAGCTGATCTACCTGGAGGAGGAGTGAATAGAACTGTAGAATCATAGAGTGGTTACAACAGAGAAGTAGCCCAAAAGGTCCATCGTGTCCATGCTGTCTCTCTACTGGAGCAAATCATTAGTTTCAACTCCACCAGCCCTTTCTCTGTAGCCTTGCATACTTTTCTTCACTATGTATTTATCCAACTCTCTCATGAAGTACACAGTAGAACTTGCCTCCACCATATCTAGAAGTGGTGCATTCCAGATTTCCATCATGTGCTGCACAAAGAAGTTTTTTTTCCAATGCCACTGTTAACTCACTTCCCCTTAATTTTATACCTGTGATATCTAGTCCTTGACTTCTCCACCAAAGGGAACAGCTTCTCACTATCCACTTGTCATCATTTTGTATCCTTCTATCAAATTTCCCCTCAGCTTTCCCTCTTAAAAAAAACAATCCCAGTCTCTAAAATCTATCCTCGTTCCTGTAGTCCCCTCATCCCAGGAAGCATTCCCATAAATAGAAGGCAATAGATGAGCACAGAGGAGAAGGAAAGAAGCAAATAATGTGGGAACAATGGGATTCAAACCACTGCACTAGCTGGAAATACTCAACAGGTCAGGCAATATCTGTGGGGAGGAAAATTTTGCTGGCTTTTGAAGGGGGAATGCATATAGATCATTTATGTAATGGTATGACAAGTGACTTTAACTTCATTTTATTATGTTTTAAGTGATTATTAGAGGGGTCTGTGCCCCTACTTTCTCCCTTCCCACCATTCTTTTGTCCCATACCCTTGGTTTGCAGGCACTATTCTCTGTCTCAAAGATTTTAGGAAATCCTCATACAACTCAAAACACATGAAGACCAAGCATCATGGTCCTCTATCCTTTCCTCACCAGTTACTTCTCCAATCTTCAGAGCTAATTACACACTAAGAAGAATTGGTCCATTTATTTCTTCATGAATATTTGTTTAACACCAAGTGCATTTAGGTGGACAGATATTAGTATGGGAAATAATTAGGGCATATTTCAATTCTCAAATATACCCCAGTCACGTAAAGCTTGGTTCCAGGCATATATAGTTTGTAAATCTACTCCATAAATGTATAATCCAAATTAACTAAATTTCACAGTATCTCAATTTTTACTGTGAGAATAAAAGATATTGGATTAAAACAATACTAATGTAAACATTTACAATGGTATTCATTCACCAGCAAAATGGAATTTTCTTGACTTTTCAAATGTTAACTGAGGTCTGACACTCAAAGCTTTTGATCTGGATGCAGTGATTTAACCTTGTTGTTGTACTACTAATGTGATATAATAAACACCTGCCCTTGGAAAGGCCACAAAGCAATTGCAATTTCCTTCAATTTGCCTTATGAGACTAAAGGGCAATTTCAATTAAATCAATCCAGGAAGCTATGGTGACTGAGTGCTTAATTAGTTCTGAAGGGAAATTATAGCACTGAAAAGATTCTGTCACAAACCTTTCATCTGTGCATTTACCTGTCATTCCTCATTATTGGCCCTATTAGGAGAGAATTTGTAGGTATTGCATTTATATCTCTATTGTCTTTCTTTTGTTAACCTGTATTATTAAAAACAGTGTTTTGTATCTGACAGTTCCAGTGCTTTTTTGCTCTCTCTCCTCTGTTCTCATTTATCTTCTATTTACATCTCCTCCACACAGATCAGCTGTGATTAACAAGCCTTCAGCACCCTCTCTCAGTTGGTTCCACTATTATCACCATGTGTCATCCAGTCTTTCTTGGTCTCTAGCCTACCACAGACGTTCCCCTTATTCTCTCCAGCCCTCTCCTTCTCTGCAACTTAAACATGTTTGTTTACGAGTTTTTCCTCATTCTGATGAAGGGCATAGACCTAAAGTGTTTAATCTGTTTCTCTCTCCATAGACGCTGCATTCCTGTTGAGTATTTCCAACATTTTCACTATTTATGAAAAAGAAACTTCTCTGACAAAAACATGCAAGTTTTTTTTTGGTCATAGATTCATATAGCATGGAAACAGGCCCTTCGGCCCAACTGGTCCATGCCAACCAAGGTGTCCCATCCAAGCCCGTCCCATTTGCCAGCATTTGGCCCGGAATATCCTAAACCTTTCCAATCCATATGTACTTGTCCAACTGCCTTTTAAAAGTTGTTAGTATACCTGTCTCAACCACTTCCTCTGGCAGCTGATTCCACATAGATACCACCCTTTATGTAAAAAGATTGCCCCTCAAGTTCCTCTTAAATCTTTTGGCTCTCACCTTAAACCTATGCCTTCTAGTTCTTGATACCCCAACTCTGGGAAAAAGACTGAGTGTATTCACCTTATCTATGCCCCACATGATTTTATACACCTCTGTAAGATCACCTCTCAGTCTCCTACACTCTGAGAGATAAAGTCTTAGCCTATCCAACCTCTCCCTATAACTCAGTCCCTCAAGTCTTGGCAGCATCCTTGTAAATGTTTTCTGCACTCTTTCCAGTTTAATAACATCTTTCCTATAGCAGGGTGACCAAAACTGAACACTGCAAGAGTGGCCACACCAGCGTCCTGTACAACTGCACCATGACCTCCCAACTTTTATACTCAATGCCCCGACTTATGAAGGTCAGCATGCCAAAAATCTTCTTCAACACCCTGTCTACCTGTTACTCCACTTTCAGTGAACCATGTACTTGTACTCCAAGATATTTCTGTTCTACAACACTCCCCAGACCATACCATTCACTGTGAAAGTCCAACCTGGACTTTGGTGCAGTTGATGAAAATTTGCCAAATAATAAATAGTTTCATCATTTATGCATAATACTTCTCCGAATCTTTTGCATTTTCTCCATTTCTAAATGCTTAATACCTTTGAAAAATTCAGTTAGGTTATAAGACACTTTTACTAAATCATCCTCAACTGTGCATGAAGACTAAAGCAAGAATAAAATATAAACATTCCTGAGTATTCATTACCATTGCAATTTTTCACTCAAACATTGTGCTTATGACAGGTATATATTTTGTCTAAATCTGTACTCTATGTAGCAGGTGTGAACTGGATGTTTTAGACAAATCATGATTAAAACTTATACAAAAGAATGTAAGCATCTGATTCAGAACCCGCATGTCCACAATCAAACTGGAATTCAATACCTTCCTTTGTCCTGGTCAAACCACATAGATGCCATGGCCAAGAAAACCCACCAGCGCCTCCACTTCCTCAGGAGGCAAAATAAATTTAGCATGTCCCCTTTGACACTCACCAAGTTTTATTGATACACCATAGAAAGCATCCTATCTGGATGCATCATGACTTGGTATGGCAACTGCTCTGCCCAGGACTGCAACAAACTGCAGAGAGTTGTGGACACAGCCCAGCACATCACGGAAACCAGCCTCCCCTTCATGGACTCTGTCTATACTTCTTGCTGCCTTGGTGAAGCAGCCAGCATAATCAAAGACCCTACCCACCCAGGACATTCTCTCTTCTCCCCTCTCGCATCAGGCAGAAGATACAGGAGTCTGAAGGCACATACCACCAGTCTCAAGGACAGCTTCAATCCCGCTGTTATAAGACTATTGAATGGTTCCCTTATATGATGAGATGGACTCGTGACCTCATGATCTACCTTGTTATGACCTTGCACCTTATTGTCTATCTGTATTGCACTTCCTCTGTAGCTGTGACACTTTACTTTGTATTCTGTTATTGTTTTTACCCTGTACTACCTCAATGCACTGTGTAATGAGTTGATCTGTATGAACGACATGCAAGACAAGTTTTTCACTGTACTTCGGTACAAGTGACAATAATAAACCAATACCAATACCAATCCAGATAAATGTGAGGTATTGCGTTTTGGGAGATCAAACCTGGGTGGGACTTACACAGTGACTGGTAGGGCCGTGGGGAGTGTTATGGAACAGAGGGACCTAGGAGTTGCAAATGCATAGTTCACAGAAAGCGGTGTCACTGGAAGTTAGGATGGTGAAGAAAGCATTTGGCACTCTGACCTTCATCAGTCAGGGCATTGAGTATAGGAATTGGGAAGTTATGTTGCAGTTTTGGCCACCTGTTACGGGAAAGGATGTTATTAAAATAGACAGAGTGCAGAAAAGATTTACCAGAATGTTGCCTGGACTTGGGGGCCTGAGTTACAAGGAGAGGTTGCGTAGACCAGGACTTAAGACCCTGCAATGTAGGAGATTGAGGGGTGACCTGATAGCGATATATAAGATAATGGGGGGGGGGCATTGACAGGGTGGAAGCACATAGTCTTTATCCCAGGTAGGAGGGTGACAAAAACATGAGGACATAAGGTTTAAGATCAGAGGCAAGAGATTTAAAAGGGACATCAGGGGCAACTTCTTCACGCAAAGGGAGATGCGTATTTGGAATGAGCTGCCAGAAATAGTGGTTGAGGCGGGCACATTAGCAACATTTAAAAGCCATCTAGATAAGAACATGGATAGGAGAGGTTTAGAGGGCTATGGGCCAAAAGTGGGCAGATGGGACTAGCTCGTTGGGCAACACAGTCAGCATGGACGATATGAGCCAAAGGGCCTGTTCCTATGCTGTATGACTATAACTCTGTATTCTGAAATCCTGAGGACTTTAAAACTCCACAACTGACTAAGATTCTCACTGGACTCAGCAGACAAGGGAGAGCATACCTGCTGTGATGCAAACCATACAACTGTTATGAAATCCTCCAGTCCTTGCCAAACTTCCCCATGCAACCATCCACTCTTTGATAGCTGTAGTGTTGTCCACTGAGGTATCCTCCTAGACTGTCCCTCAGAAGCAAGGATGAATTGCTTCCACTCCAGTTTTATGGGTTTTCAGGTGGTTAATGAGGCCACCGTGGGAACCATGGACTCTTTCACAGATGGGCAGAAAGTACCTGACAGAGTCTGAGGTCTTGATCTTCAAGTACAGTTTTCCTCAATCAACCAAAGGCTGTGCTAGCACACTGAAGGCAATGGCAAATTTCATCATTATGTCTGCCTTCATCAAGAGGCGTCTGCCGAGATATGGGAAATGGTTTATGCTACCTACAGCCTTGCTGCGAACTTTTATTGTCAAGAGACACCGTGGTGCAAGAGCATGTTGGTAATGGACCTTTGTCCTGCAGATAATGAGAGTAATGCCCATCCTCTCATTCCTTGCAGTGACTTGGAGCTCGGCCTCTGAAGGTGCACAAAGTTAGGCATCATCTACATACTTCAGCTTGACTATTGAGGTTCAGGTGACCTTGGTTCTGAATGTAGTTGATATAGTCATGGTGGACTGAACAGTTTACCATGAGCTCTGAGGGTTGGCTTGATTCCCACAGGAAATTTATTGGAGGTGAGATGTAACGTTGCAGTGCAAGAGTTGGCAATCTTTTTTGCCACAATATTACGTTTCACCTCCAATGAACTTCCCATGGGAGTGCAGCTTCTCCCTGCACTCATGGTCTCTCTGTGGAAAGTCTGCAGGACAGACACAGAATCTTTAGGCAGAAAGATCATTTTACTAAGGAAGCGAATAATGGTTCCCTCCTCTGCACACTCTGGGTGTGGGACTCAACGGCCCCTGTGTACATTCGAGGGACCCTCTTCTTCATACTCATCAGTATTCAAGCCTGGGAGAGACTCCTTTCTGTCTGGATTTCTTGTGACTTTAGCCTGTAAAGGAATATTGGTGAGGTGATGTTTTTACTGGCTTATTTCATGTCTGTGGTTATTTCTGACTGGTTGTCAGTGAGTTGAGGGATGAACAGAGAGAGAGAGAGGGATGTTACTGGTTGTCGTAAGTCATAGAGATACAGCAGGGAAATGGACCATTCAGCCCACTGCATCTGCACTGACTATTGAACAGCCATTTTTCATTACTCCTACCCTAACCCATTTTATTCCCTCCACAGTCCCATCAACTACTCCACAGATTCTACCACTCATCTACACATAAGGGGTAATTTACAGCAGCAAATTAATCTACCAACCTACCAGCACACTTTTGAGATGTGTGAGGAAACTGGAGCATGCAGAGGAAACCTACACACAGTCACAGGGAGAATGTATAAACTCCCCACAGTCAGCAACAGAGGCCAGAATTGAAATTGAACCACTGGAGTTGTGCCATCATTGAGAGTGAGGATGGATAGTATAGTTCTGACTGGCTGTCATGAAGTGTGAGAAGAAGGAGTGTCCAGGCTGACAGCAAATATGGGTGGACAGGTATTTTTTTGGCTGTGTGCTAGGGTTGGGAAATGAGGTCTATGTGGTCATAACATTGCAACTTAATGCAGCAAGTCTTAAAGACAAGTGTAGACTCAATATCATGTATCTCATTAGGTCATGATACTTTATCCTGCATTGCTCCATATTTCTGGAGATTAGTGTCATCACAAGTATGCCAGCAGTTCTTGATCTCTTCTTCCTAACCACCCCCATCCCCCGACACACACAAACACACACACACACACACACACACACACACACACACACACACACACACACACACACACACACACACACACACACACACACACACACACTACCTTCTCCTGGTATGGATCTGTACCACCCATATTTTATAGTCTCCAGTAGGCAAATTGGGACGCATGGATACTGAGAGCATTGACTCTTCAAGCTCTTAGTGTGATCTCTTCCTGGGCATTCTGAACTACTTTGATCCAGAGACCTTGCTCCAATTCACTGAAGAGGGGTCCAGGCTCTTTGAGCTGGGAGAGTGTACCTACAATGAAAACATTGGCTCCTTACCACCACCACCCCTCCAATTCTATCACTAATTACCATTTACAGCAATGGTCTGTGGGTTCTCTTGTTCCTTTATTAGTGGAACAGATCATTACAATGAGAGGTCCTTTGTTGAGGGAGGGAGGGGGTGGCAGGAAGAGTGGCTATAACCACTGGCATGCCTGTCAGGAGTTGGCGATGGAGCTAATATCCAAAACAAGACATACCACCATTAGGAGCAATGCAGGATAAAACATCATGACCTCACAAGGTATATGTCGTAGGTATGTGGCTAAGCCCTATCGATCACATTAAATTCAATTGGAGTTTGGTTCAATTGCCATGGGGTGCCCCTTGCCAAAAAAAGGGAACATTTGGAAAATCTCACCTGAATAGTGCAAGGTCAATGTGTGGGATTTGGTGCTCTCAAATGAGAGCAAATGAATTTCTGCATCAAGATCACTTCTCTTATTGAGATACTTTGTAGCACCATTTTAGATGCTGACAGCATCAAATGTTACTCACAGTTCATAAAGGTTAACCCACATCTGCTGACCATGGGCTGTGTAATAAGTAAAATCAGATGTATTACATGCATGCATATTTCTAGATTACATATACAGCAAGTGCATAATGCTTCAGCATTGCAGAATAGAAAATCACATTAATACAAAGTAAAACAATTTTTCATGCATCTGTGCGTGTCTTATTGCCAGTCACTAAATAACATACGTATTTTGAACAAGATATTTGTGTTCACTAGTACCATTTTTCTGGCATTAAACTTGACCTAATAATATCAAAAACAGTGCAATCTTTAATAATTCTGAAGGTTTGGAAATGTTATCTAAATAGTCAATTTCACTAAACTTGTATTTGTGGCCAGACTGCTGCACATCACTCTACACACTCACAGCTTAATCTGCACACTGCTCTCACTGAAAGCTGATGCTTCCCAGCATGTTCAAACTCTTTGGTACTAAGAAAATTGCCTATTTATCTAGATCCAACACTCCTTTTCAAAGATGACATGGTCATGTAAGAAACACTTCCCAGGCATTTAAATGCCCAGAACTCAACACTTTATCCAGTCAGGCTTCATAACACGTGCCACCATCCCGGCAGAGCAACATCCTTGCAGGCTATGCTTCCAGAAAGTGATTCTCAATCACATCTGCAACTTATTAAAATCACATCTACAGACTTACTTGTGTATCTGCAGTTTGCTCATGACTGAATTCAAGGTCACCCACACTCTCAACTTCCATGCCACAGAATCATTACGATCCAAAGCCACTGATTAACAGTTTGCTGCTCACCGCTGCATCAGGGAGGTCATTGAAGTTCTTCAAGAGTAGGCTTTATATATTTCATTGTCCCCACAGGACCAGACAGAAAGGCCATGGGCATTTTTTGCTGCCTCAGTCTTCCTCACTGCGTAGCCAGTCATAGACTGCACTAATGCAGCCAACACCAAACCTATTTCTCAATATACAAATATTCAGGAACTGAAAGGAACTACAGTACGTTGTCTCAACTCATACTTGGTGCTGATGCATCTGAGGACCTTAGCAGTGCTCACTTCTAGGAATGCTGGCAGCTCACATTATTCATCATTCTTACTTAGCCAGGTGCAGCTGCTTCAATAAATATGAGATCTCTGTGTCTACACCACTCTGGCAAAAAGAACATAAGAACATAAGAAATAGGAGCAGTAGTAGGCCATCTGGCCCATTGAGCCTACTCCGTCATTCAATAAGATCATGACTGATCTGGCTGTGGACTCAGATCCACCTACCTGCCTTTTTCTCATAACCCTTAATTCCCCTACTATGCAAAATATATATAACTGTGTCTTAAATATATTTAGTGAGGTCACCTCGACTGCTTCCTGGCAGAGAATCCCACAGATTCAATACTCTCTGGGAAAAGCAATTTCTTCTCATTTCTGTCCTAAATCTATTCCCCCGAATCTTGAGGCTATGTCCCCTAGTTCTAGTCTCACCTACCAGTGGAAACAACCTTTCTGCTTCCATCTTATCTATCACTTTCTAATTTTATATGTTTAAGATCCCCTCTCATTCTTTTGAATTCCAGTGAGTACAGTCCCAGGCAACTCAATCTCTCCTCATAGCCTAACCCCCTCATCTCTGGAATCAACCAGTGAACCTCCTCTGCACCGCCTCCAAAGCCAGTATATCTTTCCTCAAATAAAGAGACCAGAACTACACGCAGTACTCCAGGTGCAGCCTCACCAGTACCCTGTACAATTGCAACATAACCTCTCTGCTCTTAAATTCAATCCCTCTAGCAATGAAGGCCAACACTCCATTTGTCTTCTTGATGACCTGTTGATGCAGCTGCAAGCCAACCTTTTGTGATTCATGCACAAGCATCCCAAGTCCCTCTGCATAAAAGCATGCTGCAATCTTTCACTATTTAAATAATAATCTGATCTTCTATTTCCCTTCCAAAGTGGATGACCTCACATTTACCAACATTATACTTCATCTGCCAGACCCTTGCCCACTCACTTAACCTATCTATATCTCTCTGCAGAGTCTCAGCATCCTCTGCACAATTTGCTTTTCCATTCAATCTAGTGTCATCAGCAAACTTAGATACGCTACACTTGGTCCCATCTTCCAAATCGTTAATGTATATCATGAACAGTTACGGGCCCAGCACTGACCCCTGCAGCACCCCGCTCACCACTGATTGCCAACCAGAGAAACACCCACTTATCCCAACTCTTTGCCTTATATTGGTTAACTAATCCTTATCCATGCTAATACATTACCCCCAGCTCCATTCATCCTTATTTTGTGGATAAGTCTTTTATGCAGCTCCTTGTCGAACACCTTCTGGAAATCCAAGTTTGCAAACATCCACCTGTTCCCCTCTATCCACTGTGCTCATTATATCCTCGATGCTTTCCAGTATTTAGCAGCTAGAGTGCCCTTCTTTTTACAAGCCTGCTATGTACTGCATAATTTGACCATCAGATAATCTCAACCACTATCGATCAAAATCTAGCAAGGGCAGACCAGCAACCAAGACAGCAGGTGTAACAGAGCAAAGATGCATAGCAGAACAACACATGGAACTATAGCAAGAAGAGGTCAGTGATTCAGAGAAGCCACACCATCTACATCTTCAGCAAGAGGAGCCTCAGACCACATTTCCCAAAGATAACACCTTACTGTGCTATGATGATGCATTTCATCCTGGAAAGATTCACATAAAGCTCATAATATCTAGTTCTTTCTGCGCATTCATTCTTAAAACTCACACACCCACAGGGTCACTTGAAACATTACATTATCATAGGAAAAGCCTTCAATCAATTACTGGCAACTTTACAATGTAACCATGCTGCAACAAATAATCATTTTCCAGGTAGGTTCATGGATTAAAATGGATGCAAACTATTTTTATCATGAACAGCAGGCTGAAATTCCTAAATCAGTTATGAAAATGTTGCAATAAAAGCTAACTTGGAGACAGAAATTTAATTCAATGTTCAGTTGTCTTTCATTTTGAAGGCTTGCAAAAATATCCCTACTGCATCTGGAATTAATCTCGCTGATGGGTCATGGCAAGCAGCTCTTTTAAAAACCATTTAAAAAACTTACAAGTCTCATCAAATGGCTAAGGTCAAGCTGACCGATAGATATTTAGGATCATAACAATAACAAAAACAGCAGAACTACTTGGTAAGACAGAAGGGCACTTAATAACTTCCTCCTAAATCAATGGAATACTTCCACTACAGAATGGTCATCATTTCACTTGGTCATGAAATACTCTGTGTTCTGACGGTGACATTTGAAATTGCAACCAGTCCTCTAAATTGCAGCCCATTTGGCATATCGACCTGAACACTTACAGATTTAACAGCCACACTCAGATGTTACTGTTCCCACTAGATTTCTCTGACAGAGACATTGGAACTTTGCTTCAAGCAGTTATCTGCCTCTATGTTCTGAACTTCTTCCAACATTGACTGTGAATGACAGACATATGTCAAACAGCAAGGTGTGAAGCACGGAATGCCCTTCATGTGTTTGGCATCTTGCAGCATCATTGCCAACATTGAGATGGCCCTCATATTTTCAAAGGCACCTCAGCTCACTGACGACTATCTCTCCTTTTGGGTACAGGCTCATCATGATGTCTCTCTGTATCAATGTATTATTTCTGAGAAAACTCTATCTGTTAGTCACCATTATAAGCCTTGAACTATCTGTATGAATCCACTATTACTGGTAACATTAAATCATCATGCCATAAGGGAGTCAGACAGCAGCAGGCTACCACTAGCAGGGTTGATTGATCACTGATGCCTGACTCCATAGAGTAGACTGGGTAGCTCCATATGGCCGAATGACGTGGCACTCCAGATTGCCCTTCTGCTGTGAGTCTTACTGATTTTTCCACTGAAGGTAAGTATGAAAGTTACTTAAAGACAATCATGATACAAGAATGGAGCTTTATGCTCATGTAACATGTGATAAGGTGTAAGTCGCAGTTACTTGCATAGGCCAATTATTTTGTGCTTTGCAGTGATAGTTGCACAAAGACTCCAATGTAGTTGGCTGACAAACCTGAGTAAAACACAAGCAGAGCCTACAGTCAATTAAAATTATTCACTCAGCATGAGCCACACAAAATGTTTCAACAAGCATTTTAATACCTGGCTGCAAGTGAAACTTACTAAAACAATGAATTAACACCTATCCAGCATTAGCGCTTTGTAGTTTATAAATTTCCAGGTAGGCTTGAAACCCCATCACTACACCACAGAGCTTTGCCTTGGCTGCAGCCTGGCTATTGGAAGGCTGATCTATTCTTCGCACCAAGATAAATGTGTCCTCTCAGGATACCTGCAATAAACTCAATCCTACTGATGGGCCAGCTCCAGACTGCAAGAATAAACTGAAGAACTTGCAATTTGGGAGTTCAGGCTTGGATGCAGTGGTAGGCACTAACTGTGGGATCCTGATGTCCTGAGAGTCTATAAGTCTCAGTTCATCCACAACCAACTGGACTCTCATGGTAATGTACAAACAACATCTTTTGCTGGACAGATTGCACAACTGTTCTCACAGCCTGCAGAAACTGTCAAGTCTGACAATAGATCTTGGAAATGATGGCTGTCTGCTCCTTCACAGCAGCACCAAAGTTTTGTAGAACATCAGTCTGCTGCCAATGGGAGAGAAGCTGCACTCTGGAGTAAAGCAGAGCTCGAGAGCACTGTGACGCTGTCTCAACACAGGCAGAAATATGTTTCTTCCACATTGCAATGCCTGGCATACAGGAGTGTACTCCTAAAGTGGAAGTACAGTTCTCCTGTCTCTTTCTAGCTCAAGAGAAGTCGAAAATGAAATCCTCCAAAGTTCCTACCATCTCCCTGCGCATGGTCTACATCCCTCTATTCCTTGTCTGTTCTTGTCTAAATGCCTATTAACCATTGCTATCATTTCTGCTTCTACCACCTCCCCTGACAGCGCATTCCAGGCATGACTACCCTCTGAAAAAATCTTGCTTCGCAAATCTCCTTAAAACTTTCCACCTCTCACCTTAAAGCTATTATCTCTGGTATTTGACATTTTCACTCTGGAAAATGACTCTGAATCTCTATCCTATCTTTGCCTCTCATAATTTTATATACTTCTATCAGGTCGCCCCTCAGCCTCCAACACTCGAGAGAAAACAATCCAAGTTTGTCTAACACTCTTTATAGCTCTCCAATCCAGGCAACATCCTGATCAAACTCTTCTGCCTCCCTCTGCCCCCAACCCCCAAAGCCTCCACATCCCTCCTGTAATACAGTGACCAGAACTGTACCCATACTTCAAATGTGCCCTAACCAAAGTCTTATACTCATGCAATATAACTTCCCGAATTCTATACACAACACCCCAACTGATGAAGGCAAGTATGCCGTATGCCTTCTTTACCATCCTATCTACTTGTGTTGTCATTTTCAGGGAGCTATGGACTTGAATCCCAAGATCAGTATGTATATTAAAGCTGCTAAGGGTCCTAACGTTTACTGTATACTTTCCTCTTACATTGACCTTGCAAAGTGCAACACTGCACACTTGTCTGGATTAAACTCCATTTGCCATTTCTCTGCCCACATTTCTAACTGATCTATATCCTGCTGAATCTTTGACAACCTTCCTCACTATCTACAGCTTCCAATTTTTGTGTCTTCTGCAACTTACTAATCAGCCACCTACATTTCATCTAAATAGTAGGGTTGTAAAAGTTTTTAAGTGCTTGAGTGGGGGGGCTAGACTGCGCAGGCACAGGGCGGGCAGCTTAAAAAGTAGGAAAAACTTCGGAGGCCATAGTTTCGCTTCGAGGGGAGTTCGGAGGACCTCGGAAAAAGCTAAGTGTTTTCTTTATCTTTTTAGTGGGTTTTAAGTGTAGAGCTTAGTTTTTAAGAGGGGTGTAATTACTAGAGTTAGTTTGTTGTTTTAAGGTGCTTTTAGTAGGGTTGTAAAAGTTTTTAAGTGCTTGAGTGGGGGGGCTGGACTGCGCAGGCGCGGGACGGGCAGCTTAAAAGGCAAACAGCCTCTAGAGTGGGCAGCGTTGGAGCGGGCAGCGGAGTGAGAGGGAAGCAGAGTGGTCGGGCTTTGGCACAAGGGGCTTCGGCACACAGGGACTTCGCTAAGAGAAGCTGGTAAGCCTGAGTACGTGCTGCTGAGATATAAGGTAAGGTCTGATGGGTACTTTTATCTGATTTGTTGTAACTAATCTGGGAGCAGGATATGGGGGAGACAGTTAGAGCAGTGATGTGCTTCCGTATGCAGTATGTGGGGAGGTCAGGGTCAGCACAGTTGTCCCTGATGACCACACCTGCAAAAGGTGCGTCCAGCTGCAGCTCCTAGCAGACCGAGTTAGGGAATTGGAGCAGCAGCTGGACGAACTACGGATCATTCGGGAGGCGGAGGCAGAGATAGATAAGAGTTATCGGGAGATAGACACACTGATAAGACAGGAGGAGAGTAACTGGGTAACTGTCAGGAGAGGGAGACGGAGCAGGCAGAGAGAGCAGAGCACCCCTGTGGCTGTCCCCATCAATAATAGGTATACCGCTTTGGATACTGTTGGTGGGGATGACCTACCAGGAACTAGTTGCGGAGGTCTGGTCTCTGGCACCGAGAGTGGACCCTCAACTCAGAAGGGGAAGAAGGAAGTGAGGAGAGCGGTAGTGATAGGGGATTCTATAGTCAGGGGATAGATGGGATATTCTGTGGGGATGATCGGGAATTCCGGATGGTCTGTTGCCTCCCTGGTGCCAGGGTCCGGGATATCTCAGATCGGGTTCAGGTTATTCTCAGGAGGGAGGGCGTGAACCCAGATGTTGTGATCCATGTAGGGACTAACGACATGGGCAGGAAAGAGAGGTGGTCCTGCGTAAGGAGTTCAGGGAGTTAGGTGCTAAGTTGAGGGGCAGGACATCCAGGGTAACAATCTCAGGACTGCTACCTGTGCCACATGCGAGTGAGGAGAGGAATAGGAAGATTAGGCAGATTAATACGTGGCTGAGGGGATGGTGCGAGAGGGAGGGCTTCAGGTTTATGGATAATTGGGATTTGTTCCAGGGAAGATGGTATCTGTTCCAACGGGACAGTTTACACCTGAACTGGAGGGGTACTGACATTCTTGCAGGAAGGTTTGCTAATGCTGCTCGGGGGGGGGTTTAAACTAAATTTGCAGGGGGAGGGGATCCAGAAGGAGAGAGGGGATAGTGAGATGGAGGGTAGAGGACAGGTAGGAACTACACAATTTCGGAACATTAATACGAATGGAGAGAGGAGAAATGGGTTAAAAATCCTATATCTGAATGCACGGAGTGTCAGGAATAGGGTAGGCGAGCTTGAAGCTCAGATACGAATGGGTAAGTATGATGTTGTTGGGATAACGGAGACATGGCTGCAGGGAGATCAGACCTGGGAAATGAATTTTCAAGGGTATACATGCTGTCGTAAGGACAGGAAGGTGGGCAGAGGGGGTGGGGTGGCCCTTTTGGTGAGGAATGAGATTCAGTCCCTTGCAAGGGGGGACATTGAATCAGGAGAAGTAGAGTCAGTGTGGATAGAACTGAGGAACTGTAAGGGCAAAAAGACCCTAATGGGTGTTATCTACAGGCCTCCGAACGGTGGCATGGATATTGGGTGCAAACTGAATAGTGAGTTAATGTTGGCATGTGGCAAGGGTAATGTCACAGTAGTTATGGGGGATTTCAATATGCAAGTGGACTGGGAAAATCTGGCTGGTACTGGACCCCAGGAAAGGGAATTCAGAGTGCCTCCGGGATGCATTCTTGGAGCAGCTGGTACGAGAGCCGACCAGGGAGAGGGCTATTCTGGATTTAGTGCTGTGTAATGAGCAGGATTTGATAAGAGAACTCGAAGTAAAGGAGCCATTGGGAGGTAGTGACCATAACATGATAAGTTTTTATCTGCAATTGGAGAGGGAAAAGGGCAAATCAGAAGGGTCAATTTTGCAGTTGAACAAAGGAGACTATGGAGCCATGAGGGAGGAGCTGGCTAAAGTTGACTGGGCGGGCATCCTAGCAGAATTGTCAGTGGAACAGCAATGGCAGGTATTCTTGGGAATAATGCACAAGGTGCAGGATCAGTTTATTCCCCAGAGAAGGAAAGACTCAAAGAGGGGAAAGGGGCCACCGTGGCTAACAAAGGAAGTCAGAGATAGCATTGTGTTAAAAAGGAAGAAGTATGGCAGAGGCAAGCTGAGTGGGAAGATAGAAGATTGGGAAATTTTTAAGGTGCAGCAGAATTTAACTAAAAAGGTAATTCGGGAAGAAAAAATGAGGTACGAAGGCAAGCTAGCCAGGAATATTAAGGAGGATAGCAAAAGCTTTTTTAGGTATGTGAAGGGAAAGAAGTTAGTTTGGAACAATGTTGGGCCCTTGAAGACCGAATCGGGTGAAATTATTACGGGAAACAGGGAGATGGCAGTCGAATTTAATAAGTACTTTGGATCTGCCTTTACGGGGGAAGACGTAAGAAATCTCCCAGAGGTAAGGATGGACAAAAGGCAGAGGGTGACAAAGGAACTGAAGTGGATTGACATTAGGAAAGAAATGGTGATGGGTAGACTAATGGGGCTGAAGACTGACAAATCCCCAGGTCCAGATGGTCTGCATCCCAGGGTACTAAAGGAGGTGGCTCTAGAAATTGTGGATGCATTGGTGATCATTTTCCAATGTTCCTTAGATTCGGGGTCAGTTCCTGAGGATTGGAGAATGGCTAATGTTATCCCACTTTTTAAGAAAGGAGGGAGGGAGAAAATGGGGAACTATCGTCCAGTTAGCCTAACATCTGTGGTGGGGAAGATGCTAGAGTCCATTATTAAGGATGAAATAGCAGCATATTTGGATAGCAATGTAACATCTGTGGTGGGGAAGATGCTAGAGTCCATTATTAAGGATGAAATAGCAGCATATTTGGATAGCAATGATAGGATTGGGTCGAGTCAACATGGATTTACCAAGGGCAAATCATGCTTGACTAATCTACTGGAGTTTTTTGAGGATGTAACCAGGAAAATAGACGAAAGAGATTTAGTGGATGTTGTATACCTCGACTTTCAGAAGGCATTTGATAAAGTGCCGCACAGGAGATTGGTGGGTAAAATTAGGGCTCATGGAATTGGGGGGCGGGTATTAACATGGATAGAAAACTGGTTGGCGGATAGGAAACAAAGGGTAGGGGTGAATGGATGTTTCTCAGAATGGCAGGCTGTGACTAGTGGGGTGCCACAGGGCTCGGTGCTGGGACCGCAGCTGTTTACGATCTATGTTGATGATTTAGATGAAGGCATTGTGAATAACATTAGCAAGTTTGCTGATGATACAAAGTTGGGTGGCAGTGCAACATGTGTAGAGGAAGTTAGGAGAATTCAAGGTGATTTGGATAGGTTGGGTAAATGGGCAGATACTTGGCAGATGAAGTTTAATGTGGATAAGTGTGAGGTTATCCACTTTGAGAGCAGGAACAGGAAGGCGGATTATTATCTGAATGGTGTGGAGTTAGGTAAGGGGGAAATACAAAGGGATCTAGGAGTCCTTGTTCATCAGTCACTGAAAGTGAATGAGCAAGTGCAGCAGGCAGTGATGAAGGCTAATGGAATGTTGGCCTGTATTACAAGGGGAATTGAGTACAAAAGCAAAGAGATTCTTTTGCATTTGTACAGGGCCCTGGTGAGACCACTCCTGGAGTATTGTGTACAGTTTTGGTCTCCAGGGTTAAGGAAGGATATCCTGGCTATAGAGGGCGTGCAGCGTAGGTTTACGAGGTTAATTCCGGGGATGTCGGGACTGTCTTATGCTGAAAGGTTGGAGAGACTGGGATTGTACACGCTGGAATTGAGAAGATTGAGAGGGGATCTGATTGAAACATACAGGATTATTAAGGGATTGGACAAGATAGAGACAGGAAATATGTTCCAGATGTTGGGGAAGTCCAGGACCAGGGGGCATGATTTAAGAATAAGGGCTAGGCCATTTAGGACAGAGGTGAGGAAAAACTTCTTCTCCCAGAGGGTTGTGAATTTGTGGAATGCACTGCCTCAGAGGGCAGTGGAGGCCAATTCTCTGGGCACTTTCAAGAAGGAGCTAGATAGGTTTCTTATAGATAGAGGAATCGAGGGATATGGGGACAAGGCAGGAAAGGATATTGATTGTTGAGGTTCAGCCATGATCTCAAAATGGCGGTGCAGACTCGAGGGGCCGAATGGTCTATTTCTGCTCCTATTATCTATTGTCTATATATACAGGTCCCAGCACTGATCCTTGCAGAACATTAGATGCAGATCTCAGAATAACATGCCTCTACCACTAGCCACTGTCTTCTTACCAAAATCCTTCTCATAAATGCCTTCCTATTGCGGGGCTCATATGACCTAGCCAAGTCAGCAGTAGTGACTGACCTGAACCTTCTTGAATATAAGACAGTAGCATCTCATGCAGTACTGCCTGACTGCTGTGCAGCCTATTTGTCCCAGGCATCTCTCCTCATAAAATTAACTCTTCTAATCTTATGATTTCTTTTGTAGTGCCTACATCTGAGATGGTAGTCTGCTGAGACAGATGTAGACTGCAATGAGCTGCCCTTTGACAATAGCAGCCAAAGCTGGGATCTCCTCCTCTCAGCAGGTGACTCTGATGGCTCATCTGGGGCAGCAGGCTGTGGCTCAGGGCTTTCATTCCAGCGTCTTTGTGGGAAGCTGATAAAGCAAAGGACTACATCTTAAACAGTTCTGCATCAATGTTGAGCCACAAATATTACATTTGATCACCAAGCGTACAGTGTACTTGCAGAGACTGCTTGCAATGTACTGCAGCTTGTAATTTTTTTAATTAATGTAGACTTCTGATTACTTTTGAAGATACATATATGTCAGGGAGATTAGCTTCAGAATAAGCTCATGACCCAGGATTGACCATCCCTAATGGACAAGAGAAAAGATGACTTAAATAATCTTGGACGATCGATGTTTGTGGGTACAGTGAAACTCTGATCATTTGGCACTCTTGGGACTCTGGTGGTGCCACACTAGCAGATTTTCAAGACTGTTGGATATTACTCCTATAAATACCTCAACAAACTTTTAATTCACATTTTATACATGTCATACAGCAGCATAATAAATTTTCCAGTAAACCTCAAGCTTGTTCAACATGTCTGAGATTCTTGCTCCCAGTGCGGATGAGAGTGGGGACTGTAGGAAGGATGAGCAAGCTAACCATGGCACTGTGGTTCAGGGAGTCATTCAAGAGGGGGGAGAGAAGAGAAATGTAGATGTAATTGGGGATAGTATAGTCAGGGGAATAGACACACTTCTCTGTCACAAGAATCAAGAGTCCCAAAGGCTCTGTTGCCTGCCTGGTGCCCGGGTTTGGGACATCTCATCTGACCTGCAGAGGAATTAGGAGTGGGAGGGGAAAGATCCAGTTGTGATCATCCATGTGGGTACCAACGACTTAGGTAGAACAAGGAAAGAGATTCTGCTGAGGGAATTTGAGCAGCTAGGGACTAAATTGAAAAGCAGAACCAAAAAGGTAATAAGTTCTGGATAGCTACCTGAGCCACATGCAAATTGGCACAGGGTCAATAGGATCAGAGGATTAAATGTGTGGCTCAAAGATTGGTGTGGGAGAAGTGGGTTTGAATTCGTGGGACATTGACACCAGTATTGGGGAAGGAGGGAGCTGTTCTGATGGGATGGGCTCCAGCTGAAACATGCTGGGACCAGGGTTCTGATGAATCTCATAACTAGGGCTGTAAATGGGGCTTTAAACTAAATAGTAGGGGGTGGGTTCAACAGATTGGAAAAGTATGGATAAAGTAAAAGGGAAGGAGAGCACGGGAGAGGTTACTAAAGTCTCCAGAATAAAAAATAAGACATAAAGTTTAGAAGGGTAAGAATTTAACTTCAGGCAACATGGAGGCAAATTTGAGAAGAGGGGTGGTGAATGCAGGACTGAAGGTGTTATACTTGAATGCATGCAGTATACAAAATAAGGGAGATGAGCTTGTAGTGCAGCTAAAAATTGGCAGTTATGATATTGTGGGCATCACAGAGTCATGGCTGAAAGAAGATCACAGCTAGGAGTTAAACATCCAAGGATATTCATCCTATCGAAAAGACAGGCAGGTGGGCAGAGGAGATGGGGTGGCTTTGTTGGCAAAAAATGAAATCAAATCCTGAGCAAGAAGTGACAGAGGATCAGAAGATGTTGAATCCTTGTGGGTAGAGTTAAGAAACTGCAAGGATAGAAAGACCCTCATGGAAGTTATATACAGGCCTCCAAATAGTAGCCAAGACATAGGGTACAAATTACAACAGGAGATAGAAAAGGCATGTAAGAAAGGCAATGTTACGATGGTCAGGGTGGACTCCAATATGTACGTAGACTGGGAAAATCAGGTTGGCACTGGATCCCAAGAGAAGGAATTTGGACAATGCCTATGAGATGGCTTTTTAGAGCAGCTTGTGGTCAAGCTCACTGGGGAAAAGGCAATTCTGGATTTGGTGTTGTGCAATGAACCAGATTTGATTAGGGAGCTTAAGGTAAAGGAACCCTTAGGAAGCAGTGATCACAATATGATAGAATTCACCCTGCAATATGAGAGGAAGAAGCTAGAATTGGATGTATCGATATTACAGTTGAGTGAAGGTAACCACAGAGGCATGAGAGAGGAGCTGGCTAAAGTTGATTGGAAGGGGACCCAAGCAGGGGTGACGGTGAAGCAGCAATGGCAGGCATTTCTGGGGGTAATTCAGAAGACACAGGATCATTTTGTCCTAAAGAAGAAGCATTCTGCAGGGGGGATGAGGCAACCGTGGCTGATGACGGAAGTCAAAGACAGCATAAAAGCAAAAGAGAGGGCATATAATATTGCAAAAGTTAGCAGGAAGCTAGAGGATTGGGAAGCTTTTAAAAGCTAACAGAGGACTTTAAAAAAGCAATAAGGGGAGAAAATGAAATATGAAGGTAAGCTAGCTAACAATATAAAAGGGGATACCAAAAGTTCTTTCAGATATAGAAAGAGTAAAAGAGAGGCAAGAGTGGACATTGGACTGCTGGAAAATGATGCTGGAGAAGTAGTAATGGGGAACAAAGAAATGGCGGACGAACTGAATTAGTATTTTGTATTAGCATTCACTGTGAAAGGCACCAGCAACATGACAGAAATTCAAGAGCCGGGGGGCAGAAGTGAGTGTAGTCGCTATTACTAAGGAGAAGGTGCTTGGGAAGCTGAAAGGTCTGAAGGTGGATGTTACCTGGACTGGATGAACTACACCCCAGGGAGGGATGCAAAAGACAAGAAATTATAGGCCAGTTAGTCTGACTTCAGTGGTTGGTAAGATTTTAGAGTACATTATTAAGGATGAGGTTTCAGGTACTTGGAAGCACATGATAAAACAGGCCCAAGTCAGTATGGTTTCCTTAACGGGAGATCTTGCCTGACACATCTGTTGGAATCCTTTGAGGAAATAACAGGCAGGATAGACAAAGGAGAGTCAGTGGATGTTGTTTACTTGGATTTTCAGAAGGCCTTTGACAAAGTGCCACACATGAGGCTACTAAACAAGATAGGAGCCCATGGTGTTACAGGAAAGGTACTAGCATGGATAGAAGATTGGATGACTGGCAGAAGGCAAAGAGTGGGAATATAGTGGTGTTCCGCAGGGGTCGGAGCTGGGTCTGCTAATTTTCACATTATATGTTAGTAGCCAAGTTTTCAGATGATACAAAGATTGGTGGAGAGATGGGTAGTGTTGAGGAAGCAGGAAGTCTGCAGAAGGACTTGGACAGGTTAGGAGAATGGGCAAAGAAGTGGCAGATGGAATATAGCATGGGGAAGTGTACGGTCATGCACTTTGGTAGAAGGAATGAAGGTGTAGACTGTTTTCTAAACAGGGAGCAAATTCAGAAATCAGAGGTGCAAAGGGACTTGGGAGCCCTAGTGCAAGATTTTCTAAAGGTTAACTTGCAGGTTGAGTCGATAGTAAGGAACATTAGTATAGTAAGGATAGTAGTGTTAGCATTCATTTCGAGAGGACTAGAATAGAAAAGCAAGGATGTAATTCTGAGGCTTTATAAGGAGTACTGTGAGCAGTTTTGGGCCCCATATCTAAGGAACGATGTGCTGGCATTAGAGAGGGTCCAGAGGATGTTTATGAGAATGATCCTGGGGATGAAAGGGTTAATGTATGAGGAGCATTTGATGGCTCTGGGCCTGTTCATGCTGGAGTTTAGAAGGATGAGGCGGGATCTCATTGAAACCTACCGAACACTGAAAGGCTTGGATAGAGTAGACATGCAGAGGATGTTTCCAGTTGTGGGAGAGTCTGGGACCAGAGAGCACAGCCTCAGGATAGAAGTACGTCCCTTTAGAACAGAGATGAGGAGGAATTTCTTTAGCCAGAGGGTGGTGAATCTGTGGATTTCATTGTCACAGATGGCTGTGGAGGCCAAGACATTGGTTACATTTAAAGCAGAGGTTGATAGGTTCTTGATTTAGTGAGGGCATCAAAGGTTATGGGGAGAAGGCAGGAGAATGGGATTGAGAGGGAAAAATAAGTCAGCCATGATTGAATGACGGAACAGACTCAATGGGCTGAATGGCCTAATTCTGTTCCTATGTCTTATGGTCTTATAGCAAGGGAAACAGGGCCCTGATGCATTTAAAAGGAGTGCAGGAAACAGGACTCTGGTGAGCCAGATGTTGATCCATCAGTGTTTCTGAACAACAGGATGCCAAACTATCAGAGTTTTACTTCACATACTTGATAACTAGCTTTGACTGCATATCCGTGATGCTGCTGTTGTAATTGTCCTTATGCCTTTTGTGTCCTACTTGACATGCCAGAAGTATACTTGGGTATTGTTCCAGTATGATATTAGTATTGGAACAGAATTTGAGATGTGGTGTCCGTACTTCTGTCTGTGTTTTTGTTTAGTCATGTGTATGTAAATGTGTCTGCTGATGTTAAGATTTCAAATGTATGATTGTATTTGTTTCACATGGGGGCATTTGCATCATAAAGAACAGGAGTTTCACGGTTTCACCACCCGTGAAACTCCTGTCTTATAATACAACAGAAGGAGGGCATTCAGCCAATTGCATCCATCTGCTCATTCCCCTTCTTATTTCCCTGTATATCTGCTACTTATTCTCTCTCACACACACCGATCAACTCCCCTTTTGATTATTTTTGCCGCTAACCTACCCTAAATGCTATAATTTACAATGGCTAATTAACCTTGGGATATGGGAGGAAACTGGTGCATCTGAAGGAAACCCATGAGATCATGGAGAGAATGTCCAAACACCACAAAGACAGTACCTTAGGTCAGGATCAACTGGAGCTATGAGGCAGTAGCACTAACTACTGCACCATCATGCCACCTCTTGGGGTGTGTGTTTGTCCAAGTGCATGCCCATGGTATGTGTATTGCTGGCCAGTTTTGCAGCTAGCTAATTTAATGTCCCACTATGAACTATTCATAAAGTGAGAATGGTTAGAAATGAGCACTTATGGCTGTAGGTGCAAGCCCTGCAGTTAAAGACACCTGTACCAATGAGTGGTGCAATAAAATGATGCCTAATGGATTTCAGACAAACTCCACTCTGGTGCCTGAGATTTGCCTGGCCCAGTACTCATTAGGTGGAGCACTCATTCCTCCAGAGACAATGGCCTGCTCTCCCAAAATGACTCCCACCAAACCCTGAGTGCCATCTGCCTGTTCCAGGTGATCTACAAATACAATCGATGACAATTGTGAAAGCCTGTTGAGTAACCATAAGATTGTGACTTTTTTGTTAGATTGTGCAACATAGTCATGGAGTAAGTGCAGCAGTGTGGATGCCCAGGGTTAGTGCCTTGAAGGGCAAAGCATATTTCCACGTCAGAGTGCAAGTGAGTGAGCAAGGCATGTATTGATAGAGGACGTGTATTTGAGGGACAGTGTGAGAGGGACAGTGAGGCTCTTCGCCTGGTTCAGTCACGTTCTTCCAAGTGTTGGTCCTGACAGCAGGGAAAAGGTCTGTAGACCTCACAATTATTAGCAAGTCCAACAGCAAAGAATGAAACAAGGCACAAACTGAGTGGGTGGGAAAGAGACATGAAGAGAAAGACACCAGGAGAATGATAGACAAGTAAAGGCACAGAGGGAAGACGGAGGGAGAAAGGCAAAGAAGCACATGAAGAGCAGCATAGGTATGGAAATGAGGAAGGCACATGGAAAACAACAGAAGACGG
This sequence comes from Pristis pectinata, assembly GCF_009764475.1. Lineage (NCBI taxonomy): Eukaryota > Metazoa > Chordata > Chondrichthyes > Rhinopristiformes > Pristidae > Pristis > Pristis pectinata. The sequence goes on along the minus strand of NC_067407.1, from coordinate 32,693,729 downwards.
GCAGACAAGGGAGACAACTAAGGATATGCAGGGAATGAGAGAGGAAGATATGCATGAAACGCAGCAGGGTAAGAGAGAGGACGACACAGAGACAAGCAGAGCAGCATGGACATTTAAGAGAGCGAAGCAGAGGAAAAAAGGGAGAGAGACAACAGAAGAGAGATAGAAACAATGTGTATGTGAAAAAGTGTATGTGTTATAAGGAAGAGAAAGAGCAAGAGCATTGAAAATGTCTTCAATTGTGAGGATTCGCTTTAATCAATCTTAAACAATCATATATATTTTTCAAAACTGATTGTTGGTGTAGGTAATTTTAATCCTGTTGGATAACTCCCTGGCAACCTCCTGCCAACAACCAGGAGGGTCTAGCATATCCTCTTAAACAGAGGACATCCGTCCTGCAGGTAATATGTTCTGCAGTTCCACCAATCTCTTCAACTTGGGAGCATGCTAACTGCCCTAATAAATCAGAGGTGCAGCCAGCTGTGAGTAAGCATCACTCTCTAGGAGTCAGAAGAGTGCTGGTGGTGTTGGTTCCTTTAAGGACAAGATATTTTTGTTCAATTTGGCATATGGTTATGTTAGATAATAATAATAAGATGAACATAAAAAAGGAAAAAATCAAGATTGATATCTTAAGTTATGTTGTAGCTATGCTGCAGGTATGTTGTAGCTTCAATTAAAACTTCAAATTCAATTATACCATTATATAAATGGTGAGAAATAGTAAGGAATCATTTTCTTTATAATTTCTTTTTATGTGTTCATCATAAATCCATTTGTAATAAAGGTAACTGCCAAGATGTTCTACTTAATCAGCAACTAAATTGAGAGGTGCTATAGAGGATTTACCCTGACACACAAATGATGCAGGTGTTTCCCCAGGGTGAACACGGGCTGTGATGAAAATGACCTTTTGCTCTGCTCCTGGACTGAGATTCACTAGGGAGAAAAGGAAATAAACAAGAATCAGAGTGTAAGCAAACAGCAAAGGGGGCATCACTGCTGTCTAATTCTCAATTTCATATTCTCAGTTTGTTAGATACCAAGTCATTTCACATCACAACAGTAAATGCTTCAGCCTAGTTAAAATATTACTGCTGAAAATTAAGTGAGATTCATGAAATAAAATAGTTTAAAGCAAACTTTCTTCGAGCATTGTGTCTTTTTTGCATGAACATTAGCAGAATGTTTGACAATTGTGTTAATGATGAACAAATAAAATCTTTGCATTTTGTCTTGATGTAATTCTTCACTAGTGGCAAAATAAATTAAGTAGTAAATGGAAGAATGTTGAAGTGTACTTATTTTAATTTTACCAGTTCTGTTTTAAAATCTAGTTTTTCGTGAGACCCACAATCACAACAATTTCTGCAGTGTACTCTTTGATCTTGCTGAACTCTATATTAAATCAGGCAAAACAAATAAGAAAGATTAAAATTAATTGTTTCAATTGATCATATTTTTTAACTGAAAATCAAAAAAACTGCAGAAACCGGAAAAATGAAACAAAGAAAAAATGCTGGAAACACTCAGCAGTCTGGCAGCATCTGTGGAAAGAAGAATAGAGTTAACATTTCTGATCAAAGAACTTTGTAACTTTGTCAGACCTGAAAAAGCGAGGAAAAGCTTATTTATCCAGTTGCAGAGGAGAGGGATGGATAGGATAAAGGGAGAATAGGACTTCTGGCTTTTCTGCAGAAATTTCAAGCCATAATTTAATCCATTTGATATACTCCAAGATAAAGGTAAGGTACTTAACATAGTGTTAATATTGTGTTTTGATGAAATAGAACCAGTTAAACTAGTTTTTTTGTCATTGAATAATCAAAGGGTAAATTCACTATCTCATGCTGATAGTCTAAGGTTCCAATGAAAGAAAACATAAGTCAGGGAATCAGCTTTTACTGTGTTGAGGCCCAATCCTCAACATACATTCCTTTCAAGTACAACTTCCAAGTGCCTTTTGCAGAGAAAATTGAAATAATGATTGAAAGTTACCTAAAGGTAAACAAAGCATATTCAGTTATTGGCTATTCAATGGAAAATGCTTAAATATTTACATCCATAAACATCAAATCCCAAATGATAACCAAGGCCAGCAATCAACAAGTTGAAAGCCAAATCATCTTGATCAAAACAGCATAGCATTCAGAAGATTTGAACTCATGAGCCGTATCATTAATCAAATGCCAAACAAGACGGATCAGTTGGTCAGCAGGCAGGATGCCACAGCATATCTCATGGGGAAAAAGCACACAACAGGAAAAGGAGGAATCCATGGATTAAACTTAATGCAATATTTATTTTGAACATTTCAGATTGTGGTGTACAAATAAAATGATATAGTAGACTTCACCTGAAATTCTCTCGGCCAGGACATGAGACAAAAGTGCTTATTGTTTGGGCACTTGTTCACAGGAGAAGGGAAATATTGTCGACGTCCACATTTCAGCACACAAGACACAAGTAATTTCACCATTGGTAGTGACTGAGAAAACATATCAACTACCAATACTTTTGGTTGAAGATTGGGCCATCTGGGTGAAATACACGTTAATGTAAATACTTAAGGCAGCATGGCTTAACTCACAGGGAGGGAACTGCAACCTATAAAAAAGGAATTCATGTTACCACTTACTATGATGTGGTCATTTGTCAACTTTTTAACTACACATTGTTAATATTATAACTATTAACAGCTTTTCAAGGACACTCACCAGTTGTGCATCAGATAAATAGGCGGTGTTGTGGATAGTGTGGAGGGCTGTCGGAGCTTACAGAGGGATATTGATAGGATGCAGAGCTGGGCTGACAAGTGGCAGATGGAGAGTTCAATCCGGAGAAGTGTGAGGTGGTACACTTTGGAAGGACAAACTCCAGGGCAGAGTACAGGGTAAACGGCAAGGTACTTGGCAGTGTGGAGGAGCAGAGGGATCTGGGGGTTCATATTCACAGTTCGTTGAAAGTTGCCTCACAGGTGGAAAGAGCAGTTAAGAAGGCCAATGGGATGTTGCCTTTCATAAATCGTGGGATTGAGTTTAAGAGCCGCGAGGTTATGATGCAGCTTTACAAAACTCTAGTTAGGCCACACTTAGAGTACTGTGTTCAGTTCTGGTCGCCTCATTATAGGAAGGATGTGGAGGCATTGGAGAGGGTGCAGAGGAGATTTACCAGGATGCTGCCTGGATTGGAGAGTATTGAATATGAGGAGAGGCTTAAGGTGCTAGGGCTTTATTCACTGGAAAGGAGGAGGATGAGAGGAGACATGATAGAGGTATATAAAATATTGAGAGGAATAGATAGAGTAGACAGTCAGCGCCTCCTTCCCAGGGCACCAATGCTCAAGACAAGAGGTCATGGCTTTAAGGTTATGGGTGGAAGGTTCAGGGGAGATGTCAGAGGGAGGTTTTTCACCCAAAGAGTGGTTGGTGCATGGAATGCACTGCCTGGGGTGGTGGTGGAGGCAGATACATTGAACAGGTTCAAGAGCTTGTTGGATAGGCATATGGAGGAACGTGAGATAGAGGGATATGCGGGAGGAAGAGGTTAGGTAGTGTGAGGGTGGTCTGATGGACGGCACGACACGGTGGGCCGAAGGGCCTGTTTTGTGCTGTATGGTTCTATGGATATGCTTTCAAAGCAACATATAGTAACATATGAATATATAATCATTAAACATAGATTTGTTTGATACATATTTCTAACACTTGTATTTATTCCTAGAATTGTAACTAATTAAACAATTACAAAATGACATGAAACCTGTTGATTCAACATATATCAGAAGTATTGCCAGATAGAAGACCCTAGCAGTAAAACAACATTATTGGCTAAGACTAACACATACTTAATATTTTATGACGGCAATGCACTGGATGGAGGAGAATCTTTGGTCAGAATAAAAAGTAGTAAGTTTTGATCTAGAGTCTTTGACCTGAAAAATTCGCTCTGTTTCTTTTTCCACAGGGGCTGCCTGGCCTGCTAAGTGTTTCCAGCATATTCTGTTCTGGTAATGTTTTATTATAGAATCAACACCTAAGTAGAACCTGACTGTAGGAGTTTGCATGACATACTGTATGTATTCTATTATGCACTGTGATTCATCCTATATTTACCATTTCTGTAGCTTTTTACATTTTATTCATGCAACAAAAATCTGAAGTCTAGCACATCCATATCATGCCTTTTGGCTAGTAAAATTCAGTACCATCTCCTCTAATAGAAAACACTCATTACATTTAAACACAGTAAGACTTAACAAGAAGCAGGCTGTTGACGTAGAACTTAACTGCGGGTAGGAAAATTTAATTATATGATGCTTGTTGTGCCAAAGAAAGCTCAAAATTATTGACTTAAAGACGCAAAGAGTTTGATGCTGGGGGATTAGATATATGGGTAAGTGTGGGATGATGGTGAAAGGCATGATCAAGATTGAGGAGGGCATTAGTGAGTTGAGTCTGGTAATTTACGTATGTTGAAAGCAGTACTTTTTGACTTTAAATATTTCAAAGACTTGATCACTCTGGTGACCATGCAGCTCTTGCTGTATCAATGCTGTACCACACTGTTGGGCTCCTCACAGGAGTCACAAGCCAAACCTGATGCAGGTACCCTTTGTTCTACTTATAATAATGTGGAAAGAGAAACAGTTAACGTTTCAGGGCTGGGACCCTTCTTTATAATTTTGGTGCTGTAACAGCAGGGTGAATCAATGGACCTATGGGTCTGCTTGTGGGTCCTGGACAGAAGGTAGAAGTGGGCTGTGTGCAGCTGGGGCACTGCAAGGTTGGAAGCTGTGAACAGAAGATCTCTTAAGGAAATGAGATCTATGACTGGGGGGAGAAGGGGGGTTGGGGGGGGGGTGGAAATCGACAGTGACCTGATGCATGAGGGTGGAATCATAGTCCAGAGGGAAGTACTAGGATGTGTTGGGAACTACAAGATTGAGGTCAGTTCGCCAGGCCACAGAAGCACCATCCTTGTTGGCAAGTTTGATAACAATGTCATGGTTGGTTCTCAGTGTGAGGGGAGTGGAAAAATCAGGGGAGGGGGTAAATTGGTTTATTATTGTCACATGTACCGAGGTACAGTGAAAAACTTGTCTTGCATACATTCATACAGATCAATTCATTACAACAGTGCATTGGGTAGTACAAGGTAAAACAATAACAGAATGCAGAATAAAGTGTTATAGTTACAGAGAAAGTGCAGTGCAGGTAGACAATAAAGTGCAAAGTTATAACGACGTAGATTGTGAGACCAAGACACTATCTTATACTAGAGGACAATTCAATAATCTTATAACAATGGGATAAAAGCTGTCTTTGAGCCTGGTGGTATATGCTTTCAGGCTTTTGTATCTTCTGCCCAATGGGAGGGGGGAGGAGAGAAAATGACTGGGATGAGTGGAGTCTGCTTTACCGAGGCAACAAGAAGTGTAGACAGAGTGTATTCAGGTCTGGGTGTATTCAAGGTTCTATAGGCTAGAGAAAGGGTCCATTGTCTGGGGTGAGAACTTCTGGCCAAAGAAACAGTCACAGAGGCAGAGGCGGAAGAAGAAGAGTTCAACACCATGTTGGGCTTGGAATTCATTAAGATGGGAACATGGGGGACAAAGATGAGGCCTCCCATGAAGACTGAGTGTTGGGGATCATTGAAGGGAAGGTCAGAAGGGATGGTGAGATCATGACAGGGGATGGAAATGGGGCAGAGATGGAGTCAGAGGTAAATGAAGGAGGAGAAAGGTCAGGAAAGGTATTAAAATCCAAGAGCTAGCTGTTGAAATTTGCTACCGGAAAGGAAGGTAAAATGTTGCCTGCTGCAGACTCAAATGCAGCAGAGAGTAAAGTGGAACTGTGGATGATGACATCTCTGAGGTAGAAAGAGATAATGTTGTTGCAGAGAGAGGCCAAGAGCATGATATGCTGATGTATGGCATAAAGCGTGAATGTTAGGATGCATTGAGAACACTGTCTCAAGAAACACGGGTTGGTTTGAACATATCTATGATCCAAGTAGCACAGCAATTCTCAGGGAATCATATGAACTCTGTTCTGTGGTAGCAGATCAAATCCAAGTTGATGAAACTGTATTCCTTGCACTTGATAAAAATACCCATTTGCTTTGGTGGTCATTACAGCGCCAGATATTTACATTTGAATGGGAAGGAAGCCTCAGAGGCAAATTCAAATCTCCACTCGCTGTGGAAGATTACACAATTCCTTGCTCCTGAAAGCAACATATATGCTTCTCAGTGTTTTCAGTAATGTCCATGAAGGAATCTGGGGCAAAAAAAAGGGCTGCTGTGACTTTCACAGCTTCCAGGTCTGTAAGGCTGCCATACCCTACAAGTAGCAATCTTTTTCTGATGGACTGGATTCACCACTAACATGATGACCTTAGCCTGAAGTACTGTTCTTCAGAGAGATCAAGAAGTTACAGCACCGTCTGTACATCATGCTGCTAGATTGTATTCCCACTTCAATACCCTCCATTTTACTTTTACTACCCTCCTGACCCTAACTCACCTGCTTTGGGTATTTAAATTCATTCAAGATATTGTGTTTGTTCAGTACGAAAGCTAGGCATTTGCAACTGTTTTAAATTAAGAGCACAAATGGAGAAATACACAATATATATAGAAAAAGGAAGAGTGTTTAAATTATTTATGCCAAGCTTTTAAAGGCAATCATTTACTCTGGAAAGTTCAGCTCAAATGTACAAAGTTATTTTTCAGAAATCTTTCAATCTGAGCTACAATTCCAAGTTTACAATTTTGAGTGGTCAGTTGAAGTATAGAAATTGGGTTATTTTCATTAAAATTCTATTCAGGTTGCCTATACTTCAATTCACAAATACTACTGCAATTGTAGAAAATCAAATCCACCCTTAATACTAGTGAACCAGCAAATGCTTATCTGGCTCCACTTTAACATTATTGTTCAAAGGTGTTCAAAACAAATAACAAGACATCGTTCAAATAAGAAAATCCAAGAAACACAGGACAGGGAATAATGAAATGAGCAATTGAGCAGCAATCTGTCCTTTGGAGTCACTGACACAAAACAGACTTTTATTTCTCTTAACATTGAGCATAGTACTTTGTGGACTGCACAGATATGGCTTTCAGAGGGCTACTGCTGAGTATTAAATAATTGGTTTGCTTGCAAGGGTCAGTAGCAGAAGTCCAAGCCTAAATTAGGCTTCAGCATCCAGTTCAATATTACAGACAAACTGCAAACATCCTGCCACAGCCCAGAAGTAGGATGTGCCTGCAGGATTAAATTGGGTCATCTTTCCATCAGGGCAGTGGTTTTCATGTAAGGGAAGGGAGGAGACCAAGAGGGGAGGCAGGATGATTAATGCAGGCTATAGCACTCTTGTTGTTCTTAACTGCACATGAAGATGAATGTAGAGCAAAATCTTACATTCCAAGAAGGTCAAGGAATTGCATTTTGGCATTCCAGAAGTGAGTTTGGGACTACCCATTTGGCTAATCATGCTCAGCAACCCAAGTCCTGATTCCATTTAAGTGAATAATTGGCATTTACTAGCAAAATCCAGGTCTTTGTATGCAATGGGAATCAGGCTTATGGCACAATTGTAACCAATCCTCCACTCTACCCTTCAGAGGAGGAATGGAGTGGCTGGTGAGAGATGAGGTAACTTCCAGAAATTGGATGTCATCAAAGATGCCTTCTGGACCCCCGAGGGCACGTTAACTCAATATTGCCAAAGTCAAACCCTGCATCCAAATCTACCAATAAAATCAAGAGGGAATGGTCTTTCAGAGCCACTGAAGCAGGGCACTCAACTGCAGGTAAGTGGAGCATAGAAAATGTGAGCCATTTTCCTGTTCAGATGACTTAGAATGTGTAAGTGACTCATTGTTGACCACAAATTCTTGCATGATATTTTTAAAAATCCAATACAAACCAGAAATTTTGGTGCAGTTTTCCACCTCCCAGTAAAATAAAACAATAAAGTACCTAATCAATAATGCAGGTACAGAAAACAATGGTGTAATGCTGTTGTCAGGAAAAGATAATGGGCAAGAAATTCAAACAAAATAAAAGGATACAATAAAAAAGGAGTTGTGCAGGAAAACTGCTATTTTGTCCTGGTGCTAGTAATGCGTAAGTGCTTTAGAGGGCCAAGTGATGATGCTTTCTCCACTGGTGTGCATTGTGCAAGTAACTTCAAGAATATCATGCTCCTGCTGAACCTAACCAAAAACATTTGACGTCATTAAACTAGCATTGGAAGTAATTGTGTGCCTTGAGTAGCGCTACCTACAGCAATGGTACTAAAGGTGCAGAGTAGGTTGATCACTCGAGACACATAAAAATAGTTAAAAAGCCTTTGTCAGCAGAACTTCAGGATCTGTTGTCTGAGGCCTAGTCACTCACTCCCAGCTTGCTCTATTTTACAAAGTGGCAATGACATTGAAACGTCCCATAAAGCCATAAAATGTAAGCGACAGGAAATGCTTGGGAATGGGGGAATTGTAGGGGGGGAGGGGGGAGAACAGGGGAAAACGAATGTAGACAGATTAAGCGGTTTAGTCATCATAGGTAAAGATATCGCAGCACTGAATTCTCCAATCTTCAACTATTTCTGAGCACTTAACTCAGTTACTATGCTTTTTCCATGTAGCGATCTCAGCATTCAGCCCAAAGGCACTACTATCAGCATAACTGAATTTTACATTCGATCATTTTGTTTAGGACTGGGTTCATTTCTTTTTATTTTCAGAGTTGCCTAATAGTTGATTGAAAGACAGTATTTTTCAGGCATGTATTGATTATACTGTGATAGTACTTGCAGTTTGTATGTTGTAATCTGAGAACCAGAGAGATGTGCATTAATTCAGCAGTGACATTTCAGACCATAATATAACAAAGTTTCTGGTAAGCCTTACCAAATCTTAGCACCACAAAGACTCCCATCCATCAACTATACTGAATTTCTAATTTGAATTTTCAATAAATTTATTTTATATTCAAAACAAACTCACAGGTAAAATGAAGTTGAATCCAATCATTGCACATTTTATCAATGGAAACATCAATTCCACCATTAATTAATTTTTCTTTCATGCAGAATTTATTTACAAGGAGCAACTGGATAAGCATAACATAGAGCTTATCAAAGACATCTTGCTCTTAAGAAACCTTTGCTATTACCCAATTAATCTCGTCCTCATTAGACATATGTTAAAATTATTACTTGCTGTAGTTAACTTCAGAGTATTTAGTTAGGCAACAGTATATATGCAAAAGGATTTGTATTTCTCTTCTACATGTTCCAGAACACACATATCTATCAATATTTAGCTTTCTAAAGTGAATCATGGAACTACTCTGCTTGAATTGCCCATGTTTACAACTTCACCAATTTTCATTTAACTTGTGTGTACACATTACTATTTGTGCTGGTAAATTCAATTCCTGCCTGAAGGATGCAGGATGAATACACACACAAACTGTTTCCTATATGTATATATCATTTTCAGACATAGACAATAGAAATTCCTATATTTGTTTGGCAGTTGCTGAAAAGACCCAAATTATGCTGATAAAAGGGCAAATGCAGCATAGTTAAAATATTGTTTACAAATGAAAAAGTTAAACTAATAGGAATTCTACAACAAGGATTTTCTTATTAAAACTATAACCTTGCAGATGATTTTTACAAATGCTAGAATTCTACCATTGACTCAAAGACTAGCAGTTACAAATTAGGGCAGTACATCAATGACTTAATGGGATTTTCAGAAAAAAACATGTAAATGGGTAATACACAGTTTAAATCTTCAAAGTGAGTTATTAAGCCAATTGCAATACAATATTTACAATTTTTAGGTACAGAACATGCACTGTGCACAGGGAATGAACACATTGAACAATAGTCCTTAAAGAGACCGCTGGCAGACACTTAACAAAAGACCCCAAAACATTTGGAAACATTTTTGTTTCCCCAGAAGCATTATGTTCAGATTCATAAAAATCTGGATCCTTAAAAATGCTACACAATTTTACCAAACTGCCTCAACCACCCCTATAAATGGCATTACAAGAATTCTTTGGACATCCAAAAACCAGATTTAGGGAAACTATTCTTTCAATAATTGTCAAAAATCCTCCCCATAATAAATAATAAGTAAAAGTTAAACCTTAAATAAGCACAGTACAGTTTCCATAGAATTTACAAAACAAAGTAATGTAAAATGATTCAAAAACATTAATTACTTCCTTTCAAATACTTTGTAAATCAAATATACATTTTGGGAAGATAACTTATGGGAATCATACACACTTCTTAGTAATAAGGAAAATGGAAAAAGGAGAAAGAAATGAGAGATGAAATGAGATTCTATAGGTTCTCTGGGGGGGTCAAAGCAGCATACAGCAACCTCTCACTGATTTTCAAATAATGATATTGTATCTATATTTCCATATTATCCTCAGGTGCAGTCATTTGATTGTAGTGAGCACAACTGCCCCTTCCCTCCTCCTTCACAGTTAAATCTCAATAAGTCCTGTTTTCTTCGCAAATGTTACAATGACCTTTATTACTTTGGGTTCCCATTTTTCTGTAGGCTTCAAACTGATTGGAATTTAACTTATTGCTGCCTGAAGCTACACACAGCATTCCCAGACAGGGTTATGCCTGATAAGTATTTAACATGAAGGTACGAAATTCATGTTGGTGGTAGCACAAACTGAAACAAAAGAAAATTGGCGACCTGTTTTAAACATGCTTACTTTTCTTTTCATTTACTTTAAAGTAAAGGAAAATTGGTTGGTATATGAAACAGGGTGCCAATTTGTTCTCACACAAAATTAATTACATTCCAGAAGGCTTTGGATGAAATTCTGATATTCTTCCAGATAAAAGGAAGATACCTTCTGGCTGAAAACGAGCAGTTCCTAACAGTTCATTCTTTCCTGGTCTGTTCTTATAGCTAGAATGAAGCTCAATAAATCTGCTCCAAGCCTTCTATAATATGAGATCCAGCATTAATTTGCTTTACACAGCAACAACATGTTAGGTTAATAAAGCACCTTTAATGTACTAAAACATCGTGGGGCATTATCACGCAAAATTTGACACTATGATATATGAGAGGTCAAACTGGTTAAAAAATAATGGAGGGTAGGGAAATACCAAGGCAGGGAAGTTAAGGGAGGGAATTATAGAGTTTAGGCCCTGGAAATGAAGAAACTGCAATTGATAGTGTAGTGAATAAAATTATGGATGCTCAAGAGGCCAAAATTGGAAGAACATAGGTATTTTGAATATTTGTAGAGCTGGATATGATTATAAGTATAAAAATGGTCAAGTTCATGGAGGGATTTGAAAATTAGAATGAAAATAGATCAGTTGTATAAAGGGTAAATAGGAAAGCAAAACAATGGATGACTTCAGGTTCAGGGTGAATAGATCATAGTAAACTGGCTGGAAGTGCATTAACATAGTTGTCAAGTTACATAACTAAAATATGGAAGAATATTAAAGCAGATAGATTAAGGCAAGAGAAGAGCTTGGTGGTGTTTTTGAAGCTAATAGAGGCAATGTTTGTGATGGTGTAGATTATTAATTATAACTTTTTCTCAGAGTGAATTAAGACACCAATGTTATTCAGCTTCAGACAACTGCCAGAGAGAGTGGAGAATGATGGAGTTGATAGCTGGGGAACAGGGTTTAAGTCTTCCCAACACTCAGAGGAAATTTCAGCTCATTATATAAGCAGTCTGAAATTTAGAGACAGTGAAGAGCTTCAGATATATAGTTGAATGTTGTAAGTGCTAATGAAGCAGTAAAATAACAATAATTCAGAAGTATTGTCATAGATAAGAAATACTAAATTGGATCACATAGCACAATTTTTCTGTCTATTAAGCAATCCAATGGAAAAAAGTTAATAAAAATCAGGCACTTATCACATGGATCATGAAATCCACAGTGTTAATTCCAAGTACTTCCATGCTTCTGACACAAAAGGTACGAAGGATCCTGGACATGTGCACTGGCATTGAACAAAGTCCCAATGCACATGTCTCCTGTGTAATGACCCCACTACCCCAAATGATGACCACAGTCCTCCCACTTCACTAAGTAACTGAAACTCCACTAACCCTCTACATGGCAAATAATAGCAAATACTGATTGAGCAAATATTCATTTATTTAACTGGAATTACATTTTGTGGCTTTAAAGAAACACAATAACACCCAGCACAGACAATATATATTAAGTGATATCATGCACAAAACAGTATATAAACTGGTTCAATATTACCAACCACAGAGGTGCACAATAACAGACTTCATGGCACAAACCTATATATTTCATAAAATACTCTTATACATTGTATTCTGGGAGACATACTGAAATATGCAGATTCATAGGAAATGAAATTTATTGGAGATTGTGAAGTTTTATATTTTGTAGAGGTTTATTACAATCATACTAAGGGATAAGGAGCTTACGTCACATGGGGCATACAAAGAAATTGGCATTGCTCTCCATAGATCTGGAAGATTTAATGGGAGATTTGATAGAGATACTCAAAATCATGAATGATTTTGATAGATTAAATAAGGAGAAATAGTTTTCAGTGGCAGAAATGTCAGTCCAGAAGACACAGATGATTGACAAATGAACTGGTGAAGGCATGAGGATACATTTGTTTATATGGTGGATTATTACCTGAAATGTAGTGTCTGACAGAATGATGGAAGCAGATTCAACAGTAAAATTAAACAAAATATCAGATCCGTGCTGCCTCAGAAAAGCAGCCACCATAATTAAAGACCCCTCCCACCCTGGACATTCTTTCTTCTCCCTACTTCCATTGGACAGAAGATACAAAAGCTTGAAAACACGCACCACAAGCCTCAAGGACAGCTTCTATCCTGCTGTGATAAGACTCTTGAACAGACCTCTTGTACATTAAAGATAAACTCTTGACCTCACAATCTACCTTGTCATGGCCCTTGCACCTTATTATCTACCTGCACTGCACTTCCTCTATAACTGTAATGGTAACACTATATTCTGCATTCCGTTATTCCTGCAAATTCCTTCGTTTGTTAGGCTGAGATGACCACTTTGACAAGTCCATTAGTTTTCTGGGAGAATTTTTTGCTTTCAAAATATTGGTGTCTTTTGGATTTTTTATTTCTGGGCATGGTTTCATGTTCCCATGTCTTATTGTAGAAAGTGAAAGGACTCTTATGTTTATAGCCATGTGTGAATGACTGACTATGGCATTGTTTAAATTCCAAAATACTGTTCTAAAGCGATTGGATAACAGCTGAATATCCTTCTCAGTTTGATCATGACATTGCCTCAATTTTTAAATTCTTATTCTTGTCTTCAAATCTCTTGATGGCTTAACCCTTCTTCTTCTGTGTTCTCCTCTAGTCTTAGTCTTCTGAGGTCTTTGCATTCCTGACCACTTGAGAATCTTGCTTTCCATCATTCGCTCCTTGGAAGCCATATCTTTAGTCACCTAGACCCTGGAATTCCTTCTCGGAATTTCTCTGCTCAATTCATTCCAACTGAGTTTTGCCTTGATCACAAGTTCAACGTGAGCAACGTTAGGTGGATGACAGGCTGGTTTTGCAAACAACGATTGCAGTGTTGTTCAGTGTGTCAGAAGACACTGCAGAGGACAGTTTTAGTGCTGCTTTAACAGCAACTCAGGATTGGGAATAATTTCACTGTTCAGTCCTCACTCAGTGCTAGGTTTAGCGAGTGGAAGACTTCAGTATGTCAGCTTTCATTATTAAGGCTTGGTTTGAGCTTCCTGGTGCAGTTGCTCATCCATTGTGTACTTCATCAGAGCTTCATCATTAAACCAATTGTTAATACACATGTAGACCAAAAGCAGTCTTCTGTTGTCATCAAACTAATTAGTGGGTTTCTTTGAAGAGTCTGATGCAGTGGCACATTTTACCTACCCGATAGTTTTCCTCGTCAATTCAAAACCAAACAAATCTCAGCTGAACTACTTCTGTCCATTCTTTTTTTCACTATTTCTACATAATGATTCATTCTGGCCACTGTCTGTAAGGAGTTTGTACGTTCTCCCCGTGTCTGCGTGGGTTTCCTCTGGGTGCTCCGGTTTCCTCCCACATTCCAAAGATGTATGGGTTATAGCATGCTTTGTTGGTGCTGGAAGCATGGCGACACTTGCGGGCTGCCCCCAGAACACTCTATGCAAAAGATGTATTTCACTGTGTGTTTCGACATACATGTGACTGATAAAGATATCTTATCTTCTACCTCAATGTACTTATGTTTTGATATGATCTGTACAGATGGCTTACAAAACTAAGTTTCTCACTGCATCTCTGCACATGTGACAATCATGAACCAATTCCAATTCCAAATATTGAAAATTCATTGAAACAAAACTTACAGAGTTATGGAGAAAAGTCAAGAGAATGGGCCTAATTAGATAGCACCTTCACGGAAATGGTGGGCTGTGTGTGCAAAAAAATAATTCATTCTCTAAATATATTATTAATGACATTTATTGTCACAGCTTACTTCAGTAAATTCTGAAATGATTAGTATTATCAATGTCGTAATCTGAATTGAACTTGTGCAAAAGAAAAACGTTTGAAATAGTTAAAAAGCCTTTGACAAGATAATGCAAGCAAATTAATAGGAGCAGCAAATACAAATATATTTATTTGGTGCTCTTAATATAACTATGGTTAATACCAATTTCAACATGATTAATATATGCCATAGAACTTCTTACTTAATTTAATAAAATATACATGTACCAATAGAGTTACAATTTGAATAGAATAATAATATCATTATTGAAATACCATGAGCGATGCCATGGAAGGTATATTTGTATATTGAAATTTAAAATTGTGCACTGAGTTATGATCAATGCCTTAAATTGACAGGTGCTAAGTATGACTCTTAACAGAAATCAAGATAGAATTACAGGCTTGTAATATCTATGCCTGGAAATACTGAAATATAATGGGCCAATGATCTGTTTGGCATACAAGCACTGGTTACAGAATTGAACTGTGAAGCATCTGTTTCTTCAGTGCTATGTGGGTCAATCTGCTTCCAGTTTGATTATGAATTGCAACTGCACTTTTTAGTGCAATTCAATCTATTTGGCAAATCACGTAACAATCTAGCATATCCATTGAACATTCAAGCCAAAATTATCCAGGGCAGACATCAATCCTTGGTCATAACCGCATTGATGCCAGCCCTGCTAGGTTGCAAAATTAGCCAAAATGACCTAGCTTGGTGTTTAGCAGAAAACAGAGACATCACAGCCCTTGTCCTCACCCCCATCACATATCCACAGATGTATTATTAAATGGATTCTACAGTGTTGTGCAGGTTTAATGATGCTTAAATTGGATCCAATGGGAAACTGAACGAAGGAAGAAGAAAACTAGGTGGATAGGTGAGTGTGTATGGGAGAAGGAGAAGCATCCTCCTTGTATCTAGCCCCTCAAGTTCTGTATCCAGTGTATAAGTCTCCATGGAATCTCTTCTTATTCTTCTAAATTTCATAGAATACAGTCCAAGTCTACTTAATCTCTCCTCATACAACAAACCTGCCATCTCTGGAGCCAGTCTAGGGAATCTTCATTACACTCCCTCTGTTGCAGGTACATCTTTCTTAGGTAAGGATGCCAAAACAGTACACCATACTCCAGGTGCTGTCTCACCCAGGCCCCATATAATTCCAATAAAATGTCCATTCTCTGGTAGTGAAAGACTGACAGAGAGGTTGTTCTCCTAATTATCTACTGCACCTGTATATTGGCTTAAAGTGACTTGTGCTCCTTTGAACATCAACACCACAATTCAACACTACCACTCATCATTTTGTAAAGCTCTGCTTTTCTGTTATGTTCACCAAAGTGAATGACCTCCTATTTTTCATATTCTTGCCCAATCAAAAAGGCATGGCCTTGGCTGCATAGTAGGAGAATAAGAGATTAAGAAAAAGAGGTAAAGGATGATCAAGGGTCGAGGAAGTGATCAAAGGACTTGTTTGTGTAAAGGGACTGACTAAGGAATCATACTTCTGGTGAGTATCATAAGTGACATTAAAGCCCAGGTAATGAGGGAGTCCATGCCTCCATCCTTCTGGCGGAGATTTGGTGTGGCTGAACATGCACCATTCACAAAATACACAGCAACAACTTGCCTACTCTATGTTGAAAGTACCTGGAGACACGTAATGAGCAGCTCCAAGGGAACAAAGACAGCATTCTGAACAGTGGGTACACCATTGTCAGCAATTCATCTCCAAGTCACACCTTATCCTAATTTAAAATTATATCCCAGTTTCTCCCTTGTTGCTAGGTCATAGCCCTCTAACTTAATTGCTTGGGTGCTCTGAGAGCACCTTGGGAATACTTCACCACAAGCATTACAGAGTCATGGAAACTCATGAGTCTCCATCACCTCCTCAAGGCAATTACGGATGATCATTAAATACCCTACTAGCAAAGCCCACGTCTGACATATGAATAAGCAAAGATAAACGATCCATATTTCACAACAGTTCTCTCATTACTTTTCCTCTGTTGCTGACCACCTCAGTGGACAATGGCAATATATTTCCAAGTCAGGAAAGTGTACCACTTGGAAGTATCTCAAGCTCTTATCTTTCTTGGTGATAGAGGTCTTAGAGGTTTGGGAGGTGTTGTTGGAGTAAGTAGACAGATAACTGCGGTGCATTTTGTAGATGCTCCATTGTACAGCCACCGTACAATGGCGGTGGGTGAACGAATATCCAGGCTGCTGTATTGGAGTGCCAATCAAGCAGGCTGCTTTGTGCTGGATACCTTTGTGCCTATTTCAGTGTTAAAGCTGCACTCATCCATGTACATAAATGGAGAATACTCCATCAGTTCTGACATGTGCTCTAAAGATGGCAAAAAGATACTAGGGTCAGTCACTGACCATCGGGGAACATATGAATTAGGAGCAGAAATAAGTCGCTTTGCCACAGAAACCTGCTCTGCCATTTAAAAAGATCATGCTAACCTAATTCCACCTTCCTGTCTACCCGCATTAACCTTTCTCTCCCTTTCTTATCAAGATTCTATGTACATCAATCTTATAAATATGCAAAGACCCTGCTTCCTCTGCCTTTTGACAAAGAGTTATGCATATGCAATATCCTATTTACTCTTGTAGCCACAGAATCAATGTTGCTGATTCATTTGAGTTTCAAGTCAATGGTTACCCCCAGGATTTTGATATTCGGGAACCCGGCAATGGTAATGACATTGTCAGGTAAATGATTAGATTTTCTCTTGTTAGAAATGGTCATTACCTCTTACTTCTGTGGCGTGAACGTCACTTGCCATTTATCAGCCTATGCCTGAATGTTATCTTGGTCATGCTGCATGCAAGCATCAATTGCTTCTCTTTCTAAAGAGCTGTGAATGGAGTTGAACATCATGCAGCAAGCAGTGAACGTCCCTACTACTGACCTTATGATACAAGTTCATTGATGAAGCTGGCCTAAAAAAATCACCCCGAGGAACACCTGCAGTGATGGCAAAAGGCTGGAAAGATTGCCAAAAGCCACAACAATCTTCCTTTGTACAAGGACTCAAGCCCTTGGAGTTTTCTCCTTGACCCACTGTTTCCACTTTCACCCCAGGCTCCTTGAAGCCATATTTGGTTCTTTGCAGCTTTGATGTCAAGGGCAGTCGCTCTCACTTCATGTCTGGGAGTCAGTTAAACTGAAAAATATCTTGTTCTTCCAAATAAATGTCAAGCAGTTACCTACTTTTGTCTATTCAAATTCCGCATTGACTTTGATATTACAGAATATTTATGCATACATTTGGAATCTACTCAAATTGGTGCCAACCAGTCATCAGACAAAATAATTTATTTTCTTTCTGAAGCAAGCATAATGCATTTGGCATTTTAGTTACATTTGTGTTATTGTGGATAATAACCATTTTACTGTTTATTATTATCAGGATTAATCAACATTTTTACATTAATTGCTAACAATATAAATTTAATTTCTATTTCCAACTATCTACATTACATTTTATTGGATGAACTGAACAAAAATAATCATTCATTTTAACTTGAAAAGGCTTACATACCAAAGTCATCTTTGTCATCATGACAGCACTGCTCAACAATCTGCAGTATAAAGTATCGACTTTCACTGTTACTAGTAGTTAGATGCAAATGATTGTCTGCACTCATGAGTCTTTATGAACCAGGTAGAATGACTCAATTGTAGCCTTGCTGGTCAGCTTCCACCTTCTCATGCATAGAATTATAAATGATAAAATTCATACAGTGTCCTATAACTGAACAAATCAAAACAAAACATATTTTACTCCAGGCTAGATATGGAGCTATTGAGTTTAATAAAGATCTGGGACTTTTACCAGACTGTAAGAGAACTGAATGCTGCAGAAGTATTTTTATCCATAGTCATGAGCAGCAGCTGTTTGATGACATACTTGTGCAAGAGAAGTTTGTTCGAAAAGAAAATGGGGATTGGAATCACAAGATGCATAGTGGCAATGTCCCAGATTGTGACTTCACAACTAAGTATTTAGCAGTCTAAGTATGGAGAAAAGATAGTGTAATTGCAGTTTTAGGTTCATCAGTATATTGGGTGCACTGATTGTTCCATGTTCCAAGTTCCTAAAGAAACTTTCAATGAAATGCAATTCATTACTTATATCAAAAATATTTTTATGTATTTATTTTTGCATCACTTGCTATTTTACTTGCTTGGCTTTTTGGAGAATTTGCAGCATTTCTTTTGTTCTGATCTTCTCTTCTCACATTATAACTTCAGAAGAAGGCCCAACAAAATCCTAGACATCACCAAAAATGGATATGTTTGCAATTTTTCTGTGTTTTCTTTGTCTACATTACAATATGGGATCAGAAAGATTCCCATGGAAATTACATTCCCTGCTGTTTTAAGATAAGATTTCTTTATTAGTCACACGTACATCGAAACACACAGTGAAATGCATCTTTTGCACAGAGTGTTCCGGGGGCAGCCCACAAGTGTCACCACGCTTCCAGCACCAACATAGCATGCCCATAACTTCCTAACCCATACGTCTTTGGAATGTGGGAGGAAACTGGAGCACCCGGAGCAAACCCATGCAGACACTGGGAGAACATACAAACTCCTTACAGACAGTGGCCAGAATTGAACCCGGGTCGCTGGTGCTGTAATAGCGTCACGCTAACCGCTACATTATGAAATAATGAGAGTAATGTGTTTTATTCAGTGCTCTTCTATAAATGTCCAGTTGCTTATCTCACATGTTCACCTTTGAATGACATGAACTTTCTCTTGTTGCCTGTTAACCACACTATTATGTCTGTATCTAGTTGAGAAGATTGCACTAGTAGATGGTTGCAGAGGACAGAGGCCGATTATTCCTATATTTGTTTCTAACTGATGATTTAATTTCAGTGTCAGCTATATCTTTTGCTGGGGTCCAAGAAATCAATTTAACACAAATTTTCAATAAAGGAGAAAGAGGGAAACCAAGGAACTATAAATCAGTCATCCTGTCATTAATTATCTGTAATCACAGAGAGCAGATCAGATTAGGATGACAGCTTTCCTCCTCTGAAGGACATTACATGGGCACTGTACTGAAAATGGCTTTTATGTTAAATTCCAGATTATTGAATTGATTTAATTTAAATTCCCTGGCCATGAGACTAACATTTACCTCTGTAACCGGACAAACACTCAGGGCTCCCATGCAACTGTGTGCAAAGAATGAAGTCTTAAGCTCCCTGACAGGTGCTTTCTTGTGATTCCCAAAGATGCTCTGACTTTGGACAATTCATGGAATCAAGTGGTGGATCACCAATGTCCTGCAGTTTCCCATGAGAACACTAGGAAACTTGCCTGCTGAACTTGTGCTCGGCAACTCTGGTCCTTTCAGTTAAGAGCAATGGCTGTGAGGAACCAGCTAACTTATGTATCTTTTTGAATTAATTGAGTTTACTTAAATGTATTTCATTGCTTTTAAATGTTTTCCAGTGGTTTTAAGTGTTTTCAATATTTTTAAATTTTTAATTGAGAAACATGCATAAAAGGGATGTACATCTATCTACAAAAGGGAACTTGTATGTCATAAGCCCTCTGGTATATTGCAGTTACTGAACCAGTTACTTATTCAGCTTTTCTGACATCAGAATACTTATCATCTCTATTCTAAGTTGACAACATATCTGAAAGCTACACAGTTATTGTCTGCAAAGGAATATCATTTTACTCCCTTGTGTGTTATTTATTAGCATGCAAAAGTGCAACTAGTTTCATATTTTATTTCTGCATTGTCAAATGCACTATTTGGAAAATTGTTCACATAACAAAACCATACAAAGTGGTAAAATATTGAATAAACCAATAGCCACTGACCACATAATACAGTTCCAACCCATTTGATTATGCTGATCTCCATTTCAAACTTTTTCAAACCAAAAAGGCTTGAGTATGGCTGAAATGTCCGATGAAACTTTTCTCTCTTCATATATGTTCTTAGGAAGGTGGTTTTAGAAGCAGAAGTAAGTGAAATGGAACATCATTCCTAGAATTCCTCAGTGACTGCTTCAAGGAGCATCCAAGCACAACTGATCAATGAGTTGTTCTTATCTGTTTAACTCAGTACCATTATCATAACTCCTGAAACAGATATCAAATACTTGCATCTACTTCCCATTCAAAAGCATATTGCCCTTTGTTGGCTCTACACACCAAACCATGGTTTAAGCATTCTTTTGAAGAAATGAGAATGAGATGAGACAAGTGCCCTATTTCCTGTATGATCCTAAACCCCAGGCATAACAAAGTACAATATAATAGCTATAATACATCAAATTCAAAAAGTGAACTGGCTAGTCTACTCTTTACTTACAATGTGGTTTCCATAATTACAGTAGGGAGGGAATGAGGAAGTGAAGTTGTGGGAGACTGGGGAAGGGAAATATGAAAACTTCAGGAATGCATAAACCCCATTTTGTTTAAAACCAGAATCATGTTTTTAATTTAGTTTCATGTTCAGTAGCTAGCTAGTGAGTGTAAGAGTTGAGGGTGGGGGGAGGGAGATGGTGAAATTGCTGGCGATGGTGGTAAACAAAACATGGCCACTATGAGAGAGAGAGCGGGTGGCAAAGAGGAGCTAAATTTCTCTTTCATATTGACATCCTCCTGTTTCAACATGTCCAACTTGAGGCAAGTGGTGGTGTCAATGCATCAGCTAATTACAGTAGTGCCCAGAGGCTTGGATTGCAGGAAGTTAGTTTGAAAGGGTGAATAAATCACTGCTGTTCCTCCTCCTGGCTCAGTGCGATAAACAGTGCGATATAAAACATAGCTGCTTGACCTGACTGCCAACGTTTCACAAGCCCTGGAAAACCAGCCAGCCACAGGTAAATCAGGCTCCCAGGTGCACTGAAAATGAAATGTCCCATCACTTGAGAATAATGCATGGATAGTCCACGCTTCCTGCCAGCATAAAAATTGCTGCTGATATCAGGGTCACATTTCTTTAGTTTTAATTCTGAATTCCCCAAGTCTCTCAAGCCTATTAGGGTGTTCATATCAACCTCTGTTTTCTCTAGAGCTGAACATGTTGTTCTTACTATGATTCTATTACTTCTTCATGTTCAGTGTTAATGGAAGAATATCATAAGAGTGTAGTGTTGGTAACAGCACAAATGATGATTTGAAATCATACCCATTAGGAAATTGTTCCATATGTCTTTATGCACAATTCAGCTTACCAAATTTATCATATCTCTGGTTTGTTTCCTCCCTCATTGATGTAAATTGGAGTTTTTGGGTACAATATATAACCTTTGTTGTCCAAGGAGACATTGCACTATTTTGTTGCACTTAAATTCCATTTAAATTCACACTCTGCTGACATCAGTTCAACTGACCAGACAGAATCAGAGCTAACTTCAAACTGCTCAAGCAACTTTCAAAATCCACTTTGGAATTAACAAGGAGTGTTTTCAACATTTAGTTGCTGATATACATATGCAATAGGTATCTCAGTAGTGAAACTGCTGGCAGCACTCCATTAGCAACCCTTCTAGCTGAGGCAAGGCAGGATCTGAAGCAATGTCAATAGCTGTCACTCAAGAGCCATTATATCTCCACAACAAAAAATGTTATTTGCCCAAAATGAGTACTAGTGTAATCAAAGATCACCTTTAGCAGAAAACTAAATCAAATAATAATATAAAAATTGAATCAAAGGGGATGTTGTGAGCACAATGGAAAGTTAGGGGATTCCATATTATAGTTGTTCCTGAGATATTTGGGGCTCCAAGGCTACTCTGACCATGATGCAAAAGATCTTTTCCTCAAGATGAGTCAGGAAATGCATAAATTAATTAATTAATCTCTGCATTACTGTCCCTTTGAAGGCATGACATCCATCTGTGGAGAGCGAGGGAGAATGGCAGAGTGAGGGTTGGAGATGGTGGTTGTGTGCGTAGTGTGGATGGAATCACAGTTAGTGTGATTAACATTTTGTTTGTGAATATGAATAATTATCAGAATGAAAGAGCATATTCCTATTGGTCTAAAGCTCACCTTGACAACTTGACAAGTGAGATCATGAAATTTCTTCCAGCATTTGCTCTATGATGCAGGAATTCTCATTCCTGGAGGAGACAGCTGGAGCCACCTACTGCTAGATCCTCTTAACAGTCTTCATGGCAAATCTCCTGGAGGATCTCCTTCCTGATCACTGTCTCTTTGCCAGGATATTGTTGTCACTATGAGTGAAAACCTTTGTACTCTCTACTTTCTACTTCCTCACACCTGCATCACCTCACAGCCTCTCACTTCTTTTGGCAACCATAAGGTGTTGTCTGGCTGCCATGAGGAGTGTGCCTTTAAGGGCTGGTACTCTTCTCTGATTACTGCACAGCAAAGTGCTTCCAGCTGTGCTAAACTGAGTGTGGTTCCATCTGGAACAGTGCAGAAGCCATTTTATTGTGTGATTCTAGGTGTAAACTACAAATGTACTCTTTCCAATATACTTTCAGCCAATTTCAAGATTTTTTGCAGGAGATCCAACTGGGCTTTAGCACTATACACTAAGTACTATATTGCTTAGTGCGCCAAAAAAGGGAAAGTCCTTTTTTCAGGTAGTTATTTATAACTTCCTCACTCTTGTACTCCTAACCATTTATTTATCCATGATCTTGTATGCTTTATTTAATTCTTTCCCAATCTGCCCTGTCACTTTCAACAGTTTCTTTGCTCCTGCAATCTTTTTGGAATTGTTCCCTTTATATTGCAGTTCTTACTATGAAAGTATACCACTTTCCATTTTCTTGCATTAAATTTCATTTGTCAGACATCCACCCATTCCTTCTACCTGCCTTGAAGTACATCACTAAATTCCTCACTTTTCACGATACTTCTAAGCTTTGTGCCACCTGAAAATTTTGAAGTTTTCTCCAGTACACATTTGCACCGGACAGATTTACTGCCCAAAATCGCTGTCTGTGTCCCTGCATACCTGCACTTACCCAGGCCAGATACAGATGGTCTATCTCATTGGTCCATCTGTCCATGGCAGTGGTATGGTATAAGTGGCAATCAGGTCACATGCAGTAAAGTGCGGAGTCCTGCCCATGGAAGTCCCTGACAGTCAGCAGAACTTGGGCTGGAGTTTTGACTGCTAAGAAAGATGTCAGTGATTTAAGGATTTTTCAGATGTCTACGGCATTCAAAGCCATTTAAAAGTATTATAGTAAGTAATTCAAAAAAATAAAGTTAACTAAAACACATCAAAACAGAAATGATTTAAAAATTGGATCTTTGGGGCCGCAGACAAAAATGTTAAGATGTTCTCCTTGGTTTCTTCAGGACATTTCTGCTCCTTTTAACTGTCTGGCCATTTCTCATATGACATTTAATATCTTGCTGCAGCACTACTGAGAATTTAATGACAGGTAATGACAGGCTCTAAATTTGCTAGTGAGAATCCCACTGGGAGCCTGTGATGCATATCAAATATGAAACTGGAACATAATTCCATTAGTATTTACGAGGTTGTTGGCTAACATTTGCTGCATATGATTCTATTCTACTAGTACCATCATTTTAAGCCTAAGGGTAAAAAAGATAGGAGGAGAAATTCAGCTCAGGTTGCTAGTACTAATTGCTGATGAGAGGATGAGATACTGATTGTACTCCACCCACAACTTCTGGTTCTATTCGATGGGTGCAGGGATGCACAGGAAAGTCAACTTGAAATAAATGAAAAGCCATGATGCAAAAACAGTCTTGAAAGACCACACATGGACTATTCCTGCTTCCATTTCTTTTGTTGATTTTTATCAACCAATGATGACCAAATAGAAATTTCACCCCACCAACATTATATGAACTAAAATGAGTGTGTTTGTTGTGCTGTAGTAAGTTGAAACTAATTTATATTGTGTTAATTCACCTTGTATAAGTAATTAACCTTTTCTCATTTTATGGAGTTACATTTTCAACATTTGTTTCCTTGACAGAGATGCCATGATGTAATATACTCAGTCAGTGACTTTTCATGTGTCATTAAATGCTAAAGATAATAGACAGCTACTGACTTCTGTTGAGATTATTTTATGAAACTAACTCCTGAAACAGACAGCACAAAAATGACAAGCAATGCACCTATTTCTAGAACGTGGTAAAAATTATATAAATTCAAAGAGAGACAGATAAGGGATTGCAAAGTGGCAGGATAAGCACACTTTCACATGAAATCAAAAATCTTTGTTACCTTACTCTCTGACAGCTATGATGGATTGTGCAAATTAATTTCTGTCATGTAATTTCTGAGAGACAGTGGTTCATGCGATGGCATGTTTATCATTTTGTAATTTTCCAAAATCAAGTTCAAAAGCAAGATGATATTTAGAAACACATCACTAATCCACCCTAGTCTCCAAAAACAGAACATGTTCTCTGCTAAGATGGAGTAAAATCAATGAACCACTACTTGCAATTTGATTGATAATGCCATTTCTCTTCATTGCTAACTTAATGATACTTTGTTTTGTGGATTCTCTCAGAGGTTGATAGCCAATATCAAAAGAATATTTATCAGAAAATGAATGGTAAAGTGAATTTTTGTCCAATCATATCTTAGAGTAAATTATATGTCTAATGCTATTGTAACAAAACACAGAGGATGTTGCTGTGATCCAAATCAATAAATCTATTTATTTATTTACACATATACCCAGTGTTTATTGTGGCATAGTGGTTAGTTTTGAGCTCCATCTAGCAATTTTGCTATCAGAATCCAGCAACTAGGCTCCACTAGCTCTTGGGCACCAAATGCACTACAGCTTTTGTAATTTTGATGAAGTTTTGATTGATAAGAATGTACTGTTTTAATTTTTAACAGATTATCCACTGTAAACAGTATTTTGTTACACAAATGCAGCTGTAAAGAATATCACAGCAAGGGATTTTAAAATGTGGATTATTTTGAAAATGCATATACCACATTTGAATTCAAAGCAGCAGCTGGTTGCTTATAGGCTGACATGGCTCATACTTCAGTAAACGCATTTCCCCTTGTTCAGTTAGTACTCACCACATTACCATTTAGATAAAAGCTGAAGGAGTAAATACCCTGATTTCTATTTCAAATCTATTTTGTGATTAAAAATGTGACAACCTGAGGCAGAGATTTATAAATAAAATTAATAAATAAAACTATTTCTGTAATCTATAATTAATAGCCAAATTTACCATGTCCAGAGAGATATAGAGGCTAACAAAAAAAGCCATCTAATCTCAAATTACTCCAAACGTCAACAATAGAAGATCATTTTTATTCATTAGTTAACTTATAAACACCAATTTCTTTTCTAATCTTACCTTTGTGATCAGCTTCTCTCAGAACCTATTTCATACAATGAACAGAGTTTAAAATATATTTTGTGGGAGCAATAAAATGTTACAGTAAACTCATCTTAAAAATTCAAACAACAAAAGCAAATTATTTGGCAATAAATAATAAAATCTCTGGTAGGTGGGGGACCATTCCATAACAACAGAAAACATGCCTCCAACCTTAATGGGGATAGGCAGTAGTTGCAGAGAGTCCAGTAGCGTAGGAAGAGTATGCTTATGCCAGAGATGTCAAACTTCTACCAATCATAAGAAGAAAGTTTCAGTAAAATAAGCTCACTTCCAACATCTAGCCAAATGCATAATGTGATAGGAGAAACACAGGCTGGAAGCTAAAATGAAGGCTTAGAACTACAAACAAGGTTGGGTGGGAGGGGAGGGATGGGCCAGGACATTGGGGCCTTGATCAAGGGTTAAGAAAGCCAAAAGCATATTTGCCAGGCCTAAGGAGAGCAGTCTTTGCCCACATAATGCAAAAGATAAGATATTTATTTATTAGTCACATGTACATCGAAACACACAGTGAAATGCATCTTTTTGCATTACTGAGAATGTGCTGGAGGCAGCCCGCAAGTGTCACCACTCTTCCAGCGCCAACGTAGCATGCCCACAGCTCCTAACCTGTATGCCTTTGGAATGTGGGAGGAAACTGGAGCACCCGGAGGAAACCCATGCAGACACACAGGGAGAACGTACAAACTCCTTACAGGCAGCAGCGGGAATTGAACCCGGGTCGCTGGTGCTGTAATAGCATTATGCTAACTACTACACTAAAGCAGCTGAACTTCAGCACTTGGCTTCCACCTCGTTACTCACTGACCTCTCACCAAGAATCTGCTGTTGACAGGCTGCATGGACCTCACCTGATTTTCTGTTAATTTCAACAATCTTTGTCATTTTCCAAAATTGGTTTGGTGATAGGAGGCAGAGGGTTGTGGTGGAAGGATGCTTTTGTGATTGTAAGGCTATGGTGTACCACAGGGAACGGTGCTGGGATCTTTCTTTTTGGTGATATATATTAATGACTTGAATTGAATATAGGAGGTATGTTTAGTAAGTTTGTGGATGACACAAAAGTTGGTTATGTTGTGGACAGCAAGCAAAGTTGTCTAAAACTACAGCAGGGCATAGATCAGATAGAAAGTTTGGCGGAGCATTGGCCGATGGAATTTAATCCTGGCAGGTACAAGGTGATGCATTTTGGGCAGTCAGATAGGGGTAGGACATATATAATTAATGGTAGGACACTAAGGAATGTTGATGAACAAAGGGATTTTGGGGTTCAAGTCCATTGTTCCCTGAAAGTGGTAACACAAGTATATAGGGTGGTGAAGAAAGCATATGGCATAGCTGCCTTCATAGTCCTGATAGAGGCATATAAAACTAGGAGGCATATATAGTCAGAATTTTTTTTCCAGTGGTAGCTGTATCAAACGTATAAGAGCATAGATTTAAGATAAGATAAAGAAGATTTAAAGAGTGGAGTCAGATACAATCACTATGTGGAAGAGACATTTAATTGGGAATTGGTTCATTATTGTCACATGTAACAAGATACAGTGAAAAAATTTGTTTTGCATGCTATCCAGACAGATAATTTGTAAACATAAGTACATTGAGGTAGTACAAAGGAAAAAAATAACAAAATGTAGAATATAGTATTACAGTTACAGAAAAAGTGCAGTGGAGGTAGACAAATAAGGTGCAAGGGCCATGACGAGGTAGAATGAGAGATCAAGAGTTCATCTTTACCATACAAGAGGTCTGTTCAAGAATCTTATAATAACAGGGTAGAAGCTGTCCTTGAGGCTGGTGGTACATGTTTTCAAGCTTTAAGGGGGGAGGTGATAAGAAAGAATGACTGGGGTGGGAGGGATATTTGACTATATTGGCTGCTTTCCCAAGGAAGCAGGAAGTATATTCAGAGTCAATGGAGGGGATGCTGGTTCTTGTGATGGTGCCAGACTCTTTGCAAGCTGCTCTTAGCAGATCCATTCATTTCAACAGGCATTTAAACAGGTAAGGTAGAGGAGGATGTGGACCTAATATGGGCAATTGGCATTGCTCTGGATGGCCAAAAGGCTTGCATGGATGTGGTGGATAGAAGGGCTCATTTCTGTGGTGTAGAGCTCGATGACTCTATTACTATCATTTGATTTTTGAATGTTAAGTAGGCCCCACATACTTTTATGAGGATTTGTGTTGGCAGAAATGTAAATAAATGGCTGGAATACTCAAATTACCCAGCTATCCAGCGTTGGGTTGAGGGTAGATTGGAAGGGTTAAATTTAGAACTCTATATTTAAACTTTTTCTACTCAACCATTTGGATATTCCAAATGTGTTCTTTCAAACAATTCTTGCATAGTTGAAAGATTTCATTCCCCTACATTAAGGTAGATGCTTCAGTGCCCTTTTATAGAACAAGGCAGACAAATTAATTAAAATAAGCAATAAGAGATTTATGCTCTCTAGATAATATGTTCCTCGTGTAGTAAAATGAACCTGTCTTATACTATAGATTTGAACTGAATTACAACGGAGACATATGGTTCTTTATTCAATATAGAGGTTAATATAGGCTGCGATTTGTACGAAATGTAATAGGAAGGAGAAAATAAATAAGGAGGGATAAATATGCCATCTCAGGGAAGGTGACATTTACTAAGCTTCTGGCATTATCAGCTATTTTATCAATCTTAATTAGAATAGATAACCCACGGCCCCCAAGGGATAAGCCATGCAGGGTATGGACTGAAATTTGTTTTTCTGGTCACCTTGACTAAACAGCCATCTGTCTATTCCAGCATATTTTTGCTAGAACAAAGATGTTTCTAATTTAATAATTAACATCCAGATAGATGAGACAGCATTCTGCTGATTTATTTCAGGCAGTATAAGCAAATAGAAGTTGCACCAGGAGCAAATAACTTTGGTAACATTTTGAAATATCCATCATGGGTAGTATTATGATGCAAGCTATCCACAGTTAGAACCTACAACCACAGTTTGCTATAAGTAACCAATCTGCCTCCTTTTCAAAACGTGACCATACAACACACTTCCATATACTTACCTCCTTCTAGTTTCAGTTTAACTACAACAAGAAACCAGCTTCCAAGCTTCAGGAATATCAATTATATTAATGTTACTGCTAATAACCAACAATGTCCACAATGAGTTATGAAACAGAATTCAAAAATGCTGGAAATACTCAACACATCAGGCAGTATCTGTGATGTGAAATGTTAATTTTGTTTCTCTCTCCCTCTCTACAAACTTGCTGCCTGACCAGCTGAGTATTTCTAGCACTATCTGTTTTTATTTCAGATTTTCAACATTTGCAATTTTTTTGCTATTCAACTTATGAACTGTTACTTCTTTGCAAAATAAGCATTGTTTAGCATTACATTAATCCTGAATCTTTACATTTCAATACATTCCAATTTAAAGTGCTCCTCCAGTAGTCGATATGTTTTAATTCATCTTGCTGATAATTAAAATAGCAAGTATCTCAGGTATTTTGTTTTGAGCTATAAGCACTGTAGTACCTGTCAACTTAACTTATTCTCTATTTGCATGATTTTTGTCCATAGATTCAAATAGATATTCTACCCCGAAACTCTTGCAATAATTGCATCACAATAGTTGACATAAATGATAACATTTAACATCTGTATTCTATCTTTTCTGATATATTACAATGTAAATTCAAACAGACAAATTTAGACCTGGTATGAGAAGTGTTAGAAATTTGTTAAAATGGAATCCTTCACAAAAATATATCTTGCATACAATTACAAAGGGTCCAAAATGCTGAGATTTTTCGGGTGCAAATTTGACCTAGCACTAGAATATCATATATGTCATATACTGTAAGTCAGAGCTACACCTAGACTGAAGTATGCACTAGTAATTAATTTCAATAGAGGTGCTTCAGCTTTTCACTGTTACATCATTAGATGATCAGCAGAAACTCTGGAAAACAGTACCTTTTCTCTGATGTATTCACCACTCTGAGCAAACAGCCAGTAAACAGGAGACTTAGCAAAAGAACTTACACCTTTTAAATTCTAGTAGAACTGACTATAGCAAGAAGCCCATACATTCGTGAAAGTGGTTAACTAATCAAAAGACAGGATAACAAGGACCAAAAGCTATCTCAGAAATTCTGCTATTTACACAGAAGTTACAACCAAATTATATTAACATTAGATTCAGTTTTGGCTAAATGGGCCTCAGTGTTCCCAGTTAAAAGTTCAGTATCCACTCTAGAAGTATAAACATGCAGTTAGTACTAAATACACTATAAGTTAGTAGCTGCATATTATATTCTACTTCTTAAATCCCAATGTTGTCAATAGATCCAAATTTTAGAAACAAAGTATGGTGCATAAGCACCACAATACTGTGCATTTAGCTCAAGCAACCTGGGACAAATTTCCACCCCTTTATTTGGTTTGGTTGTTCAGACTGAGAAAGGACTATTATCACAATTTTCTGCCAACCCTCAGTCAAAAACAGATTTTCACATGTCGATACTTTTGCCCACTAAAACTATTGGGTGGCATGTTGTCTTTTACTACTGACATCCTCAGTAATTAAAATTTAAGAGCAACCAGACAACACATTACCCTCATTTGATTTATCTTTCTCCATTCACAGAAGGTGAGGTTCTCTTCAAAACGACCATGCTCTGCTATGTTTGATAATTCCCCTTTATAATTAATTACACTGTTAATTTCCAGCAATAACAAAAGTGCCACCCCCTCCCCTGTTGGTTGATAAGTGAAAACTACGATCCTGATACCCAGATTCTGGTGATTCAAGATGATCCAAAGAAGGTTTAAATACAAACAGGAAAGCAAGGTGAAAAAAAGCCTCCCAAATATCCCAGAGCATTCATCCTGCTTAGCGTACCTTTGTAAATGACTTTAATAGAAAGAGAAAATGGTTAGTATAGTGTGCCCGATACAGGTGGTTACCAGTGTTAAGTGTAAACATATAAGTGCTAAGGATTGTACTTCATCTGCTGTAAAATATTCTGGGATGTTATGATACACATTGTATGTGCAAATTTGTCATTTCTCCTTAAGTTTTTTGACCAACATTTTACACTAGGAAATTGTTGTGCTCATAGAGTCAGAATGTCCACAGGATGTGTCTGAAACATTAGTGTCAATTTTAATATTGCCTGCCTGAAGGAACTGGGCAAGTTACCAAATAAATTCTGCTTGGAAACTCAGCAGTTTATAAATGGAAACTGCTTATGCTCTACTTTATCTGTGTGGTTTGGGTTATGATCATACCAATTGGGCCTGACTTCTATTTTAATTAGAAGTCTGAGGGGGAAGAGTCAGAAGAAGCAGGCACAAAGAAGTTATGTTTTTACATGTCTGAGACACAGGCAATGAAACCTGAAAGAGAACTCCCTGAAGCTCTACAAATACACTTTCTCCAAATGATTCCCAAGATCTATAAGTTAGTGCTAGAAATGAACTCAGAGTTTGGATCCTCTCTTCATGGAAACAATTACAATGTTCCCATTAAGCTGCTCCAAGTGGTGCTCCAATAAGTAGAATCCATTTCAGGTACTTGCACTAAAGATAATAATAAGGCTTCACCATGATCTCTCCCAGTTGTTTAAGGTCATCAATCCCTCCATGTCATTATGATGCCCTCTGGCTTAACAGAGCATGTGTCATTGCGGACTTTCATCTGTAACCTTTCTCCTTCTGTTCAGCCTACACATCGTTGACCTCTGGTACTTCCCCAAGAATCAACACCTTTCGCCACATTTCCTTCTAAAATGTTAATACACCCATAAGTGTTATATCTATGGCCTTATTGGAAATAACTGCATTGATTTGGACTGTAACTTGGTTCCTGGGGAACATCACATCCCTGTGGGTAGCCTCCTCACCTTGCTGTACTTTCATCGTTAACAGTTAAAGCTCTTAAGGTGATAGTGTTCCCTCCTCACCAAATTACATTACAGTCTCTCTCCCAATTACATTTTTACCATTTCCCTCTATAGCAGTTCACCTTATTCCATGCCTCCAAGCTTCTTAAAACTCCTTTTTTAAAAACCTCACTTAGAGATCTGACCTCCATTAAATCCTTTAACTTCGCCTTTAGATTCTCTAACTGAAATTCTTTGATCTCCACTTTCATAGAAAATAGATTTTTTTTTCCCAGTGAACTGACATCTAAACAGATGCATGTGAAGCATGAATTCTGCAGGCGAAACAAATGATGCCTGGAAGCCAGAAAGGGATACTAAAGAGTGTAAGTTTTATTCCTACTTGTTCAAATACTCATCTCTGCATATGCATAAATGACAATGTTTTGCTCACACCTGGGGTGATGTGAAAAGTAATAAAATTTCTCAGCAATGGCAACTTCAATGTGAAATCAAAGGCATTACTATTGTTGAATTCCTCACTATCAACATCCTGCCAGTTATCAATGACCAGGAACTCAATTGGACCATTCACACGAATTTATTTGCTAGAATAGCAGGTCAGATGTCTGGTATTATACAATGAGTGACTTATTTCTTGATACTTCATAATCTTTCCACCACATATGAAGCACGTCAGAAATATAATGAAAAGCTTTTCCCTCATCTGGTTGAGTGCAACTTCAACAATAACACAAGTGTTTCAACAACATGCAGGCAAAACAATCTGCTTTAATAGAACTCCATCCATCACTTTAAGTATTCACTCACCCCGTCACCATATCTGCAGTGTGCAGTATCTATAAGGTTCATAACTGCAAACAACCAAAGCTTCTTCCATTGATTACAAGAGCGGGGAGGTTATGCTCCAACTTTATACAACATTGATCAGACCCTAGCTGAAGTACAACATGCAGTTCTAGTCAGCACATTATAAGGAAGATATGATGGTGCTAGAGAAAATGCAGAGGAGATTCACCTGGATGTTGCTTGGGAAGGTGCAGTTTAGTTATGAGCATCGATTGGAGAGGCTGGGTCTGTTTTCTCTGGAGCGGAGAAGGTGAAGAGGGGACAGCTGCATAAAACTTTGGTCAGGCCACATTTGGACTATTATGTGCAGTTCTGGTCACTACATTACAGGAAGGATGTGGAGGCTTTGAAGAGAGTGCAAAAGAGGTTCACCAGGATGTTGCCTTGATTATACAGTAATAGCTACAGTATAAGGAGAGCTTGGACAAACTTAGATTGTTTTCTCTGGAGCACTTGAGGCTGAGAGGTGACCTGTTAGAAGTATATAAAATTATGAGAGGCATAGATAGGGTAGAGAGCCAGAGTCTTTTTCCCAGGGTAGAAATATCAAATACCAGAGGGCTAAGCTTTAAGGTGAGAGAGGGAAAGTTTAAAGGAGAGTTAAGAGGCAAGTTTAATTTTATACAGAGAGTGGTAGCTGCCTGGAATGCGATGCCAGGGGAAGTGTAGAAGCAGATACAATAGCAACATTTAAGAGGCATTTAGATAGGCACATGAGCAGACAGGGAATGAAGGGAATATAGACTATGTGCAGACAGATGTGCCGTTTAAATTTGCTTCATGGTCAGCACAGACATCGTGGACTGTAGGACCTGTTCCTGTGCTGTACTGTTCTATGACATGATTGAGGTACCTATAATTATGAGGGGTATAGGATAGACTTCAGGAGTCTTTATCCCTTATCAGAGATGAATAAAACTAGAGGAGATAGATTTAGGGTAAGGGGTAAGAGACTTAGAGGAGACTTGAGGAGGACCTCTTTCACCCAGAGATTGGTGAGTACCTGGAATGCACTGCTGGAGACAGCAGTGGAAGCAAAATCACTAACAGCATTTAAGAGGTATCCAGACATGTATCTGAATCTCCTAGGCATTGAAAGCTATGGGCCAAGTGCTGGAAGATGGGATTAATATGGCTGGGTGTCCACTGGTCAGAATGAATGTAGTGGGCGGAATGGCCTGTTTCCATGCTGTATGACTCTATAACTCTAACTTCTTACCTAGCAGAACTATGAGAGTAGCTTGATTACGTGGCCTATCTTCTTAAAAGCAGTTAGAGTTGGGTAATATTTTGCCAGCAGTGTTAGAATCTTATGAGTGAATAATACTTCTGTTCTAAATTTATGCACCCAGAGCATAAACTGGATTTCAGGAATTTCAGAAGCAAAAAACATTCAATTTCCCATCACTAACATTGTTCATTGTTCAAGATGTGAAATCTGGCATTTCTCAGGATGTAAAAAGTCTGGAATCATGCAAAAACTCACAATCTATGTTTAAAAATGTCAACAATACAAGATTATGAAGCATGTTAATTTATCTTATTGTTTTTTTCATAGACATAAATGCTCAATTACTTTATTCTAACCAAACATTTTATTGTGCAATTTAAAGAAAATTACAGAAAAGATACCTGCCATTTGCTGTTTATAGCAGACACGTTTGGTCAAGCACCTATAAGTTAATTTAAAACATGATAAATTTCTTCATTGTTTTTAAAGGTGAACTTGTTAGGAAAAAATACAATTACACTGACAGACCATCCCAAAAGTTTATTTGTTTGAGGATTGAAATGGATTTTACTTTACATGAAAATATGATGCTCTTCAAATATTATGTGCCAAATACCATAATCTGTAAATACATACTTCTGAATATCATGAATCAAATGGAATACGTCTTCAGTTTTTTTTATAGTTGCATAAATATCTTGCAATATTGCTTTGCAAAACTGTACTCAATTGGCCATTCATGCTTTTAAATAGTTGAGGGAATGTGAAGCTTTCAGCTTAATTTTTATTGTCCTTTTTCTGTTTCGTGTCAAAAAATAAACTTAACAATTTATTTAAATTTTCATTTTCCACAGCTCAAAAAACTGGTAGTCTTATAAATACATATTAATATAACCATCTGCAAGACAAATGACAAAATAGCAATCACAAAGCTTGTGCATTCTGGTGTTTTCAATTTAGAAACTATGCATTATTTACACTGCTATTATTCCACTCAATTTAGGTTAAGGATTTAGTCTTAATTTCAATATAATCAAAGTCAATGAATATTTAATCAGCATCGCTTCCAGAAATTTTGTTGCTCTATTATCATAATGTTGACCGCTGCAGTCCTGATTGAACATATTTTGGCCTAAATACATAAATAAAAAGTTTTATCTTATGGAATCAAAAATGCTGTTATAATAGGATGTTGACAGTTTGCTTGCATTGCAGAGGATGATTTTAATATGATGCAACAATTTTTTAAAAAAAGATAAGCTGGACCTCTTTAAATAAGAAATCAAGTTGACAAAAAGCATATGAACCCAGTAATCTTAAAGAAACTTTTTTTTCAAAAATCCAGTCTTTCTTCTTTCCTCCAGGATACAAACAGGATACAATGGTCTGGATAATGTGATAATGATAATAGTGACACAAATGATGTTCACTGTCTTACTTTGTGAAGCTGAGAAGAGCATAGGAATTGTGCATGTAGTTTAACACAGACATTTCCAATAGGTGCTACAAGCATTCAATGCACCCCATTGATTATTCAAATCCTCCATGAATGCAACATTCCCACCTGCTCCTGGAAATCATGGCTCACACTGCTCAAAGTAGAGAAGAAGCATTTGGGATGAGACAGAGAACCTCAAGCACTTGCATTGGAAGCCACAGAGGCCCCATGTCAGTAATGGAAGGAACAGACCACTTCACAGAACACCCACCTTCCCATTCCACGTAGAAGAGTCTGCAGTTCCCACTTTGTCCTCAACAGATGCCCAAGAACCCATAAAACTGTAGTCAAAGTAAGTCACCTTTGATCTTGAAGGATGACTTACCTAAGAAGAAGTAGAAGCATCTCTGGAGGGTATGAGGATGATAAATTTTGTGTTAAAAGTAACACAGAGAGATCAACAAGGCAGTGTGAATTTGAGCTAATTGCCTGCTACGTATAAATTTCATTCATTCCAAGATGTTGCTTTAAGTTCAAGGAGATACAAGAAGTATTTTCCCATGATGAAGATTTAACTGAAGCAAGATCATCAAGTAGAGATGCAGTTTTTAAATAGATATTAATTTTAAGACTTCAAAAACCTTCCAATGGTTTGTAAATATGAAACATTTTAATAAAAAGTTTGCAGAAATATCTTAAGGTTGTTGCAAGTTTCCAAATGTTTATGGGGATGTTTAATGGCCACTTGCCTCCCTTGGTAGTTCAGGCTGAGTATCCTGTTAGTTTTCTTGCTTGTTTAGTCGAGACTGCTCCACATGGACATTTTATGGCCGCACGTGATTCTGTGATTGTGTCAAAGATCATCTATCCCTCCTTGTCTTTGCTTGTCTGTGGGTTTTGGCACGGTTGACCACACAATCCTCCTCCCATGCCTCTCCACCATCATTCAGCTAAATGGGCTGCACTTGCCTGGTTCAATTCACATCTGGTGTTTGCATCATCAGCAATGGCTTCTCTTAATCAGGCTTTTTCATTATTCGAATGCTATTCCTCCATCACCTCTCACGCCTCCTGCTACTGCCTCTAAATTGTGTGGTCTGGATGAGCTAAAATGTCTCACAGTTAAATATTAGAAAGACTGAAAACATTTTCTTTGGTCCCCATCACTAAATCTGGTCCCCAGCTACTGATGCGCCCCCCCCCCCCCCCCCCGAGGAAAGGTTATGATGGTTAGACCTTGGTCACTGCCGTAAGAAACTCCTGCATCTATGTCTGAAACAAGTTGCTGAGAGAAGCCTTTGCCTTTGGCTTCTCTTTTTCTGTTCTTGGGACACAGTGAGATAAGTATCCAGGCTCCCTTACTGGCAGCAAAAACAAAGCTGAGACTGACTTCTGCATTCACTCAAACTTGCTGAAAGATTCCCAGCTGTTTTATTCAATACTCCTTTACTGAATGCCCAATAAATCTACAAAGAATTGTTGTTTCCCTAAATAGACCTGACACTGGTTTTCAGACTTCTTTCCTGTGCATGGTCAACATTGGCTGTTAATTGCAAATGTTTGAATCAATTTCACAGGGATGGCATCAATTGAGCATTGCATATGGATTGACTTCATCTGTGCACTGTACATGCTATGTGCATATACAGTATATATGGAAACATCCAGTTGAGCATTGCATTTTATACTGTTCACACTATAAAGACCTGGTCACACATCGTAATTGGTCACATTAGTCAATTGCACAGCACAAATAAAATGCAAAATGCCAATACATTTGTTGGCTATTATCTAAGAGGAATGATATACGGTGCAGTTATGTTTCAGTTGTATAGAACATTGGTGAGACATCATCTGGCAGACTATGTCTAGCACTGGGAATTATACCTTGGGAGAGATATATTAGCCTTGTAAGGACTACATTTTACATTCACAAGGATGGCTAATCAAACAAATCAGAGTTTGATTACCATTACAGATTGCATAAACCTGCCTTATATTTCCTTGAAATTATGGGGTGATGTGATCAAGAAGTAAAAAATGACAAAAGGATTCAATATGGTAGATAAAGAAAATAATTTCCTCTTTTGAAGGAATTCAGAGCAAGAGCATACATGTCTAAAATTAGATCTTATCTATTTGGAAGTAGTATCACAAAGTACTTTTTTCACACAATATGTCGCAGAAATTTGAATCTCTTTCCCCTGAAAAGCTGTAGATGTTGGGTCAACTGATGTCTTCAAGACTGAGATCAACATACTTTTGTTATGTAAGGGTACCAAGGGTATTTGGCACAAAGGCTGTTAAATGTCGAGGGACAAATTAGCCGTGATCTAATTGAAAGGTGTAATGGTGTTTTCCTGTTCTTACATTATTGATCAGGTTAAAGTATCTGCTACTGTATTAAACACAAATCAAAATTACTGTAATGGCAATAACAATATCAAAAATGATCTTATTACCCATTTTCAAAATATTGGTAAACAAGCATCACAATTACAATCATACAATTGTCACTTGAATGTTATATTTATATCATCTTATAAGGATTTCATAGTATAAATGTTCTATATGGAACTTCTGAAACAATGTACTTCTATATTCTACCCAGAATGCTTTTTGTTTTATTATTAAACTATGAAAAAAGTAATGTTATTGTGGTTAAGAAATATATAACACCTCCTATTTATGTAGCTTCCTTGGTATTTTACATGTGTGTATCAAAGAAAAAGTTGATCCTAACCAATATATGAGAATTTCAGGGCATTCAATCAATCCAACCATTTACCTCTTTTATCTTGTTTGCACTTGGCTGGTTGTATGTCCAAAAGGAGGAAAGAGGCAGAGATGGACTTGGAGGTTATTTTGGAGTCTAGGGCCTTGGCAGCTGAGGCATGTTTAAATTAAGTCATACACAAGAGCCAGAATTAAATCAGGCCAAATATCATGATGTTTATATGTCTGGAGGAGATTTCAGAATTAGAAATAATTAAGATCAAGGGGGAATTTGAAGACAAAGGCAAATGCTTTAAAATCAAAATATTATTTATGGACATAGAACACAAAAAAAAGGAGTAAGCTGTCTGGTTCCTCAAATCTGCCCCCGTTAAATAAGATAAATAACACGAGGGTCTGTGTGAGCCATCAAGCACATTGGTTAGAAGTAAAAGGATCTTAATGCAAGTTAATTCATGACCAACAGAATTTTGGATGACCTCAGATTTCTAGAGAATAGGACAAAGATGACAAGCTAGGAGTGCATTAACATATAGTTAAATCTGGAGGTAACATAGCCCTAGAAGAAGGTTTCAGCATCATAGGAACTGTGGCAAGGCTGGAGTTAGGCAACATTAGGAATAGGCAGCCTTTGAGATGATATAAATATATGTTTTAAAACACAATTTGGAGTCAAAGATGTCATCATGGTTTTGAACAGCCTAGTTCAAGCAAAGGCACTGGATTGGTGGCTGGGAACCAAGTTTCTGAAGGAAACTAAAGATAATAAATTGGGGCTTCAGAACTTTTACTGTAGGATTTTTTTTTGTCCATACAGTATTGGAAATTGTGCAAACAATATTTTAATGGCAATGTGTGTTTGTAATTGGGGATTGGGCCAGGCTGAGACAAAGTGAAGTAAAACTAGTGATCTTCAGGAAATTCATGCCATATTTTCAGATGATGTTGCTGAGGGGCTGCATGTTGATGAGAATTTACCTTTCAGAAAGACAAGTAACATTGTGGGTGTAGAGCTAAAGCCATTATTGGTGATTCTCCAGGAATGATCAGATACATAAGAATGGAACTAGTCAACTGAGGTCCGATCAGAGGATGATCATGGTCAACCATATCAAAGGCTGCAAACATGCTTTGAGGTGCCTTGGTTTAATTAGTTTGTTTTAAAAGAAGAGTTGCATTAATATCTTATTTTTCCTGAGCTCCAAAGTATCTCAAAGCACTTACAACCAATGAACTACCTTTGAAGTGCAGTCATTTTTACATAATTCTAATTTGGGATTAAATGTGTTCACTGTCTCTTTCAGTAAATTCCAAAATTGTGGGCTTTTGCCAAATGAAACTGCCTGCTGTCCCATATTAAGCTAGGTCTTATTATGTAGTTTGGCAAGTTAGTGTGAACTTTGACCTCAATAATACTGGAAGAACAAATGTCAGATTTCCACATGTGCATATGAGTAGGGAGAATGTTGTAAAGAGGCTTCAATGAGTCTTTCTCCAGTTGCAGCAGCTAGAGCAGCAGAGGGGAGGAGCTAGCAGCTTTTTTTTTAATGTTGTGTTATTGACTAAGTGTGTGGCAACTCAGTCAATGAAAGCAAGGTAGGGTAAAGTGAAGTGGCCATTCTGAGAGTTGACCAGTGTAGCAGTAGGAAGCTAAGGCTTTGGTGAGGAGGCACAGGTGAGTCGCAGTTAAGAACAGGTAAGGTTACTTTTATATAGTAGTTCATAGAATCATAGAAAGTACAGCACTATACAGGCCCTTCGGCCTATATGTTGTGCAACCTTTAAACCTCACCTAAGACTATCTAAGCCCTTCCTCCCACATATCCCTCTATTTTAAATTCCTCCATATGCTTATCCAGCAATCTCTTGAAGTTGACCAATGTACCTGCCTCCACCACCACCCCAGGCAGTGCATTCCATGCTCCAACGACTCTCTGGGTAAAAAACCTTCCTCTGATATCTCCCTTGAACTTCCCACCCATTACTTTAAAGCCATGCCCTCTTGTATTGAGCATTGGTGCCCTGGGAAAGAGGCGCTGGCTGTCCACTCTATCCAATTCCTCTTAATATTTTGTATACCTCTATCATGTCTCCTCTCATCCTCCTTCTCGCCAAAGAGTAAAGCCCTAGCTCCATTAGTCTCTCCTTATAATGCATACTCTCTAAACCAGGCAGCATCCTGGTAAATCTCCTCTGCACCCTTTCCAACGCTTCCACATCCTTCCTATAATGAGGCAACCAGAACTGCACACAGTACTCCAAGTGTGGTCTAACCAGAGTTTTGTAGAGCTGCATCATTACCTCGCGGCTCTTAAACTCAATCCCACGATTTATGAATGCTAACATCCCATAAGATTTCTTAACTACCCTATCCACCTGTGAGGCAACTTTCAGGGATCTGTGGATATGAACCCCCAGATCCCTCTGCTCCTCCACACTACCCAGAATCCTGCCATTAACTTTGTACTCTGCCTTGGAGTTTGTCCTTCTGAAGTGTACCACCTCACACTTCTCCGGATTGAACTCCATCTGCACTCCCTCCACCACAACCCTCTGCTTTCTACAGGCAAGCTAATTCTGAATCCACACGGCCAAGCCTCCCTGGATCCCATGCCCTCTGATCTTCTGAAGAAGCCTACCATGTGGAACCTTGTCAAATGCCTTAATTAAAATCCATGTAGACCACATCTACTGCACTACCCTCATCAATCTTCCTGGTCACCTCCTCAAAGAACCCTATCAGGCTTGTGAGACATGATCTTCCCTTCACAAAGCCATGCTGGCTGTCCCTGATCAGACTATGATTCTCTAAATGCTCATAGATCTTATCTCTAAGAATCTTTGCCAACAGCTTGCCCACCACAGATGTAAGGCTCACTGATCTATAATTCCCTGGACTATCCCTACTACCTTTTTTGAATATGGGGACAACATTTGCCACCCTCCAATCCTCTGGTACCATTCCTGTGGACAACAAGGACTCAAAGATCCAAGCCAATGGTTCAGCAATCTCCTCCCTCGCCTCGCGGAGCATCCTGGGGAATATTCCGTCAGGCCCCGGGGACTTATCTGTCCTAATATTTTCTAACAGCTCCAACACATCTTCCCTTTTGATATCTGCATGCTCCAGAACATTAACCTTACCAACACTGTCCTCAGCATCACCAAGGCCCCTCTCCTTGGTGAATACTGAAGAGAAGTATTCATTGAGGACCTCACCCACTTCCACAGCTTCCAGGCACATCTTCCCACCTTTGTCTCTAATCGGTCCTACCTTCACTCTCGTCATCCTTCTGTTCTTCACATAATTGAGAAAAGCCTTGGGATTTTCCTTAACCCTACTCCCCGAGGCCTTTTCATGTCCCCTTCTTTCTCTCCTCAGCCCCTTCTTAAGTTCCTTCCTTGCTACCCTATATTCCTCATGAGACCAATCTGATCCTTGCTTCCTAAACCTTATGTATGCTGCTTTCTTCTTCCTAACTAGTTGTTCCACCTCTCTTGTCACCCATGGTTCCTTCACCCTGCCATTCCTTCTCTGCCTCACTGGGACAAATTTATCCCTAACATCCTGCAAGAGATCTCTGAACAACGACCACATCCCCATAGTACATTTCCCTTCAAAAATGTCATCCTAATTCACACTTGCAAGTTCTAGCCCTATAGCCTCATAAATTGCCCTTCCCCAATTAAATATTTTCCT
Source organism: Pristis pectinata (assembly GCF_009764475.1). Classification (NCBI taxonomy): domain Eukaryota; kingdom Metazoa; phylum Chordata; class Chondrichthyes; order Rhinopristiformes; family Pristidae; genus Pristis; species Pristis pectinata. Next base: position 32,651,875 of record NC_067407.1, on the reverse strand, counting down.
GGCCTCTTTGCTCCTATCCTTGTCCATGACAATGCTAAAGGTTATGGAGCAGTGGTCACTGTCCCCCAAATGCTCACCCACCGAGAGATCTGTCACCTGACCTGGTTCATTACCTAATACTAGATCTAATATGGCATTCCCTCTAGTCGGCCTGTCAACATACTGTGACAGGAATCTGTCCTGGACACACTTAAAAAGCTCTGCCCCATCTAAACCTTTGGTACTAAGCAGGTGCTAATCAATATTTGGGAAGTTGAAGTCTCCCATGATAACAACCCTGTTATTCTTGCACCTTTCCAAAATCTGCCTCCCAATCTGCTCCTCAGTATCCTTGCTGCTACCAGGTGAGGGGGGGGGGGGGTGCTATAAAATACTCCCAGTAGAATAACTGACCCTTTCTTGTTCCTAACTTGCACCCATACTGACCCTAGAGAGGATCCTTCTACATCATCTACCCTTTCTGCAGCTGTAATAGTATCCCTGACCAGTAACGCCACCCCCTCCTCCTCTTCTCCCCCCCCCATCCCTTTTAAAACACTGAAATCCAGGAATATTCAGTATCCATTCTTGCCTTAGTGACAGCCAAGTCTCTGCAAGAGCCACAATATCGTAGTTCCACGTATTTATCCAAGCTCTCAGTTCATCACCCTCATTCCTGATACTTCTTGCATTTAAGTAAATGCACTTCGGCCCATCCACTTTTCTACTTTTATATCCTATAATCTGCTTCTCCTTCCTCAAAGCCTCTCTATATGTTAGATCTGACTTTACTTCTTCCACTGACCTACCCCTCCAGTTCCCATCCCCCTCGCAAACTAGCTTAAACCCTCCCAAACCACACTAGCAAACCTGCCTGCAAGGATATTGGTCCCCCTCGAGTTCAGGTGTAACCCATCCATTGTGTCCAGGTCCCACCTTCCCCAGAATAGAGCCCGATAATCCAAAAATCTAAAACCTTGTCCCCTGCACCAATTCCTCAGCCACACATTCATCTGCCATCTCCTCCAATTCTTACCTTCACCATCACGTGGCACTGGCAGCAATCCTGAGATTGCTACCCTTGAGGTCCTGTTCTTCAGCCTTCTACCTAGGCTCCCTAAACATGCTCTTCAGTACCTCATCCCTCTTTCTACCTATGTCGTTGGTACCAACATGTACTGCGACTTCTGTCAGCTTTCCCTCTCGCTCAAGAATGCTGTGGACTCTATCAGAGACATCCCGGACCCTGGAACCTGGGAGGCAACATACCATCCTGGATTCTCGCTCACGTCCACAGAACCTCCTGTCTGTTCCCCTGACTATCGAGTCCCCTATCACTATTGCCCTCCTCTTCTCCTCCCTTCCCTTCTGAGCAGCAGGACCAGTCCCAGTGCCAGAGACCTGGCTTCTGCTGCTTGATCCCTGTAGGTCATCCCCCTCAACAGCATCCAAAGTGGAATACCTGTTATTGAGGGGAACAGCCTCCAGGGTCCTCTGCACTGTCTGCCTGTTCCCCTTCTCCTTCTCTCCCCTGACAGTCACCCATCTCTCTGCCTCCTGGACCCTAGAAGCACCTGCTCTAAGGGAGGCAACTGCCTCCCGATGCACAGCACCTAGATATCTCTCTCCCTCCCTGATGCTCTGCAATGTTTGAAGCTGCGACTCCAGCTCAATTCTGAGCCAAAGTTCCTCCAGCCTCAAGCACTTACTGCAGATGTGGTCACTGTGCACCACAGCAGGGTCCACTAGCTCCCACATCACACAGCTGCAGCACATCGCCATGCCCTCCATCTGAACTAGTTTTTTTTCCCCTACCTAGTTGTAGTCTACTTACACATTTATAATAATAACAGTAAACCTTACCCTTACTTTCCAGCTACTCACCAGTGTTGTTGCAGATGGCCTCCGCCTCTTGATGACAAAGAGAATGATGGATAAATGGATCCCACCTCAACCCGTTACCAACTAAGCCCGTTGAGCCACAGCGCAATCACTCTGCTCCCTCTCACTCCGCTGCCCGCTCTGACGTAGTTAAAAAGGACACCAAATTATAACTAATTAAATAAAGTAGGGATGCAGGATCAAGTGATGTGTTGTAGCTGCATGATGTGGGAGCTGGTGGACCCCATTGTAGTTCCTGGTGACCACATCTGCAGCAAGTGTTGGTTGCTCAAGGAACTCAAGATCAAAGTTGATGACCTGGAATCTGAGCTTCAAACACTGCGACTCATCAGGGAAGAGGAGAGTTACCTGGATGCTTTCTTTCAGGAGGCAGACACACCCATTAGATTAACTTCTTCAAATTACGTCTGTGGTCAGAGACAAGAGGGTGTGATTATGAGTGAGGCAGGGAGGGGGATCCAAGAGGTAGTGCTGGAGGAACCTCAGCCCTTGAGCTTGTCCAACAGGTCTGAGATTCCTGCTCCCAGTGCGGATGAGAGTGGGAGCTGTAGGAAGGATGAGCAACTGAACTGTGACACAGTGGTTCAGGGAGTCATTCAAGATGGGGGTGCAGAAGGGAAACGTAGCTGTAATTGGGGATAGTATAGTCAGGGGAATAAACACAATTCTCTGTCACAAGGATCGAGAGTCCCGAAGGCTGTGTTGCCTGCCTGGTGCCTGGGTTTGCAACGTCTCATCTGAGCTGCAGAGGAATTTGGAGTGGGAGGGGAAAGATCCAGTTGTTGTGGTCCATGTGGGTACCAATGATGTAGGTAGAACAAGGAAAGAGGTTCTGCAAGGGAATTTGAGCAGCTAGGGACTAAATTAAAAAGCAGAACTAAATAGGTAATGAGCTCTGGATTGCTACCTGAGCCATGTGCAAATTGGCACAGGGTCAATTAGATCAGAGGATTAAATGTGTGGCTCAAAGTTTAGTGTGGGAGAAGTGGGTTTGAATTCATGGGACATTGGCACAAGTATTGGGGAAGGAGGCTATTCCGATGGGATGGGCTCCACCTGGTCCCAGCTCCATGCTGGCGAATCGCATAACTAGGGCTGTAGATAGGGCTTTAAACTAAATAGTGGTGGGGGGGGGGAGGGTAGGTTCAACAGACTGGAAAAGTATGGTTAAAGTAAAGGGGAAGGAGAGTGCAGGAGAGGTTACTAAAGTCTCTAGAATAAAGAATATGACAAAGTTTAGAAAGGGATAAGAACTTAACTTCAGGCAACATGGAGACAAATTTGAGAAGAGGGGTGGTGAATACAGGACTGAAGGTGTTATATTTGAAAGCACGCAGTATACAAAATAAATTAGATGAGCTTATAGCACAGTTAGAAATTGGCAGGAATGATGTTGTGGTTGAAAGAAGATCACAGCTGGGAGCTAAAACTCCAAGGATACTCATCCTATCGAACAGTCAGGCAGATGGACAGAGGGTGTGGGACGGCTCTGCTGGTAAAAAATGAAATCAAATACTTAGAAAGAAGTGACATGGGATCGGAAGGTGCCAAATCCTTGTGGGTAGAGTTAAGAAACTGCAAGGGTAAAAAGACCCTTATGGGAGTTATATACAGGCCTCCAAATAGTAGCCAGGATGTGGGGTACAAATTACAACAGTAGATAGAAAAGACATGTGAAAAGGGCAATGTTACGGTGGTCATGGGGCATTTTAATATGCAGGTAGATTGGGAAAAATCAGGTTGGTACTGGATCCCAAGAGAAGGAATTTGTAGAATGCCTACGAGATGGCTTTTTAGAGCAGCTTGTGGTTGAGCCCACTAGGGAAAAGGCAATTCTGGATTTGGTGTTGTGCAATGAACCAGATTCAATTAGGGAGCTTAAGGTAAAAGAACCCTTAGGAGGGAGTGATCATAATACGATAGAATTCACCCCGCAATTTGAAAGGGAGAGGCTAAAATAGGGTGGATCGGTTTTACAGTTGAGTAAAGGTAACTACAGAGGCATGAGAGAGGAGCTGGCCAAAGTTGATTGGAAGGGGACCCTGGCAGGGATGACGGTGAAGCAGCAATGGCAGGAGTTTCTGGGAGTAATTCAGAAGGCACAGGATCAGTTCATTCCAAAGAAGAAGCATCCTAAAGGGAGGATGAGGCAACCGTGGCTGACAAGGGAAGTCAAGGACAGCATAAAAGCAAAAGGGGGCATATAATATTGCAAAAATTAGCGGGAAGCTAGAGGATTGGGAAGCTTTTAAAAACCAACAAAAGGCAACTAAAATAGCAATAAGGGGAAAAAAGATGAAATATGAAAGTAGGCTAGTCAATAATTTAAAGGATGCCAGAAGATTTTTCAGATATATAACGAGTAAAAGAGTGGACATTGGACCGCCGGAAAATGACGCTGGAGAAGTAGTAAAGGGGAACAAAGAAATGGCGGACAGACTGATTAAGTATTTTGCATCAGTATTCACTGTGGAAGACACCAGCAACATGCCAGAAATTTGAGAGTCAGGGGAAGAAGTGTGTGTAGTTGCTATTTCTAAGGATAAGGTGCTTGGGAAGTGTCGGTGGATGTTGTTTACTTGGATTTTCAGAAAGCCTTTGACAAGGTGCCACACATGAGGCTGCTAAGTAAGATAGGAGCCCATGGTGTTACAGGAAAGGTACTAGCATGGATAGAAGAGTGGCTGACTGGCAGAAGGCAAAGAACAGGAATAAAGGGGGCCTCTTCTTGTTGGCTGCTGGTGACTAGTGGTGTTCCGCAGGGGTTAATGTTGGGTCCACTACTCTTCACGCTGTATGTTAATGATTTGGATGATGGAATTGATGGCTTTGTGGCCAAATTTGCAGATGATACACAGATAGGTGGAGAGATGGGTAGTGTTGAGGAAGCAGGGAGTCTGCAGAAGGACTTGGATGGGTTGGGAGAATGGGCAAAGAAGTGACAGATGGAATACAGCGTAGGGAAGTGTACGGTCATGCACTTTGGTAGAAGGAGTAAAGGCATAGACTATTTTCTAAACAGAAAGAGAATTCAGAAATCAGAGATACAAAGGGACTTGGGTGTCTTAGTGCAGGATTCCCTAAAGGTTAACTTGCAGGTTGAGTTGGTAGTAAGGAAGGCAAATGCAATGTTAGCATTCATTTCGAGAGGACTAGAATATAAAAGCAAGGATGTAATGCTGAGGCATTGTAAGGCCAGACCACATTTGAAGTATTGTGAGCAGTTTTGGGCCCCATATCTAAAGAAGGATGTGCTGGCATTAGAGAGGATCCAGAGGAAGTTTATGAGAATGATCCTGGGAATGAAAGGGTTAACATATGAGGACCATTTGATGGTTCTGGGCCTGTTCATACTAGAGTTTAGAAGGATGAGGGGGGATCTCATTGAAACCTACTGAATATTAAAAGGCCTGGATTGAGTTGAGGTGGAGAGGATGTTTCCAGTAGTGGAAGAGTCTAGGACCAGAGGGCACAGCCTCAGAATAGAAGGACGTTCCTTTAGAACAGATGGGGAGGAATTACTTTAGCCAGAGGGTGGTGAATCTGTGGAACTCATTGCCACGGATGGTTGTGAAGGCCAAGTCACCGGGTACATTTAAGTGGAGGTTGATAGGTTCTTGATTCATAAGGGCATCAAAGGTTATGGGGAGAAGGCAGAGAATGGGGTTGAAAGGGAAAAAAATCAGCCATGATCAAATGGTGGAGCAGACTTGATGGGCTGAATGGCCTAATTCTGTTCCTATGTCTTATAGACAAACTGAGTGAGTGGGTGGGAACATGACAGATGGAATATAATGTGAAAAATGTAAGGTTACATATTTTAGTGTACAAAACCAAACATCAGGGTATTTTTTTAAATCCTGAGAGATTATGTAATGTTGATGTTCAAAGGAATCTAAGTGTGCTTGTTTGCAAATCACTGAAAGCCAAGAATGCAGGTACAGTAAGTAACTGGGAAGGCAAATGAGATATTGGCTTTTATTTGGTGAGAATTTGAATGCAGGAATAATTATATCTCACTGCAATTTTATAGGGCCTTGATGAGACCATACCTGGAGTATTGTGTCCAAGTTTAGACTCCTTATCTACAAAAAATGATAGAGGTGCAGGGAAGATTCCCTAAACTGGCTTCAGCAATGGTAGGTTTGCCTTATAAGAAGAAACTGAGTAGGTTGGCCCAGGATACTCCAGAGTTCAGAAGAGTGGGAGGCAATTTCAATGAAACCTATAAATGTCTTACAGGACTCAACAGACTGGATACAGGGAGGATGTTTCCCCTAGCAGGGTTCACTGTCACAGAATACATTTTCATCTGAGGTGAGGAAAACATTTTGTCAGGCATAGGGAAGTGAATCTACAGTATGTAATTTTCCACACCCAAGGGCTGTGGCTCAGTCATTTAGTTTACTTAAAGCAGAGATCATTAGATTTCTTCATATTAAGGGAATCAAGAGAAATGGGGTAGTGCAGGAAAATGGCACTGAAGTGGAAGATCAGCCATGATCTTAATGAACAGTGGAACAGGTTCAAAGAGCCAAATTGCCTGCTTCTGCTCTTATTTCTTGTGTTCTTTTGAATTCCACGCTAACCAGGGTTCAGCTATTTAGCTATTGTTGATCTTTCTACAGAAATGCCTCTAGTACTGATAACAAGTGTTAAGGGGCCAGATTGAGCTAGCCCAGTCCTCCTAACCAGAACCACATATTATGAACCACCAACCCTGCACTTGTAGGAATATCTTGCTGATCCTCTACAAGCTGGAGTTCAAAATGCTTTCAGGCCCATCAATGGCACAGTAAGAAAAATTCATTACCAAAAAGCCCAGATAGCTTTTGATATCAGACCAAGCTAGAGGACAGGATTATGCTAGCTGTAAAAGCTACAATTGATCTTAAGATTTTATTAAATATTATTAAAATTGAAGTAAATAATCAAAATAGTATAATTATAAGTAATGTATAATTAATTTTAAAATTAAGTACAAAGTAAGACACAATATGAAACAGTTCTAAACATCAAACAACATTAAAACGAAGCAAAATACTTGTAGAAAATCTAACTTAGCTTCCCTTTGCCTCCTAAATCTCAGCAGAAGCCCCACAATTATATTGTAAATGAAAATAAAAAAAAACTACAGATGCTGGAAATCTGAAATAGAACCAGAAAATGCTGGAACACTCAGCAGGTTAGGTAGGATCTGTGGAAAAGAAAACAGATAAAGTTTCAGGTCAAAAATCCTTGTTGAAGAGTAAAAATAGGTGAATTTTAAGTTGCAAAGAAGACGAAGATAGGTGGCTAGGACAAAGGAAGTAGCTCATTTAGGGTAGGCCAGAATTGTCATGGAGATAAATTGTAGAGGTCATCCAGTTGATAGTTAATAAAGATATTTAGAGAGTGAAAATGAACATAAACAGTGAAATGAGGGCAGTTAGAGACTGAGAACACCAAACAAAAACAAAAAAAGTTGCAAAATGTGGGACTGTTGGATATGCTCAGCAGGTCAAGCTTACTAATAGAGAAAGGAAAACTGAGCCAGTTTCACAGAAGGAAAAGAAATGGTTAGATCTGATACACACAGAGAAAGCAAGTTATCTGAATTTGAGAAATCTAATATTGAGTCTGGAAGACTGCAATATGCCCAGAGATAAGTACTGTTCCTCAAGGAGACACAAGAAACTGCAGATGCTGGAATCTGAAACAAAAAACAAAATGCAAGGTCAAGCAGCTTCTGTGGAGGCAAATGGATAGTCAAAATTTCAGGTCGTAACCCTGTTTCAGAAGGGAATTTATTAAAGCATTCCAGGTGTTCCTTAAGCTATTTCCACTAATTGGGAAAAAACTGTACTGGTTCAAGAACTGGAGCAGCACCCACACAACATGTTTCAATACTACAATAAAACAATACTGAAGCAAAAAGATTTGAACTGATTGTCACTTGAACAATCAGTGCCACGTCATGTACTCTAACATGCCAGCTGGCAACTGGGCCTTTATGTAGAAAGTCGAAAAGATCCGAAACAAGAAGCATATACTTATCAGGCACTGCACCTTAGAAATGTCACCCTTGATTGGTAGACTTTGTTGAGCAGTTAAGACACTCTACAAGCAGTCTGGTCGTATGTCCAACTGCAGTTCTTTCTAACATGTTGAGAGCTGACCTTCTTTGTCCTTCACTGAGTTCAGTGCAGCAAATCTACCACTCATCATAAGGTTTTACTCCTGATTTATGAGAACCATCTAATTAACAGAGAAGCAATTTCCTAAGTACTATTAATTCTGATTCCAATAGCCCAGTAACAAATAAATGCCACTATCTGACTACCTATGGTTCCTGAGCTCTTTAAATCTTGCAATCTCCTAAATTAATCAAGTTGAACAATGGATAGAACTTCAGTCTCTTGAATAAAATGGCACCGTAAGATCAAAATTTCCTTGAGATTCATAAGAAAAAAAAACTGCAGGTGCCAGAAATGTGAAATTATAATGAAAAATGCTGTAAATGCAAACAGAATGTGCTGTTAATGCTCAGTAAGCCAGGCAGCATCTGTGGAAAGAGATAAACCAAGTTAACTTCTCAGGTCAATATTCTAATAAGATCATGGTCCTAAACATTAACTTTGTTTCTCTCACCATGTATATTATGTGATCTATTGTGCATTTCAATCATATTCTACTTTTTAATCGCATGAGATTCATGCACCTCCTGCCTATCTGAAAGGCTCACCAGATTTAAAATACCACCAGGTATGGCTGAAGTAACAGTAAGATGATAACACATTCAATTCTGCAACTTGCACATCCTGTTGCTGACAGGGTGGGGAGAGAGGAAATGTGGGGTGGTGAGTTACCAAAGACATTGGGTGGATTAAAATATCCCTACCATAGTATACTTGATCATTCCAGACCTACGAACCATTGCCTTGTACAACTACAACTGAAGCTTCTTCATTTAATGAACTGTTTTATATAGAATCATCTCATAAATTGTAGTTGTTCTGATCAGCATATTTGCTTTAGTCCCAATAGTGTCTTCACAGCTGCGCTCTCTCTCAATACCATATAAAGCTGCACTTTGCAAAGTGGAGATAAATATTGCCAATTATTTTTTATGCAAATTATAGAGGAATACAACTTTTCAGTGAGCAAAATGTTATATTATGTATTTGAAAATTGCACCTGGTAGTTCTTGAAAATTCTCCTTCACCTGATTGCAGGCTACCAGTGCAATGTGCAGCACACTCTTTTGTAGCCTGTCAGCTGCCAAATTATTTCTCACTTAGATTTTTATATTAGAATTGACAGTGCTTCTAATAGATTGCTATGTTCCAAAGATTTCATTCCTTAAAATTCAATTCAGTTCTTAATATGAAACGTTAAAATCTTAATCAAGTCCAAATGTTTCAAGCATAATTTCTTATATAATGCTTCAAAGTTGAGAAAAAGAGGGAAAATAAAACAGGTGTAGCGGTTGCTACCGCGAAATAAAACAAGACGCTAGTCGGAGGATTGTCGAACAAGAACTGGTTTATTTTCCCGCCTTGCGCGGGCCCTTTAAGGGAGACTGTTCCCGCCCAATGCAACCGGCAATGACGTAAGTACTACATCATCAAGACTTTCCCGCGCGCGGGTTCTCCCCGTCGCTCGGGAAAGACGAGGCCCGCCGCCATCTTGGGCCTCGTCGCTCCGACGCCGCTCAACCCGACTGCTGAGCCGGTTCGACCGACTAAATGGTGAGTCGCCACACAGGAAACCTTTTTAATTGAGAAACTTAGGTAAAAAGCCTAACGTTTGCAATTGTGCAAAGGTGAAAGGGCCTTCTAATGGTAGATGACTCCAACTATTGGCATGTTTTCCCTTTGGTGTCCACTTACCAGGGCAACTTGATGTCACACTTGTCAAATGATGACCTAATGTCAAGAGCAGTCACTCTCACCCCACCTCTGGAATTTAGCTCTTTGGTTTGGAACCAAGGCTGCATTGAAGTTTGTACATTGCAGTAATGTATTGCTGATAGAGAGGAGATTGATTGGGCAGTTAATGGAATTGGACTTGTTTTGTTTTTTGTGAACAAGTCATATGTAGGCTATTTTCACACTGATAGGTTGATAACAGTTATGTAACTGTACCAGAGCAGTTTAATTGGAGGCACAGCTGGTTCTAGAGCACAGTTCTTAAGTGGTGCAGCTGGGATGTCATCTGAAAATAAAATATAGAAAACTACAGCACAGAAACAGGCCCTTCAGCCCACAATGTCTGCACTGACCATGATGCCAATCTAAACTAATCCCATATGCCTGCACATAAGAAAAGAAAAAGAAAATTTTTGGCAGGCGGAGCCAGGTGGAGGAGTGGTGGTGGGCTGGGGGGAGGCAGTTAGGGAGAGGATAGAGACCTCTCCCATTGCTTCCATAGTTTCTGCTATATCCAGTGATCTTAGCTGTTTAGCTGTTCTTGATATAATGTGGAGTGAACTGAACTGGCTTAAGACTGGGTCTTGTGATGGTAGGGTCCTCAGGAGGAAGCCAAAATCAATCATCTACTCTGCACTTCTGGCTGAACATTGTTGTGAGTGAATGAATAACAGAGGCAGAGTTTTATTAACATCCTTATTGAATGAAGCAACTTTCAACTAAAGGTATTATCTGATATAAGATTGTATTAAAAGTCACACCACTCGGTATCAACATTTCTTAATGGTACATTTATATACACACATTCTTTACTTTCTTAGAAGTTAAAGGAGGTTTGGTCACCAAACAGTCTAACAAACTTCTGCAGATGTACAATTGAAAGTATCCTGACTGGTTGCACCATGGTCTGGTACGGCAATTCAAATGTGCAGGAACGCAGAAAGCTGTAGAGAGTACTGGAGTCAGCCCAATACATCACAGGCACATCCGGGCACACCATCAGGGCCATGCCATCTTCTTGCAAATACCATAGTGCAGGAGGTACAGAAGCCTGAAGTCCCACACCACCAGGTTCAAGTACAGCAACTTCCCTTCAACCATTCAGTTCTTGAACAACCTGCACAACCCTAATCACTACCCCAGTTTGGCAACACTATGACCCCTTTGATCACTTTGCATTACAATTGACTTCCTTTTTGTTCTAATTGTGTTCTTTCTTGTAAAAATTGTGTATAATTTATGCATAATTTATGTTTCTTCTTGTGAATGTTGCGTATCTCATGGTATCTGCCTCGGATGCTGCTGCAAGAAAGTTTTTCATTGCACGTATGCATATATCTACTTGTGCATATGACAATAAACACGACTTTGAAATATGCACAGTAGCCTCATTCAATAGTGAACTGAGGCTGGTACTTATTTCAGGCTGTTGCCAGAACAGGAAGAAAAACAGGGCGCTGAATAGTTTAATAATTGCCTAAACTCCCATGTAAATTGGGTACAAACTGAGTGCCTTTGAGCCCATTTCATACCTAGGAAAGGGCACAACTATACTGAATTCAGACCTCAAAATATTTCTTTGTGATTAGTTCATTTATCTATTGGACTGGTATTGCTATTTCAATTAGGTTTTTAGTTTATTTAGGAATGAATATATATAACAGCTAACAATGAATTACATTGAGTTGAATAGCTCATGAGCAATTTGCAAGTACACTGAAATAAATAAAACTTCTGTGACAATACAGCATAATTTGAAAGGAAACTTCCAGTAATGTAGCAAGATATGATTGTAAGGAGTCTTCTGAGAGTGTAAATTGCCAACACTTAATGCACATAATTTATCAAACAGGTGGTTGTAAAAAATTAGTCAGATTAGCTATTCTCAGTCGAACTACATGCAATTTAATCCAGCAAATTTGCACAAGATAACAATTATAAAGACGTTTACAAAGCCCTCAACAATCTGACAATGCAGTAAATAACCAAAAATTCACAGGCAATTCTGAATTAATCAGAGCTAACAGTTGAAAATGACTAAACAATTCAATTTTGCTTTTATTACATAACTTTGGGGAGTGTGTTGGTGTAACATGTTGCATTTTGCTACTTCTCCAATGAAAACCCAAGCATAAAGCCTTTTAGGACAGTATAATGTAGCAATTGCAACAATAAAGAAATTCAAATTATTATGATTTAAACCACAGGTAAACCCAAAATGCAATAACTTGAAGAGCTAATCCAAAGTATAGAAAAGGTCATTTTTACAGTGGCAAAGCAAATATTTTGGGTTTTCTAGCATTGAAAATCTTCGGCAAAAAAAAATTACTTCTGAAGGGTAAGATGTGTTAGAACCAGCAGAACTTTTGTTGATATTCCTGAAAGTGAGTTAGTAAAGTACTGTTTTATAATAATGGGGATTTCTAAATTAGGAGATAATCAAATTTCAATTTTAATGCCTAGTATATTCTGGGACTATTACTGTTGTGTTTTGGTTTTAATTCCATGACTATACACAATTTTTTGGAAACTATAAATGAGAAGTCTTTATTTTACCGGTATGAAGCACACTTTTTACTTCTATCCACAAGACTCTGATTCATATATTTGATATATGCAATATAACACCAAAATTTTCTGTGTAAACATTTATAACAAGTAAACCACATTTAATTATGTAGACATTAGTTCCTCCTTCGATGTCTATTCCCCTGCAAATCATTTTTCCTCTAGTGTTTTTGTTAACATGCTTACTACCTTTACTGACTCACCATGCTCCAAGCCTTTTTCACTCCTGTTCGCTTCAGTATATAGGCAATAACGGTAAAATCCAAGTGTTTCAAGACTCTTCAAGACAGCCTCATAAGGGATAAAACTGAAAAATGTACTAAACTAAATGACTGCTATTTAAATATTCTTTCCTGGTTGTTCTGCATGGCTTCACAGCTTGCAGTATATGTTCCACTGAAACACAAAAATGACCAACTCATTGTATTCAAATTCAATGGAATCGCCTTCATATGGATTAAAAGCATAAAAGTACTTTAGAATATTAAAGATTTATGAATTTCAAACAGAAATCTCACTACCACCCTATAGAAATATATCTCCAAGGCAAATTAGTGATTTTTGATGTCTTTCTCCAAGGCTATTGCTATTCCCCCATTCATCAACTGCAGCAGTCAAATACAGTGGCTGACATTTATTTATCACTTCCTTGATTGCAAAACTTCTTCCAGCATATTTTCTTTGCTGATCCATTTTCTACATCTTAATCACTTCAGCAAAAGTGATCTAATCAATCTCTGTAGTATATCTCTCTTAAAAGTTTGAATGTATACTCACCACTTTTTCATCACAGCAGAATCATAGAGTCATACAGCACAGAAACACATTCTTTGACCCACCAAGTCCATGTCAAACATCAAGTGCCCATTTATACTGATCCCATACTACTTCCATTTCATTTTTCCCATATTCCCATCAACTCCTCCCAGATTTAACAACTCACCTATATACTTAGGGAACTTACATGGCCAATTAACCAAGTGACCCATACGTCTTTGGAAAGTCGGAGGGAATCAGAGGACCACATTGTCACAGAGAGATGGAGCATATTCCATACAGAAGGGACGCAGGCCAGAATTTAACTTCATGCTTAGATATAGTCCTCATTTGATTATTACTGTTCAAGCCAGGGAATGAACCCTGGTTAAATGAAGAGTTCAGGAGGGCATGCCAGCAGTGGCAACATGTATACCCAACCTGGAAAATGAGGTACTAACTAGGTGAATCTGCTATGTAGGCACTAAATGGCAAAAATAGCACTCAATTGACAGTGCTAAGCAATCATACAAGCAGATCAGGTCAAACCTCTGCAGTCTTGTCATATCCAGCTCTTATTGGTTGTGGCCAATTAAGTAGCTAACGGGAGAACAAGGCTCCACAAACATCCTCATCTACAATATTGGAGGGCTAGCATATGAGTGCTAAACATTCTGAAGCATTTGCAATCATGTTCAGCAAAATATATCTTTGCTTCCTCCTGAGATACCAATCATCACAGAAGCCAGTCTTCATCCAATCTGATTCACTCCACGTGATGTCAAAAAACAGCTGAGACACAGGATACAGCAAAGACAATAGGACCAGACAACATCTCAGCTGCAGCTGTGAAGGTTTATGCACCAGATTTAGCCAGGCAACTAACCAAAGTGTTTCAATACAGCTACAGCAGTGGGATCTCCACAAAAATGTGGAAAATTGCCCAGAGCTTAGTGGAATGGTGTCATGACAACAACCTTTCCCTCAATGTCAACAAAACAAAAGAGCTGGTCATTGACTTCAGGAAAGGGGGCAGTGTACATCAATGGTGCTGAGGTTGGGAGGGTTGACAACTTCAAGTTCCTGGGAGTGAACATCACTAACAACCTGTCCTGGATAAACCACGTGGATGCCATGGCCAAGAAAGCTCACCAGCGCCTCTACTTCCTCAGGAGGCTAAAGAAATTTGGTTTGTCCCTTTTGACTCTCACCAGCTTTTACCGATGCACCATAGAAAGCATCCCTATCAGGATGTATCACGGCTTGGTATGGCAACTGCTCTGCCCAAGACCGCAAGAAGCTGCAAAGAGTTGTGGACGCATCCAGCGCATCACGAACACCAGTCTACCCTCCTTGGACTCTGTCTTTACCTCTTGTTGTCTTGGTGAAGCAGTGAGCATAATCAAAGACCCCACCCACCCGGGACATTCTCTCTTCTCTACTCTTCCATCGGGTAGAAGATACAGGAGCATGAGGGCACATACCACCAGACTTAAGGACAGCTTCTACCCCACTGTGATAAGACTATTGAACGGTTCCCTTATATGATGAGATGGACTACGACCTATGACCTCATGACCTCACGATCTACCTTGTTGAGACCTTGCACCTTATTGCACTGCACTTTCTCTGTAGCTGTGACACTTTACTCTGTACTGTTATTGTTTTTTTACCTGTACTACATCAATGCACTCTGTACTAACTTGATGTAACTGCACTGTGTAATGAATTGACCTGTAAGATCGGTTTATAAGACAAGTTTTTCACTGTACCTCGGTACAAGTGACAATAATAAACCAATACCAATACCAGATATGTCCAGTTCACAAAAAGCAAGGCAAATCCAACCTGGCTAATTACTGTTCCATCAGTGTGACTGAAGATGTCATCAACAGTGCATTCAAGCTGCATTTGCTCACCATAAGCTGCTCACCAATGTTATTTTGGGTTTTGACAGAACCACTCAACTCCTGACCTCATTGCAGCCTTGGCCCAAACATGTACAAAAGAGCTAAACTCCAGGGCTAAAATGAAAGTGATTGCCCTTGACATCTTCCCTCCTTAAACTGATGTCAATGAATAGAAAGGGGAAAATATGCCAATGAATAGAATCACACCTCAGACAAAGAAAGGTAGCAATGCTTCTCCATGATAATCAGGTAGATTATGAGCTGTGAACCAATGTAATGATTGTGTGTTTGTTAGGTCAGACTCACTGAAGTTACCAAAAATATTATGTAAAACAGACTAGAACCATGTGTAATAGTCCATGTTTTGCAGTTGATAATTGGAAGAGTGGAACAATTATTTATTTAAGGGTACAGCTATTTCACTGCAGTAGCCAGCATCATCATCATTAGGGTTGCAGTAGACAAAGTGGAGGTCAGAGACAAAAGAAATCCACTGAGAATGTTTTAATCCAGAGTTTTAGGAAAATCATAACTCCAGGCAGCAATGAAAACAGAGAACTTCTGCCAGTGAGTGGAAGACCAGAACACTTCCCAGGTGCACAAACTCCGACTCAATGGCCTAAGTGAAGTAAATAATCTGGATCTCCTGCTATGCCTCTGGATTACTATTAAGGCCTAAATAATTCTGTCCTGTGAATTTAAATCAATGGGGAAAAGATGTTACAATAAAGACAATAGACATGAAGAAAAGAATGGTTATGATATATATTATGTTTTTAAAACATATGAAACAAGACAATTTTTCTGTGCAACAATCTAGAAATGTCATCAATGATGACATCCCCATAATATTGATGGTGTGGGATGGTAATGCCACCGAACGTCAAGGGTAGATGGTCAGACTCTCTTGCTGGAGATGGTCATTATCTGACACTTTTGTGGTGCAAATGCTTATCTGGTCATGCTTGAATACTGTCTGGAACTGTGCTGCATCCACTTGCGCAGGAATTGTGAATGGAATTGAAAATTTGCAAGCATCAGCAAACATCCCCACTTCTGACCTTATAATGGAATTAAATCATTGCTGAAGATTGTTATTCTTTGGACATTGCTAGCTCACCCACAATTAGACTGCCCTTAATTTTGAAAATACTTAACATAACTACAAATTGCAGTCCGATGAATGACTGCGTTAATCTGTTTGGTGGCTGCTAGCATTGTTTGTCTTGTCCAAGTTAACATATTTGAAATAGCCACTTCAACAGTTTGCATTTGCTTAAAGTCAAAGTCAAATTTATTGTCATACACACAAGTACACGTATGCATGAAAACAAAAAAAGTAACTGGTACAGGCTAATGTCAGTAACTGCTATTTAAAGCCAAATAATTTCCTTGAAGTAAACTGCATTACATGAAACCATACATATAGATGCAAGCTACAAATGAAATATGTCATTAGAGTATAAAAGAAAATAAACATTTACCAAACTTGATTGAATTAATTGAAATCCTGATTGTTTACAGTTTTAATATCTTGCCTGTAGTGCTCCTCTAACAAACATAAAAACAAATAACATTTTTTCAATTTACATTTTTATTAACACTGACAACTAAATGTGACCGATTTCTGAATCTAATACAAATAATTACTTTACATTATTTTACCTCAGATTAACAGTTTTGAAGTAAATAGGTATTGACAGATGAAAGTTACATTTCACTTTTGTCATTAATCTTATAGTTAAAAAAAACTGCAATATAATGAAAAGCCTAAATGGAGTGGCAAAATGTAGGTTTGGATCCATTGGCTTCTACTTGGCAAGAGATACATCAATTTTCAGCCATGCCAAGATGATAAGGTAACACTAGAGCACTCAGACACTGTAGTAGACACTAATGCTGGTTCCATCCTAGGACTCCACTGCAAACCTCACCTGCATCCAAAGCCCAAAGCTTTCAGGGAAGCATAATGGGTCAATGACTAGACCCACTGCCTCATAGCTCCACAACCCAGATTCAATACTGACCTTGTGTTCTGTCTGTGTGGAGTTTGCATGTTCACCCTGTGATGGCAAGACTTTTTTTCCAGGTTCTCTGGTTTTCTCCCACATCCTAAAGACGTACAGGTAGTAGACAAATCACTACTAGTATTTAGATGAGTAGTAGAATCTGGGGGCAATTAAGGGGAATGTGAGAAGAATAAAATGAGATCAGTGTAGGTTAAGTGTAAATAGATACTTGATGGTCAGCACAGACTCGGTAGGCCAAAGGGCCTGTTTCCACACTGTATGACTCTGACTCAGACTTATCCGAACAGACATTGCACATTTTTGGGTCTGTGCCAATAACATTATTCTTGACAATTAGGTTTAAGGTAGAAAGATGTTAAATGATCCCAGAAGAGCAGCAATGGCAATTTCAGGGGGAAATCTCAATTTTGTGGAATAGTGCAAAATGGACAATAGTAAGCTTGCTGCCCATTTTGCGTGGTGCATGCCAACATTTCCAACTCCTCTTGTCATCCTTCTCAGGTCACATCCTTTTCCCTTGGTTTTCCTTTTAATATCACTGTGTCCTCATTCTCTAGATCTCAGCACATGAATTATAGTTTTAAGGTCCGCACATTTCTACTTATATTTTCAAGTGCTACTCCTTTCTTCTGTGGTACATAATGGCACAGAAAGGACAAGATGGGACAAGGAATCTCAAAAATAATAGCCCTCATTCAAATGAGCAGGTGAATCTTAAGTTGAGTGGCTAAAACTGCGAGGATTGGGGCAAGGAGTTTCATTAATCATAGCCTTCAATCAAATGGAAAAGGAGGGCCTGGAGATGAGTAGCCAACCAAAACTGTGAGGTTAGGACAGAGGAGGCTGGCAGTTTAATTGAACATTTCAGGACATCAAGTCTATGAGATAGCCTGGCAATTTTGAGCTGCATTCTCATGTGCCAGCTGCTAATGTTCAGAGTTTCAGTGTTATCATGCCCCTTCCTTTCCCCTTTCCTCTAAGTGTATCTTAGCAAGAAGAGGTTGAAGAAGGAAATCTCAATGGGGCTGCAGTCTCTAACCAAAGATCAAACACCCAAAATCTCCAGCTACAAGCAACTCAAGATTCCAAATGTGTTCTGCAGTCTTTTACTAGTAAAGCTAAGGCAAATAGAAAACAGTTTTTGTTTTGGTTTTAGATTATCATTCACATAAATTTTCACTGAATGGTTTTAATGTTCTTTAATGCAGGATTAAGGGAACTGTGCAGATTGGAGATAAACCCATTATTTCAGACTGACTTGGTGCATGTTCTTAGAACAGGAGATGAAGTAAGTCAACAGCTTGTGCTGTTAACTCACATTTCTTTCTGCCAGATGTTGAGGTGGCCCTCCTTTCTCTACTGCTTGGTTGTTGGATATAAATCATCTTAGCCTCATTCTTTTTGCCGTAGGAGTTTCTCAGGATGGTTCCTACACCCAACCATGTTTAATCATGTAAATGATCATCATAATGATGATGATTGCAGTCTTAAAGTCTATTAAGAAATCTTCAGATAAAGAAGAAGGCTGAGTCCACCAACAACAAATCTGCATCTCATTCAAACGTGAGCTGAATAATGTCCAGCAACATTCACACCACACAAGTGCCAGACAAGAACAATCTCCAACAACAATTTTAACATTCAGCAGCATTGACATTGCTTAATCTTGACCTTCATGCTGAGAGTATTATTGACCAGAAACAAACTGGAGGAACCATACAAGTAACTAGCAAATTAGAAGCTGGATTTTCTGCAAGTGACTCACCTCCCAACTCCCTAACTTCTTTCACTGCAAGGCACATGTCAGGAGAGTACTGCAGTACTCTCAACATTTAAGAAGCACCACAGAATCCAGAACAAAGCATCACTTGATTGGGACCTAATCCATCATCCCAGAAGTTTCTTTCTCCATCCATGACACAGTGGCTGTAATGTGACCTGTCTACAAGACTCACTGCAGATACTTGACAAAGTTTATCCAACAGCATCTCTCAGACTATTACTGCTATTAATACAAAGGCTGGAGGCACTTGAGTACATCACTATTTGTAAGTTTCCATGCACATTGTATACCGTCATCATCGAATCAATTTAATAATGTGTGACACATTGGCCTACAAATTGGGTTTAGAGCAGACTCTTGGTTGAATGGCTTGTATTCATTAATGCATGATTAAGGGAGCTATACAGGTTGTCACAAAGCCAATTAATGCAGAAAGGTTTTCTGTAAGTTGTTAGAACAAGGGAATATCATGGGAATACCTTCATCACATGGATAGCAGTGGACCTCCACCATTTTCTTCCTTCCAGATCTGCTCATGTTCCATTACAGAATTCCAAATCAGAGAGAGGCAATCTTTACGATGGCAACTCTCTGGCAATAGCACAATGAGTACATGATCTGATAATTTGAGGCTTTAATGTGTGATTTAAGTGGTTTAAAGACCATTAGCCACTGTCTGGGATATCCAAAATCTTATTTAAAAACACATCAGATTTCTAATGAGATTATAAACGCTAACTTGCATGATTTGACCTCATATCCAAAGCATTTATGTATAACTCTTAACACTAACTATGTCAGCTGATTTTTAGTCCACTTCAGAATATTCAAAAGGGATGTTAATTCTTCTTTCCTACACTAACCTTCAGATCACTCAATCACATATTTTAGTTGTCTTTTCTGTCATGTGTGACAAGTGGCATTCATCGTAATCCTAAAATCTAAATCCTTTTCGTTAATCTGTTGCCTGCTTCCTTACTAGTGAATTTCCAAGACCACAAACTTGCTCTTCCCACTGTCATTGGATGTAAAGTAAACTAGAGCCTTTGGCTCTTCGTGGTTTCTATCCAAGTGATCTTTCACCTGTTCCATTATGCCTTGCACACTTGCACCTGGGATTCAATTTGCCACTCAGAGCTCCTGGTCACAGCTGCATCAGAGACCATCCATTCTCACAATTATAGGTCCCTTAGAACTACTCCTTCCCTGGTTTCCTTCTCTTCTTACTTCAGATAGCCCTTTTCTGCATGTAATCTTGAAATTGCTCCAGACCACATGCTCCTGAACCATCAATACTGTCCATTTCAAAGACATAAGAACAAGACATACTTCCAAAAGCTCAGAGATCCTCAACAATTTCAAATATTTTTTGATCCTAATAACTCTAAAGTCAGTCACCTACTTAGGTCCTCTAGTTGACAATCAGTCTGTAGAATGACATTCTGGTGCTTGTATTTCAGAACATTTTCCCCAGGTATGTATTCTGCACAGTTAGCTAACATTTCATCGTTCAATAATAATCAGCGTGAGAGTTGGAATTTCACTGATGTAGACCAATACTTCTATTTAATTTAGAAATGAAAAACTTGTATTAATTTAGCACTTTTGATGTTCAAGACATTGAAAGACGACTTATAGCCAGTGAAATACCTTTGAAGCAAATATTGTCCACTACAAATTCCCACAAACATCAATGAGCCTATCAGCTGGATTGTGCTCAAACTGGCCTGTGCCTCGCTGTTGCCTGACCACTGCACAGTGCCACTGCCCCACCCACCCACCACCCCTACTGCCTATCCCTGTTCTATGTGATCCCAGTGGATGCACTAACTTTATTACAAGCTTATGGGATCCTCTGTACTAGAAGTCTCCATTCCACTGTTCATTTACAAGACAGAATGGAATGCAAGTGGTGACCTGGCCTTAGGTTTAGTAGCCTGAGACCCACCCCCCAGTATGGTTCTGAATACCTTTCACAGTTCTCTCTATCAAAGGCACATATCAATGTTTTTAATATCTCTGATATTCTACATAGTTAGCTACCATTTCATCAAGCTCTGTTATTTGGAAACAGTTTAAATGGATTTAAACAATTTTCAAAACAATTAAAAATGAAAAAAATGAATAGATATTAAAATGATGTAAATTACTTAAAATGAATATAAAATACAAATTGAAACAAAATAAATCCTTAATATGAACCTATTTTTAATTAAGGTATGAGAGGTTTGTTGGCTGGTGTAAAGTTTAAGATACAAGCTGCAAGTATATCAGCTTCTCAGATCCGCATGATCTGGAACCACCATTGGACTTAGTGTCCAGCCATGTAGCAGAAGGTCAGATGTGCCAGTAATCTATCTCCAGTACATTTCTAATTTTGCATTTCAATGCACAGACACACAAGGCTGAAATGAATAGTATGTTTTGATTATGCTAATTGAGTAAAAAAATATTGGCTAGGGCACTATAGATAATTCCTTTATCTGAAATACTGAGATGGATCTTTTGTGTCCATTTTGGGACTGACAGATCCTTGATTTAACAGTCCAGTTGAAATACAGCACTTCGAAAGGTACAGCATTCCTTTAATCCTGCACATAAGTGTTAGCTTAAATTTTTGTAGAAGGTGAGGTAGGCAGTAAAAAGTGTCAGTGGAGAAGACGTCACAATGTATCTGCTTTATTCTTTCATTCCCAATGCTTACATTTACCATCAAGGCACCTGTCCCCAGTTTCCTACTGTGCAATTTGGCTTCAGCTTTCTTGTTAAGAAAACAAGATAAAATGATTTGCTGTCTAGCTCAGTTTTCTACTGCAAACAGTTATAAAATAACTGCAAAATATGGTAGGAATACTTTGCCAGAAGGATAAAAAAATTATAAACTATCTGCTCTAAACTTTGCACTGCCTTGAATTCTCAAAAACTTACCAAATCACACTGAAGAATTGTTCTTCATGAAGATCAAGAAGTGGAAACTTGAGGCTAACAACCTTGTGTTACAGTGAACATTTTTAACCTCTTGTTACATTCCAGACTGATACACCAAGAAAATTAGAAAATGGAAAAAAGCAAATAAATTTGCCCATTACAACTTCTCCTTAACGGATGACATACAATTTGTAATGTCTCAGATTCTATACAGTTACAATGCTATGAATCCTTTTCAATTTATTTTTCTCTTCTGCGTATATTGAATAACCACACATCTTCCAAGAAGATACTGCAGAATGAAATTACATGCTTAATGAAAAATGAATAAAGCAAAATCTCCAGGATATCAATTTTAAATTATAACCTACACATAAAACTGTCACTGGTTATAAACCAAAGATAGTCAACTCCTTCACAGTTCCAGCAGCAGATGAAGAATCATTTTCTTTAGAATATCTGATCATTTGTCTCTTCTTATTCTTATAACATACAAACAAAAATGATGTAACACTTCAAAAAGTAAACTAATATAGTAAAATTAATTTTGCTGGAAGTTTCCACATGCCCAACAATAATAAATAATGATTGTAATTGTAATACTTGGTATACAGTGAAAATTGATATTTTCAAATTACTTCACAGAACTATTCTAAGAAATTGAACTATTTGTTGAAAAAAAACAGTTAAAACGAAATCTCTCTCCCTCTCTACATATATATATATATATATATATACACACATTGCAATGAAAAGCATTTCAGTTGTTGACTGTTTATAAAAGCTTTAAGAAGGGAAAAAATAATTGCACTATTTTGCCTATAATGGTGGGATGTGATGGTCATTGATTGATACTAATTTATTACAGATTACATTCATCACTTTTCTGGGAGAAGTTAAAACATGGATTTCTAGCATTATCATTTAACTATAGGATAAAGGAAAAAAACAATTTTTTAAAATCTAGAATTTAGTCTACCTAAGTATTTTGTAAAGTGAAGATTCATATTAGCAAAGCAGATTTTATCAGCCATGTGGTGATCCATGTGATATTCCAGGTCTATCTAACAGCAGTGCTGTCCAAGCAGTTAACGAAGGCTGAACAGGAGTTGGTAAAGATAAGCATAACAGTTGGTCATAATACTTCAATATTGTGCCTAACCAATTATTCATATAAAGTATTTAGATAGATATTTCAGCAAAAAGCCTGCACAACAACTTATATTGATATACAGTCCATAATAACTCATGATGCTTCTCAGGAACATATCACATTAAAGGAAATTCACTGAGTAACTGAAATATAACCACTACTAGTGAAGAGATTAAAGCAGAAGATCTGCAAGTGGCCAGTTTGGTCAGTGTGCATTGAAATCTCCTACCCATTTTGTGCTCTTGAAGCACAAATCTGCATAAATAAATATCTATCCCCTATATTGGATATCAGAAATGTTACCCTTAATCACTTTGTGTTTGCCACATGCTCCTGGAGTTAAGCTAGAATCAACTAGTTAGGAGACTTGCACTGATCAGCTTTCATATTCTTGCATTCACATCATAGTTGTTTTCCCAGACAGAGTAAGTTTTATTAAAGAATAGCACATACGGGCTAGCCCATTAATGATGAATTATCTTATGATTCCAATTTTTCTGTCCATTAATCAATCCTTATCCATGCTAGTATCTCACCTCAAGAGCCACCTGTCTTTTATTTGATCCTTTTAAATCCTTTTTGTCAATCACCAAATCTATCCATTATTAAATCCTTTTTGAAGGTCCCCTCTCTCATTTCTAGAATAACATGGTTAGATATACCACTTTCGACTTTAATGGGTCATAGCGCAGACTCTACTGTTCCTCAATAATTTTTCTTGGCATCAATTGCTGCTGGTGTACAATCTCTGGCCAGCAGAGCAGAGTCTGGAGAGGCTGTGCTATCCAATGTGTACTCACAATCACTCTATCCTCTTGCTGATGAACCAGTATTCCTCCAAATTGAATATTTCTTTAGAAAAATAGAAGATCAGCAGTACACAGGATGTACTCTTTGCGAGAGACTTTAACACCGGCTATCACCAACAAGCACTCAGTAGGACCACTACTGATCACGATGGCTAAGTACGAAGCAGCAAAGCTGCCAGACTACATTTCTGGCAGGTTTACAAGAGAAACAACACAAGGTTAAACCATTCTTAACTTCATCTTCACCAATCTACCTATCACAAATAAAACTGTCCATGATAGAATTAGTATGAGTGACCAATGCCAATGCACAGGATCTGTGAAGGTGAAAGCCAATTATACTGAGGACTAGTTCCATTGTGTTGTGTGACATCATCATGTTAAATGGGACAGACTTAGAACAAAACAAAAGACCCATGAGATTTGTGGGCCATAAAGGGCTGCAGCAGAATTACATTCCACCACAATCTGTAACTTTGTAAAACAGCAGATCCCTCACTCTACCACGACTGTTAAGCCAGGGGATGAACTCAAGATCAATCTGTAATGTAGAAGAGTATGCCAGGGGCACCACCAAGCATGCCTAAAATAAGGTGCCAAACAGATTCAATGGGATTAGTGTAAGATTAGTGCAAACGGCTGCTTGATGCTCATGTGGGCTCAGTGGCAGAAGGGCCAGTTTCAATGCTGTATAGCTCTATGGCTTTTTGACTTTGTGCTTAAATATATGCTAAATGCCAGAAGCAGGCAACACCATAGCAAATGATTCAGTTCAGCCACGTCCAGACATGAGCAATGGTGAATAATTAATGGCAGGAAGAGGCTCCATGAAGATCCATATCCTCAATAATGGCAGAACCCAGCACGAGATAGCTGCAAATGCTTTAGCCCTCCCTTTAGCAATCTTCAGCCAGAAATGCCAAGTGTATACTCAGTCACACCCTGAGCCAAACTTCAGCCAATTTGATTCACTTCAATCTATATCAAGAAACAGCTAAGTGCACTGGATACAGCAAAGGTTGTTGACCCATGGAGCTACACAGCTATATTTATCTGCTGTGTTACAAGGTTACAGATTGCGGT
Organism: Pristis pectinata; assembly: GCF_009764475.1. NCBI lineage: Eukaryota > Metazoa > Chordata > Chondrichthyes > Rhinopristiformes > Pristidae > Pristis > Pristis pectinata. The sequence continues at coordinate 32,627,064 of NC_067407.1, read as the reverse complement.
TAAATATGATCTTGCTGCTTCCCCTATGGCACACGAATGTCATGGATGTTTTCTTTTAAGCAGCTAGATCTATTCCAAATCTATCCCATTTAGCATGATGATGGTGTCACAAAACACTATGGAACTTGTGCCAGCAGGTCTATGTGACCATCAAACAGTCATTTGCACTAATCACATGATGTGATTAAAATGATTACCTGTGCATGAAGTTACTATACGTCCTTGTGGTGTAGTTCAAGATTTGAGTCTGAGGAACAGCTAGAGTCACTGCAGTGAGCAAGTGAACCTTAAGGGAAACTTAGAATTTCCTGGAGGGAATTATCACAACTGTAAAATCCAAAAATGGTCATGTGGGTAGCCACCTGGAAGGGAAGTGCTGGCACAGGAGGAATCCTCCAAGAATGTGGTGTTGCGAAATTAATTTTCAATGCCAAATACCAATAAATGATAATGCAATCCAGAACATTCTTGGCATTACGGTACAAATGATTGTACAATGGGTCACACAACAATGGAGAAATGCAGTAGCCAAAAAAAGATTTGAGGGAGAAAACAGGCATTTCTGCATCTCGCAGAGTATTGCCTTTCTGCTGCAGGTTAAAGGACATCACTGAAGTGCAGGATAGTAAACAAGGACATGGGTCAGAAAAGGATAGAGCTCCTGCAGAGACATGTTCAGGGACAGGATGTACTAGTTGGACAGTCTTCACTTCAACAGAGATAGAAGCAATGTCTTCTGCTACGGCATTAAAGACATTAACCAATGCTGCAGCAGTATATTTAAACCAAATTGACAGGCAGAAGAGCTCTGAATGAACTTTTTAGGCAATGCTGCACAATTGAGTATGACTTGCTTCCAATCTAGTCTTATGTATTCTTAGGTGACCAATGAGGCCAATGAGGGAACTGCAGACTTTTCTACATTTGGGACAGGACGTGCCTGACAGGGCAGGTGGGTGTGTAGTTCATAATGTTGTCCCCTCCTTCTGCTATTTACTCAGGGCCAAGTCTGAAGTCTTGATGCAAAGAACATGAGAACCTAAAAAATAGGAGCAGGAGTAGGCCATTTTGTCCATTGAGTCTGATCAGCCATCATCAGGATCATGGCCAATTGTTTACCTCAGTGCAATTTTCTATCATTATCATCATATCGCTTTATTCCCCTTTGATCTCAGTTTTGAATAATCACATCAATCATATCTCCACAGCCCTCTGGGTAGAAAATTTAAAAGATTCACCAGCATTTGAATTAAGATTTTTTTCCACATTTCGGTCCTAAACACCTTAGGCTTTATTCTCAAACTGTGCACCCAGTCATAGACTTCTCAGTCAGGGAAACAGCCTCCTCCCTGTGACTAGCCTGGCATGCCCTTCTATAATTTTGTAAGTTTTGATGAGATCTTCTCTACAGAAAGTACCATCCTAATCTACTCAATCACTCCTCGTATGGCAGAACCACCATCTCTGGAACCAGTCTAGTGAGTCTTTGCTGCACTCCCTCTATGGCACATATATCCTTTCATAGGTAAGGAGGCCAACATAGTGCATAATGTTCCAGATGTGATCTCATCCAAGCCTGAGATAACTCCAATAAGACTTTGTTCCTCCTGTAATCACACCATATTGTCATTAAGGCTAACATGTCATTTGCCTTCCTAATTGCCTGCTGCTCCTTCATGTTGGCCTTCAGTGACTTGTGTATAAACATACACAGATCTCTTCGAACATCAACTACCACCACATATTCCATATGTCATGTTCTCACCTCCTCACTCAACTTGTCTATATCAACTTTAAGCCTCACCTTTAACATCCACTTTTATCAAGAGGAAGCTCCCAGGATATAGGAATTGGCCCATATTTTCTGGAGGGTCACTGTGTATCTTTATATTGGAAGCCAGTGTTGTGTTGTGCAGGTGAAGATGTCACATCTCAATTCAAAAGGTAACAGGGGCTCAGAAGCAGACAGTATCCTCTCTGAGGTTCCAAAATTCAGCAATGAAGAGCTTCAGTCACAAATTTATAATCTCATTGTCCACACCTAGGAAGAGAAGGATACACCAGAGACCTCAGATGATGTAGTCATGTTTTTTTTCGTGATGGCGGTCGTCAGAGTCATACAGCACGGAAACAGGCCCTTCAGCTCATCTGGTCCATGCAAGTCTGGCTGTGTTAACTGCAGAGGAGTCTCCCCGGTATGCTGCAGGGAAAATCATCACTGAGATCCTCCTTGACTGCCTCCTCTTGAACATGCTGTTCACTGTGCAATTCACACAGCAGGATCAACCTTTTTAACCTAGCTGTAGCCTTTGACCATGTCAGATGGGAGGGACTGTGACCACCCTCCTAAAAATTCAGCTTGCCCACAGAAATTCCTCACCATTTTACATACACTTCATGATAGCATGTAAGCCATGAACCTACCAGTGGGTCCACAACAGAGATGAGTGTCAATCAAGGCTGCCCCATTATTCCAACATTTTTCTCAATCTTTCTCATCAACGCTGCACTTCATTTTCAACAAATTTCCTGAGAGAGTTAAGGCAACCTTCAGAACTATTGAGAAACTGTTCAATCTGTGATGACTATACTTCAGATCCAAGGTCACCAAAATCACAATAGCCAATCTGCAGCATGCTGACAAAGCTTGTGTCTCTAAACTATTATCAACTTCTTCGCTGAAGCATACTAGAGGTGGGCTTTACACTTCAGGATGAAACATTAGACAAAATACACAAGTTGTTCAGAAGACTGAGAGACAAACATTACTACAACAAAGAGAAGTTTAGAAATATGTTCAGATAGGAGGTCATTCGAAGGCAGACTGTGCCCAAAACTGTGTGAAAATAAAATTGGCAAGCAGTAGACACAAGCAGTCATATAGAATTATGACATGGTAAAGGAGGCCTCACTCAAACCAGGTGAGGAAGGAGCACTTAACTTATTCCACAACATAAGCAGGAAGGATAGGGAATGGAAAACAGGAGGGTTATCACACATGACATTAAATGTACTTCTCAGAACTTGTAGGCAGGAGTAGAAATTGATGCCAGTTAGATGTTATAATTAGAAAACTTTTCAGGTAAACATTCTAATTACTAGAATGTAAGTGCATTATGTTTCATTTTTAATGTCATTATGTTCATTTTTGTTTATTTTGTCATCTAAGTTATGTATAATTTATGTTAATTTTAAGTTTATGTAATTTATGCTCATTATGTTTGTATTGTACTGTGCTGCTGCTGCAAAAAGCTAATTTTCAGGGCATTTATACCCTGGTTATGTATATCCATGACAACAAACTTGAATTTAAACTTGTATTGGAAATAATTGATTATACATTTTTTTAAACAAATAGTTAAGGTTTTTTTTGTTTTAATGCAGTTAAAGTCCAGCTGAGAAGTCTTATAACACTTGATAAAACATCATCAAGAATTTGCAAATGAACAGGTGCTAAAACACTACACCTATCATTATCCTAATTATTTTTCAAAAAGTTGTATATTTTCTTTTTACATTTTATTATTACCAGTACCATGATTATTTCAGTTATACTTTAAAAATATTTATATATAGTTTTATTTTCTACTTTGGTATTAGTATTGGTATTGGTTTATTATTGTCACTTGCACCGAGGTATAGTGAAAAACTTGTCTTACATACCGATTGTTCAGGTCAATTCATTACACAGTGCAGTTACATTGGGTCAGTACAGAGTGCATTGATGTAGTACAGGTAAAAACAATAACAGTACAGAATAAAGTGTCACAGCTACAGAGAAAGTGCAGTGTAATAAAGTGCAAGGTCACAACAAGGTAGATCATGAGGTCATAGTCCATCTCATCGTTTCAGGGAACCATTCAATAGTCTTATCACAGTGGGTTAGAAGCTGTCCTTAAGTCTGGTGGTACGTGCCCTCAGGCTCCTGTATCTTCTACCTGATGGAAGAGGAGAGAAGAGAGAATGACCCGGGTGGGTGGAGTCTTTGATTATGCTGGCTGTGTCACCAAGACAACGAGAGGTAAAAACAGAGTCCAAGGAGGGGAGGCTGGTGTCCGTGATGCGCTGGGCTGTGTCCACAACTCTCTGCAGTTTCTTGTGGTCCTAGGCAGTTACCATACCAAGCTGTGATACATCCAGATAGAATGCTTTCTATGGTGCATTGATAAAAGTTGGTGAATGTCAAAGGGGACAAACTGAATTTCTTTAGCCTCCTAAGGAAGTAGAGGCACTGGTGAGCTTTCTTGGCCATGGCATCTACATGATTTGACCAGGACAGGCTGTTGGTGATGTTCACTCCCAGGAACTTGAAGCTCTCAACCCTCTCGACCCCAGCACCATTGATGCAAAAAGGTGCATGTACACCGCCACCTTTCCTGAAGTCAATGACCAGCTCTTTTGTTTTGTTGACATTGAGGGAAAGGTTGTTGTCATGACACCATTACACTAAGCTCTCTATCTCCCTCCTGTACTCCGACTCATCGCTGTTTGAAATATGGCCTACAATGGTGGTATCATCTGCAAACTTGTAGATGGAGTTACAGCAGAATCTGGCCACACAGTCATGAGTGTATAGGGAGTAGAGGGCTGAGGACACAGCCTTGTGGGGCACCAGTGTTGAGAATAATTGTGTCGGAGGTATTGCTGCCTATCCTCACTGACTGCAGTCTGTTGGTTAGAAAGTCAAGGATCCAGTTACAGAGGGAGGTGTTGAGTCCTAGGTCTCAGAGTTTGGTGACAAGTTTACTTGGGTTATTGTATTGAAGGCAGAGCTGTAGTCAATAAATAATAGTCTAATGTAGGTGTCTTTACTGTCCAGATGCTCCAGAGCTGAGTGAAGGGCCAGGGAGATGGCATCCACTGTAGACCTGTTTTGGCGATAGGTGAATGGCAATGGGTCCAGGTTGTCTGGGAGGCTGGAGTTGATGCGTGCCATGACCAGCCTCTCAAAGCACTTCATGATGGTGGGATGTCAGAGCCACTGGTCGGTAGTCATTGAGGCATGTTACCTTGCTTTTCTTCGGTACCGGGATGATAGTGGTCTTCTTAAAACAGGTGGGAACCTGAGATTGAAGCAGGGAGAGGTTAAATATGTCTGCAAATACTTCTGCCAGCTGATCAGCGCAAGATCTGAGAACACAGCCAGGGACACCATCTGGGCCAGATGCTTTCCTCGTGTTCACTCTTCAGAAGACTGATCTTACGTCCTCAACGGTGACCACAAGTTCAGTTGCATTGGAGGCTGTCAGGGTGGGTAGTGACAATCCACTTCCCTTCTGTTCAAAACGTGCGTAGAATGCATTAAGCTCATCAGGAAGGGATGCGCTGTTGTTAACTATGCAGCCCATCTTTGTCTTGTAGCCTGTTCTGGCATATAAACCCTGCCATAACTGATGGCTGTTCTGGGACTCTATTTTGAGTCGGTATTGCCTCTTAGCATCCCTGATAGCTCAGCAAAAGTTAGCAATTTTGAACAACAAGGAATAAATAAGTGAATACAGTTATTTGTAGGGCAATAATGATAATTACTGTGATGAAAAACACTGTAATAATTAAGAGTTTTCAGAAATGTAGCCAAGTCCATAATGTATGTAGTCTATTATCCAATATATTTTATACATATAGCACTGACAATGAACATGGGGACACTTTAGTCTAATCTGATAAATAGGAAAAAGATGAGATGAGGTAAGATACACATTTTACATCCTGCACAATTAGAACATAGAACAGTACAGCACAGGGACTGGCCTTTCAATCCACGATGTCTGTGCTGACCATGATACCAATCCAAACTAATCCCATCTGCCTGCACATGGTCTATATCCTTCCATTCCCTGCCCATTCAAATGCCTGTCTCAATGTTTCTCAAATGTTGCTATCGTATCTGCTTCCACCACCTCCCCGGCTGTGCATTCCAGTCTCTCTACCACTCTCTATATAAAACTTGCCTCATAAATCTCCTTCAAACTTCCCCCTCTCAGCTTAATGCTATGCATTCTGGTATTTGGCATTTCTACCCTGAGAAAAAGACTCTATCTAGCCTATCTATGCCTCTCATAATGTTATATACTTCTCTCAACCTGCAGAGCTCTAGTGAAAACAATCCAAATTTATCCAAGCTCTTCTTATAGCTAACACTCTCTAATCCAGGCAACATCCTGGTGAAACTCCTTGCACCCTCTCCAAAGCTTCCACATCCTTCCTTTAATGTGGCAACTAGAATGCACACCTATGGCCTAATCAAAGCTTTATACAGCTGCAACATTAATTCCCTACTTTTATACTCAACACCCCACTGATGAAAGCAAGCATGCCATAAGCCTTCTTTACCATCCTATCCACTTGTGTTGTCACTTTCAGTGAGTTATCGACTTACACCCTAAGAACAGCCTGTACATCAATTCTTTTAAGGGTCCTGCTACTTACTGTATACTTTCTTCTTACATTTGACCTCCCAAAGTGCAACACCTCACACTTGTCTGGATTAAACTCCATCTACTATTTCTCCACCCATACTTCCAACTGACTTACATCCTGCTGTATCCTTTGACAACCTTCCTCACTATCCACAAATCTGCCAATTTTTGTGTCATCTGCAAACTTACTAATCAGCCCACTTACATTTTCGTCCAAATATCCTGAACGATAGAGGTCCTGGCACTGAGTACTGCAGAACACCACTGGTCACAGACCTCCATCAGAATAACACCCCTCCACCTCTACACTCAGTCTTCCAAGTCACCATGGATTCCATGTGGCTTAATCTTCTGGATCAGTCTACCGTGAGAGACCTTGATGTACTGAAGACCATGTAAACAACATCCACTACCTTTACCCTCATCAGTCATCTTCGTTACGTCCCCAAAAAACTCAGTCGGGTTTGGAAGACATGACTTCACCTGCACAAAGCCATGTTGACTATCCCTAATAAGTCCTTGCTTTTCCAAATTCTGAAGTCATCCTATTGAAGCAGGTTAGATTGAATTTATTCACAAATTTTCAAGAGTAAATTCTGTCAAAATTACCATTTCTGTCTGCACTTTCCTACAGAAGCCTTATGATTTATTACTGAACTAGTATTCCAGAGTCTGAATTAATGATCTGCTAATATGAATTTAAGTTCCACTCCAGCAGTTAGCTTATAATAAAATCAATGAATTAAATACATTTGTAATTTACAAACCTTGTGTATGTAATGGTAACTGCAAATTTACTTAATTGTTGTAAAACCCCACCCAATTCACTAATAGCTGAGGATATCTGGCATCTTTATCTAGAAATAACTTTGAAGAGGCCTTGCAAGAAATTCAGTTCAAGGGAAATTGGATTTGGGAAAGAAATGCTGGCCCTGCCAGCAAAATTTGCATCCTGTACATGTATGATTAAAGTAAAATACATATAAAGTTTAGAATCAACAAATTTTGTTTGCTTCACTCATGAATGCAGCTGTCACTGGCAATGCCAGCTTTAATTGCATATTCCCAATTTTATCATTCATTTGCAGGATATAGTCTTTACTGGCAATGGCAGCACATAACACCATCCTTAATTTCTCTTGAAATGATGGAGGCAAGCCTGCTCTTTAAACTCTGCTGAACATACGCCACCAATGCTATAATGTATGGAGTTCCAGAATTTTGGCAAATGACAATGAAAATTGCAGCTAGGGTTTGGGTTAATGCCAGATGATTCATCCAATATTAGTATTAATAGGTCAAATCATGCTCATTACCCTTGCTTCATGCTCATCTCCAGTAGGATTTCTGTGCCAGTACTATTTGCAGCCGTGTGGCTCCTAATACCCTAGAGATGTTCTGCAAAGTGCAGCGAACTGCAAGTATGCAAAGACTCAGAGAACAGATCCTGAAGACCAGCCCTGCCAGCCTAATGGCCTTCTGATATCTCATCATGCCAGGTCTTTCAGTGTTTTTAAATGTGTTTTCAGCTGATATATATAAATATACATATAATTTTGAAATAAGTTATTTTAAAGTAAAAGCATCACAAAATAGTAATTTAGACACACTTTTACATTACATATACTGATTAAAAATGTTAATATTAAATCAAATAAAAAAGTAAACACAGTTTGACTTAGATTTTAATTAAGGCCAGAGACCCCATTCAAATGAATTCATCTGCAACATAAACTTGAAGGGCTGGATCTAAAATGTAACTGACCCCTCAATTCAGTATAATAAAGAACAGCTACTGGATTCCAATGGCATCTAGTCCATTTGTGGAGTGTGAGGTTAGATGCATCATCTAATGAACTATGGAAGTGCCGGCTAAAAATTAATATGACCAGGTCTGTTATACTTTGACTTAGTGGTTTGATGCACTAAGCTTGCCAGGCCATATCACAGGAGAGTTAAGATTAAACATATTGCTTTAGTCTGAAGTCACAAAAAGATCACACTGAACAAAGACAACAGATTTTCTTTCATTAACCCAATAGGGTTTAATGACAATCCAGTAGTCACCAATATGAGCTATTTATGTAAGACTGATTTAAATAATAAGTTAATTTACATGCATGCCTAATCATTGAGGATGAATGGCTGCAGGCTGAAGGCCAGCGAAGGCAGCTCAGGAGTTGGTAGGAGTTCCAGGATCCCTTGCTCTTCTGATGGTGCTTTGGAGATCAGCAGATAGTGTAACTACTATTTTCCACTAAGCAAAATGAGGCTATCTTGCCATGCACGAGCTGCTTCTTTTGTTGAGCTACTTTGCAGCTGTATGCACTCGTGACAGAGAGTGTGGGTGTCAGAAACATCACTCTATAGGCTTGGTCTTGCTATGGGAGGAGGGTTAATGACTTGATTTAGGTTGCTAAGATTAAGATCACTAACATAAACCTTGCATCATTCCTCGTATACACCTGCAGTTCATGAAGTCCCAGTATTCACCAGGCTCCTCGCTGAGTACCAGCATTTTCTGTCATTAATTTTGTGTCCTACAGCATCTCCTGCCACGTTCTTTACTTTCTACACCATTGCCTTCAGTTCATATCTTTCACAATAGGCACATATTCAAATTATCTCACATGATCACTGCACACACTCTTCTTTCTTGTAGCCTAAGTTGAAGAATTAGACTGGGAAAGAGAAGGCAGGGCATTGGTTGAGGTCATCCATTTAAGGAACACATCAAGCAGGTCACAAGGCTGTGCCATGTTATATCATTCACACAAGTTCAAGCTGGAGAACATATCCTTAAATTCTCTTGATTATCTATACAGGTTTTCTATATGTGAAAGTTTAATGATGACAATGACCTTCTCTTCCTTAGCCACACTGGCAGAGCCTGCAGAAGATAGCATATCCCTGTAACCACTGTTACGGACTCTGAAAGTCCCTTTAAGATAGAGAGTGTGTGTGTATGTGTGTGTGGGGCGTGCTTACGTCAATAGAAGATAAAGGACGTAATGACGTTGTTGAAGAAGTCAGAAGAAGAAGAAGAAAGAGAGAGAGAGAAGGGAGAGAGACACCAGCCTGCTTGTTTTCTCTATCGATGGATGAGAAACAATAACTGTGTTTGCCACTGAAATCCATGTATGGAAGTTGGAAGTAATCCGGTGGAGTTCACTTTGTTGCTGACCTGTAGAAGGAAACAGGTATTTGTATGTGGACGACCACGGTTCGGATGCTTTTCGGGGTGAGGAAGTCACTACCGAGTAAACACTGAAGTGTCGTTTGGGTTCCATCGTGGAACATTTGGATTTCGTATGTACTCTCTCTATGTTTTTCTACATCTACATCTTATCTTCAGACAACGGTGGTTGTTGAAGAAGCCCTTGCTCATGTTTCACCTTATGGCTTGCGGAACTGAACTTTAAGAACCATTCCGGAACTGAAAGTTTTGGACTTTGTCACACACACACACGAAGAGTTTAGTTTTGGGGTTAACGTTCGAGGTTTAACATTTTTGAATTCTAACATACTAACATTTTTACTTTTATTTTACGTATTATCATAAGTAGTGATTAATAAAATAGTTTTTAACACTGAATCATGCTCAGTGTGTTTCTTTTGTTGCTGGTTTGTGACAAAATTGGGGGCTCGTCCGGGATAGTTCCCAAGGTTAACGAGTGTCGTCTGGGATCGTTTCCCAGATTGACAAGATTTGTTCGGGGTTCAATCCAAAGATTTTTGAGGGAGGTCTGATAAATTCTTTTTAATTGGCTTGTGTGTGTGGAAACCAGCAGCAATGGATATTAAGGCATTTTTGGAGTCACCAACCCAAAAGGGATTGGAGGTGGCGAAAAAGGATGATTTGATAAAGATTGCTACAAGGCTAACCCTTACAGAAGTAAAGCAGTCTATGAGAAAGGCAGATATTCAGAGATTGATAGCTGGCCATTATGTGGAAAAGAAGGTGTTTGAGAAGGAAGTGTTAAAACAGTTTCCTGGCAGTGAAATAGCAATTTCTGAGGCACAGGTGCAGCTGGCAAAGATAGAGGCTGAACGAGAGCAAACCCAGTTAAAGATAGAAGCTGAACGAGAGCAAACCCAGTTAAAGATAGAAGCTGAACGAGAACAAAAGAAATTAGAGGCCGAACAAGAGGAAAAGAGATTAGAGGCTGAACGAGAGCAAAATAAATTAGAGGCCGAACAAAAGATAACTCAGATGAAGTTAGAGGCTGAACGGGAACGAGAGATAACTCGGATGAAGTTAGAGGCTGAACGGGAACGGGAACTAATTCGGTTAAAGTTTGAGGCAGAGGAGAAGGAAAAACAGAGGCAGCATGAGTAACAAATGAAGCGTAGGAGTTCGGAATCTGATTCTGATGATGGTTTTTCAGCCAGCAGGGAGGTTCGATTAGTCCCTCCGTTTGAAGAAGATCAGGTTGATCAGTATTTCCAACATTTTGAAAAGGTTGCTGTGAGTTCAAACTGGCCAAGGAAAGGATGGGCTCTTATGGTACAGAGTGTGATTAAAGGTAAAGCTCAAAAAGCTTATTCTGCTTTGTCTGTTGAGGATGCAGCTGATTATACCAAGGTAAAACAAGCTATTTTGAAGGCCTATGAATTGGTCCCTGAGGCTTATAGACAAAAATTCAGAGACTTGAGGAAATCTGCAGATCAGACTTATATGGAATTTGCCAATGGAAAGAGAATATGTTTTGAACGATGGTGCCTGGCTAAAAATGTAGATGGGGATTATGATAAATTGACAGAATTGATACTGGTGGAAGACTTTAAAAGATGTGTTCCAGCTGAATTAACAACATATTTAAATGAAAAGGCAGTGGAAACTTTACAAGAAACTGCTAGGTTGGCAGATGATTATGCTTTAACCCATAAATCCAAATGGGGACAACCTAAAACCTTTCAAAAGAGTTACAAAGACAATCCAGGTAAACCAGAGATTAAATTGGGAGGTAATCAAAAAGGAAAGGATGAAAAGAAGCCAGGGCTGGAGAAACCTGTTGAGCGTACTTGTTATTACTGTAGGAAACCTGGCCACGTGATATCTAATTGTGCCCTTTTGAAGAAAAAGAAGGAAGCTGGGCCCAATGCTTGCTTTCAGGCAATTAAAAATCAAAAAGGTTTAGGAGATGCTGTTAAAGATCAGTCCTTGCAAGAGGGAAAAGCGGAAAAGTTGGAGGAGGTGAGAAAGGAATTCCGTTCGTATGTATCAGAGGGTTTTGTTTCACTGAATGATGAGTCACCCCAGGTGCCAGTGAAAATTCTTAGAGATACTGGGGCTAGTCAATCTCTCTTGCTGGACAGTGTTTTAAATTTTGGTGAAGAAAGTGACACTGGTGAAGTAAATCTAGTACGAGGCATTACAGGTGAGACCATGTCTGTCCCTTTTCACAGGGTGATTTTAAAGTCAAAGTTCGTAGAAGGACCAGTCGAGATAGGGATAAGACCTAGTTTGCCAGTGGAAGGAGTTTCTTTGTTATTGGGAAATGACCTTGCAGATGGAGAAAGTGATCCTGTGGTACGGTTAACAACCAAACCAAGGATTGATGAGTCTGAGGATGATCCAGATGTTTACCCATCATGTGCGGTGACTCGAGCTAGAGCTAAAGAATTAGCCAAGACAGACAGTCCGGTGCAGTCTGATGTAGTTCCTTGTGACAGTCCTAAACAGGAAGAAAATTTTGATGCCTTATCTGAGACTTTTCTGTCTTCACTGGAGGATCAACATCCTTACAGTGAGCCTGAATTTAAAGATTTGTCTTTGTCAAGGAAGGATTTCATGGTGGAACAGACAAAGGACCCTGAGTTGACAGAATTGAAAGAAAAAGCTCTCTCATGTGAGGAGATTGAAAAAGTGCCAACTGGATACTATGTCAAAAATGGAGTGTTAATGAGGAAATGGAGACCTCCTCATGTTCCTGTTACTGAGGAATGGGAAGTTATTCATCAGGTTGTTGTTCCAAAAGTTTATAGGGATGAGATTTTAAACCTGGCCCATAGTATGCCTTTGGGTGGTCATTTTGGTGTGAATAAAACTGTAGGGAAGATCTTGAAACAATTCTATTGGCCTGGTTTGAGAAAAGATGTGGTGATGTTTTGTCGAACCTGCCACACATGTCAGATGGTAGGTAAACCAAATCAAAAACCCCCTGTGGCTCCATTGAAACCAATTCCTGCTTTTGGGGAGCCCTTTTCGAAGGTGATTGTGGACTGTGTTGGCCCCTTACCAAAGTCTAAGACTGGAAATCAGTATTTGTTAACCATCATGTGTGCCACTTCTAGATTTCCAGAGGCAATACCCCTTAGAAATATTAAGGCCAAGACGGTGTCAAAGGCTCTTGTAAAATTTTTTACCTTGTTTGGTTTGCCAAAAGAAATCCAATCTGATCAAGGTAGTAATTTTATGTCAAAAATTTTTCAACAAATAGTCTATGAGCTGGGAGCAAAGCAGATTGTATCATCTGCATATCACCCAGAATCTCAAGGAGCTCTGGAGAGATTTCATTCTACTCTCAAAAATATGCTGAAGACTTATTGCTTTGAAAACACCAAGGATTGGGACGAAGGTATCCATTTACTTTTGTTTGCCGTTAGAGAATCAATCCAGGAGTCAATCGGATTTAGTCCGTTTGAGCTTGTGTTTGGACATAGGGTGAGAGGACCTTTGGAGTTGTTAAGAGAGCAATGGGTTAATGAGGAAGTTCACTTGAGTCTGTTGGACTATGTCCAAAAATTTAAAACTCGGTTGGAGAGAGTCTGCCAGCTAGCGAGAGAGAATCTGAAAACAAGCCAGATAAGAATGAAGACATATTTTGATAGACGTGCTCGGCCTAGGACATTCGCAGTGGGGCAAAAGGTATTGGTATTTTTCCCTAGCCAAAATAATCCCTTGCAAGCTCGTTTTTCTGGACCCTATGTTATTGAATCTCGAGTGACTGATCTAACATATATAATCAAAACACCAGATAGACGTAAGAAAACACAACTCTGTCATGTAAACATGCTAAAACCTTATTATGAGAGGGATTCAGTGGTGGCCTTGGTGGATGGTGTAAAGGTTGTTTCTAGAATGCCTGATGTTGATGTTGAGGAAGGCCAATTTAGACCAAATATTGTTCCATCAAAACTAAAAAACCAAAATATCCTGGAGAACCTTGAAACGAAGTTGGACCATTTACAAGTTTCACAAAAACAACAGATGAGAGAATTAATTTTAAAATTTAAAAATCTGTTCCCAGATGTTCCAAACAGAACATCGATAATTACCCATGATGTTGATGTTGGGGATGCAAAACCAATCAAACAACACCCATATCGAATGAATGTAGAAAAAAGTAAACTTGTTGATCAGGAAATAAAGTACATGTTGGAAAATGATATTATTAGACATTCTACTTCAAATTGGAGTTCGCCCTGTGTTATTGTACCTAAACCTGATGGAACTGTTAGATTTTGCACAGATTACAGGAAAGTGAATGCTGTAACAAAGTCAGATGCTTACCCTATTCCTAGGGTGGATGATTGCATAGACAGAGTGGGAAAGGCAAAATTTCTTACAAAGATTGACCTATTAAAAGGGTACTGGTGTGTTCCATTAACAGATAGAGGACGGGAGATTTCAGCCTTTGTAACCCCTTCTGGATTGTATGAATACAATGTTTTGCCATTTGGAATGAAAAATGCTCCAGCAACATTTCAAAGAATGATTAATTCAGTGATTCATGGGTTAAAACATACAGATGCCTACATTGACGACTTAGTGACTGGGAATGATACTTGGGAAGATCACATCTCTGCGTTAGAAAGGTTGTTTGAAAGACTTTCCAAGGCTAACCTTACAGTTAACTTGGCTAAAAGTGAATTTGGCCATGCCACTGTGACGTATCTTGGTTATGTTGTAGGTCAAGGCAAGCAAGCTCCTGTTCAGGCAAAAGTTCAAGCAATATCTGAGTTCCCTATTCCCACAGGTACAAGGACTGTTAGAAGATTTTTGGGAATGGTTGGATATTACCGAAAATTTTGTAAAAACTTTGCTGATATTGCTCTTCCCCTAACTAATCTTCAGAAGAAGGGAGTAAAGTTTGTTTGGACAGATTCTTGTCAAGAAGCATTTGAGAAGCTGAAAGCCATTTTATGCTACCATCCTGTGCTCAGAACACCTGACTTTGAAAAGCCATTTTCATTAGCAGTAGATGCCAGTGATGAAGCTGCAGGAGCTGTGTTGTTGCAGAAGGGTGACCTTGATGATATTGACCATCCTGTAGCTTACTTTTCAAAGAAATTTAATGAGCATCAAAAGAATTATTCCACCATAGAGAAAGAATTACTGTCGCTTGTTTTAGCCTTGCAACATTTCAGTGTATATGTTTGCACCGCTCAGAAACCATTGACTGTGTATACAGATCATAACCCATTGGTGTTTCTGAGCCGAGTCAAAAACAAGAACAGAAGGCTGTTAAACTGGAGTTTAATTTTGCAAGAGTTTGATCTCATGATAACTCACATTAAAGGCAAAGATAATGTGATTGCTGATTGTCTTTCCCGATGTTAAATGGGAAACATGTATCTGTACTAATCTGATAGTCTGTAGTTGTGTAGCATGATAATTATTAACATTACTAACTGTATGCGCGGTTAAAATTTTCTTGGGAAAATTTTTTTTTAGGTGGGAGGTGTTACGGACTCTGAAAGTCCCTTTAAGATAGAGAGTGTGTGTGTATGTGTGTGTGGGGCGTGCTTACGTCAATAGAAGATAAAGGACGTAATGACGTTGTTGAAGAAGTCAGAAGAAGAAGAAGAAAGAGAGAGAGAGAAGGGAGAGAGACACCAGCCTGCTTGTTTTCTCTATCGATGGATGAGAAACAATAACTGTGTTTGCCACTGAAATCCATGTATGGAAGTTGGAAGTAATCCGGTGGAGTTCACTTTGTTGCTGACCTGTAGAAGGAAACAGGTATTTGTATGTGGACGACCACGGTTCGGATGCTTTTCGGGGTGAGGAAGTCACTACCGAGTAAACACTGAAGTGTCGTTTGGGTTCCATCGTGGAACATTTGGATTTCGTATGTACTCTCTCTATGTTTTTCTACATCTACATCTTATCTTCAGACAACGGTGGTTGTTGAAGAAGCCCTTGCTCATGTTTCACCTTATGGCTTGCGGAACTGAACTTTAAGAACCATTCCGGAACTGAAAGTTTTGGACTTTGTCACACACACACACGAAGAGTTTAGTTTTGGGGTTAACGTTCGAGGTTTAACATTTTTGAATTCTAACATACTAACATTTTTACTTTTATTTTACGTATTATCATAAGTAGTGATTAATAAAATAGTTTTTAACACTGAATCATGCTCAGTGTGTTTCTTTTGTTGCTGGTTTGTGACACCACTGACTTGGAAATTTGTCCTTCAGCTACCAGGACCTTGGAGTTAGAACCAATGCTCTAAAAGACTCTGGGGGGATTGACCCACCAATACTGTCTTCCACTACTTCATCCTCCAGTGTCCTTTGTTAGGGAGGGCTTGCCTTCCCTCCAGCTTCTGGCTGTGTTGGATGGATTAAAGCACCTATTATTAAAATTACAAACAGGTGGTTTCACCTCAACAACATTGAGAATGTTCCTAAATTTCAATGACTCCAAAGCTCTGCTCCAACCAACTATACAACACACCTACAAATAACTGATGATAGAAATAACCATAACTCTATTAAGTTTCTTTAAGATTCTCTGAGGCACTGTCATTGGTTACAAAATCATACTGGCCTTGCAGCTCTACCATCGTGCAAGATGTTTACAATACTCCATCAGTGAAATTGACTCTCATTGTGGAACACACCATGAAGGATGAAGTGCTGTAGCAACATCTGAGGAGGGTGAGTCACCCATCTTCAAAAGCTCTAACTGGGCCAACACTTCGCTGTCAAGCATTTCCAGATGGATTGAGGCCCTGGCAAACAATGATGCCATAGCAATGCCAGCAAAGGCATGTTGCATAAATAATAGCACCAACCATGGAGTTCTAATAAATTGCCTTCAATCTAAGCCTGGGTGCTATCTGCCCCATTAGTCACTGAAAAGAGCAGTTAGCTCACTGGTTCAAACACAGGACAGCAACAACTGAAACTGAAGAAGATTGCAGCAAAACCACTGAACTTTAAAATCAAACTCTGGGGATCTTACGATAACATACTAAAATAAATATCATGGGGAAAAGTGGAATTAAAGTCTTTCTTTGAGGGTCAGATACAGAATTGGACTTTACATACAGACAAAACATTGAAGTCCCTCCTGTGCAAAGTGCTAAATAATCAAAAGAGATAGTGGCACAGCATCTATCCAAGGTGCGACAAAGTATATGCAATAGTCAGGCTACTTCCAGTTCACCTTCAAGTGATGGCTGATAGCAAGACAAAAATTGAGAGGAGGCAGAAACTTATGAGAAATGCATTGAGATGTTCAGATAATGTGGAAATTTAGGATGCTGCAATAGCTTAACACAATAAAAACCACCATTTCATATAATTTTGTGTGCATCTCTATTCTTTCTTCTTCTTTCTTTCATTTTTTTGAGATCTGGGCATTGCTGGCAAGCTTAGCATTTATTGCCCATGCCTAACTGCCCTCATGAAGGTGACAGTAAACTCTTGAACCATTTCTTGTGAAGGTTTTCCCATGGTGTTTCTGAGCAGAAGCTCCGGGATTTAGACCCAATAATGAAGGAATGGTGATACATCTGGAAATCAGGATGGTGTGTGAACCTGCAGGTGGTAGTGTTTCCATGTGCCTGTTGCACTTACCCTCCTTACTGATAGAGGTTGCAGGTATGGAAGGTGCTATTGCAGAGAATAGGCAAAGAATTGTTTTGCCTTTGCATTGGTAATACTTACCAGCTATACTCTGGTGGTGGTGATGTTGATGGTGGTAGAGGCAATGAACATGTAGGATGGTGGATAGGATGCCAGACAAATTGCCTGTTTTATTCTGGCTGGTGCTGAGTTTGAGTGAGGCTGGAACTGCAGTTAATAGGCAAATGGAGAGTATTTTGTCATTTCCCCAGCTCCGAAAAGGCTTCAAATGATACTTTTTGTTGTTATAAATCAGGCTTTAGGAATTTAGGAATACATTTTAATCAACACTTATCAAGTGTGTTGCACCTGTTTACTCCCAGATACAATTTTAAAAGCAGGTCAAAGGTTAATGCCTGTTAACCATTAATACCAAACAGAAAGTACTATATCATAACACACGGTCAGTTTGCACACAGGCTACAATTCTCCAAGCTAATTACCCTCTCCAGAATGAGCCCATGATTGCAGGAGAAATTCTAAAAGGTTATTTAACAAAGGTATGCTTGATGTTAACCCCTATCAAATTAGCATTGCCAGAAGCCTGGATGAATCTTTGGCTATTAGGTCAGCTGGGAAAATAAGATGTACAGTGTGTGTGTGTGTGTGTGTGTGTGTGTGTGTGTGTGTGTGTGTGTGTGTGTGTGTGTGTGTGTGTGTGTGTGTGTGAGAGAGAGAGAGAGAAAGAGAGAGAGAGAGAGAAACAAGAGGGCATATTGAAAGTTGTTATTAGTAGTTAGTCAACTCTACTATTATCATATTACAAAAATAACCATCTTCTAACATTTGCCCTGTCTACATTACAGTTACTGGCAAACTGGAGATTAGCTGGAATTTTAAAGACTTTAGTCTCTGGAATGTGTTCACATGAAATATTATGGATTTAATGGTTCAATGTAAAATTTAGCTCAGGCATACTCTGCTGGGGTCAACATCATTTTCACAATGTAGCACAAATTAATATTAATTCAACGAAGTTGCCAATTATGCCCAACAACCAGTCAAACTGTAGTATGCCCCAAAACTATTCTGGGCATGTCATTTTAATTGGATCTAAGAACTCACATTTGTCTCATGCAAAAGACTACTGCAATTCTTCATTCTGGATGTATTTTGATAGTATCTCCAGATACTACAAATTACTTTAATGCTGATTTGTTGAAATTATATACATGCATATACTTGGTTTTTCTGCATGGATGATAGCAACCAAAGTAAGTTAGGATATATGTTAAGAGTTATTCTTAAGATGTTATTCATTTTCCAGAGAACTGGAGACCTGAAAGACACACTTCAGTTGCAAAACCCCACTTCAGATAACTGCCTCTATCTTGTCTTTCTTTTACCACAGATGGACACAAATGGACACTAACTTATTAACAGCACTCAAGAAAGAGGTCATCAGCTGGCCAAACAACGATTAATATATAATGTTGAATTGTTAAGTATTATTTTTCAAGATTGCTCTAACCATCAAAACAGAACAGCAGGATCGTATTTTATCCAGCTTAGAAAATAAATTGCATTTGTTTCATGTTACACATTGAACCTGCACAACCAAGGGATTACAAGTCTATACCCCTGTCTGCAGATGAAGGACAAGAAGAGGATACAGTGGAAAGAGAAACGGTCTACATTGACAGACAAATAAAATAATTTATCAATGAGTAGTAGTCTGAAATTTCACTTATAAGCTGATGTCACAAAAAGAATCTGATGATCATCTTGTTTCATTTCAACACATTGAATCAATTACTCCTTTATTTCATTACCATTCCCACATGCTTGGCATCAAAATCAACAATTAGACATCCTTTCTGATCAATAAAACAGAGCTTCAAGGGCCATCTAGTTATTTTACTGCTTGATGTTTGTTTTTGCAACAATATTGGCTTTCAAAGATGCCACAGGATGTTTTGCTGCTTCTAGGTGCCATCTAAATAAGATGCATGAGAATGAGGTATTGCTCTTCAGTACAAACCTTATGATTTGCCAGAGTTAACTGCACTGTTGCTGCTGGGAAAATAGTATTATTACTGCTAGCAAGCAGCTCATTGTCGATGTCAATGAATCGATAAACAACACGTCACTTCACTATATTTTGGCAGATCTTGCCCTTTAGTTTTAGACCTAATACCAGGTTGTTATGTTTTGATTGTTGCCCATTACTATTTCCTGGATAGACCACTTTGACATTCCTCTATTTCTTTTATGTCTTTGATTCCTTGAATGCAGCTTTCTATTGAATGGCTGCAATTTTTATCATTTGACATTTGCTTTTTTTTCTGTTATGGGTCAATCAATCAATTACTCTCTGAGCTCAAAGTTACCTTCTGAATCTATCAAAATCTTTACTTATCATTCAATCTGAAGTTCTGAATTAAATTTATATCCAAAATGCCAGCATCTCTGAATCAAAGATGCTGAAAATCTGTATTTCTGTTTCTGTTTAACATTTCAAACATTTGAAGCGTGTCCACCATTTGTTTAAAGGAAAACAATGTTCAGTGTATTCTATCATCTACTGTCTTTTGTAATATATATTGGGCTCAGTCAAAGGCTTTAAAATTCAATAATTTCTAAAATGATTGTTCTTTTTTACTATCACAACTTCAAACAAAGCCTCTTCAATAGGAGCAATCATTGTTCATGTTAGCAACATCCTGTGCTTTGGAAGTTAATTGCTGCAAATGAAGCACTACAAATATGATATAGAAATGTATTGATTGCACTAATGGTCTATTAGCAAAGTCGACTAGCTCCCAAATGAGTGCTGGTATCTTAACAAGCAACCTACAATTTTATATAATGTGGAATAGACTGTTGTTCATTTTTGAGTACACTTAACAACAAAACACTAACTGCTTCCTCATTCTGGTGTAGTTGAAATGAGTATTTTAGTTTTTGAAGACTATAATGTCCTAGCAATGTTAATAAGCAGTCTTATTATTTTCAGAATGATTTAGCCATGTACAACATATACAACATGTAGCAACATGTAGCAGATATAGAGACTCTGCTTAAGATGAATCCAATTTTATTCAAATTTTACACTTTGTATTTACATCAAAAATCAACTACTTGTTTTTATATCTAATTTCTGCATGGCTTATGGTCATCGCACTGCAGATCAAGGAATGGAAGGCCAAACCATGGTATCTGGTGTTAATCAGGTGTACTTAACCCTATTGTTTAAAGGTTATCACCACACAAAACCATGTAGGACTTTTGTGCAAAAATTTTAGACTGAGTTATAACAAAAATTCTTACTAACTATAATCTTGCCCTTTGTGCGTGCAAAGTATATGTTTGCAAAATTAATCCAGAGGCATATGCAAGGTGGTCTTCAGGCATGTGTGATTTTAACATCATTGACACAAAATCCTTTTGCATATTCAAGACCTCCAAATGGTATGGGTCACTCAGTCTGAATCAGGCCTTATCTAGAGAGTCAAGACTTGTTTTATCATTTGTTGAAGGACCCAATCTAGTTAGCAATCATGATGCCTCCTTTAACTATTCTCCTTGGTGATCCCCCCACTACTCCCCACCCACTGCTGTAAGGCTGATCCCAGCCTCAGATCCCAGTCCATAGCCCAATTGTATATTTGACTCCCACTTGGATTTTAGTCCAATTGCATGTCCACCCTGCCCCCACCTTTCAAAACACTATCATATGTCTGAACCTAATCTCAACCTAATGAGCCACTTCTTGAATGGCTGTGATCTTTCTGTTGAAGGTACACCTAGAGTACTGCTGGGGAGGGTTCACCTGAATTTAGACCCAGCAACGATGAAAGAAAGGCAACATGTTTCCTAGTCAGAATGGTGTTCAACTTGGTTGTGTTTCCATACACATGAAGGTATTGCACTTCTTGGTGGTAGAGGTCATAGGTTTAGGACCTGCTGTAAGTATCACCTAGATGACTAACTGCAGTGAATTCTTTATCTGGTACACACAGCAGTCATTGTGTGCTGCTGATGGAGGAAATGAATGTTCAGGGTGGTGGATTGAGTACCAGTAAAGTGGACTGCTTCGTCCCGGATGTTGTCGAGCTTCTTGGATGGTGTTGGAGGTGCACTTATCCAGGTGTATGAGTGAAGTGTTGAATATTCCATCACTTGTATATGATGGGATATCAGGAAATGAGTTATTCCTCTCTGAATACCCGGCCTCCAATCTGTGTTTGTTGCCACAGTTGCGGCTGGTCCAATTATGTTTCTGGTTGACACTCATCCCCAGGATGCTGATGATGGGTCAGTAGTTCCACTCTGTTTTGATCAATGTGATCATTGCCAGGCAGTTATTTGGTATGAAAATTATTGCCAGTTATCAGTTGATGCTCGAATGTTGCCTTGGTCTTGCTGCATGCAAGCATGGTCTGGTTCACTCACTGAGGAGTTGCACATGGAATCAAACAATATCATGGTAGCATTTCATCTGTAATGTCAAGGAGCCCCAGTAAAATTGAACTCAGAATGAACAAAGAGCAAAACACTCCCCTCTCTGAAGTATACCTTGAACAAAAGAAAATAGTTACAACTCAAGTTTTTCAGGATAATGTCACAGACTAACCATCTTCAGCTGCTTTAGGTCACAAGTGAAGATGCAAAGATCGCATATGCTGGAATTTTGCTCCAGATCTGTGTGGCTGCATGTTTTATCACAGTGTATGAGGGCAGTGTGGCTGTATGTGTGAGTATTCGTCTAAGTGTGATGATGTATATGGCTCAGAACACATGTGAATGAGGCCATGTGTGCCAGATGGAGGCAATGTATTTTTGGTCGTGTGATTGTACGTTTGGATGTGCTAGAAAAGTAAATGAAGTCTTCTCTCATTGAATATAGTGTTTAGGAGAGCTCACTAATGTAGCAGTAAACAGTAAATTGTGAGACAAAGCAGAGATCTTCAGCAGCATGCTAAAATAATCTCAAAGCTAGAAGGTAAAACCGAGTGTGACCTTGACTTAGGCTGGCAAAGTAGTCAGCCATATGTGTGAGGTTGTGTTTTTTGGTCAAACATCTCACTGGGGACCAAAAGTGCAATTTAAGGTTGGCCCTCTAAATAGCACAATTTCAGGAGAAATTAATGAGCAAAACCAGGTTGTTCTCTGAGTAAATAAAAACTGCCATCCTTCAAACCAGCAAGGTTTAAAATCATGCTGGAGATGCACAACTGCATTTTTTTGGAGTCATATGAAGGAATTACTGGGCTGCCATTTGTCGTCTGCTTCACCTCATTAAGCCAATGAAGTCTTCCTGTACCCCTGGCACACTGCATCTCCATCCTCATGTGGTTTTTATTCACCCTGGTCTCTCCTGGTCACGGCAGCTATTACATCCATTGCTACTGTAGTTTATCAGAATAAGGAGTGTCCTTTTAAAAGCTGGAGCCCTGATATGCTCGCACTGTAACCAAGTATTGCCAGATGGATGAAATTCAAGCGGAAAGTATCAGGGTCCACTCTGCTGATCTCATTTTGAAGCATTGCTAGAAAAGAAAACATGCTTATATTGTTGCACTCAGATCTAAAACAAATGTGCTTAGATAAACCTGCAGGAGTTCACCATGCTAAAAAAAATTAATGAATTTCTAAATAAGTATATGAAATTCAATGTTAATAGAATTCCTCCAGTGAACTGATTTTTACATGGGCAAATGTTATTTAAAGGTAGTGGCATGTTTCATTGGGAGGAAACAATGCACACTTGATAATCTAGGGTTGTTGTATAAAATTACTTAGTTAACAGTAAACTTCGATTTTTAGATTTGGTAAATCTCAGTGCCTGAAATGCTACCTGCTCTTCACTGAAACCAAAGTAGATTAAATTATTTCTTCATGAATACTGTGTCTGGGTGACCTCTCTGATAGCAATCAGCAACGTATCAGGAGACATGACTGAGATCTGCTGTGGACACATAGAAAGACCCTGTAACAAGGAAATGGAGGGTAAAGATGAGTCAGATCTCCTTGGAAAGAGCAGTCAGGGCAAAGTGCAGGGCTGAATATCTGCCTACAGAATGTCACATTTTAAGTGATGGCAGCCTTAGAAATCCAGAGGTCAAGATAGGATATGGTGTCCCTGAAGACCTGGGAGGTGGCTCTTCTCTGATGGAAGTGTCTTTGTTTCAGCAGAGACTATCCTTTTAAATAGTGAGAAAATCAAACAAGAATGATGTGCTCTTAGTTTTACTGAAACTGTTCCACACAGTCATGATGTGGAGCTTTGTGCTCCCGATTTACATTAGTACAGCTGGGAACTCAGAGTGGGATCTGTGATGTCTTTAGGTGTGCACTTGACACCAGGAAAAAGTTGGCCATCCTTATATGGATTGAGCATGGAAATTAGTTCGATCTGACTAGGAAATTACTGCTCATTCAATTTACTTCCAATAAAACTGAATGTTGCATAATTAGCTCCTAAAATGCAAGTGCCAGCGATCCAGTTTCTCAGCTATATTGTTCTGATCAAATATAATAATCGAACAACAACGTAAGCAGAGCCATCTATCAAGTCATTTTAGCTATTCTCTAAAGTAAAAACTCATGTGTTCAATCTGATTCCATGCTGAGTTAGCCAATCTTAGCTTGGCAGTACTTGTAAGTACACTTTAACTGATCCCAGAACTCTTGGATATGGAGGTCAAAATCAGATTTATACACCCAGTTACAGTAAATCTTTCAAGTTTATGGATACTTTATTTTCTTGGCTATAGCCTGTCACCATCATTATTTTTGCTCATTCTTGAATAACAGCCAGTTGAATAAGGTACTGAGAAGGATCAGCACTCATGGATTGTATTCAACCAGGAATCTAGCACTCTCAGAAAAGTAGATATACCGACATGAACAGTTATTGCTGGAGATTGAAAGGACCCAGAACCAAAGGGGCTATTTTTCATAATACTATATACTTTTCATTAAACAGTTAAACTGCTCTGCGAAAAGAAGGGGAAGATACGGAAGCATGCAATATAGTTGAGATCAAAAAGCACTTCTGTGTCACCCCTACATAGTTTCAACTGGAAATCAATGCAAAGAGCAGCAATAAAATTCAGATATTAAGTCTCACATTCATTGGAGCTTTTGCACAATTACCTAGAAATTTGAAAGCAAAGAAACTGATTTTCTTAGTGCCATGTGATTGAAAATTGATTTATCCTGGGGTAAATTGCATTTGTAACTATTTCCAGGTCATATTCACACCAGCAGGAAATCTTGACCATGCACATACTGTTTTGAGCCAACTATGCAACTAAACTTTTGTCAAGAGCATATGGAATGGTGTCATTCCCTATATTGGTGGTAAGTCACAGGAATATTTAGACTTGAGATTTTAAATATCCATTTTACAAAGGAACCCAGATGACAGGAAAGGGGAATATTTTCATTTCAGTATTACCCTACTTACTCTCAATAATGAGGTGAGTGTGAAAAAGATTCACGCAGCACGTTATTATGCTATCTTACTGCAGCATTGACAGCTAGGTTAATGTTGGAGCATGTTTGCCTCCCAGCTACTGTTGGAAACCAAGAAAATCCGAATCTATGTATGCAACTTGGATCAAATGGCACAATTAAATCTCCAGACCACGTTGTTCTGCCTGTATAATTATCATCAGTTCCTATTCACACCTGCCAACCTCAGACAATTCCAATTGGAAGGCAGTCAGTTCCAGCAATAATTTAAAGGAAAGCCTCAGCCATTCTTAGGCAAAATTAGATTGAAGTTTGGAAGATATTTTTTCTGGCAGACAACTGAGGCTTAGGACCCAAGTCCATCTGGAATAATATGTAGATCCTGCTGCAAGTTCCAAAACCTGTTAAAAGGGTTACACAGTACAGCTAAATACACTTCCCTTTCAGACGCTGCTTCAGGCTAAGCATATGCACTTTTCCCCACATTTAAGTATCCCTCTCCAAATCAGCAACCTGCCCTTTGGGGTTCAAGTCAGGTCGGAATTGCTTTATTATAAGGTAGCAGGTTATATCTAATCAGTGTACCTCCATTTCATTAGTGTATCACAATAGTACACTTGGGAGTCTTTGCCACTGACTCCACACCATTTTTATTGTCAGTGTGAGTGGAAAATATACTATTTACAAGACAAAATGAAAAATTCTCATAAGCCTGTTATAACTGAGTCTACACTTTTCAAATGGTTACACTAGTCACCCATTTGAATTATGGCATGTAACCAGTAGATAAACCTTTTAATAGTTCTTTTTTATATCTAATTGTGCACTATGTTCTTAAATTAAAAGTGGGCAATATTTACTTCTTGAAAAGAAAATCAGAAGAGAACAGTTGAAAATGAAAACCTTCATTAAAATAGTTGAAACTCAGATCTCATATTTTTAATAGTACTTTCTCTTCTACAAGGAGAAAATCTTCTACATCATTATACCTCAGGAGGAAATATTGATTTTGGCGTGCTTAGTGGTATGAACATAAAGAAAGTGCTTAGTATGAGGACCATCCAGAATTAGGTCTTGGATTTCATCGTAATAATTTAAATGAACGGCAATCACTGTAACACAATAGAAAACACTTCACTGACATAATGCAATCTAATTTGAGTCATCCACCCTTCCAGTAGGAACACTGACGCAGGTTCTGTGCAGAGAGGAGTATGAAAGAGGAGCACTCCTCCCAGCTCCAGATAAGTTCATGATAAAAAAAAGTGCATTATGATAATGGCCTCCAGACGATGTTACAAAAAACAAACTACTGGAGGAACTCAGTGAGTTAAGCAGGGGAAATGAATTGTCAACCTGAATGGTGACAACAGGGTGGAGCTCCAGTGGACCTGAAATAGAGATGGTAGGGTGGAGCTCCAATGGACCTGAGAAGGAGGTGGCAGGTTGGAGCTCCAATGGACCTGAAAAAGAGATGGTAGGGTGGAGCTCCAGCAGACATGAAAGGGAGATGGCAGCATGGAGCTCAAGCGGACCTGAAAGGGTGATGTCCTAGCGGACTGTGTAGGGTGAACTAGGGGCATGAATGGACGGTGAAGGAGCAACTAACCAAGGAATGCACAACAGTAATCGGCCCCAGAGTAAAACAGGGTGATTGGAAGTGGACAGCGACATATGAAAAGTAAATAGAGTTAGTGTAGATGGTACAAAGGTGCCATGGACGAGTTGGGCCCAAGGTTCCCATGCTGTATGACTCTAATGATTCAGAGATCCTGCATCAGGCCTATTTTGGAAAAGTTGAACCATTTCCTGTACCCTCATCCCCCACTTGAGGGTAAATGTTGTAGTTCTATGCGATGGAAATCCCTAACGAGCAAATATCTGTTCGCCAATATATTCTCAACTATGCTCCAACATTGAACTCCTCATCCAGTAACAAAGCACAAGATTACAGCAATCCCCAGCATTTACATGAAGTAATCCACCTAAAAAAAACTGTGCTGGTGAGATGATGCAAAATCAGCATCATCAGTGAATGTAAATAGCTGCAAAGGACCAAAGTTTTAGTTAACATGCATTAATGGAGTTTATGACATTTAATTGATTATAAGTGCTCTTGTATTTTAGATTGTTTTTTGAAATGTTTAAGAATGTTTTTTTAATTTCTTGATTAGGTTTTGATAGTATTTATATGTTTCAAAAATGTTCAAAGATTTTGAAAACTTATCAGCAACAAAACTTTTCTAGTTATTTTGTGATTGGGGTTTGCTCTATCCTATCTTGCCACACCACACACATTCACATGAACACACAAAAAGCTCTGCTGCCACACAGGGTCTTGATAATGAGGATTTGGCCAACACTTTGCAGGAAATTGGCTAATTGGCTCTACATATCTGCTAAAGGCAAGTCTAGCAAAGTGTTGATTACTGGTGGAAATCCAGTGGTATTAATCCAAGAGACTTGTTCTGCTAATGCAGAGGAATTTCTGTATTAGGTCTTAAATCAGATTTGGCTGTTCATTAACATCAATTGAAATTCTCCCTCACGGGCCAGAGACATATTAATATTGCACTCCTTGTGGGATACCATTGACTTCTGTGTTTTTTGCTCACTTCCTTTAGGGAATGAGATGTGGTAAATGAACAGCATGCATTAGACATCAGAGACCCCATAGATTTACAATTAATGTTATAACCCATAAGCTTTTTCAACTTTCAATTATTATCAGTAAATGCTGAGCCAACTAATAAGGAGAAATAAAGATATAAATATTAAACTGTCAATACTCATTATCATAAGGCCATTTTATGAGTCCTGGTGCTTGTCCATCTCCTTCATGCTGGGAGAGGTTTTGTTCAGCCATAAATCAATTATTAATATAAATAATAGGAAAGAAAATAAGATAGGTACTGTTAGCTAACTGAAAACAGTGAACTGTAGAGGGTATTGATAGATAATTTAACAAGATATAATTAATATGTGCAATACCCATTCTGTTCAGTGGAAAAAACCTGATGGGATTTGCATAACAGTACTAAATCTTTTCAAGATTGTCGAGAGTCTTTTCAAGTTACATATCCTGTTAATGTTTGATACCAATACAATGAGAAAAATAGCCTGCTCTTAAGTCAAGTGTAAAGTTCTTGGTATGCAATAATCTGCTTTTGTGCAAATAAGGAGCACTAACATGCACAAATATTCAACATATTCAACTTAGCAAACTTTGTGCTGAGGAAAAAATTGTCTCGAAATTGGTTTTCACCATTTTTGCAGGCACTATATGAGCACTAATGCCCAATCAAGTGAAACACAAAATAATTGGGAAGAAACTCTTGGTAAAAACAGAACATTAGTGTGGCTTCTTCCCTGCATCTGCAACAAGGTTCCAAATGGCAGGTGCCTTCAGAGATCACAATTACTGTGTATTTGCTGCACTGAGCAACAGCAAGCAAGTTAGGCCTTAATGAGCATTCTCCATGGCAGCCATAGTAGAGCAGCATAAATGGCTGCATGCAGTTGGGAGAACACGGGGGCTTGGGGAGTGGGAGGGAGGAAGGGTACACAGCACTCCCTTAAGTATTTGGCATCTCACACATGATGATCTGGTCTGATGGATTCTCATGCTATGAGTGACCCTGAGCCATTCTGGGCTCACCAAGGAACAATTATAGCATCTTGTACTGAAGTGCATAACATAAAGATGCTGTGTTTATAGCTAGTGATTGTTATGGACAAAAATAGAGCATAATAAAAATGAATCTGGCAGAAGCTGAGGACAATGTAGTTTCATAGTGGAGCTCTGTTAATTCACATCTCTTTAACAGATAACTGTAGGGTCTGCTGCTTTCTTAACTATGGGTGAGAAACAGAGGTTGTATCTTTACCAGCTTCTTGGTAAATGTAGAAATGGCCTTTGTGAACCAGATGACATCACTACTTGCACATCTGATGCCAGGCAAACATCAGATGGCCCAAAATGACTAATGCTTGGAAGTGTCTGGTCAATTTCCCAATGGTTGCAAATCATTCTGAAAATGCTTTTTAGCATGATATAGCATATGTAACGCGGTTTTCATGTACAAATAATACTTTTGGTTTGACAACTAACAATTCATATTTATTTTCTTAAAGCCATTTCCCCCCATATGTTAAAAAGTAGAGTTGAAATTTCGAATTCAGTTTAAGAATTCTGAAAATAAATATTTGCTGTCAATAAAATGACCAAAATCCTGTTGAATATGATAAACCAATTAACATCCTTCCTTCAGGGAAGGAGAGCTGCCACTTTATCTGGTACAGTCTATCTATAACTTCATTGTGAATCAATCAACTTCACCAAACTGACCCTACAATCATCTTTAATTAGGGATGGAAATACAAAATAGTCTTTCCACCAATGCTCATATCCTGAGAATGTTATTTATCCAATTAAGAGAAAAATCAAATCACAGTTTATTGGGAGTTAGAAGCACTCGGATGCAGAAATCAATGAGGAACAAAATTAAGAACTGTCCCTAGAAAATGGATTGAGTACTGTTTTATAAAAATCATCACGATTACTTTATGACAAAAAAATCACAAAAACCTGGTCATTCTGTGAGGCTTACACCACCTGTGAAATCCCACATGGCACTGTTGGTTTAAAGTGGGTTATGTTCTCCCGCTTAAAAAAAATCTTGGCCACTCACACAGATCCAGTGCCTAGAAATTCACTCCCTACTGGTATTGCTGAAAGTGCCATGTAGGCTGCTACATAGCACATTGTTGACTTTTTCAGCCCTATAAACTAGGGAATATGATAATAAATTTCTTCTGTGAGAATCATGTCTCACTAGATATTCAATCAATCATATAGGAATTCACACATACAAATGACCTGCATTCTGTGTAAGACTTGCTCCTAATTATATCAGTTCTTGCACAGTGCTCATTTAAGAAATAGTTCCTGACATTGTCTTTAAAAGCCTTGCTCTAGTTGTGTTACACACCCTTGTTCTGGATTCTCGGGTATAAACATACAAATCAGGAGAAGAAACTAATCACAGGGTCCCTCAAGCCACCTCTATCATTCAAATAAGGTGCTGCCTGATCTGACTGTAACTTCCTTTCTGCATTAACCTTTTACCCTTTGCACCCCCTCTTGCTTATCTACCTTTCTTAAAAATATCTATTCATTCTCTTTCCACTGCTCTTTGATAAGAAGCATTCCTAAGAATTATGATCCTCACACTAAATTAAATAATTTCTATTCATTATATCAAATTCTTCAATTACCTGAAGTCCTAATTAAATAACCTAACATTTACTAAAGGGAATGGTTTAGTCCTCATGATTTAAACCTGTCTGCACCAGCATCATTCTTGTGAATCCATGTTGCACACCTTCTAAAGCCAAGTAATCTGTAATCTATCCTACAGTATTAAGCATTTTCAAGACTCAAAAACTCAAGAAAGCCTCAAAATACAAGCGTATCATACGTGAGCCTACAATGTAAGGAAAGAAGCAATTATACTTCAAGTATGACAAAACATGACTTTATAATTTGAGGTGTTGACTTTATAACTCAATATCCAGCTCCGACTTGTATTGGAATAATAATTACAGATGTAGGAGAAGAAGAATACACGTACAAAGACACTAGGACTTTTTGGACCATTCTTCAGTTCTAGTGTGGAAATAGGTCATCTTTGACCATGAGTTACTGCTGAAAGAAGAGGAGAAAATTGACAAATATCTCATCTAAGTCTATATTTACAATGTATGAGGATTGAATACCACTGGCTGTACAGGAATCTGACCTAGGATCTTCATAAACAGCAAAACAAAACAGAATTTCTAATTCTGGTATGAGCTACTTTCACTTGAGTCAAGAGATTACAAGAAAATAAACTTCCAATACTCTCTCTCATTCTACCTCAGTTACAAGTTGAACCCTACATACTCATGGCCATCTTGATGGTCAATCAGGTCAGCCCTTCCTGACTGCAGTGCCTTTGTAGCTGAGAGACCAATCTCTTAAGGCTAAACCCTACAACAGTAACCTTTCACTCCCCCACCCCTCCTTCCTTATCAATAAAGTATTTATCTCTGCCTTAAAAATATTCAAAGACTCTGATACCGCCATCTTTTGAGAAAGAGATTCAAAAGACTCAACCCTCTGAAAGAAAAAATGCCTCGTGACCTCGTAAACAATGACGCGTGGTTCAAAATGTTTCCATAGGAACAAATAAACCACCTTTCACTCTCCAGCAGATACCAATCTAGCCTGTCCAATTTTTACCCATTACTATTTACCATAGGGAAGGACATGGAAGCTAGTGAGTTCAGGGGAGGAAACAGTGACATGCTGGAGCATATCAACATTATATAGGGGGTGGTATGAGAGGTCTTGAAATGGATAAAAGTATATAAATCCCTGGGGCCTGACCATGTGTGTCTGAGGATGTTATGGGAAACAAGAGAGGAGATTGATGGGGCCTTGGCAAAGATTTTTGTATCTTCGTTAGCCACAGGTGAGCTACCAGAAGTCTGGAGGATAGCTGATGTTATGTCTCTATTTAAGAAGTGCTGCAGGGATAAGCCAGGGAACTGTAGGCCTGTGAGCCTTACATCAGTATTGGGAAAGTTATTGGAAGGACTCTGAGGAACAGGGTGTAATTGCTTTTGGTAAGGCAAATGGACCAAAAGGATTGATGAGGGCAAGGTGGTAGAAGTTGTCTACATGGACTTTAGCAAGGCCTTTAACAACATTTTGCATCGTAGGCTGGTCTGGAAGGTTAAAACACATGGGAACCAGGGTGAATTAGCAAGGTGGATACAAAATTGGCTTGCTGGTAGGAGTTAGAGGGTGGTAGTGGAGAGTTGTTTTTCAGATTGGAGATGCCTGTGACCTGTGATGCGCTGCAGTGATTGGTGCTGGGCCCTCTGTTGTTTGTCATATATATATTAATGATTTGGATGACAATGTAAATGGTATGATTAATACAGTTGCACATGACACCAAAACAGTGATATAAATCAACTGGGAAAGTGGGCAAGGAAATGGCAGATGGAACTTGGACAAGTGTGAAGTGATGCACTTTGGGAAATTAAACCAGGGCAGGACATACACAGTGAGTGGCAGGGCCCTGGGGATTGTAGAACAGAGAAACTTTGGGGTACAAGAATATAGTTCTCTGAAACTGACAGCACAGGTAGACAGGATGGTGAGGAAGGCATATGTTGTGCTTGCCTTTATTGGCCAAGGCACAAAGTATAAGAGTTGGGACATGATATTACAGTTGCACAAAATACTGGTTAGGCCACTCTTGGAGTATTGTGTGCAATTCTGGTCACCACACTACGGGAGGGTCATGATTAAACTGGAGAGAGGGCAGAAAAAAATCACAAGGGTGATGTCTGGATTGGAGGGCTTGAGTTATCAGAAGGGATTCGATAGGCCAGGTCCATTTTCCTTGGAGCAAAGGAGGCTGAGAGGTGACGTGATAGAGGTATATAAAATTATGAGAGTCATAGATAGTGTAAGTAGTCAGTGTCTGTTTCCCAAGTTAGGAGTGTCCAAAACTAGAAGGCATAGGTTTAAGATGTGAGGGAAGAGGTTTAAAGGACAACTGAGAGATAAATCTTTCACATAAAGAGTAGTTGGTATCTGGAAACAGCTGCCAGAGGAGTTGGTGGAGGCAGGAATAGTAACAACATTTAAAAAAGCATCTGGACAGGTACTTGAATGAGCAGGGCATAGAGGGATATGGAATCAAAACAGGCATGTGGGATTAGAACAGATAGGCATGATGGTCAACATAGATGCAGTGGGCCAAAGGGTCTGTTTCTATGCTGTGACTCTATGAGTAAGAATTGTTCAAAGCAAAAGGACAAATTATGTAACTAATGAAAGAAGAAGGATTGGATTATTGATTGAACCTGCTGTGGAATCCTTCATTTCAATGTCTGTTTTAAAAATAATGTCATTAATTTGAAAGTATTTATTAATCTGAGAATTCTGCAAAATAACTTGAATTAGGCTAGTATTTTTGACTGGTCTGGACTGGACTGTTTTGTCTTCATCCCAAGTGGCTGCATTTGATTGGGTTACAAAACAAGTATATTCATTTAACAAAGCAATTTAAAAAGCAATCTTTAAACAGGAAGTAACAGGTAAATTTACCTTTAAAAAAGTGTACTGAGTATATGGACAAAGAGTCCAATTTTGAATTTCTACCCATTCAACAAATATTTCAGGAATTTGCGTAACTGATACTACATGTATTATTGTGAGAACTGCAATATCATTATAATTAAGCATAGGTTAATTAATACTGTTTTTATATCACATTGGTCATAGTACCTAAACAGCATGCAGTCTTTATAACAAATGCTCTTCTCCTCCAGGGCATAATGTGCAGACAGAATAAAATCAACCAAACAATTCTGAAACTGAAGGCCTAGACAGGCAGCCATAAAAACTTTAATTCATTGGGCTAAGCCACCTCCAATACAACTGTCACTTGATGATATGTAAAATTTAACAGGCAAGCAGTGTGTTTCATTTAGTGTCAGAGAAAATCTCACACTCAGACAGCTTTTGTATAAAGCAGAAAATGTTAAACAGTATTTGTACTCACCAGGGTTTGTTATGGTCAGAAGGTCAAGGCGACGTTGTTGCTAAAAAATAAAGACTTTGTTAGAAAACATTTACCACACAGTGTGATTTTGCTCATAATCCAATCATTAAAACATAGAACATTACAGCACAGTACAGGACCTTCAGCCACAATGTTGTGCCAACATTTTATCCTGCTCTAAGATCTATCTAACCCTTCCCTCCAGCATAGCCCTCCATTTTTCTATCATTCATGCGGCTATCTAAGAGTCTCTTAAATGTCCCTAATGTATCTGCCCCCACAACCTCTGCTGGCAGTGCGTTCCACGCACCCACCACTCTCTGTGTAAAAAACTTACCCCTGACATCCCCCTTTTACCTTATTCCAATCACCTTAAAATTATTCCTGTTAGCCATTTTCACCCTGGGAAAAAGTCTCTGACTGTCCACTCAATCTATGCCTCTATCATCTTGTACCCCTCTAACAAGTCCCCCCTCATCCTCCTTCTCTCCAAAGACAGAAGCCCTAGCTCACTCAGCCTATCCTCATAAGACATGCTCGCCAATACAGACAGCATCCTGGTAAATCTCCTCTGCACCCTCTCGAAGGCTTCCACATCCTTCATATAATGAGGTGACCAGAACTGAACACAATACTCCAAGTGTGGTCTAACCAGAGTTCTATAGAACTGCGACATTAACTCACAGGTCTTGAACTCAGTACCTCTTCTAATGAAGGACAACACACCATACGCCTTCTTAACAATCCTATCGACCTGCGCGATAACCTTGAGGGATCTATGGACGTGGACCCCAAGATCCCTCTGTTCCTCTACACTGCTAAGAGTCCTGCCATTAATCTTGTATTCTGCTTTCAAATTCAATCTTCCAAAGTGCATCACTTCACACTTTTACGAGTTGAATTTCATCTGCCACTTCTCAGCCCAGGTCTGTATTCCATCAGTGTCCTGTTATAATCTACAGCAACTTTCTACACTATCCACAACACAACCAACTTTCATGTCATCAGCTGTCTTACTAACCCACCCTTCCACATCTTCATCCAAGTCATTTATAAAATTCACAAAGACCAGGGGTCCTAGAACAGATCACCACTGGTCACCGACCTCCAGGTAGAATACGCTCCATCTACCAGTGCCCTCTGTCTTCTATGGGCAAGCCAATTCTGAATGCACACAGCCAAATTTCCATGGATCCCATGCCTCCTAACTTTATGAATAAGCCTTCCATGAGGAACCTTATCAAACGCCTTATTAAAATCCATGTACACCACATCCACTGCTCTACCTTCATCAATGTGCTTTGTCACATCCTCAAAGAATTTAATCAGGCTCATGAGGCATGACCTGCCCCTCACAAAGCCATGCTGACTGTCCCTAATCAGACTATGTTTCTCCAAATGCCCATAAATCCTGTCTCTAAGAATTGTCTCCTGTAATTTCCCCACCACTGAAGTAAGACCCACTGGTTTGTAATTCCCAGGGTTATCCCTAATCCCTTTCTTAAACAAATGAACAACACTTGCTATCCTCCAATCATCTGGCACTACTGTGGCCAGTGAGGACACAAAGATCGTCACCAAAGGCACAGCAATCTCTTCCCTCGTTTTCCGTAATAACCTTGGATATATCCAGCCCTGGTGACTTATCTATCCTAATATTTTTCAAAACTTCCAGCACATCCTCCTTCCTCGTATCGACATGCCCTAGCATATCAGCCTGTTCTACACCATCCTCACAAATGTCGAGGTCTCTCTCACTGGTGAATACTGAAACAAAGTATTATTTTATAATATATTGCCAATGTTTACAAAAGTAAACATCAGGATCAGTGCAAAGGTACACAGTCACTGTGGTTTTAGAATAAAAGATGTTACAAAACTATCCCTAGTACAATAGGATGGACTCTTGACCTCACAATCTACTTCATTACGACCTTGCACTTTATTATCTACCTGCACTGCACTTTCTCTGTAGCTGTTACACTTTATTCTACATTCTGTTATTGTTTTACCTTGTACTACCTTGATACACTGTGTAATGAATTGATCTGTACAAGTTTTTCACGATACCTTGGTACATGTGACAATAATAAAGCAAAACAAAAAAAGCAAATGATTTGGAATGACCCATTTAAAAGGATCTTGATAATCTCTCTTCCACACTGGTGCTTTAATAAATAATAACACTGTATCCTTTATAATTAAATGGCATAATTATCAAAAAATACTAATACCTCTACTGACAAATACTAGCCTCACTTTGGGCTCCTTTTTAGTAATGCAAAAGTTAAAGCTTGCACACTTGGATCCACAAGATAGAGTTAACTATCATGATTTATTTACAACACTTAATATTCCGGACAATTGTACCTGATTCCTAAAACTGTTGAGATAGCAAAACAAACAGCTTAAAATGATAGGACAAAAATATTTGGTCATTTGCAATGAAATTCAATATTTCTTTCACTAAGCACAAACTAGTAGCAAAAATGGAGAAATGGATCTAGTTGAAAGGTATAATTTTGTAAGAACTTCTAAATGAATGCAAATAAGAATCAGTCAAACATGGCATACCTTCATTAACAGACCTTTACTGATTGCCAAGCCAACAGACAAAAAATGCCACTTACTGAGTAGGTAGCTCTGAACTTCTGCTCAAAAATAGTTTGAAGCACAGCATAGATAATTTCTACGGATTGGTTTTTGTATCATAAGTTTATGAACAAAATGAGTATTTCTCACAGTTCATGTAGCTGAGGTTTAAAATGATGCCTGCTCTATTTTCAAAGTACAATATATTTCAAAGATACTTCATCCCAGTGAAACAAAACTTGCTGCCCCTGAATCAGACATTTTTTATTAAGAGTCACAGAAACAGGCTCAACTGGTCCACACTGACAAACATTTCCATCTAAGCTAGTCCCATTTGCCTGCATTTTGCCCATATCCCTCTAAACCTTTCCTATCCATGCACCTGTCCAATAACTTTTAAATGTTGTTAATGTACCTGCTTCAACTGCTTCCTCTGGCAGCTCAGGTGAAAAAGTTGCCTCTCAGGCTCCTATTAAGTCTCTCCCATCTCACCTTAAACCTATGCCCTCTAGTTCTTAATTCTCCCACCCTGAGAAAAAGACTGTGTGCATTCACCCTATGTCCCACATGATTTTATACACCTCTCTAAGATCACCCCTCATTCGGTCGAGAGGGTTGAGAGCTTCAAGTTCCCAGGACTGAACATCACCAATAGCCTGTCCTGGTCCAACCACGTAGATGCCACAGTCAAGAAAGCTCACCTGCACCTCCTCAGGAGGCTAAAGAAATTTGGCATGTCCCCGTCAACCCTCACCAATTTATATTGATGCACCACAGAAAGCATCCTATCCGGATGCATCACAGCTTGGTATGGCAACTGCTCAGCACTTGACCACAAGAAACTGCAGAGAGTTGTGGACACAGCTCAGCACATCATGGAAACCTGCCTCCCCTCCATGGACTCTGTCTACACTTCTCACTGCCTCAGCAGCCAACATAATCAAAGATCCCACCCACCCTGGACACTCTATCTCTTCTCCCTCTTTCCATTGGGCAGAAGATACAAAAGCCTGAAAGCATGTACCACCAGGCTGAGGACAGCTTCTGTCCACCTGTTATAAGACTATTGAATAGTCCTCTAGTATGATAAGATGGAATATTGACCTCACAATCTACCTCATTGTGACCTTGCACCTTATTGTCTACCTGCACTGCACTTTCTCTGTAACTGTAATACTTTATTCTGCATTCTGTTATTGTTTTACCTTGTACTACCTCAATGTACTGTTGTAATTAATTGATCTGTATGAATGGTATGCAAGACAAGTTTTTCACTATACATCAGTACATGTGACAATAATAAATCAATTTACCATTCTCCTAAGCTCCAATGAGAAAAGTCCCAACCTGCTCAACCTCTCTCCATAACTCAGTCCCAACAATGTTCTCATAAATTTCCTCTGCACTCTTTCCAGCTTAATGGCATCTTTCCTGTAACAGGGTGACCAAAACTGAACACAATATTCCAAATGCAGCCTCATCAACATCTTCTACAACTGCAACATAACATCCCAACTTCTATACTCAGTGCCCTAACTGATGAAGGCCAGTGTGCTAAAAGCCTTCTTCACCACCCTATCTACCTGTGACATCACTTTCAGGGAACCACGTATTTGTACTCCTAAGTACTCCTAATCAAACATTTATTTTGATATCAGGGCACTATGTTAAAAATCTTAATAGTAAAGCTTTTGTCAGACTAATATATAATTTCTTGCTGCAGTCATGTGTGAAAATAGTTGACTTGAAAATACTGAAAGGAAGCACAACTATTATCTACCTGGATATACAGATTGTTAGTACCTTGGTTGGCTGTGCTTCAAAGGGACTGTTTTTGTTCAAAGTAAAATATCGTTGAATGTAAAAATAAACTGTTTCTTTCCATTTATCCTGGATGTTATACATCTCAAAAGTATCTTATTTTCCATTGGTATTTTTTGTGGATGTGACACAAGAGAATATGCCCCTAAAATCCATGGATTGCAATCATGGTAGTTGGCATATTTCCTAATGCCCAGCAGCAATGACCTCACTAAACTGTGGAGTGTAATCATCTTATGTGTATGGGACTGGCAGACACTCTCATCATTGTGAGTACATAGTAAGTACATGCAAGCTTCATGTTATCAGCAACACCATGATTCAGGGGCACCAATCTGGCTGCTTCACCCACCCTCAACAAGAGGTGCTTATACTGAACAACATTTATGTTTCATACTGCTTATGGGTATTAGCTCATTCACCCAACAATCCCAAAATAAAATATTCAGGCCCACACTTAACAGCATAAACTGGAGTCAGAGACATTAATTAGTCACATTAAACCCAGTTAACAGACAACTGTAGATGACAATTGTAGATTGTCATCAGTGATTGTGATCTCTAAAGATGATATTTTTGGTCAGGTGCAAGAGTTAGAATGCAACTTAGTAATAGTTTAAGCAGATCAGCATTGATTTATCCAACCTATCCACTCAACCACCTATCAATTTCTATATTCTGGTTGTAAAACTGACAGCCTCATATAAAAACAGGTTCAGGCAGCATTTGAGAAAGGAAAAGCAGGTCAATGACCTTTCAACATAACTGGCAAAGAGAGGTAAATAGTTAATATTAATTTATAGAGAAGTTGGGGGAAAGGTGGACTGAACAAAGAGAATATCTCTGATGGGGCGAGGCCATGTTGCCATGAGATTAAGTTATAGAGGTCATGCAGTTCAATGAGTTAATGGAGACACAAGAGACTGCAAATGTTGTAACCTGGAGCAGCAAACAACCTGCTGGAGGAGCTCAGCAGGTTGAGCAGCATCCGTGGGGGAAAGGAATTGTCGATGTTTTGGGTCAACATCCTGCATCAGGATGGAAGCCCCCACAGATGCAGCTCGACCTGCTTGAGTTCCTCCAGCAGAGAGTTTGTTGCAATGTGTTAATGGGGCCAGTTAGAGAGAAAGAAAATGAACAAAAACCATGGGATGAAGGCAGTTAAAGAGTGAGAGTACAAACAAAGGAACATGAAAAAAGGTGCAAAATGCAAGGATGTAGAACATGCCCCATGGGTCAGGCTGTGTTAATAGAGAGAAAAACTGAGCCAATATCACAAAGGATGGTTTGCACAGAAATGGCCAGTTCTCATTCAGACAGAAAAAGCATGGTTACCTGCAGTTAAAGAATTTGATATTGAGTATAGAAGGCTGTAAGGTCCCCAGACGGAAGAAGATGAGGTGTTGTTCCTCAAGTTTATCTTGGGCCCCATCATGGAGTGCAGTAGACCACAGACAGATGAGAATGGTAGTGAGATGGAGAATTAAAGTAGCATGCAACAGAAAACTCTGAGCCTCCCCTATACTCTGAGCACTGATGTACCTTTCAGTGATGCTCAGCAAGAGGAATAAGAGAGTTTTCAATATGCACTGCAATAATATATACATTTTAATTTACCACTAGCAACATGCTTTAAATGTTGCTGTACAACAAAACTCCAATAATCTGCCATCTGATTATTCAGGAATCCCAACAGTACAGCATCTGGCTCACTATCTGAAATCCCAATGATTCATCACCTGTTCCAGCGAAAGAAAGGAATGAGGTAAACAGACAGATGCAGCTGCCCAAACTGATGCTTTTTCAGAAGGCGCTATTAAGTACAATTCCCAAGTGATGTTTACCATGTTTCCCATCTACTTGCTGGGGCCCCTGTTCCCACAATCTCTTTAAATTCACCTGGTTCTATTAGCCACGCTCCCTTGAAACTTACCTTGTTGTGTTTCCCATGCTCCCTTTCAACTTACTGGGGCCTGCACTCCCCTTAAACATAGGATTCACTTTAAGGTTTATCCTTCAACTGTATAACATTTACAAACGAGAATAATAAGCTACACACATGCAGGGATTCCAATCCAAACCAACAATAGTTTCATGCTAAATCCATTGATAATATGTCAGAATCAAATACAATTTGTATTGGTGCTCTTTAAATATATACTATTGTTGTCAATTTATTCATGGGTATCAAATAGATGGCATTGTTCTTAAATTGAGGTCCAGTTTGCATTGAATCTTAAAAGCTACAAAAAAAGGGTCTGTTTCAATTGTTGCCACACAAAATGTTGTCTTGGCTAGCAATGTCATTGTGCATATGTATTTTCGCCACCAGATTTGATTAAATGTTTCAGTAGTGGGTTGCAGTCAGATGACTGAAAGTCACTTCTCACACATACCATAGCCTCTACCCTTCAGTGAAAAATTACAAAGAAGATGTTATTTCATATGCAATAATATCACTGAATGGAATTGAACTGGTCTTATGGTAATTTTCTGAGGTTTTGTGATTTGTGCAAATCATGTCGATCAGAATTTATTACTTACATTCCACATCTATTGCACAATATTTAGCAAGATCAAGTACACTAGCCTGTTCTGAAAATACTTCTGAGATGTTTTCTTTCTTCAGGTGTACCATAAAATTTCAGATAGATATCTTCTATGTGTGGATTTCAGAACATCAATGAAATTATATCTGTGTTGACCAGCAAAAGATGTAAATAAAAAAAATCTACTAATTCATTCATGTGCAATTCAGCTGTCAAGAAGAAAATCGATTAATTTTCTGTATTTGGCTTAGAAGAGAAATAAGCAAATCTTTATGATCCTCACACCTTGCTGCATTTCCAATATCAGACAACATGTAATTTGTATATTGTAGCGGCTAGCTACACACTATAAAATGAAGACACAGAGTCGATTGTTTGAAGTCAGAAGTCGAATGAACGACAGGGGCGTGGTGCGCCTTTAATACCCGAAAGCTTCCCGCGCTACGGTTCCTGCGCTACAGTTCCCGCGCTGATGTCACGCGTGGGTCACCTGACCTTCCCATGCGCGGGCTTTCCTAGCCCAACGAGGGAGAAGAAGGAGGGCCCCACGCCATCTTGGATCAGGGCCTCCGACTACGTTCGCGATGTCGGGAGCCGGTTCGATGCTGGTATGGTGAGTCGCCACAATATTGTAAATATTTTCAATTATATTGAAAAAAAATCAATATTTCTAAATAGTTTTGGAATTACAAAAGCACATTTAAACCATTTCACTCAAGGGATAGGTTGGATTGTAGAACAGATTGAATGTGGATAAATGAGGCATTCAATGTCATATTGTTGGTAGAAATATAGACAGATATTGAAATGAGAGGAAATTGATCAGTACCAATTGAAGTCATTCATATAATCTTACAGCTAAATTAAGCCCAAATTTCACTTGCCATTTAATTCATTATTCTCAATCCATCTGAACTCATTCCTTATTGCTATGCACCTCTCATTAAGGCTACAGAAATATTTGTCCATGCACCCCTCATTAACGCTACAGATATTTTCTTTTATAATTTAAATGTCATGTCTGTTATTATCAAATAGTAAAATTATTTGTTGTTAGATATTGCACAATCCAGCATTATCTTTGTTCCAAAATAAAACTCCTTCTTTAGTGCTTGGTTGAAAGCATTTACCCACGTCACCTTCCTTTCTGGATGATCCTTTCCAAGATGTCTCATTTGAGCAGGAAGACGAAATGTGATTTTTGCTGCAGTTCAGTTTGGAGAGAGCCAATTCCTCCTTCATCATGAATCAGTGGGCCACTCTGTACACACCTTGTCCAGATACTGAGGACCTAACTTGCTGTCAACCACATCCAAGGGTCTAAAGGCAAGCAGCTGTGTCTTAGTATGGAAGAACCACCTCAAAACATCTCTGACAGTTTTTGGTAACCAGAAAAACTGTGTGAGGTTTTGCAGTATAGCAAAGCTATAACAGATTGTTGGTTTCTAAATGTCTCTGACAATTAAAGCTATTAGAACTTTTTTTAAAATTTTTAAACACTAAAAACTTATAAATCCTCAACTCTAAACTAAAGCAAAACAATACTTTTTTTAAAAATTTTAAGTCAATAGCATTTTCAATCCTGCATAAGGTCCAACTATCATAGCATCCAAGTGGTGAATCCCTAACTTAATACCAGGGAATTACATAAGGACTGGATGGAGCAACCTGACAGATTTTGCTTCCAAATTTCTCAGCAAATTCCAAACTTCCACTTGTGATTGCTCTTGTGCACAAATTTGGCACCCAGTTGAATGGCCAGCAAGATTGGCCCTTTGAATCTCATACCCAATGATCCACAGATCAAGCAAAATACGAGATATACTTTACTTAGTCCATTGCCAAACAAAATTTCTCCAGGCTCCCTGATGTATAAGTAACTAGGTAATATTTAAGTTCTCAGTATGCCAGTTATCATTAAAAAAATGTTGATAAATAACACAAAGCACCTTTAGTAATCCAAGAATCTTTGACAAAAGTGTTAGACTCATGGCAGACAATGCTACATGATAGGGAACTGGATTTTCACCTTGTGTATTTTAGCATTTACATAATATTCATTTACAGTATATAGATGCTGCTAGCAATGCCATCATTGCTGGTGATCCACCTTCTTGAATTGCTGAGATTATTACTCCTTCAAGAAAGATACTCTCATGACACTTGTTTTTAGAATCAGAATCAGGTTTACTGTCACTAACTTATATGTCGTGAAATTTGTTGTTTTGCAGCAGTTGTGCAGCGCAAAGACATAAAATTACTATAAATTATAAAATAAATAAATGGTACAAAAAAAGCAATAACGAAGTAGTGTTCATGGACCATACAGAAATCTGATGGCAGAGGGGAAGAAGCTGTTCCTAAATTATTGAGTGTGGGTCTTCAGGCTCCTGTACCTCCTCCCCGACGG
The DNA here is from genome assembly GCF_009764475.1 of Pristis pectinata. Lineage (NCBI taxonomy): Eukaryota > Metazoa > Chordata > Chondrichthyes > Rhinopristiformes > Pristidae > Pristis > Pristis pectinata. The sequence goes on along the minus strand of NC_067407.1, from coordinate 32,584,364 downwards.
TATTAATGAGAAGAGGGCATGCCCTGGATGGTGTGGGTCCTTAGTGATGAATGCTGCCTTCTTGAGGCACCGCCTCTTGAAGATGTCCTTGATAGTGGAGAGGGTTATGCCCATGATGGAATTGGCTGAGTCTATAACCCTCTGCAGCCTCTTGCAATCCTGTGCATTGGAGCCTCCATACTAGGCTGTGATACAACCAGTCAGAAAGCCCTCCACCATACATCTATAGAAATTTGCAAGAGTCTTTGGTAACATACCAAATCTCCTAATGAAGTAGAGCTGCTGGCATGTCTTCTTTGTGATTGCATCAATGCATTGGGCACAGGATAGATCGTCCGAGATATTGACGCCCAGGAACTTGAAGCTGCTCACCCTTTCCACTGCTGACCTCTCAATGAGGACTGGTGCATGTTCTCCCAACTTCCCCTTCCTGAAGTTTACAATCAAGGGGGAAGTCATGTTCCTGTTCCTGTTCAACAGTCTACCTTTAGTTAAAATAATATGATCCCACTTAAAATGTGTTTGAAGTTTAAGATTTGGGTTAACTTGGGCTGGTTTTGAGGTCTGAAAATTGAACTGTTTATATAGCATGTCATTCCCTTTAAAGAGCAATCTTTATCACATAACAATAACATATTAATGTTTTCCACATGATAAAAATTATTCTTAAGACCACATTTTAAAATAGCTATCCTTGTATGTATATATGGCTGGAGTAACATTTCTAAGTTTAAGATTTATAAACCATTACATGGAATTTTTGTATTGGCAGCTTATCTCAAAGATATCTCCATCAAACCTATTTCAAGAGCAGGATGTGATGATAAGGTCATTTGTTTGATTTGGGTCACTGCTTTCATAGGCAAAGTTTTGATTTGCCATAATGCATTAAGAGACCATACCACCTATGAACCATTCACATCCTTTTTAGAACTGCCCATGTCATTTGAAGATTCTGAAAGGGTTTACCTTGAAATAGCTCCTTGTTGAGTACTGGGTAAGGCATATATATCTCAGTACAATGTAATCCCATCAATGAAAAGTTTCTCCAATAATGCCTATCATTGGAGATAACTTCAGAAAGTTTTTACATTCAATCAACTTTTTAATCAAGTTTAAAATCAGATTGATTAATTTTGGGGTACATCACAGAAAGCTCCTTCTGAAATTTTCAGCAAGGCTTATAGTCCATTGCCTTAGCTTTTGGACAGGATGAAAGGTTAAAATGACAATGATTTCAGAGCTTTTGTGCTCTCTTACACATTTGTTCAGACCTGCCCTTTTAATCGTCATTTTATCAAAAGGTGTAAAAGCCTGTGAACAACTTAACCTCTGGGACAACATCACCTATGTAGTTTAATGGGAATTAAATGATCAAACAAAGTCACTGATACTCATGTACCATAACCAACATCTATGCCAAGCATAAAGGCCATGTTAGTGTAAATCCAAATGGCCCAAGTCATATATTTCATAACATAAATGAGATGGACTATGACCTCATGATCTACCTCATTGTGACTTTGCACCTTATTGCACTGCACTTTCTCTGTAGCTGTGACACTTTACTCTGTACTGTTATTGTTTTTACCTGTACTACATCAATGCACTCTGTACTGACTCAATGTAACTGCACTGTGTAATGAATTGACCTGTATGACCGGTTTGTAAGATAAGCTTTTCACTGTACCTCAGTACAAGTGACAATAATAAACCAATACCAATACCATTACATAGGAGGTCATATGGCCCATCAAATCTAGACTGGTTCTCAGAGCAATCCCAACAATCCAATTCCCCTGTTTGTTTCCCTATAACCCATTCCTCCCCACATGCCCATTAACACTTCCCTGATTTTCCTACTAGCTACCACACATATGGATAACAATTAACTGCCAAATGTAGTCTGAAGGTTGACAATCTCAAACTCCAATCAAAGGAATGAGTAGAACATACAGCATGTGCGGTTGGACTTGATGACCCGAGAAGGTACAGCAACAATAGCTGAACTTGACATTCCTAATAAAAGTCTAAGCAATAGAACATTATCATACTAACCTAATTAATAGTTGGAGAACATTATGTCTGGAAAATGATTTCAAATTTTAGTAGTATTGGACTGTTAGTCATTCTGAGTGTATCATCAAGAAAAGAATGAAAAACAATGGGCTGGTTCAATACCCCTACCTGTAATCACTACTCATAGACTCCCTAAATCATACTTGCAAGGTCCAGATGCTGTTACGGACTCAGTGAAAGTCCCTTTAAGAGAGAGAGTGTGTGTGTATGTGTGTGTGGGGCGTGCTTACGTCAATAGAAGATAAAGGACGTAATGACGTTGTTGAAGAAGTCAGAAGAAGAAGAAGAAGGAGAGAGAGAGAGAGAAGGGAGAGAGGCACCAGCCTGCTTGTTTTCTCTATCGATGGATGCGAAACAATAACTGTGTTTGCCACTGAAATCCATGTATGGAAGTTGGAAGTAATCCGGTGGAGTTCACTTTGTTGCTGACCTGTAGAAGGAAACAGGTATTTGTGTGAACGACCACGATTCGGATGCTTTTCGAGGTGAGGCAGTCACTACCGAGTAAACACTGGAGTGTCGTTTGGGTTCCATCGTGGAACATTTGGATTTCGTATGTACTCTCTCTCTGTTTTTCTACATCTACGTCTTATCTTCTGACAACGGTGGTTGTTGAAGAAGCCCTTGCTCATGTTTCACCTTATGGCTTGAGGAACTGAACTTTAAGAACCATTCCGGAACTGGGAGTTTTGGACTTTGCCACCCACACACACACGAAGAGTTTAGTTTTGGGGTTAACGTTCGAGGTTTAACATTTTTGAATTCTAACATACTAACATTTTTACTTTTATTTTACGTATTATCATAAGTAGTGATTAATAAAATAGTTTTTAACACTGAATCATGCTCAGTGTGTTTCTTTTGTTGCTGGTTCGTGACAATGCAAAGACCCCATCTTATTGGTCTGGGAAAAGATGTGGTTGAACAGGAAAGAGTGCAGAATAGATTTACGAGGATGTTGCCCAGACTAGACCGCCTGAGTTACAGGGCGAGCTTGGCCAACTAGGTCTTCATTCTTTGGAGAGTAGGAGAATGAAGGGTGATCTTAGAGAGCTTTATAAAATCATGAGGGGCATAAATAAGGTGGATGGTAGCAGTCTTTTCCCCAGGATAGGGGAGTCCAAAACTAGGGGGCATAGATTTAGGTATTAAGAGGGGAAAGATTTAAAAGGGACTTGAGGAGCAACTTTTTCACACAGAGGGTGGTGAGTATATGGAAGTATATGCCAGAGGAAGTGGTTGAGGCAGGTACAATAGTATCACTTAAGAAGCACTTGCATAGGTATATGGAGGGATGCAGGAAATTGGGACTAGCTGAGTGAGCACCATGTCAGCATGGACTCACTGGACTGAAGGGCCTGACTCCGTGCTGTATTGCTCTATGGCTCTATGTCTAATATATCACAAACTCCAACAACACAGCTTAAGAGACACCAGAGTATCTGCCAATACATTGTGAAATCTATTGAACCTGAATTAAAAACCACCAAAACCTCACCTCCAGCTTTGCTATCTATAAAAGTTGTGAACATTGTTTATTTAGTTTTAATCATATATGACATTCATAGACACTTGGAAACTAGTAAAACTGAAATAAAGATTAAACTATTGAAAAATAAAACAAAGTTGAATAATCCACCCAAAATTTCAAAAATAATTACAAACATCCAAATAAACAGATTTTAAAAAAAACTACCTCCTTCACTTCCTAATCTGAAGTTCCACAATCCCTATTAAAATTTTGGATCCTATGTTAAGTCTGACCTACTAAAACTGAGTTCTACTGCTAGACACCATTCTCCAAGTGGGAATCAGAGGCAAAGTGAATTGACAGATTTGTCCTTTCATATTTGTCAGTGACGGCAGAATTTCTGCATTTGATAGTACAGGTACAGGTTCAAGTGCCTCCTTCCACTTAAATGTTGGCAGTATTACAGGCATTTTCAAGCAGGATCCAGGTTGCAGTCTTCTAAATTACTCTTTATTTCAAGCCAAATTGCATCAAAAGAGTTGTTTGTGATCAGGGTCAGGGTCAGGGTGTGTGGTGTGTGTGTGTGTGTGTGTGCGTGCGTGCGTGCGTGTGTGTGTGTGTTAATAAAAACTGGAAGATAAAGTACAAAACATTTAATTACAG